>NC_057414.1:17387336-17995638 GCF_019320065.1 Cervus canadensis | reverse complement strand
AAAGAATGCATAGAAATTTTGTTTTAAATCGTATTCCTTGGTCCTTGGGTGGTTGATTTTGGAAAGAATAACTCAACATGCTGAATTCTATGACTGCACTTGTTCTTTGTGGGATAGAAAACACTGCTTTGTGCCTATATTTCATTAAACTTTTGCATAACTAGAAGGTAGCTTTTATATTAGCAAAGATTCTGTTATGTGGAAAACTACAGTTGCCACTCAACCATCAACCTCATGCTGGTTCTTCTTCCTCTTCCTGATGTTCTTAAACCATAATAAGCTGAAACTAAAAGATATATTTAAGAACCTAGGTGCAAATTAATTTTATATCCTGCAACTTTACTATATTCATTGATTAGTTCTAGTAATTTTCTGGTAGAGTCTTTAGGGTTTTCTATGTAGAGGATCATGTCATCTGCAAAGAGTGAGAGTTTCACTTCTTCTTTTCCTATCTGGATTCCTTTTACTTCTTTTTCTGCTCTGATTGCTGTGGCCAGAACTTCCAACACTATGTTGAACAGTAGTGGTGAGAGTGGGCACCCTTGTCTTGTTCCTGATTTCAGGGGAAATGCTTTCAATTTTTCACCATTGAGGGTGATGCTTGCTGTGGGTTTGTCATATATAGCTTTTATTATGTTGAGGTATGTTCCTTCTATTCCTGCTTTTTGGAGAGTTTTAATCATAAATGAGTGTTGAATTTTGTCAAAGGCTTTCTCTGCATCTATTGAGATAATCATATGGTTTTTATCTTTCAATTTGTTAATGTGGTGTATTACATTGATTGATTTGTGGATATTAAAGAATCCTTGCATTCCTGGGATAAAGCTCACTTGGTCATGGTGTATGATTTTTTAATATGTTGTTGGATTCTGTTTGCTAGAATTTTGTTAAGGATTTTTGCATCTATGTTCATCAGTGATATGGGCCTGTAGTTTTCTTTTTTTGTGGCATCTTTGTCTGGTTTTGGAATTAGGGTGATGGTGGCCTCATAGAATGAGTTTGGAAGCTTACCTTCATCTGCAATTTTTCTGGAAGAGTTTGAGTAAGATAGGTGTTAGCTCCTCTCTAAATTTTTGGTAGAATTCAGCTGTGAAGCCAATCTGGTCCTGGACTTTTGTTTGCTGGAAGATTTCTGATTACAGCTTCGATTTCCGTGCTTGTGATGGGTCTGTTAAGATCTTCTATTTCTTTCTGGTTCAGTTTTGGAAAGTTATACTTTTCTAAGAATTTGTCCATTTCTTCCAAGTTGTGCATTTTATTGGCATAGAGCTGCTGGTAGTAGTCTCTTAATGATCCTTTGTATTTCAGTGTTGTCTGTTGTGATCTCTCCATTTTCATTTCTAATTTTGTTAATTTGGTTCTTCTCTGTTTCTTAATGAGTCTTGCTAATGGCTTGTCAATTTTGTTTATTTTTTTCAAAAAACCAGCTTTTAGCTTTGTTGATTTTTGCTATGGTCTCTTTAGTTTCTATTGCATTTAATTTTCTGCCTTAATTTTTTAAGAATTCCTTTCCTTCTGCTAACCTGGGTTCTTCATTTCTTCCTTCTCTAATTGCTTTAGGTCTAGAGTTAGGTTATTTATTTGGCTTTTTCTTGTTTCTTGATGTAAGCCTGTAATGCTATGAACCTTCCCCTTAGCACTGCTTTTACAGTGTCCCATAGGTTTTGGGTTGTTGTGTTTTCATTTTCATTCATTTCTATACATATTTTGATTTCTTTTTTGATTTCTTCTATGATTTGTTGTTATTCAGAAGCGTGTTATTTAGCCTCCATATGTTTGAATTTTTAACATTTTTTTCCCTGTAATTGAGATCTAATCTTACTGCACTGTGGTCAGAAAAGATGACTGGAATGATTTCAATTTTTTTGAACTTTCCAAGACTAGATTTATGGCCCAGGATGTGATCTATTCTGGAGAAGGTTCCGTGTGCACTTGAGAAAAAGGTGAAGTTGCTTGTTTTGGGGTGAAATGTCCTATAGATATCAATTAGGTCTAGCTGTCCATTGTGTCATTTAAAGTTTGTGTTTCCTTGTTAATTTTCTGTTTAGTTGATCTATCCATAGTTGTGAGTGGGTATTAAGTCCTCGCCCACTAATTATTGTGTTACTATTAAGTTTCCTCTTTCTACTCGTTAGTGTTTGCCGTACCATATTGCGGTGCTCCTATGTTGGGGCATATATTTATAATTGTTATTCTTCTTCTTGGATTGATTCCTTTGATCATTATTGTAGTGTCTTCTTTTGTCTTTTTCACAGGCTTTTATTTGAAAGTCTATTTTAATTGACATGAGTATTGCGACTCTGCTTTTTGGTCTTTGCATGAAATATTTTTTTTTCAGCCTATTTTCGTCTGTATGTGTCCTCTTGTTTTGAGGTGGTGTCTCTTGTAGACAGATCATATTAGGCGGTCTTGTCTTTGTATCCATCAGCATCTTTGTCTTTTGTTGGGGCATTCAACCCATTTCATTTAAGGTAATTATTGATAGGTGTGTCCCGTTGCCATTTACTGTTGTTGTTTTGGGTTCACGTTTATCAACCTTTCTGCATTCCTGTCTAGAGAAAAATCTTTAGCTTTGTTGAAGAGCTGGTTGGGTGGTGCTGAATTTTTCTCTCAGCTTTTGCTTATCTGTAAAGCTTTTGAATTCTCCTTCATATCTGAATGAGATCCTTGCTGATACAGTAATCTAGGTTGTAGGTATTCTCTTCAATTACTTTCAGGAAAACGTCCTGCATTCCCTTCTGGCCTGGGAGGTTTCTATTGAATAGAATCAGGCTGTTATCCTTATGGAAATCCCTTTGTGTGTTACTGTGTTTTCCCCCTTGCTGCCTTTTAATATTTGTTCTTTGTCTTTGATCTTTGTTAATTTGATTAATATGTGTCTTGGGGTGTTTCGCCTTGGGTTTATCCTGTTTGGGACTCTCTGGGCTTCTTGGACTTGGGTGGCTATTTCCTTCCCCATTTTAGGGAAGTTTTCAGCTATTATCTCCTTGAGTATTTTCTCATGGCCTTTCTTTTTGTCTTCTTCTTCTGGGACTCCTATGATTCGAATGTTGGGGCGTTTCACATTGTCCCAGAGGTCCCTGAGGTTGTCCTCATTTCTTTTGATCCTTTTTTCTTTTTTCCTCTCTGCTTCATTTATTTCCACCATTTTATCTTCTACCTCACTTATCCTATCTTCTGCCTCCGTTATTCTACTCTTGGTTCCCTCCAAAGTGTTTTTGATCTCATTCATTGCATTGTTCATTTTTAATTGACTCTTTTTTATTTCTTCTAGGTCTTTATTAAACAATTCTTGTATCTTTTCAATCTTTGTCTCCAGGCTATTTATCTGTAACTCCATTTTGTTTTCAAGATTTTGGATCATTTTTATTATCATTATTCTAAATTCTTTTTCAGGTAGATTCCCTATCTCCTCCTCTTTTGTTTGACTTGGTGGGCATTTTTCATGTCCCTTTACCTGTTGGGTATTTCTTTGCCTTTTCATCTTGTTTAGATTGCTGTGTCTGGAGTGGACTTTCTGTATTCTGGAGGTCTGTGGTTCCTTTTTATTGTGGAGGATTTACCCAGTGGGTGGGGTTAGACGGTTGGCTTGTCAAGGTTTCCCGGTTAGGGAAGCTTGCGTCAGTGTACTGGTGCGTGGAACTTGATTTCTTCTTTTTGGAGAGCAATGGAGTGCCCAGTAATGAGTTTTGAGATGGGTCTATGTGTTAGGTGTCACCTTGGGCAGCCTGTATGTTGACATTCGGGGCTATGTTCCTGTGTTGCTGGAGAATTTGCGTGGTATGTCTTGCTCTAAAACTTACTGGCTCTTGGGTGGTGGTTGGTTTCAGTGTAGGTATGGAGGCTTTTGGACGGTCACTTATTGCTTAAAGTTCCATGTAGTCAGGAGTTTTCTGGTGTTCTCAGGTTTTGGGCTTAAGTTTCCTGCCTCTGGATTTCAGTTTTATTCTTCCTGTAGTCTCAGGACTTTTCCAACTATACAGCACTGATAATAAAACTTCTAGGTTAATGGCGAAAAGATTCTCCCCCATTAGGGACACCCAGAGAGGTTCACAGAGTTACATGAACAGGAGAAAAGGGAGGAGGGAGATAGAGATGAGCAGGAGGAGAAAAAGGGGGACTCAAGAGGAGAGAGACAGATCTACGCAGCTGTCTGTTCCCAGAGTGTTCTCCGTATCTCAGACACCTACAAGGATTCACAGAATTGGATTGGGAAGAGAAGGGGAAAGGAGGAAATAGAGGTGTTCTGAGGTAGAAAACAGAGAGTCAAGATTGGGAGAGAATAATCTTCGGTTTAAAGATAGGGCTTCTCTTCTTTTTTTTTTTGTAAGGTTATAGTGTAGTGAAGATGAAAATGAAGAGTAGTAGAGGAGTACTAGAGGACTTTAAAAGAAATAAGAGAAAAAGAAAAATAGAAAATAGAAGAGAAAAAGGAAAGAAAAAAAAGAAGAAAAAAGAGAAAAAAAAAAGAAAAAGAAAAAAAAAAGAAAAAAGAAAGAAAAAAAAATTTTTTTTTCCCCCTAATTAAAAAAATCATAAAAATCTATGAAAATGAAAGTTAAGGAGTAATGGGGGAGTAATAGGGAATTTTAAAGGAAAATAAAAGAGAAAAAATAAAAAAGAAAAAATATAAAAAGAAAAAAAAATTTTTTTTTTTCCTTACTTAGAAAAAAAAAAGTAAAAATATGTCTAGGAATTTCTCTGGAGCTGTTGCGGTCAGTGTGGGTTCGGCTCAGTTTCAGATAGCTCCTCGTTCCAGCTTGCACTTCTCGATACCTACAGGGCCCTTCCGGTGAAGTCGGTGTTTTCTACAGGGATTTTAATCTGTTGCACCAGCCCCTTCTGAAGCGGTTCCCTTTGTTTTTTTGGCTTCTGTTTGCCGGTCTCTTCAGAGCCTCATTTCCGCCCTGACACAGGCGGGCGGAGGTGGACTCTTATTCAGGTAGCTAGTTCCGTTGCGCTGCTGGGAGGGGCTGACGCTGCGGGGATGGGCTGGCACTGCGGGGAGGGGCTGGCCCTGCGGGGGCGGGCTGGCGCTGCCGGGAGGGGCTGACGCTGCTTTCTCCGTCTGCGCTGCTCAGGCTCCAGGCTGTTCTATATGGAGCGCGCCCCGCGCTGCGCGAGGTTCCAGCCCTTGGGTGTTACACAAAAGCGCGGAAGGAAAAGCTGCGCCTGCTCTCTGTGCCTTCCCCGTCAGAGCGGTCCAGGCAGCCAGGGGCTTGATGGGCGCGCTATCCCCAGATGTGGCGCGCCCGCTCCCTTCCGCGGACCCAGCCTCAGTTTCCACTGGCGCCAGTCGGGTGCGCGCGCCTTCCGCCCTCTGCGTCCCCAGTCCCAGTCCCCGCCCGCGCCGGTCGGGTGCCTGCGCCCTGTGTCTCGCCGCGACCTTCCCCTCCCCCCTGCCTCCTGCCTCCGGCGGGGCTGGGCCGGTCCGCAGCCTGCGAGCTCTTCTCAGGACTTTCCCTGTCCCTTTGTTCTGCGAACGGCCGGCAGTGTGTTCCGGCCGGTTAATTTTCTCTCTCTCTTTTGGTCTCCCACAGTTCAAGTTGGCACCTCACAGAAGCTCCCTCCGATTGTCCTCAGGGCACTCAGGCCCGGACCCTAGCCCAAGCAAGGCTGCCTAAGACTCCCTTCCCGGGACGGGTCTCCCTCCTTAGCTCTTTTGTCTCACTTTTTATCTTTTATATTTTGTCCTACCTCCTTTCGAAGACAATGGTCTGCTTTTCTGGGCGCCTGATGACTTCAGCTAGCGATCAGAAGTTGTTTTGTGAAGTTTGCTCTGCATTCAGTTATTCTTTTGATGAATTTGTAGGAGAGAAAGTGGTCTCCCTGTCCTACTCCTCCGCCATCTTGGCTCCTCCCCCCCCTTTATTTTATTCTTTAAATTTACAAATTATCAAACAGTAGGGAGGCAGTGTGATCTAAAGAAGAAGAAAAAAAACATACATTTTGATCATAACTGAATTTGAGAACCATTTCCATTTACTTGGGTACATTATTTAACTTGAGTATCAGGTTTTCACCTTTAATACTGGCAACATCATTCATTGCACAGGATTGCATGTAATAACAATGCACATGTAAAATGGTCTAGAGTATGTCATAGAAATTGTTCATTTTTTCCAGTGTATTCTTTTTGGTGGTTGTTTAGTCACTAAGTCGTGCCTGACTCTTGTGACCCCATGGACTGTAGCCTGTGAGGCTCCTCTGTCCATGGGATTTCCCAGGCAAGAATACTAAAGTGAGCTGCCATTTCCCTCTCCAGGGGATTTTCCTGATGCAGGGATAAAACCTAGGTCCCCTGCATTGCAGGCAGATTCTTTACCGACTGAACCACCAGGGAAGCCCATATACTTCTTTCAGTTCAGCTCAGTCACTCAGTCATGTCTGACTCTTTGCAGCCCCATAAACTGCAGCACGCCAGGCTTCCCTGTCCGTCACCAACTCCTGGAGCCTACTCAAACTCATGTCCATCAAGTTGGTGATGTCATCGAACCATCTCATCCTCTGTCATCCCCTTCTCCTCTTGCCTTCAACCTTTCCCAGCATCACAGTCTTTTCCAGTGAGTCAGTTCTTTGCATCAGGTGGCCAAAGTAATGGAGTTTCAGCTTCAGCATCAGTCTTTCCAATGAATATTCAGGACTGATTTCCTTTAGGATGGACTGGTTGGATCCCCTTGCAGGTATGAGGATAACATGCCTGCTATTAAAAGAATATGAAGTGTTTGAGAAGCCTGTGCTTTTAGAGTATCTGATGTACTTTATATGTTCCCTTACTCTTCCTAACACCAACACTTGCATACTCTAGTTTCATTTCTCCCCCCAGTACTGACTTCCAGTGATCTTGACTTCATCTCTGTGCCCAAACTATTTTACTTTGGATTATGTCCAGCCTTTGCAAACAGACCCAAGCCCCTATTTATTTTGATTTACAGTCTAGGAATGGAGTTCTTGATGTTTAGATTGCATCTCCAAATTATAATAACTTCACCAAGACGTATCCTGAGGAAATGATTAAAGTCTTCTCTCTCAAGACTGATAATACTGGCTTCATATATAATATAAATGGAGAAAAAAGACCTCAGAGAAATTGGGATATGAAATTATGGTGTCAGATGGGAGAGAGAGGTAAATCAGGAACAAGAGTTAATTCTCAGCAGAGCCATTTATTTCAGGGTATGGAGGATGAAGGCAGAATCTGATGGGCTACGGAGAATTTCATTTATGAGACAGTGTACATTTCTTTTTGTATTTTGTAGACACTATCTTGAAGAAAATTTGTGATGTTTACACAGTTACAGAACAAATACCTAACATTTTATGCTTTATGATTTTATGATTGACATGATTTAATGCCATTTTATGTTCTTTTTATATTTTGGTTTTATATTCTATTACTTATGGAAATTTATTGTGTATGTGCATTTTATCCTAGAATATGAGGCCATTATCCAAACTGCTGTTTGTTATATAACATAGACACTGGAAAAATATATGTGGCTAGATGGGATTCCCCTGATGCCTCAGATAGTAAAGAATCTACCTGCAATGCAGGAGACCTAGGTTCATCCCTTGGTTAAGAAGATATCCTGGAGAAGGGAATGCCTCCCACGTGATTGTTCTTGCCTGAAGGATTCCATGGACAGAGGAGCCTGGGGAGCTGCAGCCCATGGGGTCACAAAGAATCAGATAGGACTGAGCGACTAACACTTTCAATTGCTATAGGAGGAAAAAATATGTTTTATTCTTAGTGGTTGGCTAAGTTAATGTGAGTTTTTTGTTTTTTTGTTTTTAAGGGCAAGCTCTACTTTGGACAGGGAACATGACATTGAGTAGAGATTAAAAAAATTAATAATAATAGTAGTCCAATGACTGTTCTCTTATTATGTCTACTTACTATGTTTACTATTGAAAGGCTGTTCTGAGCCATGAAAGATGCTGGGATTCCTGGCCCCCAGAGGAGAGGAATTCAATCTGGGGTCAGAGATGAGGCTTGATCGCTCAGAGCTTTTGTGTAATAAAGTTTTGTTAAAATATAAAAGAGATAGACAAAGCTTCTGTCATAGACATCAGAAGGGGGCAGAAAGAGTGCCCTCCTGCTTCTGGCCCCCTGCTAGTCTTTAGCCAGATGTTATATAGCTAATAGCAGTCTGATAGTTGCAGAAAGGAAATGTCTGAAAACTCAGAGACTGGCACCGGGCCCCTCACCCACAACATGCATTTTGAGAAAACATTGGCACAAGGGGAGTTGTTCTGGGCCGTAAAATGATTGACATGAATCTTGAAAAAAGGCAGGTTTCCAAGCAAAGGCAGGGTCTCATTATCATAGTTTAGAACATTTGCATGAGTAAAACATACTGGTTTGTCAAGTCAGCTCTAAGTCTTAGGCCAAACAGACTTGAAGACAGAGTCTAGGGTAAATACATAGTTCATTAACATAGCTTAAAGCAAACATTTCCATAAGAAAAATGAACTGGCTAGCTCAAGGTTTGAGAAAAGTTAAGTTTAGGTAGAACCAGGTGTCCTTAAGGCAACACAGAATTTTTAAAAGAAACCTCTTTCTAAATTCGTATAGAGAAGGGGAAAAATATCTAACACTTGTAGTTTGTTTCCTTCTGTTGCTTAAGAGAAAGATAAAAAATGTCTGACACTTGCAGCCTATTTCCTCAGTTTGGAGACTCCTAGCCTTCCTTCCTGTTACCCTCTCACTATGATTTGTGTAACAAATCAGTCCAACATTTAGTGGCGGAAAAAAATCTTATTTCACGCATGGATACTGTAGGTTAAAAATTCAGAAGCACTACAGAGATGGCTCTTTTCAGTGGTGTGCTGAAATTGGCACTCACTGAGTAGAGAAAACCTTTTCTGTGTATTAACATCTTTTTCCATCTTCATGTTCAGAGATGCCACCTTCATAGTTTGAAGTTATCAAACCAGCTATGGTGAGGATTTTCACATGGAAATGGGAAAATTCTACAAACCAGGACTCCTCCTCCTCTCATCCCAGAGACCCAGTTGTATTTACCTGCATATTAACAGTGCTTCATCTCCTACATGAAGTCTAGGGACCCAGCTTTTATGATTTCAAATTTTGGTGGTTACTTGACTAGTTAGGAACATTGTAATGACTTATGTGCATAAAAACTCCACTGAAGAGGTCTTAAAGGCTTCTGTGTCAGTTCTCAAAGCCTTGTGTCCTAGATAATATAGAAGATATAACAAGTCCTACATAATATGTCTATTCTAACATTCTGATCTTCTTAAAGCCATCGGGGACTGTTCTCTGTAGTATTCCACAGGACTCATTACACCTTGACTTAATTTGGGGTGATCAATCTATGGATCTATATTTTGATTAACAAACCAAGTAAACTCTTAAGGCCACTGCCAGGCACTAAGTTAGTATATTGACTTACGAACCTGTGCTGAGAGATTGGCACTAGGACAAAGACTGGTTGAGTCAGTCTTGTTGCACACAAATTTAGGAGCTGTGAAGTGCCTAGTTTCTACCTAGCGGGTCAGAGAAATCTGTGGGTTGAATGTGAAACAGAGAGAACTGATATTGATTTTCAGAGAAATGCAGAGACCGAAGTGGCAGGAACCCATGAGGAAAATATTAGTGTTAATTGTCTTTATTCCGTGTTCCTCCCGAGTTCCTTTGCTACACTTGCTTCCATGAAAAACTCCCTGTCATTATCAAGAGAGTCTCTGAGTTTCTTTTAGCAATGTTAGATTGGTTTCTACTAAAATTTTCCTGGTTTATACATTTCCTACATTTGAAATTCCCAATTCAGCAATATAAACCTGGCCAAAGCCAGAGCCTTCCATCAAGTTATAAATATCTCTATTTTAGAGTGGACCTGTAGTAGCAGTGCCAAATTCTCAAGACTGCATGTCTTCTACAGCTTCCTGAAGATGAGCCAGAATGCTCTTAACTGTCCAAAGGAAAGCAGGGTTAAATTTATCTTTTTATGAAATGATGCAATATAAAGATGAAAGAAGGAACTCTGCCAGACTGCTTTGGTCAAATTCTGGTCCCATCAGTATAAACTGTCTGACCTTGCATGTTTTTTTCCCTGTATCTTTGAACCTCAGTTTTCTTATCTTTCCGATAAGGATGATGATAAAACCTATCACAGAGTTGTTGTGAGAAGTAAGCAAGGAAAGAAATGTAGCCAATTTAGAGTACCTCAAATAGAGTAATCAGTGCTAAACTTACTTTTTTTTCACACTGATCATATAGGCATATCTGTGTTATTTGGCAGTATAAGTGTAACCAATTTGACAGGTTAAGAAATCACATACACATATACACACACCTCCACGCCAACCCCCCCATGCACATACCTCTCATTCTTTCTCTTCCCCTCATTAACATGGATGTTGTTGTTCAGTTGCATCCAACTCTTTGCAACCCTGTGTACTGCAGCACACTGGGGTTCCCTGTCCTTTATATCTCCCAGAATCTGCTCAAACTCATGTCCATTGAGCTGATGATGCCATCCAAACATCTCATTCTCTTTTGTCCACTTCTCCTCCTGCCTTCAACCTTTCCCATCATCAGGGTCTTTTCCAATGAATTGGCTCTGCATCAGGTGATCATAGTACTGGAGCTTCAGCATCGGTCCTTCCAATGAATATTCAGGGTTAATTTCCTCTACAGTTGACTGGTTTTATTTCCTTGCTCTCCAAGGGACTCTCGAGTCTTCTACAGCACCACAGTTCAAAAGCATCATTTCTTCAGTGCTCAGTCTTTGTGATTGTCCAACTCTCACATCCATACATGACTACTGGAAAAACCATAGCTAGACTATGCAGACAGTTGTTGGCAAAGTGATATCTCTGGTTTTTAAGAAAATCAAGTCTGTCACTATTCCCACTTTCCCCCATTTATTTGCCATGAGGTAAAGAGACTGGATGCCATGATCTTAGATTTTTGAATGTTGAATTTTAAGCCAGCTTTTTCACTCTCCTCTTTCACTTTCATCAAGAGGCTCTTTAGTTCCTCTTCACTTTCTGCTATTAGAGTGGTATCATCTGCAAATCTGAGGTTATTGATATTTCTCCCGGCAATCTTGATTCCAGCTTGTGATTTACCCAGCCCAGCATGATGTACCCTGCATAGAAGTTACATAAACAGGGTGACAATATATAACCTTGACATACTCCTTTCCCAGTTTTGAACCAGTCCATTGTTCCATGTACAGTTGCTTCTTGACCTGCATACAGGTTTCTTAAGAGACACATAAGGTGGCCTGGTATTCTCATTTCATTAAGAATTTTCCACAGTTTGTTGTGATCCACACAGTCAAATGCTTTAGCATAGTCAATGAAGCAGAAGTAGATGCTTTTCTAGAACTCCCTTGCTTTCTTCATGATCCAAGGAATGTTGGCAATTTGATCTCTGCTTACTCTACCTTTTCTAAATCAAGCTTGTGTATCTGGAATTTCTGGGTTCATTTGCTGTTGAAGCCTAACTTGAAGGATTTTGAGCATTACCTTGTTAGGACGTGAATTGAGTGCATTTGTGTGGTAGTTTGAACGTTCTTTGGCATTGCCTTTCTTTGGGATTGGAAAGAAAACTGACCTTTTCCAGTCCTGTGGTTATGCATTTTAAATACATAAATAGGAATTTCTTGTTTCTTTCATAAATAAGAATTTCTTAGTGTATGCATGTGTATGTGTGTATATATGTTGTTGTTTAGTTGCTCAGTCATGTTAGACTCTTTGCAACCCCATGGGCTGTAGCCCACAAGGCTCCTTTGCCCATGGGATTCTCCATGAAGTGGATTGCCATTTCCTTCCTCAGGGGTGTGTAAATATGCTTTTGCAAAATAACTTTATTACAAGAGAATTGTGTGAATAAGCATATCTCTTTTTCTGCAGAGATGATGACATTTTACAAGTTGGACAAATAATGTTTTCATACTCTGCGACATCTGTCATTTCTTTTTCAATAATTCCAACTATGATTATGTATCTAAATTATGTTGGTACATAAGTCTTTGAGAAAAATATTAATAGCATCCTAATGCCTATGGTTCATTGAACCTATGAGCCATTGGTTCAGCAAGGCGGTTCATTGTTCCCTGTTTTCTTATCACATACTAATATGCCACTAATATGTGACACATGTATCACATACTAATAATTTCCATGTATTAACAAGGAAAACGGAGAAGCTTCAGAAGAATTAGCATCAATATTAATAATGCTGCTTGCTACAACTACTGAAGACTGTAAGCGTTATATTTCCAAGAGTATGTTTCTTTGGCTGACAAAAAGTCCTACAAAAATATAAATTAGGGCATAACTTCTGGAAATTACACTCTAAGGAACAAGCAATTCATGGACACAAGATATAAAAAATTAAAACTATTATCACTGATAATGTTGTTACTATTTAAATTGTTTTGCAAGTAATATTCATATTATGTCTAAGTCAATGTAAAAATTCCTTGTTTTCATTGACTCTGGAAATCATTGATTCTTCTATATGTATATAAAATTAGAATATATATATATATATTCTAGTTATATAATACATTCTAATTCCCCATATAATTTTTCCATAGCATGTCTCTAAGGAACACCAAGTTGTGTTGACTACTCATCTATCATCATCTATTATCTATTTAGCTATTTTGAATGTATGCCAATCAACCCTAAACTTTGGAATTTTGCCAATACCACTGTATTAGAAACATCTGAGCTTTGACTTCTTATCTATCTATGGAAGACAGATTTCTTCTTATTTGTTATGGAAGATCACACAACAAAAGGCCATTGCAGGAGAAAACCATGCATTTCATCCTGCTCTCAAAGGCTCACTGAGGGATCCTGTGATTTCCACCAGCTCAGTGAATTTCACAAGATTTCTTCCGGTTAGAGTATGAGAATTTTAGATTCCAAAGTTGTAGGAGAACTTAAAGGTCACTTGGTGAATAAGAAACCTGAACTTGAACTCTAACCATGTTCTTAACTCTAACGCATACATGTGTATTTATATATTATACAAGCTGCAAAAATATGTAGCAAATATATGTGTAACATATACACAAATGTCACATTTATATAACACATATATGGATAGTTTTATGTATTTCCCTATAACCTAAAGTATCCAAAGTATATTTTCCCCATTGAATTTTGAAGAAATCTATTTTCCCATCTTTCATAAAACTAAAATTCTACAGAGCTGATTTTTGACAGATAATCTTGCACTTCTGAGACCTGTACCTCTACCAAGATTGCTCTTCCAGAATGTTTTTGTGACAGTCTCATCCTAAAGCAGACAGGAAGATAGATGAAATAACAAGATACCATTTATTTATAAGGATTGTTTTTTCATTGATTGACATCTGAACTCAAAGGATATGTAGTTTCATTTTCCCCTAATAGGGTGAATCAAGTCTGTCATACTAAATTCTTCTGAGTCAAATATCCTTTTTTTGACCTGACAAAGTAGAGACTAGTTTCTACTTCAGGGCACAAAGCTTGTAGTATATCTCCTTACTCCAAATTAAAATGAGAATGATTTGCCATGCAGTCAGGAACAACCCAAATAATCTGTCTTCTATTGTAGCTTTTCCTTAATTAACAGATATCCTAGAGACTGGTAGAAAATTAGAATACTTCTAATTTTTCTTATTCTTCCCCTGTCGTCCTTTTGGAACTTACTGGTACAAAGCAGTTTGTTAAAAATGACTAGATTTCTTGGCATGGATGTTAACAATAGTGAAATATGAGTTGAAAATGAAACTAAAGAAATGAATTTTTCTTTTTACTATAATTTGAAGTTTCAGAATGAGATAGGAAGTTGATGATTGTTTTACCTGTTCTATTATAGGATTTGAAAATCATTTTTAAATCTTTTTTTTTTTTTTGTGAACTAAGAATGACATTCAAGCATGTGGCCAAAAAGCACACACTAAGTTCCATGAACGAAACTTTCTTAAATAGCAAGTACTACATGTCATTTTCAAAGAAAAATTTAATTATGGCCAAAACTAAATAATGTTTAGAATATTCCATGTATTAAAAGAAAAAAAGATAATGCTCAGGCATTCTCATCCAAAAGATGTAGATGATTCAGGCACCATCCTTCAGCTTTATAGCCAGCTATCTGAAGTTTTAATTGTCCTCCATTATAACTGGAATGACAAAGGAATAAAATCACAAGAAAAGCCTTTGGATGTTGAGTAATGTTTCAGATTTTCACCAGCCACATGCAATTTGTTGAAATCCATATGCAGTTAAGTATGACCTTGATGCAAATAGCTTAGTGAAGACTTTCATTTCCAACAACATTAAGGAAAGCAAGAAGCAATAATACAAGATGCAAAGATTTACCAAAAGGCACCAGGAAATAATGTATGCTCAGTCATTCACTCGTCTCCAGCTCTTTGTGATCCCATAGACTGTAGCCTGCCAGGCTCCTCTGTTCATGGGGTTCTCCAGGCAAGAATGTTGGAGTGGGTTGCCATTTCCTACTCCAGGAGAAAATAGTACATAAGCAGTGTTTTCCCCAGAAACTTCGATATAGAAAGTAAAAATTATGTAGTATGTATGATAACACATTCCAGAATGTGGATTTCCTCCCATTTGGCAATGTGGACTTACTTGCTTTTCTTGAATACTCTGCAAAATCTTACTTCTTCACACCAGAGTAGGATGAGGGAGAAAACTTCACCTGAGATGGTTGTGTGTTCACAGATACCTTCAGGATCTAGTAGTCTGAATGTTAAAAGAAACCGCAAAGGATTCTATGCAGATCCCTCTTTATTATATTCTAAGTGTGGTCCATAAATAAGCAATATTAGCACCAAGTGGGATTCTTTAGAAATGCAAAACAATCCCGTTCCTCTTTCACTAATGGAATCAAGATCTATATTTTAACAGGATCCCCGAGTGATTTTTGGACACATTACATTTGAGGGACACTGTTCTGCAACATATTCTGCAGAACTGCTCATCCAGACCATAATCTAACATTTTCCAGCTACTAAGATCCATTGTTGACGATAACCTACTTTACAGTCCATGGGGTCACAAAGAGTCAGACACAACTGAGTGACTAACACACACTCACACATTGCTGAATGATTCTAATCATTTTAAAATTCTTACATTAAGGCAAATTCTGCTTCTTTCTTATATCTATCAAACCACTCAAAGTTCCTTTTCTCTAGCTTAACTCCAATATCCTTTTTGGACAGATATGGTCAGATGACATCTTTTCTTTCCCTTTCTCCTAGTTCTTCCAGCCATTACTCAGATTACATAAAGTGTTCTATTCTGAACTCTATTTGGGGATTGTCACCAAGAGAAGAGAATCAGAACCGAATCCAGGGTTCAAGGTTTGGTCTGAGTAAGGAAGAAGTGAGAGAAATTAACATTTATGTCATTCTTAAAACTGTGAAGCTATTATACTTGCCTGTGTTTGGCCTTATTTTGGGGATAAAGAGAGAGGAATACACATCATCTTGTTATCTCATATTGGGTTTATAGATATCAAGAACCCTGTGTCCTTTTCAGTTTCTGACCTAGTGCTAAGCCATTCCACTATTTTCTACCTCTGTCTTCATATTGGTTTGATATTTAGACCAAAATACAAAACATTCTTAAGACTGACCATGCAAAGTCATGTGCAAATATCTGTCTCTTTCCCTGAAGTAGATTCAATTGGCTGTAATTCTTTATCCCCTTAAAATTCAGTACATCAACCAGCCAACTTATGTGATCAAAATCATCATTGTTTCATCTTAAGACATTTCTGTTCCTTCTACCTTTATCTCATTTAAAGTTGAAAATTTATCATTAACCACAAATAAGAAATTAAGATTTTATCTGTTTTTCCAAAGAGCAGTTCTTCAATTTATAAGTTGTATTGAATAACTCTGACTATACATAGAATAATTTTTTTCCCTCTGATGCCCAAAATGCACAATACCCTTTATCAATCTACTTGATAAGTCTTTTTTTAGAAAAATATGTATACTTTGGATTCAGAAACTAAATGACTTGAATTTAGGACTACAAAATGCCAGAATCTGGGCCTCGGGGCCCAGTGAGTCATCAATGTTTTGTCTCATTCCTATGTTTGTGACAGACATTGCTCACCTTTTAACCAAATCTGAGAAGTAGGTAATTGTTGATTTAAAAAAAAAAAAGTAGGTTGATTGTATATGAAGTATTATATAACATGCATGCCTGAATGCTTTAGCACGATTTTGGATGGAAGCACTACAGCAACATTTTGAGATCCTTTGATATTTAGATATTTGATGCATCTTTTTCCTGTTGTTAAAAATTTCTCTTTGAAATGATTCTTTTAGCTGAGATCAAAAGCAGTTCCAGAAAGTTGACCAGTATCTGAGAGTAAAAAACATCCTATTTCACACCAAGGATCTCAAATTATTACATTGCCAAAAAAAAAATTATTACATTGCCTTCATTAAATTCTCATGGTTACCCAGTCAAATGTAGGTTCTTGCATCATTAACATATGAACAATGACTCTCTCTCTCTATGTATATATAGGGGGAGGGAGAGAGTGTGTATGGGAGATGTGTCCAGAATAGAACCCATTTAGTTTTTGTAAGTGATGGGATTAGGGACACAGTAGGCCCACCAAAAGACATCTTAGAATATTGACTATTTTAAGCTGATATAATTTGAGAGAGCACAGGTGCAGGGAGGACTTCCTGACCTTCCCCTGAAGCAGGTCATGAGACTCTCATGTCTCTTGCAAGAGGTTGTCCTCCCTTCAGATCAGAAGAAAGGAACACCTTCTCTCTGAAGACACAGGGACACAGAGGAATCTGAACAAACAGGCCTTGCTCAGTTTCTCCCTGCTGACTCCATTTAGCACATACTCATTTAGTTCTATCAAATTTTTTCAGATTTTCATATTTCATCAACATAGAAACACACAGAAGAAATTTTTCTTATGAAGGCTTGCATAGCACTTAAAATTATATTAAATAAACATGGGATTTTCTCTTGTTAACCTGTCTATAGGGGCCCTAGCCAAGATTTTAGAAACATAGAAGGAAAATACATTTGTCCTTCCCTACAGAGGTGTTTAAAGCATGTTTGTTTCAATACTTGCCTTTTCCCCAGTCCCTGTACACGAAGAGAAAGCATTCAGACTTTGTTAATTCAATGTTTGTGGCTATGAAAATAATCTGAGTGTGTGTGTGTGTGTGTGTGTTTTCATGATGATTGATTAAGCATGAATGTAATTTTATGTCTGCAGCTTTTTGTTGCCCTGCCAGAAATATACTGTCACACAGCAAGAAATTTATGTTTGCCTCCTAATTTTGAAACCATTACAATTTCCAAGATGGTTTCTGAAGTTAACAAATGAGATCATTAACATTTTGTACAAAATGAATTGTTAGGAGATGGTTTTGTTCTTTGGTTTTCTTCTGTGTTGAGTTCCAACTAAATGCCATTAAAAGGTTATCATTTCTGACATTCTATATTTCAGAGTATATTATTTGGCTAATGTGTCTTAAAGTGTTCATAATGGTAGATCTTTTTTCTATTATCTCCTAGTAATAATTCCTTAGATGTTAAATTCATGTTCAATTTTTTAAATATATTATATATGGATTTGTACATTAATGATTTCATAAAATTCAATAATGTATTTTCCTCAAAATCTTTTACTATTTAATGTATAAACACAAAATTCCAAGCTTTCTATCTAGTTCTCTAAACTTTTCACTAAAATTCTTTACTCTAGCCCCTTTTAGTTTTTTCTGCCTCAGAAAAGAGGGTTAAAAAGTAGTTAGGAAGCTAATAAGCATCTTGAAGTTCACATCAATAGCTCTAATCCACTAAAAGAATGAGATTTAATCATAGAATTAGAAAATTCTCCTCCTGCCCCACATATTACCATAACACCAATAAAGTTCTGGTGTGATAACAATAGTAGTTCAACAAACTATTTAGAGCACACACACTATCTGAGAACAATTTCTTATGAAAACCCGAAGATAACAGGTAAGAATAAACAAGGACACTAGAAGTATTTGAAGTGATACTTAAAGTTACAGCAAACATTAAAACCAGCCCATATCCAATTCACAATAACATAAAATCTTATACTACAGGACTGCTAACCTCCCTTTTTCTGTTACCCAATATATCATGCCTGGCTTTCAACAGATAAAGTACATATTAAAGGAAATCAGAGATAACTAGTCAAAAAAAGCATTAGAACCAAACTCAGATAGGACACAAATTTGGAATTATCTGATAGGGAATTTAAAATAACTGATGAATATTTTATGAACATAACAATATATGTTATGATTTTTGATGGAAAACAGACAATGTGTAAAAACAAGTAACATAAACAAAGAGTTGGAAACAATAAGGAAGGATCAAAAGGAAACATTAGAAATCAACAACAATGTTTTCGAGCCTATCAGTAGACTGAAAATAACTAAGGTAGAAATCCATGAGAGTGATTATGTGTCAATAAAAACTTCCAAAATTTATTTACATGAGAAAAACATGTAAAACAATAGAACATTTAAAACAATAGAACAGATCAGATCATCAAGAACTGTGGGATAATTTTAGAAAGTGAAAAAATAGTAATTGGAATACCAGAAGGAGAAGAAAGAAAAAACAGAAGAATATCTGATGTAATAATGACCAAGAATTTCCAAAATTGATGACAGACATTAAAGAACAGATGCTGTAAGTTCATAAGACATCCATCAGGGTTAATACCAAAAGTCTACACTGAGACATAAAATATTCTAACTGAACGAAACTAAGACAAATAGGAAATTTCAAAAGCAACAACAGAGGAAGGAGGAAAAAAATCTTACCTACAGAGGAACAGGATCAGACTTCACAACAGGAGTCATGTAAACAGGGAGAAAGAGTAGGGAAATATTTAAAATACTTAAGAGAAAAAACTCACCTGTATAGAATTCCATAATAAATTAAGATATCCTTCAAAAATGATGGAGAAACACTCCACAACAAAAACTGAGGGTGTTCATTGCCAGCAGGACTGCCCTGTAAGAAATGTTAAAATATTTTCTTCAGTGAGAAGGAAAATTAAATAGGTTAGAAACTCTGATCTACATAAAGTGTCAGAGAAGGAATAAATGAAGGGAAAATAAGCTCTTTTCACTTCTGTATTCTAGTTTTATAACTAAGAGATAACTTTTTTCAAATTAATAAAAGAATTTGTGTTGGGTAGACTTAGCATATGGATCAGTGAAATAAATGACAGTAATGCCATAGGTATGGGAAAGAAGAATTGAGAAATAGAATGATGAGACCTATGTAGAAGGCACACAGGAGCGAAACAAAAGAGCTCACAATGGCCAAAGTTTAAACAAGTTGAATAACAAGAAAAAATAGTATTGGATTATGAGTTAAAGGTAAAATAAACATCCTTGAATCAATGCTGATACAAATCAACGATTAAGTGAATGCATAAGTGCTAGAGAAGAGATAAACTTCCTATGCACACTTCCCAACAACTTATGGAAATTCTCTTCCCTCAAGGAGATGGAATGCATCTCCCACTCCTTATGTTTGGACTGCACATAATGACTTCCTCCCAAAGTACAATATATGGAAAAAGAAAAGGAGTAAAGTAACAGTATATAGACACGATAAACACTACCTAAGTCAACTCAACCTTGATCAAGGTCAAAACAAATAGTGGTAAAACATGTTGTATGTATGTATCCTTGATATGATGTGATAGAAATGGCACTGCTCCTATGTGTTATATTCCTCTCAAAAACTCAATCCCAACCTAATCTTTAGAAGAGCATTAAACTTATTCTAATCAGGAGAATTATTCCAATCCTGACATTGTACAGGAGACAGGAAGCAAGACCATCCCCAAGAAAAAGAAATGCAAAAAAGAAAAATGCCAAAAAATTGATGCTTTTGAACTGTGGTGTTGGAGAAGACTCTTGAGAGTCCCCTGGACTGCAAGAATATCCAACCAATCCATCCTAAAGGAAATCAGTCCTGAATGTTCCTTGGAAGGACTGATGTTGAAGCTGAAACTCCAATACTTTGGCCACCTCATGTGAAAAGCTGACTCATTTGAAAAGACCCTGATGCTAGGAAAAATTGAAATCAGGAGGGGAAGAGGACAACAAAGGATGAGATGGTTGGATGGCATCACCAACTCAATGGACATGAGTTTGTGTAAACCCCGGGAGTTGGTGATGGACAGGGGGGCCTGACATGCTCCGGTTCATGGGGTCGCAAAGAGTCAGACATGACTGAGCAACTGAACTGAACTGAATCAGGGGAATTCTACAAAATACTTGACCAGTACTTGTCAAAACTGTCAAGGTCTTTAAAAACAAGACAAGTCTGAGAAACTATCAAAGCCAAGAGGATCCTGAGCAGACAAGACAACTAGCTGCGATGTGTATCCTGAATAGGATTCTGGGACAGAAAAAAGATATCGCATCAAACCATGGATATCTGAATGAAATATGGGCTTTAAGTAATAATAATATATCAATATTGGTTCATTAGTTCTAACAAATGTACTGTACCAATGTAAGGTATTAATAATAGGAGAAACTGGGTTGTAGGTCATACAGGAACTCTCTGCAATATCTTTGTACTTTTCTGTAAATATATGCTATTTTCAGTAGGGATTTCCAGGTGGCACTAGTGCTAAAGAGTCTGCCTGCCAAAGCAGGAGAGGCAGGAGACTTAGGTTTGATCCTTGGGTCAGGATGATCCCCTGAGGAGGGCATGGCCATCCACTCCAGTATTCTTGCCTGGAGAATCCCATGGACAGAGGAGCCTGGTGGGCTACAGTCCACGGGGTCACAGAGAGTTGGACACGACTGAGCAAGAGCACACATGCTATTTGCAATAGTGTTTATTAAAAATTAAATGAATTATCAAGCCATGAAAAGACATGGGAGAACTTTAAATGATTATTACTCATGTAAAGCCACCCATTACTCATTAAAGTGAAAGAAACCAGCTGGAAAATACTACATACTAAATGATTCCAACTATATGACATTCTGGGAAAGGCAAAATTATGGAGAGAGTAAAAAGGGTCAGTGGTTACCAGGGGTTTATCGTGGTGGAGGGGTTTGAGATGAATAGGTGGAGCTCAGAGGAATTTTAGGGCAGAAAAATACTTTGTATGATACTTTAATGATGGATATGTTGTCACTTTACTTTTGTCCAAACCCATAGAATATACAGTACCAAGAGTGAACTTTAATATCCTTAATTTTAAAATCGTGAGAATTGTTTAAACTCTCTTTATATCAATGCATGGAATCAAATTTTATTTCCTCATCACTGCTTTCTGAAGGAAGGAATAGTTTATTATTCTACAGGTATTCACAAATTACCTTTTAAATTTTATGAAGAGAATGTCAGAAATTATTCCAGCAATACAGCATCACATTGGTATGCATATTACCAAAAAAAAAAGTAAGACAGTTCTCTTCTAATTACCTTTACAATTGTATGCACTTTTAATTCTCCTGAAAATATAAATTCCATCATTTAGAATGTGACATATTCCCTTCAGATTTGAATAGGAAAGTTACAAAATTGAAACTTTCTAGACGCTTCATCAAAATCATTGATATAAGGCTGTTCTTAAATATAACCCAAACTTAATTGACATTGGATTTGGAAAAATCTAGACTTTCACAAAAGGGGGAAATTCCTGAATAGAAGGATCCTGGCAGATGTTTAGCCTCTGCCTTTATCACAGTGCCAATAAAAGAAAATTTGGTTATTCAATTGAAATGTGATAAAAATTATCCATGAATAAGAAATTATTCCAACTATGAAGTGATGAGTTTTAAAAACAGGCTTCTCACAGTACGGCATGGGCCACCTCATATGAATGGGGCATACACAGCTCAACCTGGGAAGCAATGGCAAACAGCAAGAAAGAGAATGTCCTAATCAAAGACAAGCACCTGCAGAGCAGGCCATTATAAAGACTGGGAAAAGCTAGTCATTTGCATATAGGCCCTCATGTTAACTTGAGAACATCCTCAGTTTGAGGCAGCAAGAAGACAGAAGTGGTAATAGGAAGTAGTAGCATAAATTAGTACATTATAGGACACAGGGCCTGAAACTCCTTGGAGAGATGGGATGACCCTTTGTGGCATTATGCTTATGATCAGCTAAGTCAGTGGCAAAGTCCAGAACCCAGCTCCCGGGCTTCTCAGTCTTGATCTTTTTTTCCAATTTATCAGTTACTAAGCTATCCCTTAGATTTTCTGCCTTAAAAAAAAAAAATCATAACCTATCACTTTTTACTAAGAAGTTCATTGAGAGTGAATTGACTTTTGATGAACTGCTCCTCTAGGTTAAGGCCAGTACATAATGCTGATGGTTGGATGGCATCACCATCTCAATGGACATGAGTTTGAGCAAGCTCCGGGAGTTGGTGATGGACAGGGAAGCCTGGTATGCTGCAGTCCATGGGCTCTCGAAGAGTCAGACGACTGAGCTATTGAACTGACTGACTGAACTATACTTACCTCTCTTGACAACCCTTGTGAACTAGTGAGATAGATATTACTATCCTCATTTAACATATGAAAAAATTGATTCATTGAGGCCAGGAAGGTGACGATTAAAGTGTTACAGGGTTGATTTCCAGATTTGATTAATTGCCTCTCTGCTTATCAGATTCTTAATGGTGATTAGTAGTGATTACCTAAGCTTAAAATGAGCAGATATGGAGGATTTTTATTCTAGAGGCTAACAGAACTATCTCTAAAAATCAGTGTGGTTCCCTCAAGAATTATCCTAACACCACAGCTTGGGATGTTACTTTTTCTTTTAGATCCACAGGGTTGTTTGAGTATTCATTCATTAAGCATTCATTAAGTATCTCTGGCATTATAATAATTGTTATCAACTTATTAATTAATATTTACTTAATTGCCTTTTGTGTTTAATAGGGTCTTATCTAGATGCATAATGATTACCAGTAATTACTTAAGCTTAAATCTGAGTAAACATGGGTTTTGTTCTCCAGAGGTAAATACAGCTTTATTACAAGCCTAATTTGGTACTCAGAGTCATAAAATTCTACCTGTAACAGCACATATAAAGCCTTGGGCATGCTTTCTGGATGTGCATATTTTAAGGTCTAGAAAACTAGTCTTACAGCCTCCTATCGCTGGGAGTTTCTCAGTTTTTAGTTTATTTTTATTTTTTTCACTTGCTAAGGAAAATTTTTTAAATAATTTCATTAAAGAAGTCTTAATTCTGCCCAAACTATGCAGTGATCACTGTTGGTATCTGGGACTCATTTGCAAACAAAACATGGATCCATTTTTCATGGTTTTTTTATTCTTCTAAAATTCACAGATCTCTAAAGGAAGACACTTTAGAAGTCACCCAAATATTTTGCAGCATTTTTTTCCTAATGAGAATCAAAGGACTCTGTAATAGTCATGGAGTGTTAGCACACTCAGAATTCTCTGAGCAACAATCATTATTGTCCTGTGCCCATTTTGACCTGATTTTAAGAACCAAGCAAAGTGAAGCAGTCTGGACATTATTTTTACCTATGGCAATCTCAAGAAGTTTTTTAACCTTAGATTGTGCAAGATATTCAAGAGATGTCTTAAAATGACAAACACCCTAAGTAATTTGTCAGTATCACACAGAAATAAATAAGAAAACTGAGATTTGAAAAGACTCCAAAATTCATATTTAGTGTTTTCATACATATTTTCCTGTGAGAAGACAGAGGGACAAATCATTATGCTTAACTCAGAAGATCAAGGAAGTCTCCTAAGAGAGGAAATGGTGGTGTGCCATTTTAAGCAGAGAAGAATAATGGTAACATTTAGAATGTTATTCAGAAGGGTAAAACATTTACTGTAAGTCACATTTTGATCCTAATACTGTGTTGTTGTTGATGTTCAGTTGCTAATTTGTGTCCCACCCTTTGTGACCCCATGGACTGTAACACACCAGGCTTCTCTTTCCTTCTCTATCTCTGAAGTTTGCTCAAATGCATGTCCATTGAGTCAGTGATGCTATCCAACCATCTCATCTTCTGCCAACCACTTCTCCTTTTGCCTTCAATCTATTCAAGCATCAGGGTCTTTTCCAATAAGTTGACTCTTCACATCAGGTGGCCAAAGTATTGGAACTTCAGCTTTAGCAACAGATTAGTTTGATCTCGTTGTAGTCCAAGGGGCTTTCAAGAGTCTTCTTCATTATCACAGTTCGAAAGCATCAGTTCCTCAGCACTCAGGCTTCTTTATGGTCCAGCTCTCACATTTGTACATGACTACTGGAAAAGCCATAGCTTTGACTATATGGACCTTTTCTGGCAAAGTGATATGTCTGCTTCTGAATGTGCTGTCTAGGTTTATCATAGCTTTCCTTCCAAGGGGCAAGTGCCTTACTTTCATGACTGCAGTCACCATCCACAGTGATTCTGGAGCCCAAGAAAATAAAATCTGTCAGTGCTTCTACTTTTTCCTCTTCTACTTGCCATGAAGTGATGGGACCAGATGCCATGATCTGTTTTTTGAACGTTCAGTTTCCAGTTAGCTTTTTCATCCTCATTCATCCTCTTTCATCCTCATCAGAAGACTCTCTAATTCCTCTTCACTTTCTGCCATTACAGTGGTATCATCTGCATATCTGATATGTATACCTGCATTCCCCAGCAATCTTGATTCTAGCTTGTGATTCATTCAGCCTGATACTTCATATGATGTACACTGCATACAAGTTAAATAAGCAGGGTGACAATATACAGCCTTGTTGTACTCCTTTCCCAATTTTGAATCAGTCCATTTTTCCATGTCCACTTCTAACTGTTGTTTCTTGAGCCATATACAAGTTTCTCAGGAGACATGTAAAGTGGTCTGGTACATACATCTCTTTAAGAATTTTCCACAATTTGTTGTGATCCACAGAGTCAAAGGCTTTAGCTTAGTCAGGGAAACAGAAACAGATGGTTTTCTGGAACTCCCTTGCTTTCTAAATGATCCAATGAATGTTGGCAATTTGATCTCTTGTTCCTCTTAATACTGTAGGACTGATAAAACAGACTTCCTTAAGATTTGAAAAGAAGTGTTGAAAATGCAAAAATGTGTGTACATCTGCCTTTCTTAACTCAGTTTACCGAGATAAAGCTTGTTTGTTAAGCAAGCAGTATATTCATATCCAGTCTTCCTTTGAAATAAGATCTGAAGGGTTTACTCCTTTCTCTAAAGATAGGCAACTGTGAGGGGAAAAGTCTTTAACCAAGGTCTCAGGTAATAACATACTTCTCCAAGCAAACAATTTATAAATATTCTTCCTGAAAAAAAAAAATTGGTGTATTGCTGATCTTTGGTATTTGCTGATTATGCTTTATGTTGGTGATTTTTGCCTGGGTTGATATTATCAGATGAGGAAATACACTGTAAAATAAAGTAGAACACCACTTTTCAACAATTTAGAAATAAACTCTATGACTGATCTCAAAGATCGTTCCCATCTTGAATATGAGTGAATATGTGATTTTTTTCCCCCATGAATTTAAACTCATTCTGCTAATGTTCATATTGAAAACCTTGTTTTGTTTGAACCAGTTTACCTGAGTTTTGGGAATGCCTACTTCTTACTCCTTTAGGTTTTTTTTTTTTTTGCATTAAAAATATCTTCGTTAAAAAAAAAAAGGATATCTTCATATCACTTTTGTCTTTTAATAAAGAATATTTTATTAAATTTTATGTGTGCATTTAATTTTTTAAAATACGTTCATTAAAAAGGGGCCAAGTCTTGGCTTGTTGCTTTTTTAAAATAACTGATGTTCAATTTTCACCTGTTTTGTATAGTAAAAGATTTGGCAAAGCATTTGTGTTACTACCTAGTAGTAGTTGCACTGATTTATTGAATATTTGAGCTTCCCAGGTGGTGATAGTGGTAAAGAAACTGTCTGTCAATGCAGAGACTTAAGAGACACAGGTTCAATCCTTGGGTTGGGATGATCCCCTAGAGAAGGGCATGGCAACCCACGCCATTATTCTTGCCTGGAAAATCCCATGGACAGACACAGCCTGGTAGTCTACAGTCCATAGGGTCACAAAGAGTTGGACATGACTGAAATGACTTAGTATGCATGCACTCAATATCTACCACGTTGTAGGGCTTATCATTGTGGTGGCATCTCTTGCTGTGGAGCACTTGCTCTAGGCGCATGGGTTCAGTAGTTGTGGTGTACAGGCTTAGTTGCTCTGCAGCATTTGGGATCTTCCCAGACCAGGGATCAAACCAGTGTCCCCTGCATTGGCAGGCAGATTCTTAGCCACTAGAACATAAGAGAAGTCCTTCAACCTCTTTTAATGTCTAATTCTAATCAAATCCTTAAAGCAGACATGAGGAATAAACATATCACCTATAGAGTACATCATGCAAAATGCCAGAATAGATGAATAACAAGCTGGAATCAAGATTGCCAGGAGAAATACCAACAACCTCAGATATGCAGATGATACCACTCTAATGGCAGAAGGTGAAGAGGAACTAAAGAGCCTCTGGATGAGGGTGAAAGAGGAGAGTGAAAAAGCTAGCTTAATTAAAACTCAACATTCAAAAAACTAAGATCGTGGCATCCAGCCCTATCACTTGAAGGCAAACAGAAGGGGGAAAAGTGGAAGCAGTGGCAGATTTTATTTTCTTGGGCTCCAGGATCACTGAGGACTGAGACTGCAGCCATGAAATTAAGACACCTTCTCCTTGGAAAAAAAGCTATGACAAACCTAGGCAGTGTATTAAAAAGCAGAGACATCACTTTACCAACAAGGGTCTGTAAAGTCAAAAATATGGTTTTTCCAGTAGTCATGTATGGATTTGAGAATTGGACCATAAAGAAGAATGGGCACTGAAGAACTGATGCTTTCAGACTGTGATTCTGGAGAAGACTCTTGAGAGTCCCTTGGACAGCAGGGAGATCAAACCAGTCAATTGCAAAGGAAATCAACCCTGGATATTCATTAGAAGGACTGGTGCTGAAGCTGCAATACTTGGGCCACCTGAGGTGAAGAGCCAACTCATTGGAAAAGACCCTGATGCCTGGAAAGATTGAGGGCAGTAGTAGAAGGGAGCAACAGAGGATGAGATGGTTGGATGGCATCATCAATACAATGGACATGAGTTTGAGAAAACTCCAGGAGATAGTGAAGGACAGGGAAGCCTGGCATGCTGCAGTCCATGGGGTCACAAAGAGTCAGACACAACTCAGCAAGTGAACAACGACAACAAATCTTATAGCTACATTTATCAGGCATGATCTCTCTCTCATTGGATCCTATACTGACACAAATAATTTCCTTGTATTTCTAGTGAACATGCTAAGAGAACCAATAAACATTTTATTACCGGGGAAGAAAACTTCTAACCTTCCATTACAAGGAAAAAAATAAATATAATGATATGTTTAATTAGGGATTCAGTTTAACTTTTACCTTATCCTAGCCATCAGATTTAATGGAATTTTGTGTGGATAAATAGCAGCATTAAAACAGTAGAAACTACAGTTTGTAGTACTGAAAGTTTTACATTAGGGGATGCCAACAGTCTATCCATAAATGTAACTTGAGTAGCTGAGCAAAATATGACGGGAGTTTCAAATCAGGAAGGTTAACTTTAGGAAAAAGAGTATTTCCTTATGTTTGTGTGACTCTTAATCCCTATTCTACTGTAACCTTCAGTAACCTGCCATGCATCACCCAATATGCACCATATGTAGCATGATGTAAATATGAAAGAGAATAAAAATAAATTTAAAAAGAGGAAATTCCAAAGGAAACTAATTAATCCTGTCCCCTCCTCATTTTATTACTCTCATTGGCCCAGCACAGATAAAATCAGGCTGTTTGGTGATTCACCAGGCAATGAGAAGACAAACTTTGTTAAGAAGGAGTCTATCATGATCAGAGGTATCATTAGGGAGTATGTAGCATAGTCCCTGTATCATAAGAGGGGGTCAGTATTGTTAATATACTTATATCAATGGTGTAATGTTATATTTAGTCTTATGTCTTATTTAAATATATATACTTAGTTAAATATGTCTCATTTAACATGATTAGTTGTATTCTTGAGTTTTTTTCTCTGAATAATCAGATAATTGACCATGGATGATAAATGCATTATTCTTAAAATTCCAAGATGGTATAGTCTTTAGCCAAAGCAAACAGTCTTCACTGTTAGATCTCTAAGCTGCAGGTAAGTTAGATAGAATATACTAGGGCGGACACACCTCTTAGAGTTTAAACGTGCACTTTGTGTTTGCAGAAGCATTCGGGCATGTTGAGTTCTCAGTTGTCCAGGAGTCAGTTGCTTTTGTATGAAAATAGTCAATTATGGATACAAGATATGAAATAAAGAGGCATTCAAAAATGAGCATTGGAAATTATGGGCTGGCAACAAAAAGTCATGTGACAGTTTTTCCATCAGCTCAGTTTTGAATTAAGAAAATTAGAACTCTCAGCCACTTCACAGGCACAATGATATTTGTTTTCATCAGACGCCTTACAGTAGTGTTTCAGATTTGAAGATTAGGGATAAATAGTTGTATTACATAAATAAATGTACCATGTATTTTCATGCTGACTTCTACTGAGAATGAGAGATCTTTAGAATAAATTATTATAAATTATATGAAACAGCCTGCCTTATTGTAGAGGTGCTTTAACACGTGTGTGACAAATGCATGTGTGTGTTCAGTGGTGTCCAACTCTTTTGTGACCCCATGGACTTCAGCCCGCCGGGCTCCTCTGTCCATGGGATTTCCCAGGCCAGAATATTGGAGTGGGTTTCCATTTCCTCCTCCAGGAGACCTTCTGAACCAAGGGATCAAATCTGCATCTCCTGCTTGGCAGGTGGATTCTTTATCACTGTGCTGTCTGGGAAGCCAAATACCACTCAACAGTGTTGCTGTCTTTCCCTCAACTCCCCAGGTTCCCAAATGCTTTAATATGCTTTCCCAGCTGTAATCTTAAAAAATAAAAAATTATTATTCCCACTAAATTATGAAAGGTCCTATATTTATCTTCCTAATATAAAATAATTAAAAAATGATCAAATGAGAAGGATGGGAAGTGGGGGTAAAATGTAGAAGAAACAAGAGTGGTAGAGTGAAGAAGTCTTATCAAAACTGGATGATGACTAAACTGTATTCTTTCTACTTTGTACACAGTTGAAATTTTCACTGTAAAATACATAATGTTACATATATATACAGTATATAAATAAATATTATACATATCAAGTGTTAGTCACTAAGTTGTGTCTGACTCTTTGTGACTGCATGGACTGTAGCCCACCAGGCTCCTCTGTCCATGGAATTCTCCAGGCAAGATACTGGAGTGGATTGCTACTTCCTTCTCCAGGGGATCTTCCTGACCTAGAGATCAAGCCCAGGTTTCCCACATTGCAGGCAGATTCTTTACTGTCTGAGCCACCAGGGAAACCCTATGTGATGCATATATGTATATATAATCATATATATGAGGCGTTAGTAGATTAGGATTCAGATCCTAGATTGGTTATAGGTTCTGTGTCTTTGGGTAGGTTGCAATCTTTCTGAACCTCAGTTTCTTCAATTGTAAAATTTGGAAAACACTCCTTCAAAAATGTTACTGTAAGAATAAATAGATCATGTAAATTCTAAATGGAGGTCTGACAACATAATACCTTCCTCTATGTTGTCTTTAATAGAATTATAAAATAACTTATCTGCTCAAAGTACCTTTCAACCATGTGCCAGAAAAATGTCAAAATACACAAAGTTATGATGAACAAAAGTTGTATGTGGCCCCTAGGATTAGTAACTCTAAGTACCTGCCATAAAATGATGGTAAAACCATTGTTGTTACAAGAGTCCCCAGTCACCAAAGCTGTAGAACTAAGATAATTTGCGGTCGTGGAATTGCAGACTAACCAGGACTCTTGGAGAGGAGTTGGGACTGCTGAAGTTAGGTTCTATATTCCTAAACCTCTACCTGAACATAATTAAATTTTAACTTTTCTACTTACAAACCTATCCTTAGTAAACCATATATTTGCTAATCAGAAAAAAAAATATATATATATACACACACACATATACACACACACACACACACACACACACACACACATATATATATATAATGCCAACTTTATTTTACTTCAGCTGCTAAGAAACTGTGACATAGGTTCCTGCATGCATGCAGAGTTGCTTCAGTCATGTTTGACTCTTTGCAACCCCAGTGGACTGTAGCCACTAGACTCCTCTGTCCATTGGATTCTCCAGGCAAGAGTACTGGAGTGCGTTGCCATGCCCTCCTCCAGGGGAATCTTCCCAACCCAGGGATCGAAATTGCGCCTCCTGCAGCTCCTGCATTGCAGATTCTTTGGGTCTCAAATGCTCACTAGTCTCTCCCCTCAGGACTCTGAGCTGTCTCTGATGCGTCTCCTGTCTTTTCACTCTCCAGTTCTCTTTTATCTCTAAGTGCCCTTGTTTGCCTTGTAAGCTGCTCCAAATCATTTGGTTTATAGAAAATGAAATTTAAGTCTAAAATACCTTTATAAATACACATTATATTTGAAATGAAATATGGAGAGAAATGGCTAATGGAAACTGGCATTGAGGTGGGAATGTTAATGAGGCAGTGAGATGCTGTATTAGTTTGCTGGAGTTGCCATAACAAAATACCACAGACTGAATGCCTTAGAACAACAGAAATTTACTGCTTCTAAATTCTGGAGGCCATAAAGCTAAGAACAAAGCTTCCGTAGGGCCATGTTCCTTCTCAGAGAGCTAAGAAAATGTCTGTTCCAGGTCTGTCTTGTTTAGTTCAGGCGCTCAGTCATGTCTGACTCTTTGCGACCCCATGGACTGCAGCACACCAGGCCTCCCTGTCCATCACCAACTCCTATGCAAAAAGCATTTCTTCAAAAAATTGTTATGTTTCTCTGAGCAGCAGAATTCAAACTAAGAGTTGAATTTCATTAAAACGTACCTCTTCAGTGGAGTTGTGAGGATAAGAGACCTACAAAAATTACCTAGTGATAATCTTAATAAGCCATTGAGTTTTACCATAACAAATAAGCAAACAATAATTGCCAAATAAAGCTGGCTTATGTTATTTCACAATAGTAACAATAGTAACCTACCATGAAGGCTTATTATAAGTCAGGCACTGTTCAGAACACTTTATTTATGTTATTGCATTTAAGTTCCATAGCTATGATATAGTTAATACTTTATTTCCATTTTTCTAATTAAGCAAATACACAAACAGAAATATATATTGCAGTTGTAACCACAGAATAAACATAATTTTATTTTATGATTTATTGTAACATTTCAAAATGGTTCCCATTGTCTTTGGTCGCCCTTATGATTATATACTTAATGATTAGATAATGATTGTTTCTTCAGTGTTCCATTTCAATATCATTGTGAAATTCAGTTATTTCCAGGCTTTTTCTCCCTTCTTTTTAAATAATGGATAATGCATTAAGAAGTATCCTAGAGAATTAAAATTTTTTCTTTTCTAAAATAAAGTTAGAAACAAGCACCCCAACAATCTCAACATTGCATGTAACCAGACGTGAGTACATATGTCCTTATAACTATCACTACTTATTACTTGATTGAGTTTTAAAAATTTAACCAACTAACAATTTCTAAAACCATCTCAGTGCTTTTATTTACTTCTTTTATCAATTAGCATTTTAATTGTAATATTGTCTAACATTCACATGTATAAACATGGTGCCTTAAGGTTGATTAAATATGCATTTTGTTGATTACTCAAAAGGTTGAACAATTTTTTCCATTTGTTTTTCATATTTGCTTCTTCTCTTATGTTAATTAACCTCTTTTCATTCAGTTAGCTTAAAAAATTCAAAAAAATGTAGAAAAGTACACATGGCATTTCCTTGTATTCATCATGTACTTGCAAGAGTAAAAGGAAAAAAGTTTTCATTTATATTAACAAAGATGTTAGCAATAGATCTATTAAGATAACAGTGTTAGGTACCTAGAATAGCAAAAAGGAAGGAGAGGGTGAAATGTATGGAAAGAGTAACATGGAAAAAAAAGAAAAAAGGAAGTCCAAAATAGCAGTGGCTAAAAGACAAAGAAAGGAAAAAGCCCACGAGAATTTAACAAAGGAAGGTCCAAGGACCAGAGTGAGAATCTCAGGTGAACCAAACAGCCCTCCTAGCTAATCCAATTTACATAGGTCAGGCTTAGGGGGAGGAGAAAAAAACATATAAAAAGAGGAGCCAGTATTATACCTCCAGCTTCTAATCATCTTTTGGGTTAGCCCATCCTCATGCCTCGAGGATGTATTTTCCTTTGCTTGCTAAATAAAACTGAGCTGTAACACTGGTCCATCTATCACTTCAAATTTTTGCTGCGGTGAGACAGAACCAAGGAAATCACAAACTCCTCCGACAACAGCATGTCAAGATGTAATGACAAGGCATTTGATAGCTAATGTTCATATTTGGAGAATAAAACTTGAGCATATTTAAAGTTAAACTTTCTTATTGATTAAGTTTAAAGTGTTTAAACTGCAAAATAAAAATGAAAAGTAATTTTCATTAGGCAAAATCACAAAGATAAACTAATTATAATTCTTTTCATATGGAATTTTAAAAAGATTATAATTCCTCTGAAGTCTATAAGGCCAATAGTACAAATGTCAGTTTAAAGTATAACTGGTTACAATGTTTTCATGAAAACATGAATCAAAAGATGAGCAAAATGAGGTTGGAACTGTTATAAAGAAAGAGAAAAGGAGGAAGGCATGAGAATAATGAAAAGGAAATCCTGAGTTTTTAAGGAAATACTAAATCATATATTTTAGCCTGCCTAATTCTTTCCCTAATGTTAGCAGTTACAACTAAACTGCTAGTTAGTTATAGCTAAATTGATTTATAACTAGATTTAGTTATAATTAAAATACTTAGATGCAGAGTACATCATGAGAAATGCTGGGCTGGAGGAAGCACAAGCTGGAATCAAGATTGCCTGGAGAAATATCAACAACCTCAAATATGCAGACGACACCACCCTTATTATAGAAAGTGAAGAAGTAAAGAGCCTCTTGATAAAAGTGAAAGAGGAGAGTGGAAAAGTTGGCTTAAAGCTCAACATTCAAAAAACTAAGATCATGGCATCCGGTCCCATCACTTCATGGCAAACAGATGGGGAAACAGTGGAAACAGTGGATGACTTTATTTTGGGGGGCTTCAAAATCACTGTAGTTGGTGACTGCAGCCATGAAACTAAAAGATACTTACTTACTCCTTGGAAGGAAAGTTATGACCAACCTAGACAGCATATTAAAAAGCAGAGACATTACTTTGTCATCAAAGATCTGTCTAGTCAAGGCTACGGTTTTTCCAGTGGTCATGTATAGATATGAGAGTTGGACTATAAAGAAAGCTGAATGGTGGAGAATTGATCCTTTTGAACTGTGGTGTTGGAGAAGACTCTTGAGAATCCCTTGGACTACAAGGAGATCAGTCCTGAGTGTTCATTGGAAGGTCTGATGTTGAAGCTGAAACTCCAATACTTTGACCACCTGATGCAAAGAACTGACTCACTTGAAAAGACCCTGATGCTGGGCAAGATTGAAGGCAGGAGGAGAAGGGGATGACAGAGGATGAGATAGTTGGATGGCATCACTGACTCAATGGACATGAGTCTGAGTAAACCCCGGGAGGTGGTGATGGACAGGGAGGTCTGGCATGCTGTGGTCCATGGGGTCACAAAGAGTCACACATGACTGAGTGACTGAACTGAACTGAAAATGATTAGATACTGTGGTGACCCAAGGACTAAAGAGCATATAAAACCAAGGAGGGCCTTGGAAAGCAGGAACAGAAAAACCAGAACCTTATCGCCCTTCCCTCCCCCATGCTTTAACTATTAATGGAATTCTGGTCCTCCTGAGCAGTATAAACTGTCTCCCCTCCTACTCATAGGGAGAAGGTATTTGCCTTACTCTTCCCCCACCCAGTATATGTGCCTGATCCAATCAGCAAATGACCTGAAAGGCCCCTACCCCACTCCTTGTACCCTGGGTATAAAAGTGGACTAAGGACCCCTGTTCAATGTCAGTTCTCTCTTGAGCTGACCCACTGTTCTAACAGCATCTCCCATTCTAATAAACTTTATTCCCCTCTCATTCTGTCTCATGTCTGGAAATTCTTTTCCAACCCAGGCCTGGACCATGAGAGAAACTGTTAAGGAATGAAAAATCTAAACAACAACCTTTCCCTGTTTGATCAGCCTACCATACAGTTTAACTTGGCCATGTTCAAACATTTTTTCCCTCTCACAGTTATAATGTAAGTCACCAGGTAAGAATTAAAAGAATATTCTGAAGGAATGAAAAATCTTCTCTAGAGATTATGATTCCCATTACAGTAAAGAAAATTACCCCTGAAAGTTGAACTCTTCCATCAGTACTGGCGTATGTTCATTTTTAGGACACTATTTTTGCTTGTTTTTATTTATTTCTTTGGCTGCATCAAGTCTTAGTTGCAGCATATGGGATCTTAGTTCCCTGAGCAGGAATTGAACTTGCATTTCCTTCATGTCAAGGCAAGTCCTTAACCACTGGACCATCAGGGAACACTGTTTTATCACTAAGCTATTTCTTCTGTTCCCTAAGTATGTCAGATTAGTACCTTTATTAAAGTGATTTACAACTATGAAATATAGGTATAACTATAAGTAGATGAGTTTCCTGGAATTTTCAGTTTGGAATGATTTCTAAGAAAGGTTGGAAACCAGGAAGATGGAGATTCAATTGTCCAGGCTTTCAGGATAAAGTCAGATCGAACCACATTGGAGTCTCAACTCCCCTATTCTTGGTTCTATTGCTCTAGAAACTGCCTTAATTTTTCTGAATTTTATATTTTTTCTCCCATTAAAAATGGACATGATAGTCTAGTCAATGTTTGGAAAGATTTCAATGAGACTTCTTGTAGATATCTAAGACCCTGGTCCCTGGGAGTAATGTGTATGTTTGTGTGCATGGAAGGGGCCCGTCAACTATAATGTCTCTTTCTCTTTTATTTACATTTATAAAGATGGTAGTGGTGGTGCTGGTAGTAGGTCTTGGTATGTCTTCTAAGGGCATTTAAGTCTGTGACTGACATGTTGAACAGCCTCTAAAAGTCCTCTGTTCAGTATGAGACTGGTAATACCTTGAAAAATAAATGGCCTATGAAGATCTGTCCTCTTTCTTAACAGATAAAGAAATGAAGGCCCAGGGGAAGCAGGGACTTACCAAGGTTACACAGAGATTATGTTAGAGCAAGACCTAATGTCCCACGTTTCTGATTCCCTAAGTGTACATAGGGCTTCCCAGGTTGCACAGTGGTAAAGAATCTGCCTGCCAGTGCAGGAGACACAAGTTCAATCCCTGGGTAGGGAAGATCCTCTGGAGTAGAAAATGGCAACCCACTGCAGTATTCTTGCCCAGAAAATGCCATAGACAGCAGAGCCTGGTGGGCTACAGTCACTTGTGGTTGCAAAGAGTCAGACATGACTGAGAAAGTATACATATGTACCCTTGAATATCCTTCTTTCCTATGTGTGCATGGGGTACTTTAGATGATACATATGTTATTTTACCAGGTCTTTTATTTAGATTCATTAATCCTGGATAAATTTATAAATTTCAATTCACTTTGACTAAAAAAAAAATCCACCAGTATTTGACTGGCTCCTTAATGCTTCGAAAATAATGTGTGACAAAATGAAATAAGACCTCTGACTTCTGAAATAATAGTAGGAAAAAGAACTTGATGAATTTACTCAGCTGCGAATGTGTGCTACCATTTTAGAAAAATGGAGTATGACTCTAAGGATGAAGAAGGAGAAAATGTGGGCCCAATGGTGGCAGCCCTGTGCACAGAAGGGAAAACCACGGGTACAGAGGGTGGAGTCACAAACCAGAGAGGATTATTCCCAGGATTATTGGGAATTATTGGTGAATAATTGAGGATTATTGGTGAATCCCAATGGTGTTTGCCCAGTTGGATTTCAAACGTTTAGGAGGTCAATGACTACTTTCTTCCTTCCATTTCCTGTCTTTTGAAGCAATATACTGTTATCCTAGGCCTTCTCCATCACTGTAATTTGGAAGCAAACAACTTATTTTCTATTTTCAGAGGTTGACAAATGTAGATAAATGTTGTCCCAGGAAGAATTATACCCAGACTCTCACCCATACCTGATTGAGGTTTTAAAGTAATGATTTGAGTACTACTGAGGTTATGGTATTTGAGATTTGGGACTTAATTGGTTTTACAATGCTTTAAGACTTTGGGGGATGTTGGTATAGGGTGAATACATGTTGTATGTGGGCTGGACATGAATATTTGTGGACCAAAGGGTGAATCATTGTAGGATTAACAACAAGCCCTAAATATTTCTATATCCTAATCCTTGAAAACTGTGAAATTCAACTTATGTGGAAATAGGAGATTTGAATGCATAAAAAGCTTATCTGGGGTGAGGACATTAATCTGGACTATCGGTGTGACCTCTAAAAGTAATCATGAGTGTCCCTATAAGAGGGAGCAAGAGGGAGACTTAACAAAAGAGGTGAAGGTTGTGTAAAGATGGAAAATAAGAGCTGTGACGAGGCTTATATTGCTGGCTTTGAAAACTGGGAAAATAGCCACAGATTGAAAAGCAATGATGCAGTTCTAGAAGTTGGAAAAAGTAAAGAAAGATTTCCCCCCCAGAAGCCCAGAGAATGCATGGCTCTGTTGACACCTTGGTTTCAAACCCAGTGAAACCCACTTTGAACTTCTGACCTCACACTCTATAGGAAATATTTGTGTTGTTTTAAGTCACTGAGCACTAAATTTGTGGTAATTTGTTATGGCAGCAATAGCAAATTAGTACATTTTCTATTCCTATATTCCAGTCATGTAACAAATATAAGCATTCTGTTACTGCTATCAAAAAACTTACAAACTGATTGAAGAGATAATACATATATATATTTGTGACTAAATACAAAAGAAGGCCAGATTTTTGCAAAGATGATAAATGGTATAAACAGAATTTAAAGATGGTGATACTAATAATCGTGATGATAATGATAATCAGTATGCTGGTGAGAGTTAAGATTTGTTGAGCATTTAACATATAGACATGTACTGCCTGATACAATTTAAAGTCCTCATGACCTTACTGGAAAGATTCTGAGTGTCCTCACTTTGCAGGTGAGGAAACTGGGATGAGAGAGACTAAGTAATTTTACAAGTGACACAGGTGAAAATGGATTTTTATAAAACTGAAGGCAAGATTTTAACCCAGATATGTCTGCCTCCAGAGTCAAAGCTATAAATCTTACAACTTCTGCTGGGATCCAGAATAATCAAAAATAGCTTTTTGGGACTTCCCTGTCAGTCCAGTGATTACGACTTCACCTTTAAATGCCAAGGATACAGGTTTGATCCCTGGTTAGGCAGCTAAAATTCCACATGCTTTGTGGTCAAAGGCAAAACATAAAAAAATGCCAGAAGAGATACTGTAACAAATTCAGTAAAGACTTGAAAAATTACAAAAATAGCTTTTTGAGTGGGTTGGAAGTTTATAGATCTTAAAGTTATAATTTATACTGGAGAATAAAATAGGAATAATAATACATCTAGCCTAGTGATAGGGAAATAAATTTTTCACCATTTTGTCTCAGGAGTAATAAGGGTATCTTTGTTGGGCTTATGTTTTCGAGTTCACCAAAGAAAGTGAATTGGAGGACTGACTATAAATAGTTTCATATTTACTGCTGCTAATCATGGTTTGAAATGAGAACAAATTGAATCTGAAACACATTAGTCTCTTTGAGCTTACATTGATCATACCATCTGGCTTATTCTCAGAACTAAGTCTGCAAGGAAATTCTTTTCTCTAATCTTCATTGTGTGAAAGTGAAAGGAACGTGATTTCACTCTGTCCAGACAAATTCAGGAAGCTTAATTTCAGGGCCTGAGGATTCATCATTCCATTATGCCAGCTAAATTTCCACAACTTGTGCATGATCACTCCCAAGGCAGATTAAAATGTTAGTAAAGACACTCAAGAAATAATTCCAGTTAATAACAAATGCAGTTACTTTTTCATAAGATAATATTGCAATAAATGGGAAAGCATAAGCTAAATCTTCATAAATGACTAGAAGTGATAAAGCTTTGTAAGCCAAAACTTGGCCCAATACTTTAGTGATTTGTTTCCAGTTATGACAAAAGAAAGAAATTTGTCTGGATGGAACTCTCAGAAGGCTGATCAGCCAACATCAGCTTCTAATTCTAGTCCACTTAGTATTGGAAGATTAATCACTACCTTATGGGGAAAATTCTAATCTCCCTGTTCTTTTTTAAAGGCCATATTTTGTATTGGGGTATAGCTGATTAACAACATCATCATAGTTACAGGTGGACAGCAAAGGGCCTCAGCCATACATATCCATGTATCCCTTCTCTCCCAAACTCCTTTCCCAGCCAGGCGGCCACGTAACATTGAGCAGAGTTCCCTGTGCTGTAGAGTAGGTCCTGGTTGGTTATGCATTTTAAATATAGCATTGTGTATATGTTGATTTCAAACTCCCTCACTATCCCTACCCCCCATCCTACCCCCTGGCAACTATAAGTTCATTCTCTAAGTTTGTGGGTCTGTTTTGTAAATAAGTTCATTTGTATCATTTCTTTCTAGAATCCACACATAAGGGATGTCATAAAATATTTCCCCTTCTCTATCTGACTTTCTTCGCTCAGTATGACATTCTCCAGGTCCATCCATGTTGCTGCAGATGGCATTGTTTCTTTTTAGTGGCTAAGTAATATTCCACGGTATATATGTAACACATCTTCTTTATCCATTCCCCTGTTGTTGTTGTTGTTGTTTTAATTTTTAAAATTTAGTTGAAGGATAATTGCTTTACAGAATCTTGTGGTTTTCTGTCATACATCAACAAGAATCAGCCATAGAGACACCCATGTCCCCTCCCTCCCGAACCCCCCTCCCATCTCCCTCCCCCCCCACCATTCCAGAGTCATACAGCCCCTATCTGAAGTCCTGAGTCATACAGAAATTCCCTTTGGCTCATATCTTACACACGGTATTGTAAATTACATGTTACTGTCTCCCTACATCTCACCCTCTCCCTCTCCCCCTCCCCCTGTATCCATAGGTCTGTTCTCTATGTCTGTTTCTTCACTGCTGCCCTGAAAACTAATTCATGAGTACCATCTTTCTAGATTCCATATATATGCATCAGGATACAAAGTTTATGTTTCTCTTTATGACTTTCTTCACTCTGTATAATAGGCTCTAGGTTCATCCATCCCATTCCATTGTAATATTCCATTATATATATGTAGCACATCTTCTTTATCCATTCCACTGTTGATGGACATTTAGGTTGCTTCCAGCTCTTGGCTGCTGTAAACAGTGCTGCAATGAACACTGGAGTGCATGTATCCTTGAAGATTTTTTATTCTAGTTCTGTGAAAAGTGCCACTGGTAATTTGATAGGGATTACACTGAATCTGTAGATTACCTTGGGTAGTATAGTCATTTTGACAATACTGATTCTCCCAACTCACGAACATGATATTTACCTCCATCTGTTTGTGTCCCCTTTGACTTTTTTCATCAGCATCTTATGGTTTTTGGAATACAGGTCTTTTGCCTCCGTAGGTGGGTTTATTTCTAGGTATTTTATTCTTTTTGATGAGAAGATAAACAGAATTGTTTATTGAATTTCTCTTTCTGAACTTTCATAGTTAGTGTATAGAAATGCAACACATTTCTGTATATTAATTTTGTAACCTGCAACTTTACAAATTCATTGATGAGCTCTAGTAGTTTTCTGGCAGGTTCTTTAGGATTTTCTGGGTATAGTATCATGTCATCTGCAAACAGTGACAGTTTAACTTCTTCTTTACCAATTTGGATTCCCTTTATTTCTTTTTCTCCCTCCTTGCCAGAGCCAGGACTTCCAAAACTGTGTTGAATAAAAGTGGTGAGTGGACATCCTTGTCTTGATCCTGCTCTTAGGGGAAATGCTTTCAGCTTTTCGCCATTCAGTACGATGTTAGCTGTAGGTTTATTGTATGTGGCTTTTATTATGTTGAGGTTATGTTCCCTCTGTGCCCACTTTCCGGAGAGTTTTGTTTGTTTTTTTTTTTTATCACAAATAGGTGTTGAATTTTGTCAAAAGCTTTTCCTGCATCTATTGAGATAATCATATGGCTTTTAATCTTTAACTTATTGACATGGTGTATCACACTGGTTGATTTGTAAATATTAAAGAATCCTTTTGCCCCTGGGATAAATTCCACTTGATCATGGTATATAATCCTTTTAATGTGCTGTTGGGTTTGGATTGATAGTATTTTGTTGAGGACTTTTGCATGTATGTTCATTAGTGATGTTGGCTAAAAAAAGATGTACATCTTGAGAGTTGTGAGTTAAGTTTTATTTGGGGCAAAATGAGGGCTGCAGCCAGGGAGGCAAACTCTGAGATAGCTCTGAGAGATTGCTCCAAAGCGGCAGTGGGGGAAAGATAATATACAAGGTTTTGGTGAAGGGGGAGTTCAATACCATGAAGCACTCATTTTACGAAAGGCTTTTTGTTAGTCATGAGGATCTGATATCACCATGAAGGGATTTAGTGCTTCTCTAGATATGAGGAGATACAAGGATTGAGATCATAAAATCTGTTCCTAAAAACATCCAACTATCTAAAGACCTGTCCCACCAGATTCCCTGGAGCACAGAGTGCCTCACTCCACCCTGACCTCCCTCAGGGGTTGCTGAAGGTCAACAGCTATAGCAGCATGGGGTTCAATCTCCATAGAGGCAGATGGCAAATGCCTTTGTTGTTCAGTCATTGGCAATGCTCTTGGTAAGTGCCAATTTGTAGTTGACAGTGATATTGGCCCATAATTTTCTTTCTTTCTTTTTTTTGGTCTGGTTTTGGTATCAGGGTGATGGTGGCCTCATAGAACAAGTTGGGGAGTTTTCCTTCCTCTGCATAATCTCCCTGTTCTGCATTAGCAAGCCTGTGAATCACAATGAAAAAGTCAGAAATTGTGAAAAAAATTATATTTCTTTACTACTTTTTAGAAATGAAGAGACAATATATTCTTGAAAACATGTAGCTAGCACAAATAAGAAGACAACTTAGTCTAATTCTTAATCAAAGAGTTTGGGAAAGATTATGTGTTTTGTACTATGGTAAGTTGTGAGAACACAGCCCGATACCTCCAGTCACATATATATAAACACTCTCAAATACATACATGCTACAACATAGATGAGCCTTGAAGACATTATGTAAGTGAAGTAAGCCAGAGATGAAGGGACAGATATTGTACAATTCTAACTGCATGAGGTATCCTGGGTAGTCAAATTCAGAGAAAGAAATTAGAATGTTGGTTGTTAGGGGTTGAAGAGAGAACAAGTGATTATTGTTTAACAGTACATAGTTTCTGTTTGGAAAGATGAAAATAGTTCTAGAGGGGAATGGTGGTGATGGTTACACAATAATGTAAATGTAGTAGGTGCCACTGAAGTGTACACTTAAAAATGGTTAAAATGGTGAATTTTATGTTACACGTATATATATATATATATATATATATATATATATTCCTACAGTTTAAAAAAATCCTGTGTTGAGTACCAAGTTTTCTATATTCACTGAAACTTTGAGTTGTTAAATGTATTAACAACAAGATGGTAACTATACCTGGGAAGAATAAAACTAGAGAAATCTGATCAAGGTCCATAGTGTTCTAATATGCAAATTAGTCACCTGATTCTTACCTTTTGATTCTTGGACAACTGTATTCCAGCTACATAAGTGATTTCACTGTATGTCCACATGTTTGAGTCATGTATCAAATCCTATTGGAAAGCACCACATTCTTGTGGAACATTTTCTTCAAGATTAGAGTTAAACTCAGCTTTCAGTAGTCTAATTCTTAATTCTTCCAAGTCAACTCCTTTGTTTGCTGGGATTGGAGATTGGAATGTTAATACAACTCCAAACAAACACTCAAGCCAACACATTAAAGCTCAAGTGAGGGTGTCAGTATTGTTGACTATAAAGCCCTAAATATGAATCTCAACCATTAAAATTCCCAAGAAGCTTTATGCTTTCTCTCTTTGCCTCAGGGTTGGGCAATAACACCTTTACTTGGTCCTTTACGCTATGTACCCTCTTTAGATTGCCAAAAGTAACAAATTATGCCTGAATTCCTATTTAATTACCATTGTCAGCACAGTGACAATGTACCATGGGTATTTCATCTCCTAGGATTTTGTCCTGTACTTTCCAAGCCAACCCTAGTGATAGTCTCATAATCTAAATATCACTGCATGTCCAAGATTATCGTTACTCTATTTCTACTGAAAAAAAAGGATATTCATTCTTTTGTCAAGTATATAGATAACCCAACCTAGATAACTTAGGATGACTCATTAAAGCACTAAATGGAATTCCAGATGAGAAAGAGATCAATTTTAAAAGAAACGATCATACAGCATTTCATGAAAAGCCCATCAACAGAGGTATAGACAAAGTGATGGTTCAGTTCAGTTCAGTTGCTCAGTCATGTCCAACTCTTTGCGTCCCCATGAACCGCAGCACGTCAGGCCTCCCTGTCCATCACCAACTCCCAGAGTCCACCCAAACCCATGTCCATCAAGTCGGTGATGCCATCCAACCGTCTCGTCCTCTGTCGTCCCCTTCTCCTCCTGCCCTCAATCTTTCCCATCATCAGGGTCTTTTCAAATGAGTCAGCTCTTCGCATCAGGTGGCCAAAGTATTGGAGTTTCAGCTTCAGCATCAGTCCTTCCAATGAACACCCAGGACTGATCTCCTGTAGGATAGACTGGTTGGATCTCCTTGCAGTCCAAGGGACTCTCGAGTCTTCTCCAACACCACAGTTCAAAAGCATCAATTTTCGTGCTCAGCTTTCTCACAGTCCAACTCTCACATCCATACATGACCACTGGAAAAACCATAGCCTTTGACTAACGGATGTTGACAAAAGTAATGTCTCTGCTTTTTAATTATGCCTGTCTAAGTTGGTCTAACTTTCCTCCAAGGAGAAGTGTCTTTTAAATTTCATGGCTGCAATCACCATCTGCAGTGATTTTGGAGCCCAGAAAAATAAAATCTGACACTGTTTCCCCCCATCTATCTGCCATGAAGTGATGGGACCAGATGCCTGAGATCTTCGTTTTCTGAATGTTGAGCTTTAGCCAACTTTTTCACTCTCCTCTTTCACTTTCATCAAGAGGCTCTTTAGTTCTTCTTCACTTTCTGCCATAAGGGTGGTGTCATCTGCATATGTGAGGTTATTGATATTTCTCCAGGCAATCTTGATTCCAGCTTGTGGTTCTTCCAGCCCAGCGTTTCTCATGATGTACTCTGCATATAAGTTAAATAAGCCTTGACATACTCCTTTTCCTATTAGGAACCAGTCTGTTGTTCCATATCCAGTCTAACTGTTGCTTTCTGACCTGCATACAGGTTTCTCAAGCAGCAGGTCAGGTGGTCTGGTATTCCCATCTCTTTCAGAATTTTCCACAGTTTATTGTGATCCACACAGTCAAAGGCTTTGGCATAGTCAATAAAGCAGAAATAGATCTTTTTCTGGAACTCTCTTGCTTTTTCGATGATCCAGTGGATGTTGGCAATTTGATCTCTGGTTCCTCTGCCTCTTCTAAAACCAGCTTGAACAACTGGAAGTTCAAGTTCATGTACTGCTGAAGCCTGGCTTGGAAAATTTTAAGCATTACTGTCCTAGCGTGTGAGATGAGTGCAATTGTGTGGTAGTTTGAGCATTCTTTGGCATTGCCTTTTTTTGGGATTGGATGAAAACTGACCTTTTCCAGTCGTGTGGCCTCTGCTGAGTTTTCCAAATTTGCTGGCAAGTGACAGTTAATAATAGGTAAGAAAATACTTGGGGTTAGTAGCACAGAGAAATAGCTACTACACTAACAGAATAAATGGAAGGAACTGTTATTAGAGCCTTAGAGAAATCTCCAATTGTAGATAAGGACTATCAGAGATGAGCTGTGACCTTTGGTAGAGAAATTCATCTTTTGACACAAGGCTCAGAAAGGAGATATCAAAGATATAAATGTTTCTCTCTCTCTTTCCCCCTACCATCTTATCTCCTGCTGGTCCTTCTATTAAGAAGAACCAATTAAAGAGAACTCAAACCACACTGGGAATACTGGGAAGGTAGAAAAAGAATTTATCTAGAAGAACAAAGGGATTATACAGTTTGCTCTCGTTATCCATGGCTTCTGCATCTGCAGGAATGGAGGGCTGACCACAGGACTGTAGTGTCCATGGATTTTGGATCCAAGTCAAGTCCTGGAACCAATCCCCTGAAGATACTGAGGAATGACTATAATCAGCACAGTTATCTTTCCTTTTCTTGCATGCAACTGCACACCTGGCAGTTTTCACAAAATAATGTTTCCTTGTGAATTGTGTGTGCTGAAACTTAGATATATAGAAGCAGGCCAACTAATCCTCATTTTGTTCTCAAGCTTTAAACTTAAAATTTAAGTACCTCAGTTGGGATTTCACAACTTCATGTACATGTTCTATGAATTTCTTCAGGAAGATATGCAGGCAGGAGAATAGTTCATCAGTGAAAGAGTCTTTTTCTTTATCCCTTTCTTGCAAAACAATCAGGCAAGAAGAGTGCTAAATTATATTGATTAACAAAATTGCCATGACTTTAGTAACTCCTATAGGGGCAACAATTGGAAATAAATCATCAGATACACATTCCCAAAGAGTTTTCTTATTATGTTACTTTCTTTTCTTTGGTATCTGGGATATAATAGAATAAAGATAGAAAGTTTTGTGAAATAATACACATTAGCAAATGTATTTTTATCCTTTTTAAATCATGATCACCTAGTTGGAAAAAGAATTAAGAAAGTTTCTGTAATATAGCAAGGAAACTATAAATCAACTCCTATACACATTTTTTAATATGTACTGTGTACTCATCAGTATATGACCTTCTTGAAAGACAATAAACCTATTGCATACATCTTTTTAAAGTTAATTAACTGACAATGACATTTGTCATTTTTGAGCCTACCTACTTATTTGCAAATAAAAGAAACATTGCAACTTGTTTAAGCAGAACAGGAATTTTAAAAAATTTAAGCAACGTGAAGTTCACTTGGTGAGAAGAAAAGATTATAACTTGACACTACACAGCCCAGAAAAACATGAATTACAGCTCAATAGTGTTCCTGCAATGACACTGCACACCCAGGGAGTGAACACATTAGCTCATTTTGTTGACAAGGGGCACAGAACTTCAAAACCTCTTCCAATCTACCCCCTAAAGCTGACTGCCTTTGCCACCATCCTCTTTGAAAAATGAATTTGAGACATCTGCTCCCTCACATTATTTTCTTCTGAACAAAAGTCTCACACTAGTATTTCTGGTTTATAGACCTGATCCACATATCTGCACACCTTCAAGTATACCAGGAAAATGAGTTTCTGATTTCTGTCTTGGGGGAGAAGACAGCAACTGCAGTAAATTTGACAAATCTGGAAAGGTTACCCAAAGGAAGATATATATATATATACACACACACACATATATATATATATATATATAGTATAAAGGAACTTAGAGTAAACAGCTGTCAAAATCCTGCTTTAACAAATAAAATCCTCTCTTAAGGAAAGAGACCAAGTGTAGCAAGTGAAAATGAAATATGGTTAATAAGAAACTTTTACTACTGTCAGGAAGACTTCAGGGATAGACATCACTGATTCAGATCTGAAAGTCCTTGTGACATTAGTTTCTCCTGTTTTTCAAACTATTCCATGGGGATAAAGAGCAATCCAAAAATGCAGAAATGTTATTTCAAATCAAGCCACTTCAGTAATGATATGGACATACAAAATACGAGTTTTACTTTAAAGTCAGAGGAAAAATACTTTAAATGTCATAGATTTAGAAGACCTAGAAAGGAAACTAGTGTCTCCTTCCTTGTGTTCTGTGACAAGAGTTTAAGATTGAAATACAATCAGCTATACAGGTTACCTGAAACTGACAGTGAGAGAACCCATGTGCTAGAGCACACAGGGATAGTCTGAAAGCCTATAAGTAACCTAATTCCATAAAAATCTTTAATATTTATAAAAATACCAAAGTTAAATTAGGTAGTGAATGTTCATAATAAATATTTAGGGAATAAGACATTAATCCCAAAATTTCAAAACTGTATACTAAAGCAGTCGTTCTAAAATTTACCCTGCATGAGAACACCCTGAGGAATTCCGTTAATTTGCAGATTCAGATTCACTAGGTCTGGGGTGGTATATGAGATTCTGCATTTATAAAAAATTTTAAATTGATCCCTATGCTGCTGGTCCATGGACACACTACTCTACAAGTTTCTGAAAAAAGCATTGTAACTGAGTGCAGAAAGGGTAAACGATGAGATTAGTCAGCAAACCCCTATCGTTAACAATGATAAACTGGCTTCTTTATCACAGGATGTCTCAGAACCTTTAATGAGCTTTAACATACTGAGACAACCAAGGGAAAGAGGAGAGAGTGTAACATTAACAATTTCTGATTTGACAATGAAGACTTTTGTTCCCTGATTACACTTAAGAACTTATATTCCATAAAACACGTTTGGAAGATAAACTGCTAAATTTTTGAGAACTTTATGTTTTGTTTAAATTTTCTCTATCATTCATTAAATAGAACATACATTATTAATTAGGCATACTAATTTTAGAAAATGTCTAAACCATTTTGTAAGTATATTTGTACAAATACACACACACACACATATATATATATCCACATATATCTGATGTGTGTTGGAAAACTGTTTTCTCCTAAAATTTCTTAAGAATTACAAACATAACTGATGACTCCACTATTTAGTGGAAAAATTCAAATTGAAAAAAGAAAAGCCTAAAAGACAAATTCATATCCAGTACAGGGCTCACTTGTAAGCTCAGCTTCGAGAGAAAAAGCAAATATAAAAATAAAATAATTCTGAATTGAAGAAATTAATGGGAATAAATTATCTTTATTTCTTTAAACTATTTTGGAACACTTACTATAAGCTAGATACACTGACAGATATGAGGGTGAAACATATTTAAGTAATGAATTGAATGCAAGCTAATCATGGGTTTCAACATATTGAGTACATTTAGTAATTTAAAAAATTATACTTAGAAACTTCTTTCTGTCCAAATTTGCTCAATTTTCTTAAAAAAATGACAGTTTGTTTCTAAAATTTATATGGGGAAGCAAAGGACCTATGACAGTTTAAAAAAATGTTGAAAAATAAAAACAAAGTTGGAGAACTTACATCACATGATTTTTAAGCAATAAGAACAGACAAGTAGGACTAGTGAATAGAGTGCAAAACATTCTCATCAGCAGATGAATACATGGCCATTTGATTTGCAACAGGATTCATTGGCGAAAAATACATTTCTAGCCACAAATGCCACAAATGTTTGAGATAAAAAAGTACTTGAAATTTTTTATTTCTCCATGCGTGCTTAGCTGTTCAGTCATGTCCACTCTTTGTGACCCTATGGACTGTAGCTCGCCAGGCTCCTCTGTCCGCAGAATTTTCCAAGCGAGAGTACTGGAGTGGGTCGCCATTTCCTTCTCCAGGGAATCTTCCCAACCCAGGGATTGAACCCAGGTCTCTAGCACTGCAGGCAGATTCTCATCCCTGTCTGAGCCACCACGGATGAACCATTTCTCCATAAGCAGAAATTAATTTGTACATACAATAAGTTTAGATATGAGATAATACTTCAAAATTAATAGAAGAATACAGTGGAGTATATCTATGCTATGGTATTATTTATCTAACACTGTATACTAAATCATCCTAAAACTTTTTACCTTAAACAACAGTAAGTATTTATTATTATCTGTTATGGATTCTACTGGTCAGGTTTTCAAGGGCAGCTTTGTTGGGCTCTTTCAAGGGATTACAATTGCATGTTTTCTGGAGTTGTACTTATGTTCAATGTAAAGCCATTCCCATTATTCAGTGTATTGTGCTCATTATATTTGTTTTTAATAATCAAACAAGAATACTTGTTTATAGGTTCTCCATTATTTTTATGTAATCACACTAATATTACTCTTTAAAGAATATGTATTTTTACATAGAAGTTCAATGTGTTTTATATAATGATACAAACTGTTTATTTTATTCCTGTGTGTTATAGTATTTGTGTCTATCTCCCCAATAGACAGTGAGATCTCCAAGGGCATACAGTGTTTTTCATGATTCCTTTTATTTTTAGTGCATGGTTCGCATAAGCTTTTAATGTTTGAGGACTAAATGATGAAATAAAAATGATGGAACACATCACAGTTACAACCCAGAACACTGATTTTCATAGTGACATCTCAGAGGTCCTTGGAGTTAGAATTGAGATGGACAGTGGTGACCTTGCCATAGAGTCCCTCAGCACCTTCCTGTTAGGACCTCTCTTTTCTATAACATATGAAGTATGCTTTTAACACAGATGTTTCCCCCAAAAGAAAGTAGGTATTTCCATTCAGAGAAAAAAAAAAACAAAAAACACTGATAAAACTTTTCAAAAGACAAAAGTGATAAAACTTTTCAACAGGCAAAATGTGTACTGTCCAAAGGGGTCCTTTAAGTAGCACCTATTCCCATCATAGCAGGCACACCACTCACTGTTCAGTTGCTATAAAAATATTAAATTCAGTTTTATAAGAACTAGAAAAGGGATAGACCTGGCAGTTTACTGATTAAAGATTAAGAACAAAAGACATGAAGACAGGAATGAGCAAACTTGTGCTTAAGAGAGGAGGGGGGACAGACATTAGAATGACACTAGAGAGCATTATTTTGATTTGGGTGTCACATTGCTTTCAAGTTTTCCAATCCATTTCTCTTAACTGTTAATAATTTGCATAGAAAATCCTAAGTAGTTTTTATTAAATCATCTGTCATCTCTATACAGAATCAAGGATGATTTCAGTAGACATTCAAATAAAATCATCTAACTGATGAGGGCTAACAAATTAATTTTTTTAACTCAATTCTAGAGGGATTCAAATTGCTCTGTCAGAAATGATGTACAGCAATCCTAATGCATTTTTAAGGAACAAATAAGTTCTAAATTAGTGAAGTGTTAGCCTGAACACTATGATAGCCCATTAGATCTTTTTATACTATGACATTGGCATCTCTGAAGATCATAGTTAACTAAAATCTTATCTGAGATCTTTTCTTCCCTATAAGCTTATATTAAACTTTCAGTGTTTCTCATTGTACTGAAGAATTTATTTACAGGGAAGCAATAGAGAAACAGACATAGAGAATAGACTTATGGACAGGGGGCGAGGGGAGGAGAGGGTGAGATGTATGGAAAAAGTATCATGGAAACTTACATTGTCATAAGTAAAATAGATAGCCAATGGGAATTTGCTATTTGGCTCAGGAAACTCAAACAGGGGTTCTGGATCAACCTAGAGGGGTGGGATGGAAGGGAGATGGGAGGGAGGTTCAAAAGGGAAGGGATCTATGTATACCTATGGCTGAGGTCTGACAGAAAACAACAAAATTCTATAAAGCAATTATCCTTCAATAAAAAAATAAATTGAAAAAAACCCTTATTTACTTTTTCATTTCCATAAATTTTAATTTGCAAATGTATGTTCTCAGTTGTTCTTAGACAAATTAATGTATTTCACACTCCACAATCCCATTAAAGAGTAAAAACACAAAAAGGTGTTAGAACGTCAAACTGAAAAATAGCTTAAGACATAAGAGTAAAGAAGTGTGGAGAAAGGGCTTGAGGAAAATCCAGTGGTATGACACTAATTTGAATAAAAGTGTGTTTTTTGTTTTTTAAAGAGTCAAGTTTTCACTTGGCCTGGAAGAGCATGCCTAAGTTGCAAAGGGTGCAAAAACAGGAGAAAAAAAGACATTGCAAGCTGGGTACTTATGAGTTAGGAAATGCTGAAAAAAATGAGCAAATTTGTTGTGAATAGAAGTAATATTTATGAAGCATGGTTGTTAATAGCTATTGATCATCTGCTATATTCAAAACACTTGCTAAGTGGTTTACCTTCATTATATCAATCCACTTAATTATTAATCACATTTTAAAAATTTTGGCACCAAGACCAGAGAAATGAAATAATTTGGATAATGTCAACAACTAGTAATTTCAGGAGTCTAGGTTTCAAACCTTACATATTTAATTGCAGAATTCATACTTTAGCATAATATAGTCTTTAAATTTTATTTAATCACAAGCAGGTAGGTATTCAATGTTTTCCTCTGAAAAAAAATTAATGCTTTATTTGATATTAGTCAAAATTCACTGAATCAAAGTTTATTTTTCTTTAATTATAATTATTAGAGAACATATTTTAGTGTCTCTATTTGGTAATAGTACCCTTGATGTCTTGAATAACCTTTTATTCACCTCTGAATCACCTGCATATCTCTGCACATCTCTGCACAGTGTCTTGAATATAAAAAAGTCACTGGTGACAAATTGAGAGTCTCTAACAAAAAGGAAATAAGGGGGATGCAATGCTAAATTCTAGAGATACTCATAAGATAAATGCAACAGTATTTTTGAAAAATCTATGTGTAAATTGTGAGTTACGAAAACAGGAGCTATGTTTGGAATACTCAGAAAGACAGATTTTCTCTTTTGAAGAAGGGGAAGGCTATGGACCTTGCTTCCATCACCAGTCACATCCACAACTGGGTGGTGTTTTTGCTTTGGCTCTGTCTCTTCATTCTTTCTGGAATTGTTTCTCTGCTGATCTCCAGTAGCATACTGGGCACCTACCAACCTGGGGAGTTCATCTTTCAGTGTCCTACCTTTGCCTTTTCATACTGTTCATGGGGTTCTCAAGGCAAGAATACTGTAGTGGTTTGCCATTTCTTTCTCCAGTGGACCACATTTTGTCAGAACTCTCCACCATGACCTGTCCGTCTTGGGTAGCCCTACATGGCATGGCTCCTAGTTTCACTGAGCTAGACAAGACTGTGGTTCATGTGATTAGATTGGCTAGTTTTCTGTGACTGTGGTTTTCATTCTGTCTGCTCTCTGATGGAGGATAAGAGGCTTATGGAAACTTCCTGATGGAAGAGACTGACTGAGGGGAAAACTGGGTCTTGTTCTGATGGGTAGGGCCATGCTCAGTAAATTGTTAATCCAATTTTCTGTTGATGGGTGGAGCTATGTTCCCTCCCAGCAATTTACCTGGGGCCAAACTATAGTGGAGGTAAAGAAGATAATGGCGACCTCCCTCAAAAGATCCCATGCATACATGCTACACTCAGTGCCCCCAACCCTGCAGCAGGCCACCGCTGACCCACGCCTCTGCCGGAGACTCCTGGACACCCACAGGCAAGTCCAGGGCAGCCTCCTGTGGGGTCACTGCTCCTTTCTCCTGGGTCCTGGTGCACAGCATTCTGTTGTGCCTTCCTAGAGTCTATTTCCCAGTCCAGTGTATGTTCTGGCAGCTCTATGGTGGGGTTAATGGCGACCTCCTCCAAGAGAGCTTATGCCACACCCAGGTCTGCTGCACCCAGAGCCTCTGTCCCTGCGGCAGACCACCGCCGACCTGTGCCTCCACAGGAGATGCTCAAACACAGTTCTGTCTCAGTCTCTGTGGGGTCCCTGGGTCCTGGTGCTCACAAGGTTTGTTTGAGCCCTCTGAGCATCTCTGGCAGGAATGGGGTTTGATTCTACACATGAATTTGCCCCTCCTACCATCTTGACAGAGCTTCTCCTTGCCCATGGATGTGCGGTATCTCCTCACAGCCACTCCAGCGCCAACCGTCTTACTGGGGTTTCTCTGACCTTGGACGTGGGGTATCTCCACACGGCCAGTCCAGCAAACTGCAGCAGCTGCTCCTGATCTTGAACATGGAGTATCACCTCTCTACTGCATGCCACTCCAGCGCCGCGCAGCCGCTGCTCGACACTGGAATGTTAGGTCCATGAGTCAAGGCAAATTGGAAGTGGTCAAACAGGAGATGGCAAGAGTGAATGTCAACATTTTAGGAATCAGCGAACTAAAATGGACTGGAAGGGGTGAATTTAACTAAGATGACCATTATATCTATTACTGTGGGTAGGAATCCTTTAGAAGAAATGGAGTAGCCATCATAGTCAGCAAAACAGTCTGAAATGCAGTACTTGGATGCAATCTCAAAAATGATAGAATGATCTCTATTCGTTTCCAAAACAAAGCATTCACTATCACGGTAATCTAAGTCTATGCCCCAATGAGTAATGCTGAAGAAGCTGAAGTTGACCGGTTCTACAAAGACCTACAAGACCTTCTAGAACTAACACCCCAAATAGATGTCATTTTCATTATAGGGGACTGGAATGCAAAAGGAGGAAGTCAAGAAACACCTGGAGTAACAGGAAAATTTGGCATTGGAGTACAGAATGAAGCAAGGCAAAGGCTAATAGAGTTCTGCCAAGAGAACGACCTGGTCATAGCAAACACTCTCTTCCAACAACACAAGAGAAGATTCTGCACATGGACATCACCAGATGGTCAACACCAAAATCAGATTGATTATATTCTTTGCATTCAAAGATGGAGAAGCTCTATACAGTCAGCATAAACAAGACCAGGAGTGGACTGTGGCTCATACCATGAAATCCTTATTGCCAAATTCAGACTTAACTTGAAGAAAGAAGGGAAAACCACTAGACCATTCAGGTATGACCTAAATCAAATCCCTTATGAATATACAGTGGAAGTGAGAAATAGATTTAAGAGATTAGATCTGATAGACAGAGTGCCTGATGAACTATGGACAGAGGTTCATGACACTGTACAGGAGACAGGGAGCAAGACCATCCCCATGAAAAAGAAATGCAAAAAAGGCTGTCTGAGGAGGCCTTACAAATAGCTGTGAAAACAAGAGAAGCGAAAAGAAAAGAAGAAAAAGAAATATATACCTATTTGAATGGAGAGTTCCAAAGAATAGCAAGGAGAGATAAGAAAGCCTTTCTTAGGGATCAGTGCAAAGAAATAGAGGAAAACAACAGAATGGGAAAGACTAGAGATCTCTTCAAGAAAATTAGAGATACCAAAGGAAAATTTCATGCAAAGATGGGCTCAATAAAGGATAGAAATGGTAGGGACCTAACAGAGGCAGAATATACTAAGAAGAGGTGGCAAGAATACACAGAAGAACTATACAAAAAAGATCTGCATGACCCAGATAATCACAATGGTGTGATCACTCACCTAGAGCCAGACATCCTGGAATGTGAAGTCACGTGGACCTTAAGAAGCATCACTATGAACAAAGCTAGTGGAGGTGATGGAATTCCAGTTGAGCTATTTCAAATTCTAAAAGATGATGCTGTGAAAGTTCTGCACTTAATAAGCCAGCAAATTTGGAAAACTCAGTAGTGGCCATAGGACTGGAAAAGGTCAGTTTTCATTCCAATCCCTAAGAAAGGCAATGCCACAGAATGCTAAAACTACCGCACAATTGCACTCATCTCACACACTAGTAAAGTAATGCTCAAAATTCTCCAAGCCAGGCTTCAGCAATATGCGAACCGTGAAGTTCCAGTTGTTCAAGCTGGTTTTAGAAAGGCAGAAGAAACAGAGATCAAATTGCCAACATCCACTGGATCATCGGAAAAACAAGAGAGTTCCAGAAAAAGATCTATTTCTGCTTTAGTGACTATGCCAAAGCCTTTGAGTGTGTGGATCACAATAAATTGTGGAAAATTCTGAAAGAGATGGGAATACCAGACCACCTGACCTGCCGCTTGAGAAACTTGTATGCAGGTCAGAAAGCAACAGTTAGACTGGATATGGAACAACACCCTGGTTCCCAATAGGAAAAGGAGTACGTCAAGGCTGTATATTGTCACCCTGCTTATTTAACTTATATGCAGAGTATATCAAGAGGAATTCTGGGCTGGAGGAATCACAAGTTGGAATCAAGATTGCCTGGAGAAATATCAATAACCTCAGATATGCAGATGATACCACCCTTATGGCAGAAAGTGAAGAGGAACTAAAGAGCCTCTTGATGAAAGTGAAAGAGGAGAGTGAAAAAGTTGGCTTAAAGCTCAACATTCAGAAAACTAAGATCATGGCACCCAGTCCCATCACTTCATGGCAAATAGATGGAGAAATAGTGGAAACAGTGGCAGACTTTCTTTTATTGGGCTCCCAAATCACTGCAGATGGTGATTGCAGCCATGAAATTAAAAGACACTTACTCCTTGGAAGGAAAGTTATGACCAACCTAGATAGCATATTAAAAAGAAGAGACATACTGTGCCAATAAAGGTCCATCTAGTCAAGGCTATGGTTTTTCCAGTGGTCATGTATGGACGTGAGAGCTGGACTATAAAGAAACTGAGTGCTGAAGAACTGATGCTTTTGAACTGCAGTGTTGGAGAAGACTCTTGAGAGTCCCTTGGACTTCAAGGAGATGCAACCAGTCCATCTTAACGGAAATCAGTCCTGAATGTTCATTGGAAGGACTGATGTTGAAGCTGAAACTCCAATACTTTGGCAACCTGATGTGAAGAGCTGACACATTTGAAAAGACTCTGATGCTGGGAAACATTGAAAGCGGGAGGAGAAGTGGTTGACAGAGGATGAGATGGTTGGATGGCATCACCGACACAATGGACATGAGTTTGAGTAAACTCTGGGAATTGGTGATGGACAGGGAGGCCTGGCATGCTGCAGTCCATGGGGTCACAAAGAGTTGGACATGACTGAGCAACTGAACTGAAGGCTCTGGATGAAATATGAATAGTTTTGGAGACACAGATCACACGTACATTTTAGACCTATTAGGTTTGATATGATTAAACACAAGTAGACATTTCGGGGAAGCATTTGGAATTTGAAAGATACGCACTTGGAATTCACTAAAACAGATGGTAATTAAAGCTTATGCTACATGCGCCCACCAAGACGATACAGAGGAGTATGGAGAGAGAAGGATCAAGTACTGAGACACGGTTGACAAGTTTGGGAAAGAGAAGTGAAGAGGTCTTAGTCATTCAGTCATGTCTGACTCTTTTCGACCCTGTGGACAAGCTCTTCTGTCCATGGAATTCTCCAGGCAAGAATACTGGAGTGGGTAGCCTTTCCCTTCTCCAGGGGATATTCCCAAACTAGAGATTGGGCCCCAGTCTCCTGCACTGCAGGCAGATTCTACCAAATGAGCCAGTAGGGAAGCTAAAGTTTGGGAAGCAATGGAAATTGACAAAACGTGGACTATGAGGGAAGAAAAGGGAGGAAAAAATGACCTGGAAAACAATCGTAGCAACACAGTCCACAAAAAAGCAAGAATATGGTATCTCTGAAGCCGTGTAGGAAAAATGCACCGTGTTTTGCTTTGCTCTCTTGCTCACAGTACTTCTGACATTATATGTATGATTTTTTTTTCCTGCATTGATCAATTCAATTCAGTTCTGATGTTACCTACCTGGAGATAGTGTCAGATCCCACAAACTGAGTTCAGTTCCAAAAGACCATACCACTTCAGACACCAATTATAATTCCAGGTTGTCACTTGCTCTTCTGACTAGCTATAAATCAGAGTACTCACAAACCCCTATGGGTTTGATAATTTGCTAGAAATTCTCACAAAAGTCAAGGAAACATGTATTCTTACTGGCTTATTTTATAATAAGGGATATGATCCCCTGGAGAAGGGAATGGCAACCCAATCCAGTATTCTTGCCTGGGGAATTCCATGGGCAGAGAAGCCTGGCTACAATTCACGGGGGCTCAAAGAGTGGGACACAGCTGAACGAGTGGTTATTATTCAATTATGATGAAGGTTACACATGAACAGCCAGATAATAGGATACATAGGGTAAAGTTAAGAAGGATCCCAAGTGCAAGAGCTTCCGTTCCCATGGAGTCATGGGGATATGTGTTCACTGGCCCCTAACACTGGACATTTTTATGGAGCTTTCATCATGTAGGCATGGTGATTAACTCAGTTCCCATCCCCTCTCCCTTCTCTGGAGTATGGGGGTGAGGCTGAAAGTACCAAGCTTCTAATCATGGCTTGATATTCCTGGTGACAAGTTATTCAGGAGCTTACCAAGTGTTACTTCGTTAGAACAAAATTTTTCCTATCACTCAGAAAAATACAAAGGATTTAGAAGCTCTGTGTCAGGAATAGAAGTTCAATAAATATGTCTAGTAAGAAAAAATTATCATAAAATGTGAAATTCTACTGGTAGTATGAGGAAGATAAGAATCATTTGTTGCTACAAATGGCATTATTTCATTCTTTTTAATGACTGAGTAATATTCCTGTGTGGGCACACACACATACACATACATACATACACTACCTCATCTTCTTTATCCATTCATCTGTTGATGGAAATTTAGATTGCTTTCATGTTTTGGCTATTGTAAACAGTGCTGTAATGAATATTGGGGTGCATGTAGCCTTTTGAACAATGTTTTTGCAGCAATACATATGGACCTGGAGGCTATCAAGCTAAGTGAAGTAAGTCAGACAAAGACAAATATCATATGATATCACTTATATGCAGAATCTTTTAAAATTATATAAATGAACTTACTTACAAATCAGAAACAGACCCAGAGACTTAGAGAATGAATTTATGGTGACCAGAGAGGAAGGGTAGGGTGTAGGGAGGGATAGATTGGGAGTTTGGGGTTGATATGTATAGACTGCTATAAAATAGATAACCAAGAAGGAAAAAGAAAAAGTCACTGGCTAAATGGCTCAATAACATAGTAGTCACTCCTGTTTACTAGCACTAGTTATAGTTTATCATGCTAACCTTGAACAGGATATTTTTAAGAGGCTGAGTAGATTCTATTTAACTTAGAAATGTGGAATTCTTTATATAAAATTGGAAATTACTAATAACCATGCTTATACATGGTTTATGGACTATATAATATAAATAATTCAAGATACATACATATGTAAAAACATTTCTCTCTCTCCACATATATAATATGTAAAGAGAGAGAGAGTGCTTTTATACACTACAAAAACATATCCACCAAATTCAGGATTGGTTTTACTATCAGAAAGTGAGAGTGCAAGTGAGAATCACTCAGTAGTGTCCAACTCTTTGCGACCCCCTGGACTACACAGCCCATGGAATTCTCCAGGCCAGAATACTAGAGTGGATAGTCATTCCCTTCTCCAGAGGATCTTCCCAACACAAGGATCAAACCCAGCTCTCCTGCATTGCAGACAAATTCTTTACCAGCTGAGCCACCTACCACCAGAGAGGAAAGGAAACATGGAATCAGGGTATAAGAAGAACACCTGAGCTCCTTTACATCTTGCAAAGACATTCTTATTATTAGTCACTTTCATGCTCTCCTGGTGGCTCAGATAGTAAAGAATCTTCCTTCAATGTGGGAGATATGGGTTTGATCCCTGGGTCGGGAAGATATCCTGGAGAAGGGAATGACAATCCACTGCAGTATTCTGGCCTGGAGAATTCAGTGGACAGAGGAGCCTGGAGGGCTACAGTGCATGGGGTCCCAAAGAGTCGGACATGACTGAGCAATTAACACATATACACATCGAATCACTTTCATGGAGTAAGTCAAATGCTGTTGCCCTAATAATAGCCCCAGTAGATACCACATGTTTATACCACAGGCAAGGCTAAGTTACTCTGGTTGGAAACAATAAGGGTGATGATACTGCACTCCACACACCCCAGCCCATTCTACTCAGCACTGAAAATTCTCAAATGATGCCAATGGAAAGAAATAAAATTAAATGTATTATATAAAACACCCTGCTTACTAAACATGCAATAGCATTTTATTGTCCACTTGAGAGCCTAGCTAGTATTAAGAATTGTCCACAATAGTAAATATTCAGCAAGCTTCAGTTCATGCACACGTAATACACAAGGTGCTCATGTACTCCATCTGATATATTATCTTGGATCCCTTTTATATATCCTGATTATTGTTGGTGTATAAGCATAAAATTTTAAAGCAAATATTATTTATATGTCTTAATGCACCTAGAAAATGTATCCTACTAATTTGGAAATAAATAATATGTATTCTTACAGCTTTGGCCTGAACAATAAGGAAAAACAATTTTGAAAAAACGTCAAGAAGAATTTCTCACAAAGTTAAGGTAAGAAATATGCTTTTAATCACTATAGTCATCTAGCCATGTTCCTACAATGAAATGATTTTATTGGCCAGGAATTCTCAGCAGAATAGCAAGGAAAAAGTGGCAGGTGTTCAAGCCTTAATTGAGTAGGTCAGGGCACAAATATCCTCAGCAGTAATTATGAGTGAATTAACTAAATTTTCCTAATGGTCTCACAGCAAATTTATCTTGCCTAGTTACTGCTCTAGCTATAAATTATTCCTTGAATCATAATCTCTTATATTGCCTGATAAAGGGTTGCACTGGCTTTGAAAATTGCAGGCTTCTGATAATAAAAGTATATTAAAGTTTAATTCAATACATACATCAAATTTGGTATTGACAGCTTGCTCATTTATTCTTTCAAAACAAGAGGTTCTATGACTCTGTGCATCACCTATCCTACAATCAGAATTTTAACTAAGATGCTGACCTACCAATAACTTTCTAGAATTAGAAGAAACAACATCTGAAAAAGTTTTCATCTTTTGCAAGCTGCATCCTGGGATCAAAAGGTTTGAAAGTGAAAAGTTGCATTATGTAAGAATTGATGAAGCAGAATATTTCCATTTTATATTAATCACTATATAATATGAATTTCCTTATTACTAGCACATATATCATCACTTGTAAGCTCTCATCTTTGAAGGGCACATATCACCTTTTCAAGGATTTTAAGAAATATTTAAACATGCATACAGCCCAAACAGTCATATAAAGTCGCTTCTATACAGTCAAGTCATTACATTTTAAACAGGAGGTACTTTCCACAATAAGACATGGCAAACTCTAGTTTTAGATTGAATTCTTCTGCAGGTGTTTTTGCTCTCATTTTAAATTTAATTATACTTAGCAAATCCAATGGCATATTTTCAGCTGAGGGCAGCGATGAGCTATTTTTAGATCTAAAAACAATACGATGCACACATTTTCATATTTTATAATTTATGTAATCATAATTAGTCTGAGATTGTGAAATTTGCATTTATATCTATTGGAGTTCAATTTTTCCACTTTACAGTTATGTATAGTGCTTTAATCCTATCTCTTGACCTTAGATTTTTTACTAACATGCTTTATATTGTTTATTTCTTAGCCATTTTCTGAAGTTTGGTCCCCAGACTTTCTCTAAATTCTACCCAACATTCTTCCAAAAGAATTCTATTCAATTCATAACCTAAAAGTTTGGTATAACTGGGATCATAGCAATTTTGCAATTATTGAATTTTCATGAAGGAAGATTATACATATTTTCTAGAATCATGGTAACTCATTTCTATTTTACAGACTAAAAACTTGTTGGAGATTTTAGCTCTGCACACTTGCTCACCTAAATTCATGATATTGTAGGTTTCCTTTCAAAAGTCAAAAGCAAGTTAAATGGGGTTGCTTTCTAATAATTTCTCAATATCAATATCAGATTGAGAGAGAATTATAATGGGAATAAGGGGAAATATATGGACTGCCCAGGTGGCTCAGTGGTAAAGAATCTGCCTGCCAATGCAGGAGACCTGGGTTCGATCCCTGTATCTGGAAGACCTCCTGCAGGAGGAAACAGCAACCAACTCCAGTCCTGCCTGAAAAATCCCATGGACAGAGGAGCCTGGTGGGCTGCAGTCCATGGGGTTGCAAAGAGTTGGACACGACTGAGCATGCAAACACTGCACCACAAGGAACCTGGGTTTTCTGCATTGCAGGCAGGTTCTTTACCATCTGAACCACCGGGGAAGACCAATAATAAATCAATAATAAATAACATTACACTAGGCAGGACTTACAAGTACATAAATTGGTGTTTTAGAAAGGTTGTAGTAGTCATTTGTTCTATGCAGCATTTAACCAAACTTCTTATTTGATGCACTCCTAAATATTTGGTAAAAAGTGTCTGCCTTTTGCTATTTCCCCTTCCCTGACAGCTGTGTCATGGGCATGTGGTCTAAGGTTGGACAACAATTATTCCCATCTGTTATTTTGATTTATAATGTAATAACAGAAGGACATTTTTTTTTAAAAAGATCAGAGACTATCCATGACAGGGCAACAAGAGTCAAAACCTGTGGAAAGTGACAAATGATGATAGTTCTAGATAACTGAAAAACTGAAAAATGTAAGCCTTCTGGTATGGCTGTATCTAGGCGTGCTGTATCATCCCGTGCTGCTTAGTCACTTCAGTCGTGTCTGCCTCTGCGGCCCCATGGACTGTAGCCTGCCGGGCTCCTCTGTCCTTGGGGATTCTCCAGGCAAGAACACTGGAGTGGGTTGTCAAGTTGTATCTAAGCATTCTGTATCATCCCAGGTTAGTATTTTTCTTTCTACATCTTAACTCTGCTTTCTCCTGTGTTGAATTAATTCATTGATAAGTTCTGTTTTAGTGATGATCTCTAGCCATTCCCTATTAATTCTAGGAAAAGTTATGTATTTTTAGCTAGCTACTCAGACTTCTGCAGTAAACTGTAAAGTTCTGATTTGCTAGAATTATTACACACATGACTCATCAATTTATTCAGTGGTATTAACACTACCCACACCAAGAAGGCTTACTGGATAGGAAAAATGTGTCCCCTGGGGGAAAAAAAATCATGGTATCATAACCAGAAGAAGGAACAGTAGAGGCTGGCTAATAGGCAGAAACAACATGTATTTATTACATTTGATAAAGAGTCTTCTAAACTACTTTTCCTTACATCCCCTTAAATGGAGCATGAGCAATTTCGGATTCTTGAGGTACAAAGCATGGGTATATGTCAGGTGAGTCAGTAAAGCTACTGGTTTTAAAGTTATAATGTACATTTCATTCAAGCTCACAATCTCTGAATATCCAGAAGAAAAAAAATTATCTTCTTAAGTTTTATTGTATCATCATGATTTGAAAAAATGCTGTGCTCAAGTTGGTCATTTCAAGAAACTTCTATAATAAAAGGCATTGTTAAGAAATAAACATGATAAGCAGGACAACTGGTATATATTCCATATTTTGAAAAGTTTCATAGAATTTATTGTAACTCAGCCACTTAAAATGCCCCCCAAACTTACCTCATCCCAACAAAATATTCTCCTGTTCTTTAAATCTGAGTATGATAAAAAATGATAATGAGAAAATGAATTTATGTATGTTGCATAGTGCATTAAAGTTTTCACATGTATCATCCTACTAAAATATAAGCTACATGGGGGCAGGGTTTTTTGGTTTTTTTTTTAATTCTATATACCTAGTTTCTACGGAGTAATGAATGAAAAAACAAATGTATAATTTTATTAGTATTAATTAACAAAATAAATTTCAGTTGCTGAGCTGAAAAGAAATATTTTGTTATCCATGAATCAATTATTTACAGAGAGAAGCTAATATATATATATGTGTGTGTGTGTGTTTTATAAAGAACCATGTATATATACATATATAGGTTCACATACCCATGGTAATATGTAAAAATATATATATATATAAATTATATATACATACAAATATATATATATATTTTATAATATACATATTTATTTCTTTTAACTCCAACTTGTCTTTCTTCTTCATCATTCTGATTTGTGAAGGAGAAGAACTTTAAAAGTTAGAAGGCCATTAATGAGTTTCTCAAGATATAGGAAGCTTACCAGGTATTCAAAATAAGGTAAAATAAAAACAGCAAACTTTTTAGTTAAATGGGAAACATAATGATAAATGGCTAAATTAATTCTCAAAACTAAATGACAATTAATGCTTGTATCAGTCAAATAACCACGAACTTTAGGGAGTATTTCTGTTATCTGGATTGCTCTCAGCTCTTTTAGGGAGACAGATTTAGAAAGCAGTAATTTCATTACAGGGTAAATATGCAGATCTAGAAAGCTATTCTCATGACCTAGAAGGGCACAGGGCCTAGGTTAGAGTTAGAAACAGCCTACTAGATGAAGTGTCCAGTCCATTGATTCTTCAGTTCAGTTCAGTTCAGTTGCTCAGTCGTGTCCAACTCTTTGCAACCCCATGAATCACAGCACGCCAGGCCTCCCTGTCTATCACCAACTCCTGGAGTTTATTCAAGCCCAAGTCCATCGAATCAGTGATGCCATCCAACCATCTCATCCTCTGTCGTCCCCTTCTCCTCCTGCCCTCAATCCCTCCCAGCATCAGGGTCTTTTCCAATGAGTCAACTCTTCGCATGAGGTGGCCAAAGTACTAGAGTTTCAGCTTCAGCATCATCCTTCCAATGAACACCCAGGACTGATCTCCTTTAGGATGGACCGGTTGGATCTCCTTGCAGTCCAAGGGACTCTCAAGACTCTTCTCCAACACCACAGTTGAAAAGCATCAATTCTTCAGCACTCAGCTTTCTTCACAGTCCAACTCTCACATCCATACATGACTACTGGAAAAACCATAGCCTTGACCAGATGGACCTTTGTTGGTAAAGTAATGTCTCTGCTTTTTAATATGCTATATAGGTTGGTCATAACTTTCCTTCCAAGGAGTAAGCGTCTTTTAATTTCATGGCTGCAATCACCATCTGCAGTGATTTTGGAGCCCAAAAAATTAAAGTCTGACACTGTTTCCACTATTTCCCCATCTAATTCCCATGAAGTGATGGGGCCAGATGCCATGATCTTAGTTTTCTGAATGTTAAGCTTTAAGCCAACTTTTTCACTCTCCTCTCTCACTTTCATCAAGAGGCTTTTTAGTTCCTCTTCACTCTCTGCCATAAGGGTGGTGTCATCTGCATATCTGAGGTTATTGATATTTCTCTGGCAATCTTGATTCCAGCTTATGGTTCTTCCAGCCCAGCGTTTCTCATGATGTACTCTGCATATAAGTTAAATAAGCTGGGTGACAATATATAGCCTTGACGTACTCCGTTTCCTATTGGGAACCAGTCTGTTGTTCCATGTCCAGTTCTAACTGTTGCTTTCTGACCTGCACACAGATTTCACAAGAGGCAGGTCAGGTGGTCTGGTATTCCCATCTCTTTCAGAATTTTCCACAGTTTATTGTGATCCACACAGTCGAAGGTTTTGGCGTAGCCAATAAAGAAGAAATAGATGTTTTTCTGGAACTCTCTTGCTTTTTCGATGATCCAGCGGATGTTGGCAATTTGATCTCTGGTTCCTCTGCCTTTTCTAAAACCAGCTTGAACATCTGGAAGTTAATGGTTCACCTATTGCTGAAGCCTGGCCTGGAGAATTTTGAGCATTACTTTACTAGCGTGTGAGATGAGTGCAATTGTGAGGTAGTTTGAGCATTCTTTGGCATTGCCTTTCTTAGGGATTGGAATGAAAACTGACTTTTTCCAGTCCTGTGGCCACTGCTGAGTCTTCCAAATTTGCTGGCATGTTGAGTGCAGCACTTTGACAGCATCATCTTTTAGGATTTGAAATAGCTCAACTGGAATTCCATCACATCCACTAGCTTTGTTCGTAGTGATGCTTCCTAAGGCCCATTTGACTTCACATTCCAGGATGTCTGGCTCTAGGTGAGTGATCACACCATTGTGATTATCTGGGTCATGAAGATCTTTTTTGTATAGTCCTGTGTATTCTTGCCACCTCTTCTTGATATCTTCTGCTTCTGTCCATACCATTTCTGTCCTTTATCGATCCCATCTTTGCATGAAATGTTCTTGGTATATCTAATTTTCTTGAAGAGATCTCTAGTCTTTCTCATTCTGTTGTTTTCCTCTATTTCTTTGCATTGATCACTGAGGAAGGCTTTCTTATCTCTCCTGGCTATTCTTTGGAACTCTGCATTCAAATGGGAATATCTTACCTTTTCTCCTTTGCTTTTCACTTCTCTTCTTTTCACAGCTATTTGTAAGGCCTCCTCAGACAACCATTTTGCCTTTTTGCATTTCTTTTCTTGGGGGTGGTCTTGATTCCTGTCTCCTGTACAATGTCATGAACCTCTGTCCATAGTTCATCGGCACTCTATCAGATCTAGTCCCTTAAATCTATTTCTCATTTCCACTGTATAGTCATAAGGGATTTGATTTAGGTCATAGCTGAATGGTCTAGTGGTTATCCCTACTCTCTTCAGTTTAAGTCTGAATTTGGCAATAAGGAGTTCATGATCTGAGCCACAGTCGGCTCCCGGCCTTGTTTTTGCTGACTGTATAGAGCTTCTCCATCTTTGAATGCAAAGAATATAATTAAATTGATTTTGGTGTTGACCATCTGGTGATGTCCATGTGCAGTCTTCTCTTGTGTTGTTGGAAGAGGGTGTTTGCTATGACCAGTGAGTTCTCTTGGCAAAACTCTATTAGCCTTTGCCCTGCTTCATTCCGTACTCCAAGGCCAAATTTGCCTGTTACTCCAGGTGTTTCTTGACTTCCTACTTTTGTATTCCAGTCCCCTATAATGAAATTGATTCTTAAAGAATCTCAAAGAAAAAAGAATGGAGAGAAATACTTCATGCAAGGGTCAGAAAGACATTACCTTCATGCAAGTTAAGAAACGTGAAGTTTCTACTTATTTGGGGCAAACATTTTGAAAATGTTCTGACAGAAAATGAATTTTCTGTCAGTAGTCTAAACAATTTACATGTTTAAATCGAAATCCATCTACAGCTGTGCTTCTCAGTGTAGACGGTACTATCTCCAAAAGGAATTTTGAAAATTGGTGGTGATGATGTAGGCTTGTTAGTAGCACAGATTGTGAAATACTCCTGGCATGTGTGGTGATGGGCAGTGGGGATGGTGGGGACAGGAAAGATGGATATTCTGTAAAGTCCTGCCAGGATTGTCCTACAAACACACACAGACACACAGACACACACACACACAGACACAGACACACACACACAGACACACACACACACACACACACACACACACACACAGACACACAGACACACAGACACACACACACACACACACACACACACACACACACGATTACACAGTTCATACAATTTTGAATGCCCTGCCAGGCCTTCATTTAGAAAAACAAACTAAACCAAACACAAATAAAAGAAACTGCTTATAACTACCTTAAATAGAACCTTATTTTATAAATAAAAAAAAAAGTTTTTTCATAATTTTAGTGTACAGGAAATTTTCCAAGCATGCAATTACCAGGTGACCTTAAACAGCATTTTTGTTTTGTTTAGAGCATCACCAAGGTGAGTGCCGCTTGTGATACTTGAGTTGCTGACGTGATGTTATAATATTCCCCTTTAAATCTTGCTGCATGCAGGCTCAATCACTGCAGTCGTGTCCTACTCTTTCGCAACCCTGTGGACTGTAGCCCACCAGGCTCCTCTGTCCATGGGGTTCTCCAGGCAAGAATACTGGAGTGGCTGCCCTGCCCTCCTCCAGGATATTCCCAACCCAGGGATTGAAACTGCGTCTCCTGCATTGCAGGCAGATTGTTCACTACTGAGTCACTGCGGAAACCCCTTAAGGCTTGCTGCATTCACGTAATTCTGTATGATGCAAAAGTCTCTACTATATTGGTTTTTCCAGATAGCTGTGCCCAGAAATTTGCATACTGAGGTACATATTCATTGTAAACTACTTTCCCTTTATATCTCCTTTATATTACAGTTTGGACCTTATTTTGTTGTTGTTTTTGTTTTTAATTATGTCAGTATGGTTTTATAATGCAAAGATTTCTTAGAATAAACAATGTATTTTTAACCTAAATTTCCTAATAAGAACTTCTTTTGAAGATGCAGATGTGAATTACACAAGTCTTCTCAAAAACCTGTAGAAACTAAATTCTCAAGGCAGTATTACTTTTTATAAATAAAAAGATGATAGATGCACTGAGCATGAGGAAACCTGGTATATTAACTGTTGAGAGGCATTTCATTCACCTGTGCCAACTATGTCTTAGAAAGGAGAGTAACTTTACAGTGGAGAAAATCTGATGAACACTGCCTCAGTCATGTGTCCAAGGTTACCATCAACAGTGAAAGGTCAATTGATAGTATGTTTCCTTTATCTGGTGTGTTGAAAATGATGCTTCACATCATATTTTTCCTCACAGAACCCATCAGTCCAATCTAATTATGAGAGAAACCCCAGGAAAATTCCAGTAGAAGGGCATCCTACAAAACACTTGAAAACTGCCAGGGTCATCAACAGCAAGGAATGTTTGAGAAACTCTCCCAGTCAAGAGGAGGCTAAGGAGACATGATGGCTAAATGTAATGTGTCCTGAATGGGATCGTGGAACAGGAAAGGACATTTCTAAGGAAATCTTAATAAAGCGAGGACTTCAGCTAATAATAATGTATCACTGAAAATGAAAGCCACTCAATGGTGTCCTACTTTTTGCAACCCCACAGACTGTACAGTCCATGGAATTCTCCAGGACAGAATACTGGAGTGGGTAGCCTTTCTATTCTCCAGGGGATCTTCCCAACACAGGGATTAAACCCAGGTCTCCCACATTGCAGGTGGATTCTTTACCAGCTGAGCCACAAGAGAACCCCAAGAATACTGGAGTGGGTAACCTATCCCTTCTCCAGCAGATCTTCCTGACCCAGGAATTGAACCGGCGTCTCCTGCATTACAGGCAGATTCTTTACCAACTAAGCTCTCAGGGAAGCCCAACTATTAGTTCACAAACTGTAAGAAACATACTGTTGTAATGCAAGATGTTAGCCATAGGCAAGTACTGAGTACAGGGTATGTGGGAACTCTCTGTATTATCATCTCCATTTTTCTGTAAGTCTAAAACTTTCCTGAGAAATAAAGTTTGGTTTAAAAAATAAAAAACCTTTAAAACAAACAAACAAAAAGAAATAGCTACTTCTAACCTTAGAAGCATTTCCTTTTCTTGAAGTGGAAAAGGAAATGGCAACCCACTCCAGTAGTCTTGCCTGGAAAACCCCATAGACAGAGAAGTCTGATGGGCTACAGTCCATGCGGTCACAAAGAGTCAGACAGGACTTAGTGACTAAACCGAGCAACCTTAAACAACCGTGGCAGGAGCCTTGACAAGGAGTTACCCTGAGTCCCGTTCAGGCTCAACTGGTCCAGCCCAGCTGTGGCTGTCTTTAATATTACACAATTCTGGATATCTTTCCAAAGAGTGAGATACTCTCTAAAATTCTCGGAATTACCTTTGGCTTAATGGAAACGTATCACTCTACACAGGTGCCTAGAACTGCTGGTCGTTGGAGTGGACTGTGAAATGCATCTAAATCGCGGCCCACTTTTCTGTGTGGCCATGTTCATCTCCTTGTCAGCCCTGACTGTCTTCCCTATGCTACTCCAGCTTTGCCATCCAAGAATATTATACACATTCATACTGAAACCCAGTGAATTATGGTGCATAATGATCTTGGAACAGAGCAGGGACATCAGTGAATTCCTCTTTGCTTTAACTGAGACAAATAGCTTTATTTGGTTGTTTTTGTTCTAATTAAAGTCAATAAAATGTAGTCAAATGAAAGTGACTGCACCACATAATACATCAGATTCCTTCCAAATCTATGACATCTATGAATCCAAAAAATTCCCACTAGTAAATTCAAAATTTGGACGACTCTATGCATATACAAACCTAAAACCATTCTAGGGAAAAAAGAGGGTTCTAAAATGGTATTTTTTATTTTTAAATTTAGTATAAAGCCTGAAATGCATATTTTGTCATGAAATAAGCTAGAGGCATCCATGCAGAAGAGGTGAGTCGTATTTGTATTCTTCTAGCCTTAATCAGATTAAAAACAATATTAGTGTCATATTTTTCTTTTAAACCTCAGCTACTTATCTTACATAATTGTTCTTTTCTACTCCTAGCAGTTAGATTATTTTTAGCATATTTTCTAACATAATTTTAAACATTTTCATAAAAAAAAGTAATAAAACATTGTAAATCTCTAGACGCCAGTAAATGATTTAAAGCCACGTATCTAAGAAATGGCTGCTTAATCAAAGGATTCCATTGCCATTTCCTATCTGAAGTGCTGAAGATACTTTATCAACCTGTTTAACAGCTGTCTGTAATCATAAATGTCTGTCACTTCATTGACATTATAGTAAATTTTTATAACGTCTCGATGTCAAGCCTGCAGATCTGTGCCAAGATAATCAGTTATCAGATTGAGAAATGTGTGGTTGATGATAAATCTTAGTCAACCAATACAGTTTCTCTTCTTTCTGAGGCCAGAAAATGGCTTCAAACACTTCTTAAAAATCAGTAAGCAAGTAAGTTAATACACACGTAAATGTATAAATTCATAAACCTAGCTATTCCAATGTTAACCAGAATAATCAAATATCCTCTTCTTCCTATAAACTGAATATATCCAGTCTGTATGATTCTCTACTTATCTGGTAGGGAAATGGAACTCCCACCTCAGGAATAGAAGATTCACCACTGAGTGTTCTGACCTGGATTTTTGTCCATCTTCTAAAGTAGCCATAAGAACTCTCAGAATATCCAGGATCCTGAAAATACATTCTGGACAGGAAATCTATAAACTAATATATGTTGTTAATTTAATAATCATTTCAGAAAAACACAAACTCTGTACTAATGTTTAATAGCTCTGAAGTCTCTATTCCAAAATCAATTAGATGAACTGAAAAGTTCCTTAGGAAGGCCACTACATTTTTCAGGCAAAAGGAAGAGACTGTTTTCATAGAAAAGGAAACAGTAATCATGGACACGGGGAACCAGTAAAGAAATTTTATGAATCTATACAGTGATTAACAAGGGTTTTGGCAGAGTGAAATTACTTTTATTCATCAAATGTGTTGAAGAATCAAATGCAGGATAAACAAAGTGGGTTGTTGTTGTTGTTTTTTGACACTGGGCAGTTTGTTTCTTATTATCATGACCCCAAGGAAGAAATTTTTTGACTGAAAGCAAATGGATCAAAGAGAGATAAATTGCATAATTTCCTTCTCTGTTTATATTTGATTTACTGAGAGGAGTTCTCCATCTTTGGGAGAATATCCCTATAGTAGTGCAAAAGTTATAGTTCTTAGTATAAAACCTAACATGGACAAGAATCCTTAAAGATATGAATGGGAATATTAAAAATTTAGAAACAGTGCTTGATGCTCCACAAGATAAAATACTACTATGAATGGCTCTGAAATATAAGTTAGTGTTTCTTCTTGTTTCATTAAATGTTTCTGTAGGGAGAAAGTATCCTTTATTTTCTATACTTGCCATATTCTTAATAAGAGTACAGATATCAATTGTGTATTTCTTGAATATTACTAGAAAGCTTGTGTTAGAAAGTTCTGGATATAAACTATATCCTAGTCTTTCACATTTGTTCACAGGAAACCTAGAGTACTCATTGGATGGTAGGGTAGTGATGCCCCGGAGAGGAATTTCTTTGATGTTAGAGAAAAGAACATGGCCTTTCTTATATTTTTAGGCCCTAACTTAATGCTTTATATTTTTTTCTTCCTTTTAAAAGCATGCGTGCATGCTAAGTTGCTTCAGTCATGTCCTATTCTTTGCAACCCTGTGGACTGTAGCCCGCCAGGCTCCTCTGTCCATGGGGTTCTCCAGGCAAGAATACTGGAGTGGATCACCATGCCCTCCTCCAGGGGATCTTTCTGATCCAGAAATTGAACCTGCATCTCTTACATCTCCTGCATTGGCAGATGGGTTCTTTACCACTAGCGTCAGCTGGGAAGCCCTGTATAGATTATATATTATCTCTGAATTTTTTCTAGTTGCTTCATATAATATTGATACTGTAAAATATTGAAATGCATGGCAATATTATCATTTTTCTGATTTTATTTCCCTTTATAATTAAGTGCTAAAATGAATTTATAGATTAATGTCGATGTAGTACACAGAATCAAACATCTGTATAAGCACTTTAAAATACACTAATCCAGATGCCAAATATACATTGTTGGAGATAGATGTTTAGTAATATTTGAAATATACTAAAGGTAACCAGGATTTGGTGCATTTTCTTATCAATACTAGCCTATTCCATATGAAAATATGATGCTTTATCCACAGAGCAGGCAAACATTTGGAGAGAGATATCTTTGCTCAGACTTAATCTCTTTCCTGTTTCCTTCAATTTTTGTAATCAACTGTACTGTTTTAAAACACAACGAGGTCAGAATTTGTATTATGTTTTCTACGACTAGGAAAAAGATGACAAATTAACTCCTTGGACCTCGTTACTTCATGCTCAAAGCCTAAAAGTCAACTGGCCAGTGTTATTTTTCATCAGTTACCAGTTAAAGTGATAGACATATAGATTAGGGTATATTTGTTATTTATGGATATATAAACATATCCATTGCTTATCAAATCCCATGACAATCCAGAGTGTATGCAGACATGATTTTTCTCCATACAAATTTAGGATTGCTCTTAAATATACAGAATCCCTAAAGATTGGGACACCTAGGAGAATTTAAAGACAATATAGCCCATCTATCATATTTTAATGGCAAGAGGAAAAATAAACCCAGAGATTGAGAAACTTACATAAGGTCACACAACTTTAATCTAAATCTCATAATTTCAAGATTATTAATTTGCTTATTTATTCAGTAAATATTTACTGAGGCTTTATTTTCTATGAGGCAATGAGAAGTACTCTCTCTGCTGACATGTACCATTCTCTTTAGGAAGTTCTCTTAGCCAAAATTAAACAGATACACTTGTTCAAATTTATGTTTTTTTTCTTTTACTCCTATTCAGTTTGCTGGTTTGAAAACTGAAGTGGGTGATTCACTTGCCAAGTTGGGAGTTATGTTAAAAAGAGTACTCTCTACCACAAATATCTGACTCCTAAGCTATTATATAACATTTAGAATATATACATAAGGTATTTCATTTTGCTACTAGTTCAAATTTTGGGGAAAAAATTATATATGTCATAGGAAAATGAGAAAATCGATTTAATCCAGATATGACAAAATATTTAAAACTGTTGATATATGTATATGTGGTCTGCTCTGCCTGTTATTACAGACCTTGCTAAGGGGTCATGGCAATTTTTCTTACTTAGCTGGCTTCCAGGTTCAGAATCATTCATAATCTAAGATTTTGAGAAGTTCCTAAAAATCAATGTGTTAGAATTCAACCTTGAACTCCTGTCATCAGTGGGTGAACCCTAGCTGCATCTTCCCATTGGCCAGTCTCTGGACAGCTTCTCCATGATTTGCTCACCATTCGGCTTTGGGACCAATAAGTCACATTCATTATTTTCACCCAGATGTTGGAGCCATTACAGTTGGTAATCTACAGAATGTTAGACAGGATACAAGTAAAAACATTCAAGCAGGGAAGCAGGAACAAAGAAAGCAGGGCTTTGACTAGTAAAAGTTATGATTTTTCCAGTAGTCATGTAGAGATGTGAGAGCTGGAAAATAAAACAGGCTGAGCACTGAAGAACTGATGCTTTTGAGCTCTTGGTGCTAGAGAAGACTCTTGAGAGTCCCTTGGACAGCAAGGAGATCAAACCAGTCAATCCTAAAGAAAGTCAACCCTGAATATTCATTGGAAGGACTGATGCTAAAGCTGAAGCTCCAATACTGTGGCCACCTGATGCGAACAGCCAACTCTGCAAAGACGCTGATGTTAGGAAAGATTGAGGGCAAGAGGAGAAGGGGATGACAGAGGATGAGATGGTTGGACGGCATCACCAACTCAATGGACATGAGTTTGGGCAAACTCCAGGAGATGGTGAAGGACAGGGAAGCCTGGCATGTGGCAGTCCATGGGGTCACAAAGAGTTGGACACAACTGAGTGAACAACAATTTTTGGGAAGGAGGGATGAATTATAGTGCCTGTCTCCCCTCCCAGCCTGTATGGGTGTCACAGGTTACCAAGCTATTCTAAGTAGGCCCACAGAATAATACTACAATTGATTAAAATTTGAAAATAACCACAGTTGGGAACCATATAGGAACAGTGGAGTTCTTATAAGTCCTTCTGGGAAAACCACCAGCTCATGGGACTTGCCTTTATTACCATCATCTCTATGCTAAGTAAGTCAGTATTTAATTGGTAAACCACCTCTTTAGCCTCTACATACTTTCTTTGTAATTACTTTTTAAAAAATCTAAATTGTATTTCATCCCCTAAATCTTCAAGTGACTGGGAAGGTCAGCACTTTTTGAGAAACTATATGCCATGTTCTGAAATGTTCTCCATGACGGCCTTTTTTAGAGGAGCAATTAGATATTGGGAAATCACTGCCCAGGGAATTACTACATCCATTCTCCTAATTAAAAGTATAGGAAAGTCCAATGTGAACCTGCATGGTAAGCAGCAAATTTTATTATAACAATTTTATTGTAGAGTAAAAGAAAGGTCACTGAAGAAAATATAAACTAATTTTATTCATTAAATACTTTTAAAAACGTGCCTTGTTTTTAGTTTAATAGTGATGTGATCTGTAATTTCTAAAACAGGAGTTAATTATACTTTGAATATTGTTTCTTTAGGCACTATATTTAGTTGTTCCTGTCTATGCATTAAAGAATGGTTTTCAAAAAATACATATATAAAATCATGACAGTCCTACAGGTACAAAATGAATGTGTTAAAGATCTTAGTTACTAGCTTATTAGAAAGGAGCCTAGGCAGATACGAAAACCACATTAAGGAAAATGAAAAAACATAGCCATTTATAAATCAGGATACTGGACATTCATGCAAGGATGGGCACAGTAAAGGGCAGATCAGAAAGGACCAAACAGAGACAGAAGAGATTAAGAAGAGGTGGCAAGAAGACACAGAAGAACTATACAAAAAAGATTTGAATGACTCAGATAACCACGATGGTGTGGTCACTCACCTAGAGCCAGAAATCCTGGAGTGTGAAGTCATACTTAGGAAGCATTACTACAAACAAAGCTAATGGAGGTGATAGATTTCCAGTTGAGTATTTCATATCCTAAAAGATGATGCTATTAAAGTGCTGTACTCAATATGTCAGCAAATTTGGGAAACTCAGCAGTGGCCACATAACTGGAAAAGGTCAATTTTTATTACAATCCCAAAAAAGGCAATGCCAAAGATTGTTCAAACTACTGGACAATTGCACTCATTTCTCATGATAGCAAGATTATGCTCAAAATCCTTCAAGCTAGACTTCAACAGTACATGAACCAAGAACTTCCAGATGTACAAGCTAGATTAGAAATGGCAGAAGAATCAGAGATCATTGCCAACATTCATTCGAACATAGAGAAAGCAACAGAGTTCCAGAAAAACATCTACTTCTGTTTCATTGACCACAGTAAAGCCTTTGACTGTGTGGATCACAACAAACCACTTTACCTGCCTCCTGGAAAACGTGTATGCAGGTCAAGAAGCAACAGTTAGAACTGGACATAGAACAACAGACTGGTTCAAAATTGGGAAAGGAGTATGACAAGGCTGCATATTATCACACTGTTTATTTAACTTATATAGAGAGTACATCATGCAGAATGTGAAATGCCAGGCTGGATGAATCACAAACTGGAATCAAGATTGCTGGGGAAAATATCAACAACCTCAGATATGCAGATGATACCACTCTAATGGCAGAGACTGAAGAAGAACTCCCCTGTGGCTCAAATGGTGAAGAGACTTTCTGCAATGTGGGAGACCTGGGTTCAACCCCTGGGTCAGGAAGATACCCTGGAGGAGGGAAATGGCAACCCACTCCATATTCTTGCTTGGAAAATACCATGGACGAGGAGCCTGGCAGGCGACAGTCCGTAGGGTCGCTGAGAGTCAGACACGACTGAGGGACTAACACTAAAGAGCCTCTTGATGAAGGTGAAGGAAGACAGTGAAAAAGTTGGCTTAGAACCAACATTCAGAAAACTAAGATTGTGGCATCAAATAGAAGGGGAAAAAGTAGAAGTAGTGACAGACTTTATTTTCTTGGGTTCCAAAATCACTGTAGGCAGTGACTTCAGCCATGAAATTAAAACATGCTTGCCCCTTGGAAGAAAGCTATGACCAACTTAGCATATTAAAAAGCAAAGGTATCACTTTGCCGAAAAAGTTCTGTAGAGTCAAAGCTATAGTTTTTCCAGTAGTCATGTATGGATGTGAGCTTTGAACCATAAAGAAGGCTGAGTGCTGAAGAACTGATGCTTTCAAATTGTGGTGCTAGAGAAGACTCTTGAGAGTCCCTTCGATTGCAAAGAGATCATCACAGTCAATCCAAAAGGAAATAAACCTTGAACATTCATTGAGAGTATTGATGCTAAAGCTGAAACTCCAATATGTTGGCTACCTGATGCAGAGAGATGACTCATTGGGAAAGACCCTGATGCCAGGAAGATAGAAGGCAAAAGGAGAGGAGGACAGCAGAGGATAAGATAGTTAGATAGTATCACCAACTCAATGTACATAAATTTGAGCAAACTCTGGGAGAGAGAGAAGGACAGGGAAGCCTGGGGTGCTGCAGTCCGTGGGGTCTCAGAGAGTCGGACACGACTTAGCGACTGAACAACAACAACGATACTGAAATCAATTTAGAAATGGATATAAAACTGATTTGTCCCACAGTACGGTAGACAATTCAATTGAAACTCCACTGGACAGAATTTATTTACATATATGTGTACAGGAATTATTTTTGCAATGGTATCAATTATCTACATCTTAGAAAGATGTGAAAGAGCACATAGCCAGTGAAAGGCATGGAGTCCTCATAGAATAAAAATCAGATAACCCCAAATTATATGTTCTAAATAATTTAAGCAAGTTGGTTTTCTCTAAGCTGTGAGCAGGTATCATTTTGAAACAAAATTTATGGATTTATTACTTTGTTCCATTTGTTAAGGATCTTTCTGATACAAGGGTGTTTTTAAACCTATTGATTAAAAAGATTCACCTCTAAAAATAATTGTATGGAAAATTGCAGCACAGATGCAGCGCTGAAAAATTTTACAAAGATTAAAAAGGAGGAGCAGAGAGATAACGAGAGGAAGAAGACGACAAAGAAGAGGAGGTCAAGATGCAGGAGGAAGAGAAAAGAAGGAAGAAAAGAGAAGAGGAGAAAAGAAATCCAATGACAGCACTGCATAAAATACATTGTTTATCAAAGATGCTTAATCATCTCTTAAAAGTAAGACCAAAATGTGAGAGTTTTACACCATGGCAATGTTGTATCAGTGACCAACACATGGAATTCTATGCCTAACCTCTGAGAAGAGACTTCCTATATCTTCACCACTTCTTATTCATGAAAAAAGTTCTCAGAAACTTAGAATCTACAGTGGCAAAGATCCTAAAAAATCTAGCCCATTCCCTTCAAAAAAATGTAGGATCTTCTTCAGTAGCCTCCAAAAACAGCCAATTGCATCATATGAAATCATTCAATGAGAGGACTTTGCTACATCCCAAGAAAGGATGTTAGAGTCTCCATCTAATACAAGGTGAAAACAGACCTCATAGATTCCAACAGGAAATGCACTGATAGATCAAACCCTTATCTGTGAAGAGAGAAAAGCATGTCTCTTTACTCTGTCTCTAGCTATCTGTTCTGTTCTCTATGCCCACTCTCTCCAATGAGAATTTAAGTTTCTGGTGTAATTGGTTTCCATTCCCATGAGCAGTTTTGTCTTAAAAGTAGACTTCTGTTGGGTTTAAAGCTAACTTGGGAAGACATGGGCAAGGCAGAAATACTTGGGCAGGGTGTAAAGATCATATTAACGCCCTGATCTCATAACACTTAGGTGTCTGTAAACTAATAAAAACACAACGGAAACTGCAACCACCAATGATAGTGAAACTGCTGGTCACTCAGTTATATCTGACTCTTTCCGACCCCACGGACCATAGCCCGCCAGGCTCCTCTGTTCGTGGGATTTCCCAGGCAAGAATACTGGAGTGAATTGCTGTTTCCTTCTCTAGGGGATCTTTCCAACCCAGGAATCAAACCCAGGTCTCCCGCATTGCAGGCAGATTATTCACCATTTAAGCCACCAGGGAACAAGTGCCAATACACCATTTTAATTTTTCTTCCTGATTTTGCACTTTCATTTGGAAATCTCTGCTAACATATATTCTCCAATCATTCTCCCATCTCCAGAACTACAAATGTGAAAATTCCCTGAGGCTACCAATATTTCTAGGTTATCTTGGCATATGTTATATGATGTATGGAAATTCTGTGTTTATAAATCATCTAAACATTTTTGTGCAATTAGTCCTTCCTGATGTCAATCAGGAAATCTACATGCCACAATTGGGAAGCACCTGGTTTGGGTCCAGGTCTGCAATGCAAGCAGAAATAGAGGGGAAAAAGCTCTGAGAAAGACTACATTAATATTACCATGTCAATTGCAGTGCTTCCATGATTTAAAATAGTTGGATATTTTAAATGACATCTACACTTTTCTACTGAAGATTTTTATCCTGATTCTTGTTTAGGAAACAGTTTATGTGGTGGAATAAATGTGTGGGAATAAATTTGGGGTTTTGCTTAACTCCTTGCTTAACGACTTGGTCAGTTTTCTTAACCTTGTTGTTCATCAACATCCTTGGATAGAAACATTAACAAATCCCACTCAGGGTTATTGATAGGAACAAATGTGATTATATTTGTAAATGCAGCTTACAAAATATTTTTACTATATATATGTAGGAAATTCCTTTAAATCAAAGATGTGAAAAATCCTTTCTCCTGTAACAACGTGCTGTGCTGAGGTCTCTCAGTCATGTCCGACTCTTCACGACCCCATGGACCGGCACCCTCCAGGCTCCTCTGTCCACGGGATTCTCCAGGCAAGAATGCTAGAGTGGGTTGCCATGCCCTCCTCCAGGGGATCTTCCCAGTCCAGGGATCAAACCCAGGTCTCTGCACTGCAGGCAGATTCTGTACCATCTGAGCCACCAGGCAAGCCACAGTCCTGTTACACTGGTTTGCTCTTTTGCTTAAAGAAATGTATTCCTCAATAAATTCTCTGACCATTTTTTTTTTTTTTTCAGTTTAAAATACGATCTTTCTCTAATCAGTAAAGGCATCATACTTTCTTCATTTGGGGTCCTAAGACTGAAAAAGATGGTGTTCTCAGGATATAGGCCATGGTGCTCATGTCAGGCTAAGCCCATCTTGGTCTTGAGAGCTTCTTTTTCCACTCATTCAGAGAATTTCCATTCTACTGGGTGCTGCAAAGTTGTATTCCCACCAAAAGCCCAGGGGAATTCTTCTTCCTCCAGACTATCTTCCATATTTATGGACTGTAGACTTGTCACATTCGCCATTCTGAGTGTTACAGTTTGATTTCCCATTGTCCTTTTGATTGGCATTCCTGCAGCAATTAGGGATGCAGGGCATCTTGCTTGGTGGCAGAGGTTTGGGTAGGTCTGTTTTTTCTTAATTCCCACATAAAGGGTGTGAGGACAATTTACCTTCAGCAGTTGGCTTCCTGAACATAGGATGTTTTGGAATTTATTTCTCAGGTGCCGGTCACAGGACATTTTCTGAGGGCAGCTGGCATTTAAGGAACCCCCGGCCTTGTGAACTGAGGTGCCTGTGAGCAAGGACGGTCATGTTGTTGTTACAGACAATGTCCACAGGCGGCAGCACTTCTCACGCCCACCTTTGCTTCCCCGGGGGCAGGCAGAGTCTTAGGGCAAGTTTACTTCCTGGACTGGGAGACAGAGTGGAACGTGCCTGAGCAAACAGGAGAGGGCTTGAGTCTCACCACTTCCCCCCAAAGCATCTCACAAACAGCCCCTCCAGACTAATCCCTTCAGGGTCCACAGCACAGCTGACGGTGCTCAGGTGCTAGGAGGCTGCACTCTCGGGAAGGAGGCTTGTGTTAGGGTCTCCAGCACCAGGGGAGGTCCAGGCTAGCTGACTTTTGCCTTGAAATTCCGCTGGGCCTTGATGCCTCAAGGGGCTCTTGTCCTAGCCAGACATAGCACGTGGTAGACTTTTAAAAAGTGTTCAGCGAAGAACACCCTGCCAGGCTGTGTGCACCCCACCCCAGGTCAGCAGTGGGACCCAAGGCTGCTCAGCCTCCAGGATGGGATAGCATCCCAAGTCAGGGAGCTGGACTTAATACAGTGGGCACTGCTTTCTTCCCTTTGTTTACCAACTTGCCAACACTCCCTGCAGCATAGTCCATTTGCCAGACTGTGATTATTGTCACCGAACAGCTGCCTGATTCAGGTATTAAGTTATCTAGGATAGGGGTGTCTCTACGGATTTGGGGGACTGATTGCCTTAGAAGGTCGAGCAGAGTGGTGAGTATCAGGTCCTCGTGCCTTTTCGACCTCAGATACACCTTTGTGTGACTAGAAAGCAGGAAGTTAGGAGATAATTTTTGTGGATTACCTCTTAGAGCTACAAATTTCTGTGTCTATGTGGATGGAGGCAAGGAAGGAGGAGGATAATCCAAGTGGATGATTTATTACAGGTACAGATGTTGTTGCTTTAGGTACTTACTCCCTAATTTGTTCCAGGCCCTTCACTTTATTTCTAAAACTTGTTTGACTTTGAATTCTCCGTGTCACTCTCTTAGGATGTCATTTGTTGACTTGTATGTCTGTCTCATTTGACCGAGATGAGACCTCTTATACCAGCCTGTTCCTCTGCCTGCCTGACTTCCCTTTGCCTTGGATCCTTCAAGGTCCATGCCTGTGTTTCCCAGTGTTATAATTCCCTAATTTCAGTGTCTGTTTTTTATGCTTGAGAAATAGTCAACCGGATATATGTACCATATCTTGTTTAAGCTTTAATCTCTTGTTGGGGATTTTGTTTCTTGTCTACAGTAAGGAAGCAGTGCTGGATGTTTGTTGGGGCTCATATGCCTTTTGATTGATGTGCTCTCAGGATATAGGCCAAAGTGTGGGAATGTCAGCTCCTAGGCTTAGCCAGACTTGACAGTTTTTTCCCCAGATACTTGGAGACTGTCCATTCTAGTGTCTGCTGCCAGTGTGCATTCCCAGAGACAGGTTAGGGGATTCTTTTGCTTACAGGATCTTCTCGCATTTATTTATGTAGACCTGTGATGCTGGCCATTGTGAGTACAGGGATTTGATTTCCCAAGGTCCTTTTGATTGGCATTCCTACAGCAATTCAGAGAAGGCAATGGCACCCCACTCCAGTACTCTTGCTGGGCAAATCCCATGGACGGAGGAGCCTGGTGGGCTGCAGTCCATGGGGTCGCTAAGAGTCAGGCATGACTGAGCGCCTTCACTTTCACTTTTCACTTTCAAGCATTGGAGAGGGAAATGACAACCCACTCCAGTGTTCTTGCCTGGAGAATCCCAGGGACGGGGGAGCCTGGTGGGCTGCCGTCTATGGGGTTGCATAGAGTCGGACACGACTGAAGCGACTTATCAGCAACAGCAGCAGCAGAGCATCGTGTTTGGTGGGGGAGGTGTGGGTGGGTCTGTTTTTTTTTTTTTCCTTCCCCTCCTTAAATGGGGTGAGGGCAATTTTCCTTTGCAGTTGGCTTCCTGAACATTGCGGTGTTTGAAATTTGTTTCTCAGGTGCCGGCCACCAGACACTTGCTGAGGTTAGCTGTCATTTAAGGAAACCCGGGTCTTGTGAACTGAGGTGCCTGTGAGGAAGGGTGATCATGTTGTTGTTACAGAAAATGTCCACAAGGCGGCAGCACTTTCTCATGTCCTCCTTTGCTTCCTGGGGGCAAGTAGAGTCTTAGGGCAAGTTGGCTTCCTGGGCTGGGAAGTAGATTGGAATGTGCCTGAGCAAACAGGAGAGGAACTTGAGTCTCACCACGTGTTCCCCCTAAAACATCTCACCAAACCCCACCCGGTCCATACTAATCCCTGCAGGGTCCACAGTACACAGCTGAGGGTGCTTAGGTGCTAGGAGGTGGCACTCTCAGGAAAGAGGCTTGAGCTGGATCCCCAGCACCAGGAGAGTTTGAGGCTAGCTGAACTTTGCCTTGAAATTCCTCAGGGCCTTGATGCCACACGGGACTTTTGTTCCAGCCAGTCGTTGAACATGGTAGACCTTTAAAGTGTTCAGAGTAGGGCACCCTGCCAGGCTGTGTGGACCCCACCCCAGGTCAGCAGTGGGACCCAAGCCTCCTCAGCCTCCAGGACGGGATAGCATCCCAAGTCAGGGGTTGGACTTAATACAGTGGGCACTGCTTTCCTTCCCTCTTGCCAACACTCCCTGCAGCATAGTCCATTTGCCAGGCTGTGATTATTGTCACAAAACAGCTTCCTGATTCAGGAATTAAGTCATCTTTGGGGTATCTCTATGGTTTGGGGGGACGTTTTGCCTTAGAAGGTTGAGCAAAGTGGTGAGCATCAGGTCCTCATGTCTTTTCTACCTCAGATACACATTTCTGTGAATAGGAAAGCAGGAAGACAGGACATAATTTTTGTGGGTTATGTCTTAGAGCTACAGATTTCTATGTGGATAGAAGGAAGGAAAGAGGAGGCTAACCCATGTGGGTGATTTATTACAGATGCAGGTGTTGGTGCTTTAGGTACTGAGTCCCTAATTCCAGCCCCTTTACTATTTGTTTGTTTATTCATTTATTTTGGAAACTTTCTGACTTTCAAATATCCAAGTCTCTCTCTGGGATGTCAATTTGTTGGCTTGTATGTCTGTCCTCATCTGGCCTGGAGTAGACCTCATATACCAGGATCTTTCTCTACCTGACTGACTTCCCCTTGCCTGTGATCCTTCAAAGTCCTTCCCTGTGTCTCCCAGTGTTATAATTCCCTAGTTTAACTGTCTGTTTTATATGAGTGAGAAATATTCTACCAGATATATTTGTACCACACCTTGTTTAAGCTTTAATTTCTCATTGGGGATTATGTTGACTGTGTGTCTTTGCTACTGGAAGGAAGCAGTGCTGGAGGTCTGTTGGTTTTATGTGCCTTTTGATCGATGGTGTTCTCAGGATATAGGCCAAGGTGCGGGAATGTCAGATCCTAGGTTTAGCCTGACTTCATAGTTTTTTCTAGGCATTTCCAGACTGTCCGTTCTAGTGTCTGCTGCCAATGTGCATTCCCAAGGACAGGCTAGGGACATTCTTTTTTCTTGTAAACTCTTTTCACATTTATTGCGTGTAGACTTGTGATGTTGTCCATTTAAGTGTTGCAATTTGATTCACCACCATCCTTTCAAATATCATTCCTGCAGCGATTAGGGATGCTTGTTTGGTGGAGGAGGTTTGGGTGCTTCTGTTCTTTTTCTTTCTTTTTCTCCTTAAATAGAGTGAGGACAATTTACCTTTGGCAGTGTCCTCATGAATGTCGACTGTGTTTAGAATTTATTTCTCAGGTGCCAGCCACAGGATATATCCTGAGGGCAGCTGTCATCTACATAACTCCAGACCTTCAGATGTCCTTTTTATCATAGGCGACTGGATGCCAAAGCAGGAAGTCAAGAGATACTTGGAGTAACAGGCAACTCTGGCCTTGGATTACAACATGAATCAGGGCAAAGGCTAACAGAGTTTTGCCAAGAGAACGCACTGATCATAGCAAACACCCTCTTCCAACAACACAAGAGATGACTCTACACATGGACATCACCAGATGGTCAACAGCAAAATCAGACTGATTATACTCTTTGCAGCCAAAGATGAAGAAGCTCTACATAGTCAGCAAAAACAAGACTGCGAGCTGAATGTGGCTCAGATCATGAATTCCTTATTGCAAAATTCAGACTTAAATTGAAGAAAGTAGGGAAAACCACTACACCCTTCAGGGATGACCTAAGTCAAATCCCTTATGATTATATGGTGAAAGTGACAAATAGATTCAAAGGATTAGATCTGATAGACAGAGTGCCTGAAGAACTATGGATGGAGATTTGTGACACTGTACAGGAGGCAGTGATCAAGACCATCCCCAAGAAAAAGAAATGCAAAAAGGCAAAATAGTTTTCTGAGGGGGCCTAACAAATAGCTGAGAAGAGAAGAGAAATGAAAGGCAAAGGAGAAAAGGAAAGATATACCCATCTGACTGCAGAGTTCCAAAGAATAGCCAGGAGAGAAAAGAAAGACTTTCTCCGTGATTAATGCAAAGAAATAGAGAGAAATGATAAAATGGAAAAGACTAGAGATTTCTTCAAGAAAATTAGAGATACCAAGGGAACATTTCATGCAAAGATGGACACAATAAAGGACAGACATGGTATAGACCTAACAGAAGCAGAAGATATTAAGAAGAGGTGGCAAGAATACACAGAAGAACTATACAAAAAAGATCTTCATGACCCAGATGACCATGATGGTGTGATCACTCACCTAGAGCCAGACATCCTGGAGTGCAAAGTCAACTGGGCCTTAGGAAGCATCACTGTGAACAAAGCTAGCGGAGGTGATGGAATTCCAGCTGAGCTATTTCAAATCCTAAAAGATGATGCTGTGAAAGTGCTGCACTCAATATGCCATCAAATTTGGAAAACTCAGCAGTGGCCACAGGACTGGAAAAGGTCAGTTTTCATTCCAATCCCAAAGAAAGGCAATGCCAAAGAATGCTCAGACTACCACACAATTGCACTCATCTCACAGGCTAGCAAAGTAGTGCTCAAATTCTCCAAGCCAGGCTTCAACAGTGCATGAACCGAGAACTTACAGATGTTCAAGCTGGATTTAGAAAAGGCAGAGGAACATCATAGAAAAACCAAGAGAGTTCCAGAAAAACATGTAGTTCTGCTTTATTGACTATGCCAAAGCCTTTGACTGTGCAGATCACAACTAACTCTGGAAAATTCAAGAGATGGGAATACCAGACCACCTGACCTGAGAAATCTGTATGCAGGTCAGGAAGCAACAGGTAGAATTGAACATGGAACAACAGACTGGTTCCAAATAGGAAAAGGAGTAAGTCAAGGCTGCATACTGTCACCCTGCTTATTTAACTTATACACAGAGTACATCATGAGAAATGCTGGGCTGGAGGAAGCATAAGCTGGAATCAAGATTGCTGAGAGAAATATCAATAACCTCAGAAATGCAGATGACACCACCCTTATGGCAGAGAGCAAAGAGGGACTAAAGAGCCTCTTGATGAAAGTGAAAGAGGAGAGTGAAAAAGCTGGCTTGAAACTCAACATTCAAAAAATGAAGATCATGGCATCCAATCTCATCACTTCATGAGAAATAGATGGGGAAACAATGTAAAGAGTGACAAACTTTATTTTGGGGGGCTCCAAAATCACTGCAGATGGTGACTGCAGCTATGAAATTAAAAGATGCTTGCACCTTGGAAGAAAAGCTATGACTGACCTAGACAGCATATTAAAAAGCAGAGACATTACTTTGCCAACAAAGGTCCGTCTCGTTAGAACTATGATTTTTTCAGTAGTCATATATGATGTGAAATTTGGACTATAAAGAAAGCTGAGCGGCGAAGAATTGATGCATTGTACTGTGGTGTTGGAGAAGACTCTTGAAAGTCCTGTGGACTGCAAGGAGATCACACCATTCAATCCTAAAGGAAATCAGTTCTGAATATTCATTGGAAGGACTGATGCTGAAGCTGAAGCTCCAGTACCTTGGCCACCTGACAGAAGAACTGACTCATTGGAAAAGACCCTGATACTGGGAAAGATTGAAGGTGGGAGATGAAGGGGACGACAGAGGATGAGGTGGTTGGATGGTATCACCAACTCGATGGACATGAGTTTGAGCAAGCTCCGGGAGTTGATGATGGACAGGGAAGCCTGGCGTGCTGCAGTCATGGGGTCTCAGACTGAGCAACTGAACTGAAGTGAGTTCTTGTGAATTGTACCTGTGAGCAAGGGTGATTGTATTGTAGTTACAGAAAATGTCCACAAGAGGGCAGCACTTTTTTTTTTTTTCATGCTCTCTGGTTCCTTGTGGCAAGAAGATTCTTAGGACAAGTTGGTTTTCTGGGCTTTCAAATAAAGTGGAATGAGACCTGAGCAAACCTGAGAAAGGGCTTGAGTCTCACTACTGTTTCCCCCAAAGCATCTCGCAAACAGCCCATCTATACTAATCCCTTCAGGGTCCACAGTACACAACTGAGGGTCCTTAGGTGCTAGGAGGCGGCACTCTCAGGAAGGAGGTTTGAGCTGGGATCCCCAGCACCAGGAGAGGTTGAAATTAGCTGAACTTTGCCTTGAAATTCCTAGGGACCTTGATGACGTGCAGGACTCTTGTCCCAGCCATACGTTGAACACGGTAGACTTTTTAAAAATGCTCAGGCTGTGTGGACCCCACCCCAATTCAGCAGTGGGACCAAAGCCTCCTCAGCCTCCAGGATGGGATAGCATCCCAAGTCAGGGAGGTCGGACATAATACAGTGGGCACTGCTTTCCTTCGCTTTTGTTTAACATCTTGCCAACACTCCCTGCAGCATAGTCCATTTGCCAGACTGTGATTCTTTTCACTGAACAGCTGCCTGATTCTGGTATTAAGTCCTCTATAGGTATTTCTATGGTTTGGGGGGCCTTTTTCCTTAATAGGTTAAGCAGAGTGGTGAGCATCAGGTCCTTGTGCCTTTTCTACCTCGGATATACTCTGTGAATAGAATGCAGGAAGACAGGAGATAATTTTTGTGGATTATCTCTTATAGTTACAAATTTCTGTGTCTATGTGGATGGAGGGAAGGAAGGAGGAGGATAATCCATGTGGATGATTTTTTACAGGTACAGGTGTATCGCTTTAGGTACTTACCCCTAATTCATTCCAGGCCCTTCACTTTATTCAATTACTTATTTATTTTTGAAACTTTTTGCTTGACTTTGAATTCTCCATATCTCTTTCTTAGGACATCAAGTTGTTGACTTGTATATCTGTTCTCATTCAGCCTAGATGAGACCTCTTATACCAGGATCTTCCCTGACTGACTTCCCTTTGCCTGTGATCCTGCAAGGTCCATCCCTGGGTCTCCCAGTGTTATAATTCCCTAATGTGAGTGTCTGTTTTTTATGAGTGAGAAACAGTCTACCAGATATATGTACCACATCTCATTTAAGCTTTAATGTCTCATTGGGGATTTTGCTGGCTGCATGTCTTGGCTACGGGAAGAAAGCAATGCTGGAGGTTTGTTGGGGTGCGTGTGCCTTTTGAGAGAAGGTGTTCTCATGATATATGGCAAAGGAATGTCAGCTACTAGGCATTCTGGATTTGATAGTTTTTTCAGGCATTCAGAGGTTGTCCATTCTACTGGCTGCTGCCAGTATCTATTCCCACCAACAGCCTAGTAGGATTTTTTTCCTACAGACTCTCTCCCGTATTTATTGCCTGTAGACTTGTGCCACTGGCCACTGTGAGTGTTTCAATTTGATTTCCAATTGTCCTTTTGATTGGCATTCCTGTAGCAATTAGGGATGCTGTGCATCTTGTTTGGTGGGAGAGATGTGAGTGTGATTATTCCTTCTTCTTTTTTTTTTTTCTAATGGCTGTGATGACAGTTTACCTTTGGCTGTTGGCTTCCTGAATGTCAGTTGTTTTGGGAATTTATCTCTGGTGCTGGCCACAGGACATTTCCTGAGGGCAGCTGTCAGTAACAGAACCCAAGATCTTGAGGTTCCAAGGGCCGATATATGGGAAAAAATGGAAACAGTGACAGACTTTATTTTCTTGGGCTCCAAAATCACTGTGGACAGTGATTACAGCCTTGAATCACTTTAAAGACAAATTTAAAGACACTTGCTCTTTAGCAAATAAGCAATGACAAACATAGACAGCATATTAAAAATCAGAGAAATCACTTTGCCGACAAAGGTCCAAAGAGTCAAAGCTATGGTTTTTCCAGTAGTTATGTACAGATACGAGAGCTGGACCATAAAGAAGGTTGTGTGCTGGAGAACTGATGCTTTCCAGCTATTGTGCTGGAGAAGACTCTTGAGAGTCCCTTTGATAGCAAGATCAAACCAGTCAATCCTGAAGGAACTCAACCTTGAATATTCATTGGATGGGCTGATGCTGACCCTCTGATACTTTGGCCACCTTATACAAAGAGCAGAATCACTGGAAAAGACCCTTGATGCTGGGAAATATTGAGGGCAATAGGAGAAGGGACACAGCAGTGGATGAGTTTGTTGGATGGCATCACTGACTCAATGGACATAAGTTTGAACAAACTCAGAGAGATAGTAAGGTACAGGGAAGCCTAGTGTGCTGCAGTTCATAGGATCGCAAAGAGTCAGACATGACTTAGCTACCAAACAACAACACCAGGTCCTCTGCCAATTTGTTAATCAGGTTATTCATTTGATACTGAGTTGTATGAGCTTTTTAATGTACTTTGGATATTAAACCCTTATTGGTCATATTATTAGCAAATATTTTCTCCCTTTCAGCAGGTGGTTATTTTGTCTTGTTATTCTTTGGTGTGCAAAAGTTTTGTTGTTTAATTAGGTCCCATATGTTTATTTTTTACTTTTGTTTCTCTTAGGAGACAAATACAAAACATATTGCTATCATTTATGTCAAATGTTCTGCCTATGTTTTTATTTAGGAATTTTGTGGTTTCTAATCTTAAGTTTAGCTCTGTAATCCATTTTGATTTTATTTTTCTACTTGTTGTTACAGAATATTCAAATTCCATTCTTTTACATGTCTGTCCAGTTTTCACTCCAGTTACTGAAGTCTTTCCCAAGTGTATGTTCTTGACTGCTTTGCAGATCGTAAGTGCATGGGTTTCTTTCTGGAATCTGTTCTGTTCCATTGATCTGTGCGTCCTTTTTTTGGCCAACATTGTATGTTTCAGTCAGCTTTGTAGTACTCTCTGAAGTCAGGGAATGGGATACCTCCAGATTTAAAGTTGTTGTGGCTATTCAAGGTCTCTTGTGTTTCCATAAAATTATTTGCTCCACTCAGTGAAAACTGCCATTGATATTTCATAGGGATTGTGCTGAATTTCAGGTTACATTGGGGAGTATGGTCAGCTTAACAATAGTGATTAATCCAGTCCAAGAACATGGTCTGTGTTTCTATACAGTTGTGGTATTTTCACTTTCTTTCACCAGTGTCTTCATAGTTTTCTCAGTAAAGGTGTTAAACCACTTTAAGTAAGCTTATTCCTAGTTTTTTTTTTCTTTCTTATGTGATTGTAAATGGAATTGTTTCCTTAATTTCTCTGATAGCTTGTTAGTGTACAGAAATGCAGCAGATTTATGTATATTAATTCTGTATTCTACAAACTTACCAAATTCACTGAGCTCTAGTAGTTGTCTAGTGGCACATTTGGGATTTTCTGTGTGGAGGATCACGTCACCTGGAAACAGTGACAGTTTAATTTCCAATTTAGATTCCTTTTATTGCTTTCTCTTTGATTACTGTCACTAGGACTTTTAAAACTCTTTTGATTACTGTCACTAGGAGTAAAAGTGGCAAGTGTGGACATTCTTGCTTCTGATCTTCGAAGAAATGTTTCATCTTTTCACTGCTGAGTCTGATGTTAGCTGAGCATTTATGTACATGGTCTTTATGCTGAGGTACATTTCCTCTATACCCACTTTCAGGTTTTAGCATGAATGGCTGTTGACCCTTGTCAAAAGCTTTCTCTACATATTCTGAGATGGTAACATCGCTTTTATTTGATTTGTTACTGTGGTGTATCACACTGATAGGTGGATACTGAGCCATCCTTCCATCCCTGGGATAAAACTCACTTGATCATGATGTGTGGTCCTTTTAATGAGTTCCTGGATTTCCTTGGTAATTCATTGAGGAGTTTGCATCTATGTTCATCAGTGTTATGGGCCTGCAACTTTCTTGTTTCTGTGATTGGTCTGGTTTTGGCCACAGCGTGATGTTGGCCTCAGAATGAGTTCTGAACTGTTCCTTCCTCTGCAGTTTTTGTGGAATGGTTTCAGTAGGGTCAGTATTAACTCTTCTCTAAATGTCCAGTAGAATTCACCTGTGAAGCCATCTGGTCCTGGAATTCTGTTTGTTGGGAGTTTTACATTACTGGTTAAATAAATAAAAAATAAAAATAAATTACTGGTTAAATTTCAGTACCAGTAACTGGTCTGTTGGTGTTTTCTTTTCCTTCTTGGTTTAGTCTGGAAAGATCACGCATTTTGGAGATTCGTCCATTTCTTCTAGCTTGTCTATTTGATTGACATATAGTTACTCATGCTTTAATGCCATCACTTTTTACTCATGCTTTTTGGCATCACTTCATGCAAATAGATGGGGAAACAATGGAAACAGTGACAGACTTTATTTGGGGGGCTCCAAAATCACTGCAGATGGTGACTGCAGCCATAAAATTAAAAGATACTTGTTCCTTGGAAGAAAAGCTGTGATCAACCTAGACAGCATATTAAAAAGCAGAGACTTGGCTATTAAAAAGAGGGCACTTGGATCAGTTCTACTGAGGTGGATGAAACTGGAGCCTATTATACAGAGTGAAGTAAGTCAGAAAGAAAAACACTGATGTATATTAATGCATATATATATGGGATTTAGAAAGATGGTAATGATGACCCTATATGCAAGATAGCAAAAGAGACACAGATGTTAAGAACAAACTTTTGGACTCTGTGGGAGAAGGAGAGGGTGGGATGATTTGAGAGAATAGCATTGAAACATGTATATTACCATATGTAAAACAGATCACCAGTCCAGGTTTGATGTATGAGACAGGGCGCTCAGGGCCGGTGCACTGGGATGAGAGACACATGTACATGCATAGCTGATTCATGTCAATGTATGGCAAAAACCACTATAATATTACAAAGTAATTAGCCTCCAATTAAGTTAATTAAAAAAAAAAAGCAGAGACCTTACTCTACCAACAAAGGTCTAGTCAAAGCTATGGTTTTTCCAGTAGTCATGTATGGGTGTGAGAGTTGGACTATAAAGAAAGTTGAGCGCCAAAGAATTTATGGTGTTGGAAAAGACTTTTGAACTGTGGTGTTAGAGAAGACTCTTGAGAGCCACTGGGACTGCAAGGAGATACAACCAGTCCATCCTAAAGGAAATGAGTCCTGAATATTCACTGGAAGGACTGATGCTGAAGCTGAAACTCCAATACTTTGGCCACCTGATGCGAAGAACTGACTCACTGGAAAAGACCCTGATAGGAAAGATTGAAGGTGGGAGGAGAAGGGGACAACAGAGGATGAGAAGGTTGAATGGCGTCACTGACTCGATGGACATGAGTTTGAGAAGGCTCCGGGAGTAGGTGATGGACAGGGAAGACTGGCATGCTATGGTCCATGGTGTCACAAAGTGTTGGACACGACTGAGCAACTGAACTGAACTGAACAGTTGCTTATAGTAGACTTTTATGATACTTTGTATGGTATCACCACTTTATGTGGCGCCAGTAGAACTTCTTTCTTCATTTCTGTTTCTTTAAATCAATTAGGGCCCTCTCCCTTTCTTTCATGATTGAGTATTTTTAAAGGTTTATCAGCTTTGTTTTACTCTTCAAAAAACCAGCTATGGGGGTATAGCTCAGTGGTAGAGCATTTGACTGCAAAAAAACAGCTGTTTGTTTCCTTGATCTTATCTGTTTTTCAATTTTTTACTCACATCTCCTCTGATATTTAAGATTTCTTTTCTTCTAAGTTTGGGTTTCTTTTATTCTTTTTCTATTCCTTTGGGCATAAGGTTAGATTGTTAGAGTTTTTCCTTGTTTATTGAGGCAAACTTGTATCACTACAACTTTCGTCTTAGTACTGCCTTTGCTGCATCCCATAGATTTTTTGATCATTTCATTTTCATTTGTCTCCAGGTATTTTTATCAGTTTTATCACTCTTTTAACTTCTTCAGTGACCCATTAGCTGTTTAGTAGCATAGTGTTTATCCTCCAAGGATTTCTGCTTTTTCCAGTTTTCTTGTTGACTTCTAGTCTCACTGTGTTGTGGTCAGAAGAGATCATTGATATTATTTCTATTTTCTTACTTATCAAGGCTTGTATCGGGGCCTAGTGTGTAATATATTCTAGAGAATGTTCCATGTACACTTGAAAAGAGTGCATATTCTGATTTTGGATGAATAAACTATATATATATAAATATACATGTATGTATGTTTATGTATACATCTAGAGAGATGTGTATAGTTGCTTACTCATATCCAAGTCTTTGCAACCCCGTGGACTGCAGCACGCCAGCTTCCCTGTGCTTCACCGTCTCCTGCAGTTTACTGAAACCCATGTCCATTGAGTCGGTGATGCCATCCAACCATCATCCTCTTTTGCCCCTTTCTCCTCCTGCCTTCAATCTTTCCCAGCATCAGAGTCTTTTACAATGAATCGGCTCTTCACATCAGGTGGCCAAGCCTTCAGTTTCAGTATCAGACCTTCCAGTGAACATTCAGGGGTGATTTCCTTCGGGATTGTCTGGTTTGATCTTGTTGTCCAAAGGACTCTCAAGAGTATTATCCAGCACCGCAGTTCTGATTTTAGCATTCTAAAAACACCAGGGAGATCCAAGACTCCATTTTGGCATTTAGCTCCATAGCTCACATTTTTTCACATGATGATTTCAAATATTTAGAGATCAATTTCTAAGTTTACAGATAGCACAAATGACTTTTTTGTTGGGTTGGGTTGAGTTGGGTTTTTATACCCACTTGTTTTACCTGATTTGAGTGTTTCACCGCATACAGTTATGGAAAGGGGAATTTGCTCCCTCCTGTCTTAAAAAGATTCCACCACCACATAACGAGTAAATTAGGTAGAATTCACCTGGATGTTTAAAGATTTATATTTTGCAATTCTCATATTCAGTTGGAAAGCAAAATTGATTCCAACTTACAAAGTAGCACATGGAAGAACGATTTTCTCTCTGGAGTATTTCTCTGTGATTCCACAGCCATGTGCTCCATGGAAGGGCTGTGTTTCCTAACTTCCCCCCTTGCCTGATAAACAATTGAGGAGGAGATGGCGGGTGGGGAGTTGTGGGGAGTGGACCAGATTGTCAGTTTAGGACCCTAAGAGGACAATTCATGTTTGACTTCATCCTTGTAATAGAAGACCATGGGGCACATTTACAGGAGCGATTGTGCCCTCCCGGCTGTCGTGCCACATCATGCATGGTTTCCATCATGTATGAAGGTCTCTGTGGCCCCCAGTAGTTGCCCAACTCCTCATCCTGTTATGGGGAACGTGATGGCAGGAACGGCTATAAGGCAGAAACCTGCTTCAGAAAACGACCTGTTGTTTAACATGTTTCGGGGTTCCCTGATAGCTTAGTTGGTAAAGAATCCGCCCACAATGCAGGAGACCCCAGTTCGGCCCCTGGGGTGGGAAGATCCCTTGGAGAAGGGAACCGCTTACCCACTCCAGTATTCTGGCCTGGAGAATTCCATGGACTGTATAGTCCATGGGGTTGCAAAGAGCTGGACACAACTGAGTGACTTTCACTTTTACCTAAAGTGTTTCAGACTCCCCTGTAGCCCCGGTGAGCATTGTCCCAAACCAGTCAGGAGTGAACCCCTGTTCCCATCTTTAAGAGTAAAACCCAGTGCATCTGGAGGTCCTTAGTTACTGTACAAACATGGTAAGCTTTTTAACTCTGAACTTTCATAATTTCCCTGAATGAATATAGTTTAAATGCAATTTCGGCTTATTGCTGTTTTGTTACATCCATGGATCTTACCTTTAGGATAAAATTACATTTAAAAGGTCATATAGCAATGCCTGTGTTGGTCTCCTGACCGTGCAGAATGGGCTGATCAGAGTGGAGATGGCTCTGGTCACATAACAAGGGCCCTGTTTCCAGGTGTGTTTCCCTCCTGTCTTTCCACCATCATAGGTTCACCCACCTGGACTCCATCACGGTTTTTCAAGCTCTTCAATAAAGTATAAATTGTGACTCAAATGGTAAAGAATATACCTGCAATGTGGGAGAATCAGGTTCAATCCCTGAGTCAGGAAGATCCCCTGGAGGAGAGCATGGCCACTCCAGTATTCTTGCCTGGAAAATTCCAGGGACAGAGGAGCCTGGTGGACTACAGTCCATGGGATCGCAGAGAGTCAGACATGACTGAGTGACTAACACACACACCCCTAGAAAGTATTAAGCCTGCCTGTTTAATTTTTGTGGTGACAATATATATTGAGATTGAAAAAGCAGAGTGACACCAGGCTTGAGGAGAGTGAGTGGAGAGCCCATGGCCAGTCTTTTCACTTCACCCTGTCTCCTGTAATAAAGCCCTCACAGGGTTTGGGGTGTAGCAACATAGTTGCATAGGATGCTGAGATGAACAGAGTTGATGTAAACCCCCAAAGACACATAACTATTAAATTACAACCAGATTTCAATTCAGAAGTATTTGAACAAACAAGACAAAAGCTGATACTGGTGAATAGAGGTGGGTTCTCAAAGGACCAATTTTCTAACTTCAACTATGGATTTCCTTTTCCCTAACATTAATGATATAAAATTCAGTACATCAGTTCAGTTCACTCAGTCGTGTCTGACTCTCTGCGACCCCACAGACTGCAGCAAGCCAGGCTTTGCTGTCCATCATCAACTCCTGGAGCTTACTCAAACTCATGTCCATCACATCAGTGATGCCATCCAACCATCTCATCCTCTGTCATCCCCTGCCTTCAATCTTTCCCAGCATCAGGGTCTTTTCAAATGAGTCAGCTCTTCGCATCAGGTGGCCAAAGGATTGGAGTTTCAGCTTCAGCATCAGTCCTTCCAGTGAACACCCAGGACTGAATTCCTTTAGGATGACTGGTTGGATCTCCTTGCAGTCCAAGGGACTCTCACCAACACCACAGTTCAAAAGCATCAATTCTTTGGTGCTCAGCTTTCTTTATAGTCCAACTCTCACATCCATACATGACTACTGGAAAAACCATAGCTTTGACTAGATGGACCTTTTTTGGTAATGTCTCTGTTTTTTAATATGCTGTCTAGGTTGGTCATAGCTTTTCTTCCAAGGAGCAAGAGTCTTTTAATTTCAAGGCTGCAGTCACCATCTGCAGTGATTTTGGAGCCCCCAAAAATAAAGTCTCTCACTGTTTCCATTGTTTCCCATCTATTTTGCAATACAGAGCCTGACTACAGTACTGAGTGGATACATTCAGCCTAAAATGCAGTGACCAAGACCCAACAGTACAGCTTTGCTGGGCCTCTTGATTGGTTTCCTACAGGAATAACCAGAAATAATTATTGTAAGAATTTAAAAATGGCCTCAACTGGTGGGGAGAGTAGATGTCAGAAGGCTAGCAAAGCTTATATATGCGTGTCATGAGGAAATTTATTTTTAAAGGAGACAGAAAGCAATAATTATTCAGTTAGTATGAATCTTAATGTGCATTTTTAATCTAATATTTAGGGTAGAATGTCAGTGGGAAAACACATTTAAGAAAAATTTTATTTAAAAAAAAGTGTCTCCTAAATAATAGGTTTAAAAAATCAAATTTTGCCCATTAGCCGCTAAGGGAGCTTCAAATGTAACAACTACCAAAACATTTATTTTCATAATTCATCTAAAATAAATTCCCCAACTTGTGTATACAGACTTAATTGTTTCATAGTTGTTGTTGATTTCCATGTTTTTTGCATTAAGGCATTTAGAAAGAAAATTAAAATATAATTGGTACAAACTATAAATTGTAAAAATCATAAGGGAAAACAACTTTTCCTCACTATAATAATTCTTTGTCAAAAATATATCATTATTTAGGGGGTAGGGAAGGAAAGGATTGGGAGTTTGGGATTAGCAGATGTGAATTTTTATATGCAGGATGAGTAAACAACAAGGTCCAATTGTATAGGACAGGGAACAATATTCAATATCCTGTAATAAATCATCAGTTCAGTTCAGTTCAGTCTCTCAGTTGTGTCCGACTCTTTGCGACCCCATGAATCGCAGCATGCCAGGCCTCCCTGTCCATCACCAACTCCCAGAGTCCACCCAAACCCATGTCCATTGAGTTGGTGATGCCATCCAACCATCTCATCCTCTGTTGTCCCCTTCTCCTCCTGCCCCTAATCTGTCCCAGCATCAGGGTCTTTTCAAATGAGTCAGCTCTTCGCATCAGGTGGCCAAAGTACTGGAGTTTCAGCTTCAGCATCATCCTTCCAATGAACACCCAGGACTCATCTCCTTTAGGATGGACAGGTTGGATCTTCTTGCAGTCCAAGGGACTCTCAAGAGTCTTCTCCAACACTACAGTTCAAAAGCATCAATTCTTCGGCACTCAGCTTTCTTTATAGTCCAACTCTCACATCCATACATGACCACTGGAAAAACCATAGCCTTGACTAGATGGACCTTTGTTGGCAAAGTAATGTCTCTGTTTTTAATATGCTAATCTAGGTTGGTCATAACTTTCCTTCCAAGGAGTAAGCGTCTTTTAATTTCATGGCTGCAGTCACCATCTGCAGTGATTTTGGAGCCCAGAAAAATAAAGTCTGACACTGTTTCCACTGTTTCCCCATCTATTTCCCATGAAGTGATGGGACCAGATGCCATGATCTTAGTTTTCCGAATGCTTAGCTTTAAGCCAACTTTTTCACTCTCCTGTTTCACTTTCATCAAGAGGCTCTTTAGTTCTTCACTTTCTGCCATAAGGGTGGTGTCATCTGCATATCTGAGGTTATTGATATTTCTCCCAGCAGTCTTGATTCCAGCTTTTGCTTCCTCCAGCCCAGCATTTCTTATGAGGTACTCTGCATAGAAGTTAAATAAGTAGGGTGACAATATACAGCCTTGATGTACTCCTTTTCCTATTTGGAACCAATCTGTTGTTCCATGTCCAGTTCTAACTGTTGCTTCCTGACCTGCATACAGATTTTGCAAGAGGCAGGTCAGGTGGTCTGGTATTCCCATTTCTTTCAGAATCTTCCAGTTTATTGTGATCCACACTGTCAAAGGCTTTGGCATAGTCAATAAAGAAGAAATAGATGTTTTTCTGGAACTCTCTTGCTTTTTTGATGACCCAGCGGATGTTGGCAATTTGATCTCTGATTCCTCTGCCTTTTCTAAATCCAGCTTGAACATCTGGAAGTTCATGGTTCATATTTTGCTTAAGCCTGACTTGGAGAATTTTAAGCATTAATTTACTAGCGTGTGAGATGAGTGCAATTGTGCGGTAGTTTAAGCATTCTTTGGGATTGCCTTTCTTTGGGATTGGAATGAAAACTGACCTTTTCCAGTCCTATGGCCACTGCTGAGTTTTCCAAATTTGCTGGTGTATTGAGTGCAGCACTTTCACAGCATCATCTTTCAAAATTTGAAATGGCTCAACTGGAATTCCATCACCTGCACTAGCTTTGTTCGTAGTGATGCTTTCTAAGGCCCATTTGACTTCACATTCCAGGATGTCTGGCTCTAGGTGAGTGATCACACCATCCTGATTATCTGGGTCATGAAGATCTTTTCTGTACAATTCTTCTGTGTATTCTTGCCATCTCTTGTTAATAAGTTCTGCTTCTGTTAGGTCCATACTATTTCTGTCCTTTATTGAGCCCATCTTTGCATAAAATGTTCCCTTAGTACCTCTAATTTTCTTGGAGAGATCTCTAGACTTTTCCATTCTATTGTCTTCCTCTATTTCTTTGCACTGATCACTGAGGAAGGCTTTCTTATTTCTCCTGGCTATCCTTTGGAACTCTGCATTCAAATGGGTATATCTTTCCTTTTCCCCTTTGTTTTTTGCTCTTCTTTTCACAGCTATTTGTAAGGCCTCCTCAGTCAGCCATTTTGCTTTTTTGCATTTCTTTTTCTTGGGGGTGGTCTTGATTCCTGTCTCCTGTACAATATCACGAACCTCTGTCCATAGTTCAAACCATAATGGAAAAGAATATGAAAAAGAATATATATTTATGTAACTGAGTCACTTTGCTGTTCAGAAGAAATCATTACAACATTGTAAGTCAACCATACCTCATAAATGTTTTAAAAATAGATCACTGTTATCACTCTTTTAATGTTAAATATATTAGATACTGGACACTACTGAATGTTTTTGAAGGCTCTGACCTTTTATTTTAAATTGGAGTAAAATGAAAGAAGCCAACATACAGACTAATTGAGGTTATTTATTTTAAGCAGAGCTGGAGGTTCAGGTCACAGAGAGGCATTATGTGATGAAAACAATAATATAGAAGTGTCACAGATACAGTATTTCTTTATTAGATATTATTAAAGCCCTACCCTGTGCTGCACACCTGTGAACTGCAGGTAGTCACGCCATCTGCTCAGTCACGGATAACTTAGTCACAGGTGCAGATGAGGATACAAGGAATTCATACTACAGAAATAATTGGATTCTGTGTATTACAACGTTGTAGTCTGATTGAGGATAGAGAATCACACAGAAAGCCAAGTTAGACCTCAGAATATGCTTCTTTCTTGAGAAAAACGTGTTTTCTTAACTAAGTCCTGAATAACGATTAGGGCTTCAGCTTGGCCAAGAGGTGAAAAAAATATTTCCAATCAGAATCAAAATACATGTTCAGGTCAGAAGCCGAGAAAAGCTGTCTCTGGAAAACAGAAGTGACTCAGATATTTAACTTTTGTAGCAGATGTAAGTACATATAAGTAAAGCACACAGTAAGTTTGTAACAAGAATAACCATTAGGTAAAGGAACGGGTTTTTGCCAGGAGAAATACCAATAACCTCAGATATGCAGATGACACCACCCTTATGGCAGAAAGTGAAGAGGAACTAAAAAGCCTCTTGATGAAAGTGAAAGAGGAGAGTGAAAAAGTTGGCTTAGAGCTCAACATTCAGAAACCTAAGATCATGGCATCTGGTCCCATCACTTCATGGGAAATAGATGGAGAAACAGTGGAAGCAGTGTCAGACTTTATTTTTGGGGGCTCCAAAATCCCTGCAGATGGTGACTGCAGCCATGAAATTAAAAGACGCTTACTCCTTGGAAGGAAAGTTATGACCAACCTACATAGCATATTAAAAAGCAGAGACATTACTTTGCAAACAAAGGTCCATCTAGTCAAGGCTATGGTTTTTCCAGTGGTCATGTATGGATGTGAGAGTTGGACTATAAAGAAAGCTGAGTGCCGAAGAATTGATGCTTTTGAACTGTGGTATTGAAGAAGACTCTTGAGAGTCCCTTGGACTGCAAGGAGATCCAACCAGTCCATTCTAAAGGAGATCAGTCCTGGGTGTTCATTGGAAGGACTGATGCTGAAGCTGAAACTCCAATACTTTGGCCACCTCATGCGGAGAGTTGACTCATTGAAAAAGACCCTGATGCTGGGACAGATTAGGGGCAGTAGGAGAAGGGGATGACAGAGGATGAGATGGCTTGATGGCATCACCGACTCGATGGACATGAGTTTGAGTAAACTCCAAGAGTTGGTGATGGACAGGGAGGCCTGGCATGCTGTGATTCATGGGGTCGCAAAGAGTTGGACACGACTGAGTAACTGAACTGAACTGAAAGGAATAGGTTACTACAGGTCGGAGAATAATATTGTTGTGAAAAATGGAGAAAAACTAGGAAAATTCAGTGTGCAAGATATGATGATTATATGCTCCTAACTATGAATATGACTACCTCTCTACTTCACAATTAGAAGAGAAAGGAAATCATAACATTTCTGCATTTTTATTAATGTATTAAAATTTAAAATGAGGCAGATGCTTCACAAAAAATATTGGCTTACTTATTTTCTAAAAAATTAATGCTAACTCAATAGTAATGGGTTTTCCAACATAATTTTAAAAGTTAGCAGATTTCAGAATAATTCCATAATTAATTTAGAGTCCTGGAAAGATTTATTTTACAGTTTTGATGAGTCATTACAACTGAGTTAAACTTCTTTATTGAGAACATATACAATTGAATTTTAAGAGGTCATCTTTTTTTTTAATAAAATGCCTCTAGGCATTTCCTTCATTATTCAGTGTGATTCTATTAACCTCGAGGTTGATCCTTTGCAAGATGAACATTATAATTGACATCCTCTGTCTGTATTCAAACAGGCTGCAACCCGGATCCTCAGGTCTTGCTTACCAAAGGGGAATTTAAAATGTTTAGTTGAGTGAGAACAAGATTAAATATTGTTGCAATTTATCCTTTGAATGGCATTTTTAGCTCCTTGTGGGACAATATATGAAGGTTATTGATTAATTGAAAACAAACGTAGTTGACCATTAAGACTGGGCAGAATTTGTCTTTTGTTGGTAAGCATTATTTGGGCTATAAAGCCACAGACTAATTTCTACCATTACTTCAAAAGATGACTAGAAAGTACTTACAAAGATGAGTGTCACATTAAAAAAATCAATGATTGCTACTCGTTTCTGATATTGTTATTTTAATTATTCAAAACTTTCACTTTAGATAAAAAATAATTTATTCCTTTTCAGAAGCTCTTTTAACGTGTGTTTAGGTAACTGATGCCTAAAAACATGTTATTTTTCACTCAGGAAAGACAGACGGCTAGATAATATATAATAGATAATATCATGTGCAAGGAGATACATTAAGGTTATTCAGATAGAAGCATACCATTCACTTCTCTCAAAGCCAGATCAAGGGATAAATATGAGATATAAAGATGTATTTAATGCTACGTGAAATTTTCTTTACTGGAGTAATACCTTAATTCAACAAAATAAATATTTTAATTGGCCCAAATAGCACAATAAGATATAAAACATGTGAATAAAGAGATAATATGGATGGTTAAGAGAATACACAGGAAACAGACTGTCAAGGTTGAAATTTTAGTTCTGCTTCTCCAGTTACATGATGGCAGACAAGACTCTAAGTATTTCTGCCTGTACATTTGCTCATCTGAAAAATGGAGAAAACTGTCTACCTCATTTGGTTTGCTGAAGAATTAAATAAGTTTTCACAGAACAGAATGCCCCAAAACATGACTTGACATGTAGAATACACAATATACATGGTTTTATTTCATGTGCGCCATGCTGTTCTGTCTTGGTAGTCAAGACCACTCAAACACTTACATGACATTTAAAAATTAATAAACGACATGTATATATGTATATGTATGTATAACTGAATCACTTTTCTATATAGATACATACACACACACACATATTCTTTTTTAGATTCATTTTCATTATCCCTCATTACAAGATATTGAGTATACTCCCCTGTGCTATAGAGTAGGTCCTTGTTGATGATCTATTTTATAGATAGTTGTGTATATATTTTAATCCCAAATTCATAATTTATCCCCTTCCTCCCCACTTTTATAACCATAAGTTTGTTTTCTATACCTGTGATGCTATTTCTGTTTTGAAAAAGTCCATTTGTATCATTTTATTTTTTCCACATATAAGCAATATTATACAATATTTGTCTTTCTCTGTCTCACTTAGTATGATAATCTCTAGGTTCATCCATGCTGTTGCAAATGGATTTCATTCTGTTTAATGACTGGGTAACACGTGTGTGTGTGTGTGTACGTACATACGTATGTATTACATTTTCTTCATTCAACTGTCAGTGGACATTTAGGTTGCTTCTATGACTTGGCTGTTAAAATTAGTGATGCAATGAACCTTGCGGGTTCATGTGTTTTTTTCAAGTTATAGTTTTCTCTGGATATATGCCCAGGAGTGGGATTGCAGGATCATAGGGTAGCTCTATTTTTAAAGGAACCTCCATACTGTTCTTCAGGGCTTTCAGGTGGCTCAGTGGCAAAGAATCCACCTACCAATGCAGGTAATGCGGTTTCAATCCCTGGGTTGGAGAGATCCCCTAGGGGAGGGCACTCCAGTGTTCTTGTCTGGAGAATCCCAAGGACAGAGGAGCCTGGTGGGCTATGATCCATGGGGTTGAAAAGAGTTGGACTTGACTGAGCTACTGAGCACACACACCTTCAGTAGATGCAGGATTATGGTACTCCCTCCACCTCAGGTCCGGAGAAGGCAATGGCACCCCACTCTAGTGCTCTTGCCTGGAAAATCCCATGGACGGAGGAGCCTGGTAGGCTGCAGTCCATGGGGTCACTAAGGGCTGGACACGACTGAGCGACTTCACTTTTACTTTTCACTTTCATGCACTGGAGAAGGAAATGGCAACCCACTCCAGTGTTCTTGCCTGGAGAATTCCAGGGACGGGGGAGCCTGGTGGGCTGCCGTCTATGGGATCACATAGAGTTGGACATGACTTAAGCGACTTAGCAGCAGCTGCCACCTCAGGTCTTAGGTAAACATATTTTATCCTGGATGTTGGCAGCTTGTAAATCAACCATACCTTTCTGCAATCCTTCTGTATCAGCACATATGAATCAGACTTAATTTTTTATTTTTAGGCACATTAACCAGCTGCCATGCGTGGGGGATGCCAGATACTTGCTCTCCTCAATCTCAGCTCCCAGGTGATGGGCTTGTGAGCAGAGCCAAGAAGGTGCTCCCTCCCTGGGCTTGGGGTTAGCATGAGTAACGCAGAGATTCTTGTGGTGGGGCTAGAGCCCCGGGGACAGCATCAAGTGCTCCCTGGTGGTGGGTCCAGATATTGCCAGCTGAGCCAGTACAGACTGGGGGCAGCATGCTGCAGTAACACCCAGCCACCAGGGGTGGCGCTGTCCAGCAGCGAGAACTCAGTCAGTCAGTTCAGTGGCTCAGTCATGTCCAACTCTTTATGACCTAATGGACTGCAGCACACCAGGGCTCCCTGTTCATCGCCAACTCCTGGAGTTTACTCAAACTCATGTTGATTGAGTTGATGCCTCCATCCAGCCATCTCATCCTCTGTCGTCCCCTTCTCCTCCTGCCTTCATTCTTTCCCAGCATCAGAGACTTTTTCAATGAGTCAGTTCTTTGCATCAGATGGCCAAAGTACTGGAGTTTCAGCTTCAGTATCAGTCCTTCCAGTGAATATTAAGGACTGATTTCCTTTAGGATGGACTGCTTGGATCTCCCTGCAGTCCAAGGGACCCTCAAGAGTCTTCTCCAACACCACAGTTCAAAAGCATCAATTCTTTGACGCTCAGCTTTCTTTATAGTCCAACTCCCACATCCACACATGACTACTGGAAAAACCATAGCTTTGACTAGATGGACCTTTGTTGGCAAGGCCTCTGCTTTCTAATATGCTGTCGTAACTTTTTTTCCAAGCAGCAAGTGTCTTTTAATTCCATGGCTGTAGCCACCATCTGCAGTGATTTTGGAGCCCAAAAAGATAAAGTCTGTCACTGTTTCCATTGTTTCCCATCTATTTGCCCTGAAGTGATGGGACCAGATGCCATGATCTTAGTTTTCTGAATGTTGAGTTTTAAGCCAACTTTTCACTCTGCTCTTTCACTTTCATCAAAAGTTTCTTAAGTTCTTCTTCACTTTCTGCCATAAGGCTGGTGTCATCTGCATATCTGAGGTTATTGATATTACTCCCAGCAATCTTGATTCCAGCTTATGCTTCATCCAGCCCAGCATTTCTCATGATGTACTCTGCATATAAGTTAAATAAGTAGGGTGACAATGTATAGCCTTGATGTACTCCTTTCCCAATTTGGAACCAGTCTGTTGTTCCATGTCCAGTTCTGTTGCTTCCTAACTTGCATACAGATTTCTCAAGAGACAGGTCAGGTGGTGTGGTATTCCTATCTCTTTAAGAATTTTCCAGAGTTTGTTATGGTCTGCACAGTCAAATGCTTTGGCATAGTCAATAAAGCAGAAGTAGATGTTTTTTCTGGAACTCTTGCTTTTTCAATGATCCAAAGGATGTTGGCAATTTGACCTCTGGTTCCTCTTTTCTAAATCCAGCTTGAACACCTGGAAGTTCATGGTTCAAGTACTGTTGAAGCCTGGCTCAGAGAATTTTTTTTTTATTTTTATTTTTTTTTATTTTATTTATTTTTTTTATTAGTTGGAGGCTAATTACTTCACAACATTTCAGTGGGTTTTGTCATACATTGATATGAATCAGCCATAGATTTACACGTATTCCCCATCCTGATACCCGCTCCCACCTCCCTCTCCACCCGATCTCTCTGGGTCTTCCCAGTGCACCAGGCCCGAGCACTTGTCTCATGCATCCCACCTGGGCTGGTGATGTGTTTCACCATAGATAGTATACGTGCTGTTCTTTTGAAACATCCCACCCTCACCTTCTCCCACAGAGTTCAAAAGTCTGTTCTGTATTTCTGTGTCTCTTTTTCTGTTTTGCATATAGGGTTATCGTTACCATCTTTCTAAATTCCATATATATGTGTTAGTATGCTGTAATGTCTTTATCTTTCTGGCTTACTTCACTCTGTATAATGGGCTCCAGTTTCATCATCCATCTCATTAGAACTGATTCAAATGAATTCTTTTTAACGGCTGAGTAATATTCCATGGTGTATATGTACCACAGCTTCCTTATCCATTCATCTGCTGATGGGCATCTAGGTTGCTTCCATGTCCTGGCTATTATAAACAGTGCTGCGATGAACATTGGGGTGCACGTGTCTCTTTCAGATCTGGTTTCCTCAGTGTGTATGCCCAGAAGTGGGATTGCTGGGTCATATGGCAGTTCTATTTCCAGTTTTTTAAGAAATCTCCACACTGTTCTCCATAGTGGCTGTACTAGTTTGCATTCCCACCAACAGTGTAAGAGGGTTCCCTTTCTCCACACCCTCTCCAGCATTTATTGCTTGTAGACTTTTGGATAGCAGCCATCCTGACTGGCGTGTAATGGTACCTCATTGTGGTTTTGATTTGCATTTCTCTGATATGAGTGATGTTGAGCATCTTTTCAATGTGTTTGTTAGCCATCTGTAAGTCTTCTTTGGAGAAATGTCTGTTTAGTCTTTGGCCCCATTTTTTGATTGGGTCATTTATTTTTCTGGAATTGAGCTTCAGGAGTTGCTTGATATTTTTGAGATTAATCCTTTGTCTGTTGCTTCATTTGCTATTATTTTCTCCCATTCTGAGGGCTGTCTTTTCACCTTGCTTATAGTTTCCTTTGTTGTGCAAAAGCTTTTAAGTTTAATTAGGTCCCATTTGTTTATTTTTGCTTTTATTTCCAATATTCTGGGAGGTGGGTCATAGAGGATCCTGCTGTGATTTATGTCGGAGAGTGTTTTGCCTATGTTCTCCTCTAGGAGTTTTATAGTTTCTGGTCTTACATTTAGATCTTTAATCCATTTTGAGTTTATTTTTGTGTATGGTGTTAGAAAGTGTTCTAGTTTCATTCTTTTACAAGTGGTTGACCAGTTTTCCCAGCACCACTTGTTAAAGAGGTTGTCTTTTTTCCATTGTATATCCTTGCCTCCTTTGTCAAAGATAAGGTGTCCATAGGTTCGTGGATTTATCTCTGGGCTTTCTATTCTGTTCCATTGATCTATATTTCTGTCTTTGTGCCAGTACCATACTGTCTTGATGACTGTGGCTTTGTAGTAGAGTCTGAAGTCAGGCAGGTTGATTCCTCCAGTTCCATTCTTCTTTCTCAAGATTACTTTGGCTATTCGAGGTTTTTTGTATTTCCATACAAATTGTGAAATTATTTGTTCTAGTTCTGTGAAAAATACCGTTGGTAGCTTGATAGGGATTGCATTGAATCTATAGATTGCTTTGGGTAGAATAGCCATTTTGACAATATTGATTCTTCCAATCCATGAACACGGTATGTTTCTCCATCTGTTTGTGTCCTCTTTGATTTCTTTCATCAGTGTTTTATAGTTTTCTATGTATAGGTCTTTTGTTTCTTTAGGTAGATATACTCCTAAGTATTTTATTCTTTTTGTTGCAATGGTGAATGGTATTGTTTCCTTAATTTCTCTTTCTGTTTTTTCATTGTTAGTATATAGGAATGCAAGGGATTTCTGTGTGTTAAGTTTATATCCTGCAACTTTACTATATCATTGATTAGCTCTAGTAATTTTCTGGTAGAGTCTTTAGGTTTTCTATGTAGAGGATCATGTCATCTGCAAACAGTGAGAGTTTCACTTCTTCTTTTTCCTATCTGGATTCCTTTTACTTCTTTTTCTGCTCTGATTGCTGTGGCCAAAACTTCCAACACTATGTTGAATAGTAGTGGTGAGAGTGGGCACCCTTGTCTTGTTCCTGATTTCAGGGGAAATGCTTTCAATTTTTCACCATTGAGGGTGATGCTTGCTGTGGGTTTGTCATATATAGCTTTTATTATGTTGAGGTATGTTCCTTCCATTCCTGCTTTTTGGAGAGTTTTAATCATAAATGAGTGTTGAATTTTGTCAAAGGCTTTCTCTGCATCTATTGAGATAATCATGGCTCAGAGAATTTTGAGCATTACTTTGCTAGTGTGTGAGATGAGTGCAATTGTGCGGTAGTTTGAGTATTCTTTGGCATTGCCTTTCTTTGGGATTCGAATGAAAACTGACCTTTTCCAGTCCTGTGGCCACTGCTGAGTCTTCCAAATTTGATGGCATATTGAGTGCAGCACTTTCACAGCATCATCTTTTGGGATTTGAAATAGCTCAGCTGGAATCCCATCACCTCCACTAGCTTTGTTCATAGTGATGCTTCCTAAGGCCCACTTGACTTCGCATTCCAGGATGTCTGGCTCCAGGATGGTGATCACACCATCATGATTATCTGGTTTGTGAAGATCTATTTTATATAGTTTTTCTGTGTATTCTTGCCACTGCTTCTTAATATCTTCTGCTTCTGTTAGGTCCATACCATTTCTGTCCTTTATTGTGCCCATCTTTGCATGAAACGTTCCCTTAGTATCTCTAATTTTCTTGAAGAGACCTCAGGGCCGCTCAAAGGGCCCGGCTCCACGGCACCCTAAGACTGACCCATGTATTTGTGTGTCTTCTATCTGCACATGTGAATGTGACTGTTTTCAGGTGTATAGTATTCTATTAATTGGCTAAGCTAGAATTTAGTCTCTGCTGTTGAAGAACGTTTGGGCCATTTCTAGTCTTTCTCTATGTATGATGCCACCATGAAATCCTCTTTCTACAGAGATGCATCACTCAGAGTCCGAATATACAGAATTTTAAGAAGTAGAAGCACTGCCTAATAGAACATGTACCTTGTAGTGTTGCTAAGTCTTACCTAGTCACTCTCTGAAGTGGTGTCCTGATCTCCTCCTTACCCATCTCAAGAGAGACCTGGACACTGTGTCCCATCTCCCCTCCACCCATCCCCCAAACCTCCACCTCCATCCTTGCCTCTCACTGCCCCCTTTCTGCACATTATTACTGCTGTTGCTGCCCTAGGAAATCAGATGCAGGGTACAGTTATTTTCTCAGTTATGCTTCTTAAGAACGAAGGTGAGATAGAATTCATAGAATTTACCCTTTTAATGTATACCTATAAGTCAAATGTTTTTCTTCTTTACTATTAAAAATGGGGTTTGATGTTGCAGTGATCACCACAATCTGTGTTAGAACACTGCTGTCACCCCTAAAATTGAACAAAAGCCCTCACTAGTCACTCCTCCTCCTCCTCACCCCAGCCTTCGGCTTTAGACAACCACTACTCTCTGTATAGATTTGGCTGCCCTGGATATTGCATATAAATACAGTCATTCAATATATGTTTTTCTGGTGAATGGCTTCTTGTATTTAGCATAATGTTTTCAAAATAATACTCCATTGTAAGGAAGCACCACACTTTGTTGGTCTCTTCACTAGTTGATGGACATTTGGGCTGTTCCCACATTTGGACAATTGGGAATAATGCTGATATAAACATCCATGTGTGAATATATGTTTTTTAGTTCTGTTGCCCATATGTGTTGGAGTGGAATTGCTGAACCTTGTGGTAACCCCATGTTTCAACTACCCAATGAAGGACTGCCAGGCTGTTTTCCACAGCCACCTTACCATTGTTACTTTCCCATCAGACAGTACAGGCGTTCCAATTTCTGCACATCTTTGCCTCCACTTGTTTCTTGTCATTATGGTCTGAGCCACCCTAGTGGGTGTGAAGTGGTTTTCATTTGTGTTTCCTTAATGATTAATGATGTTGAGCATCTTTTCATTTGCTTTGGAGACATGTGTATTCAAATTGGCTGCCAGTGTTTTCGTTAGGTTATCTGCCTATGTACTATTTAGCCATACGGGTTTACATATTCTAAATATAAGTCCCTGAGTAGACACATGGCTTGTACTTTCTCCCATTCTGATTTGGGGTGGGGGGAGGGTGGGGGTGCCACTTCAATTTTCTTAGTATTTATTTATTTGTTTGGTTGCACTGGGTCTTAGTTGTGCCATGTGGGATCTAGTTCCCTGACCAGGGATCAAACCTGGGCCCCCATTGGAGCATGGCGTCTTAGCCACTGGACCACCAGGAAGTCCTGGGGGCTTTGACTTTAATGGAAAAACCAATTTGTTTCTTACATAAGTTTTGCGTTAGAGTTGCCTTTCAAACTAACTTGTTTTGGTATCCATTTAAAGATAATCACTTTTTTTTTCAGTTCTTCTACTGACTGGAGATAATTAAGAGGTGGTTTATTTTTATCCATAAAAACAGAGTGTAGCCATAACTCTGAAATGAATGGCTGCCGTTGAAGCATTACTTACAGACTTTTCTCATTAGTTGAATGGAAGACTTGCTTCTGATTCAGATTATTTTCTGAGGGAAATAGTTTTTCCTGACAATAAGCTCATCATCACATGAGAACAAAGATTATTTGTTAAAGCAAGCTGCTGTTTTGTTAGATTAAAAAGAAATGGGGCGGTGCAAAGAAAACAGCAAAGTGATGCTTCCAGTCAGGCTGACTGGACCTGTAAACTCCAACATCCACAGAGCATAGGGCACGGCTTGCTGGGTGTCCTTAGATGCAAATTACTAGAGCGTGTGTCTTGGAGAAAGGAGGGCAGATAACCACAGGGTTTGGCTCAGAGCAAGAGAAAATTTCACTATCATTAGTGCTGGCCTATTTTCATTATCTCAAAATAACAGAACCCCACTGAAAGCACCATCTCATTGATGGCTGACATTGTAATTTAAAGCTTTTGTATGTAAAAGGTCTTAGTTTGGAAAGGTGGATTTAGAGTATTTTATGATTAATTATTCCTTTTGGTCAAGCTTTTTATTTTTCAAGTGTGCTATTTCGCAGTTGCTATATATTTCCCTCAGGATATTGATAAAGCTTTTATGACATGAGTACATCAGTGACAACCATCACCACTTACTACACTTGTGTTCCTCTGAAAGGCTGCTCGGTGTCAAATTCTACATAGCAGTACTCCTCTGTGTACAATTAATACGTTGGTAGCATTCTGTAAGTAAAGTAGAAAGTAGCTGACACTATTCAGGAGGAACACAGTGCTCATCATCTCATCTCCACGAGAGATGCTGCTTCTCATCTGTGTTAGTAGCAACATGGGTGAAGATGTGTGTGAGAAGAGCTTTAGCACGAAGCAAACCCTCAGACTGACTCTCAATCTTCACAGCAATCAGGAACTGACTCTTCACTGAGATTTCAGATGAAAAATGTTGTAATTCCTCCTGGATCACAAATCTAGCAAGTAGATAAGGTAAGCTTCACATCTACTGTTTTTTTCAAACATTTCTCATGTCTAATTAGTACTTGAGAAAGACATAAAGAAGACAGGCATATTTGTCTCTTCTGTCTGTCTAGAACAAACTTCGTTCTCATATATGTCATGAACACCTTTCTACATCATGATGTAATCTTTGTTCTCTAATGAAATATACTAAATTAAACTCTCTTCTATTTAATGTAACACATTGTATAAGATTGATATAAGAAGCAGTTCATTTAAGACAGATGTGTGATACACCCAGGTTATTTCTGATTTTATCTATTAAAAATAATCCTGCTATACACATACCTGAATATGCAAAAAATAATGATCACATTTGTCTGATTAAAAATTTTAGAGGTAGAATCATTGATAAAAGAATATTGACAAGTTTATACATCTCACATACTCACCAAAAATGAACATTCAGGTGCCTTTTTCTAGTCCACCCCAAAACATTTTTAAGAAACTTCAACATTCTCTTGGCTGAAAATGATCTACCTTTGTTGTCATATTTTTCAAGTTAAAATCTTTTCATAGTTTATTAGCCATTTTTACTTACTTATATTTAATGATATTCTTAGGGTAATGTAGTTTGTTTATTCTTTTGCATTTCCACTTTGTAAATTAAGGATATTCTGTGTCTTGCATATTTATTGCATTTATGCCAGCTGATATTTTCTATTTTGCTGCCAGTGAAGGAAAATTTTTTTTAACCAGTTGTAAAATACATGCCCATTATTTTTGTTTCTGTTTCTTTCAAATCACATCCTTTCTATCACACTCAGCTCCTTCATCTGCAGACCAACCTGATATTTGCTCTGAAAAATCACATAAGTGCAGCATACCTTGCCTTTCCAGCTTGTATTTCCCAGTCTTTTCTGTGTATGTCACCTTGAAAAGTAAACCGTTCCCTTCCAAGTCTGGATGATACCTGATACACATGAAAGGGAAGAAATCACCAAGGATTAATCATAACCTCTCCTTTTACCATAATATATTATTTCTCCTATTTAGACATTAATGGTTAATTCTTTTAAAAATCTGTCATTCCTTTGAGTTTCACATTTATACTTAAAATTGAAAAAGAGAGACATGAACTTCAACCAACAAACTGTCTCATTTTGGTCTCAAAAAACAGTAGTAGTAAATTTGGCACCTTATTTATACATTGAGTATCCTCTGTAAATGGGGGCACACATATGAATTCCCTCAGAGCCTACATTATGTAAAACTCACTGTGTCATAGCTACTGTCTCATGCATATCACGCGAGGCCCTTTATGTTCAAGTTCATGATGAATTAGTGCAGAAGCAAAGGGTTAACTTGCAAAGGAGGCTGTGAAGGTGCATCTGGAATTTCCCTTTCTCAGCCCATGCAGGGTGGTGACTGAGGCCTGGGCAGAGTCCCACGCTGACAGTGGGGTGTGGTCTGCATCTAGGCTCTCGTGTGTCTGGCAGGGACAGCCTGTCTCTCCTGGCCAGTTTCTTTCTCATCTCAGGGACGGCTTTCTTCCGTCAGATGATGAAGGGGTAATGTGGCCATCAGGCCAGGATGAGGGCCCTGAGTTTTCACGGTGCAGACAGGACCCAGGTTGTCTTGGAAGGAATACCGATTGGTGCCCCCACCTCTACACAGACATGATGATTAGACAGTCCTCCAGGAAGTACTCACATAACCATCCAGTCCCCAGTTGTCATTCTCAAAGTTGCTGATGAAAATATCCACTGGTTCTTTAATCTGAAAAGCTTTCAGAAGTGGGCCTCCTCCTCCTTGTAAATGCCTAGGAAAGAATCACTGTGTTGTTATTACATCATAGGAATGCTTATGAGTTAGGAAGGCAGGCACTCGGCCCATTTATGTGGAATATGATACAGAGAGGATAGTGTTTTCAATAACAGAGATTAATATTTAGCTGCAGTCCTTCTTTTTTCCTAAAAATCACCTCTTTCTGAAGTCTTCTCTGTCTCAATTAAGCATCGTTTACTTCACTCAATTCAACACCTTTATCCCACAGAAGGAACAAAAGTAACATACATTCAGTTATATTAATTTTTTAAGTCCAGCGTTTTTATTCAGTTTTTACTCACTTCTGAGGACAGGGGTATGTAGTATAAGAAAGAAAAAGAGACATAACCTAGAGGATTAAACTACTGTGTATGAAATAAGCTACATGGATATACTGCATAGCACAGGGAATATACCAAATATTTTACAATAATTTTAAGTGGAGAATAATCTATAAAAATATTGAATCACTAAAAAAAAGTCTTGATAAATACAGCTATGTTGAAAATACATATGGAGATTTTGTACAAAATTCTTACACAATTTAAAACAAATTGATTTATATTGACTTATATTTATATTGAATTCTTATATTGATTTATATTGAATTCTAAATCAATATAAAAAAAGAGATACCATAACAATAACCCCAAATGCAGTTACTTATACAGATCAATTGCACTTATTGAAATGGCATGGAGGACAGAGGTTCTTGGAATGACCGCTGAATGGATTTGTCCAGGGGGTCAGGGTATATGTGTGGGGTGGCGGGGGGATGTGTTTGCAGCTATGGCTAGTTCCCTACCCAGAGGAAGAACCAAATAAATAAGTAAACAAACAAATGAACAGATATTTGCCGGGACCAGCCGGCAAAGAGAACAAGTCCCAATCACAACAGCATAGAAGCCTGAGAAAAGAACCGATAGTAAAGGACGGGGTCGAGAGGACTGAATGCTCTTGAGGCAAGTCAGTGATTTTATTGAGTAAAACAGCTACGTTTATACTACTACAAGCATAAAAAATGCCATCTGGTTCTTGCCACATCAATACCATTCTTTATCATAAGTGATTGCAGAAGCTTACATTCTGTTTTTAACATTCCAAGATAAACTAGGCATGGGAACTAAGTGAAAGATCACTACTATGTTTTTCTCAAGGAAGAACAAAGGAGACCCAGCAAATGTTTTACTACTTTATCAGGGGGTGGTGGGACAGGGAATGGCCTCTTTCAAGGCTTTCCCAGGGCCTTTTTGGGCCTTGAGCAGGCCGGCTCCCCGCAGATATTAAGTAAATAACAATGAACCCAAACGTCTTCTGTGCAGAGAGACAGGTTAATGTTCATTTCGGGGACTCTGGCAATTAATTCCCACTTCCTCCCATCACAGAAGAGTGGCCACTGTCTAACCTCACAGGATGGAAGGGAACCCACAGACGAGAAAGACCTGTGAATGGGGAGGACCCTGAGGACAAGGAGGACCACCTAACAAATTGACTGGGCTGCTGTCCATCTCCATCAGCAGCAACTCTGTGTTCCTGGCATCCAGTTTAACGTATAAAACTCTGAATCCCACTTCTAAAAACTGTCAGTAGAGATAAGATTCAGGAGAGTTTTACGTCAATTAAATTACAGCACCCCACAGGGCACCAGGTCCAGGCTGGTCCTCCAGAAGCATGACTTCCGCCTCCTTCTCTACGCGCCTTCCCAACCAGACTGTACAGGGCAGGGGGACTTCCGTCCACTGGGACTCAGTCTGAACAACACTTGATCCAACCTCTTTACCAAATCCAAACCTAATTGCATCAGAGTCACATTGGAGAGCATTTCCTTTGCGGAAAAAAATTCAAACACCATGAAGAGAAATATCCAAAGGACCTGGGTAAGCCTATGAAATCTGGATATTTTCAAAGGCTCAGTTTATTCTGACACAGGACTAGATTTGAGCACCCAGTCTATTTCATTTATACATTCACAGGGTCAAGGTGCAAAGAAATTTTGGGGACCCCAGATCATGAATTCATAAATAAGTACATGTTAAAAGTCTGTGAGTATGAAATATATTTCTTTTCTTGCATCCAGAATGTGTGCACCATTTTTAGATGTTTTCCCAGCCAGGGAAGCAGGAAAGTGAGATGTGAGGAATGGGAGGAGTCCTGAGTGGCTCTCACACTTTCTAGAAGTGAACCATGTGTCTGTCTAGTCATCAGTAACCTGTGAGTGCCCCTCAGGGGTCCTTTATGTTCAGAACCAAGGCTGCGGCTTGTGGTAACTCAGAGTCTGAACCCTTTAGGAGTTAAGTCTATAAAAAAGGATACATTGTTGTAAGAAGTGAGATAATTAAAAAAAAACAAAAGAAGACAGTAGATTCAGTATGAAGGTGATTCTGTGTCCTATGGGTTGAGTGTGGGTTTGGAATTCTAATCGCTGAGATTCTGACCACAGAGTTCAAATCCTACTCCTGCACTGTCACTTAGGAAGGTCGCTTAGTTTTCCTGGGTATCTCTCTTTTTTAACCAGTAAAAAAAAGAAAAGAAAAGAAATGTGTTTATATACATTGTCCTTCTTTCATCAATTTTGTGATTTAAGTATTAAAGAACTTACAATAGTGTCTTACTTAAAAATAAACCAGAGTTGGTGCTTTTTTTTTAAAAATTGCTTTTTTAAACTGAGACACATCAATAAAAGCTCACCAGGAGCAAACAAGTTTTATAGAATGACAGCAAGAGGATATCAAAACTGTGAATTTTGGAGATATGACTATCTGGACATAAATCTTACATCTTTGATGTAACAGGATCTGTGTGTAATCTGAGCAAATTAATTTGCCTTTCTGTACTGGTTTTGTCACCTTTAAAGTGAGGAGACAGAACTGTCCTGCCCCAGTCACTGAGATGACATAGTGAGAGGCAGCAGGTGCAAAGCCCAGGTGATGTCAGACAGCACTCGGCCTGGTGTTGGCACCCCCTCGACCAGAAGACTGACAGAGGGTCTGGTGAGGGAGATCCCTGGGTGCCTACCTGTCAACTTCAGCTCCCCTGGGAGGCTTCAATGAAGGTCATGTTCACTTTGCTGCTTGCTGAGTTGAAACAGTTTGACAGTTGGCGTCACAGGCTATCTTTTCCCTGAATATTCATAATATCCCTTCCACACCAAATGGATGAAAAACACATCTGAAGGAACTGTGGGGGGAAAAACAGACAAATGTTAGCACACAAGGAACAATTACACTTAGACGTGTTGCTCAGTTAAGACATCACAACAGTGACAATGGTGAGGACAAAAATGACCTGTCTCCGTGTCCCCTCACAGCAGGATGATAAGAGTCAGATGGGCCAAGTGGGGAGCAGGCAGGTTACTGAGAGGTGCAGACAAGCATCCGTCACTGCAGTGGATGCCAGTGCGCCTGTTACCAGATCCACCAGGGCCAGCATGCGTGGGGAACCGGGACCGCAGACACTAGGTAAGATCTCATCAGACACCTGGAAAACCACCACCGCTACTTCACTGAATAACCAAGTCCACCTGCTGTGGGAAGACCTAGGAGGCTGAGAGGAACTGACATCTGCCGGGCTCTTCTGCCCTCAGAAAGCCTACACTTCACAGCACCACTCTGACTGCACAGACCCAGCTTACAGAAACAAAGATGCTTTATTTCCCAAGGTCTTTATTTTATAAGTAAAGCCAATCTCTCATCTAACTCTTCTGCTCTACTCTAATCCCCTTTATAAGAAATAGTCCAGAATTGGCAAGAAAGCTAGACTCAATGATGTCAAAAACAAAAGGCAGGAAGTTTTCTTAAAACATTACAATTCATCTGGGACAGGAATTCTTACAAAGATTATTGAGCTGTTCTCTCTTTGCACTGGTTACAAAAAAGTTAAACTTCTTTTTCACATTTCTGCTAATATGCATAAAATCCTGCTATTTTCACAATACTGCTATAACATTTTACAGGGAAACTGATGTAAACCTATATCAGTGAATGTACTCAATCTCTCTCTGCCTTGTATCTCATGTGTAAATTGTTTAACTGGACAAGATCCACCCTGACTGGGAATGGTCAGAACATATTTTTGGACTTCCTAGGTAGAAAGAAAGATGCTTGTCTGCCTAAGTGTGATTTTTCTTTTTCTGTTTTTTAGCAAATGCCCTTACAGCCACAGCATGAGGAGGACAAAGCACAGTGTCCCTGGCTGTGCATTTCTTTCCAGCTCCACTGGACGTTTGCCTATCTTCCCAGATAGGCTGACGCTGTAAGACATCTCCTAACAACAGAACAACAGATGTCAGCACTTGTAGGGCTTTGACGGGCCCAACTTCCTAATAGCAATCATTTTAAAACTCAAATAAGTCTGAAGCAGAGACACGACCCAGGTCTCCGACACAGCTGCTGATTGATCAGGACACTGAACAAGCCCGCCCGTCAGCAGCAGCATCACCGAGGCCCACTTTTAATCAGCAAGCCCAGAATGCCTCATCTTCCTTTTCTGAAATACCTTTTAAACAGTATCCAGATCATTTTCCCTGGTCAGAAGGGACACCTTCAGTGGAAGCTGTGAAGGCACAGAGGTGGGCCTTGGTCAGGTGGGCCAGTGGGAGCAGCAGCAGGTCTGAGGGGCAGGTCAGCTGTGGCCACTGGGGACCTAAAGGATCCTTTGGGGTCCTTGTCCTCTCACCTACTGCTGGTGGTCTGTGGTGTAAAGTAACCATCACGGCCGACGGGCTAGACTGTGCCCCTAAACAAAGAAACCTGTTTCTTCAGCGCTTCCCTTCAGAGAGGGCAGGGCACACTGAGATAAAGTTTGTAACTCTGTGACTGATGCAGAGTGATGTTTGGTAGAGACCAATGTAATATTGGAACGCAATTATCCTTCAATTGAAAGTGAATAAATTAAAAAAAAAAAAAAAAAGGCCTGCAGACTTTTCACTGTCCACGACAAAACCAGCAAAAATATAGAACAAACACACCACCACCACCCACTGTGTTTCCTTCCATCAAAGAAAACATTGCCTGGATAGAGCACTGCTTTCTGTGTTTGATTTGTAAATAACATTTACATAGAACAGTCCAGTAAAGAATTTTAAGGTAGGTCTCATACTTCATGGTATACAATGCATGACTTCCTTTAAGCATATTGGAACTTTTTGCCACATCTAAAAATTAAATGCCAAAACCCAGCATCTGTGACTGAACTATATAGCACTTCATATACCCTCTTCACATTTGATCCTGGAACAGAGTTTATGTCTAAGAAACCAGTGTGAACACCTGAATAAAGAAAACACCAAAAAATGCAACTTACCTAAGTGTTTTATGTTCTATTTTTTTTTTTTAAGTTTGACTTACACTATGATTTGGGGACACACTTTATGTTTAAATATTCTCTAAATTTATAACAGATATAACAGGCCAGATGACTTGGAATAACCAACATCTTCATTAGGAAATAAACCTGCACCTTTCCTGTTTGCTACAGCATACATTAAGCAAGGTATTACACACAACAGAAAGTGAGAATTAACATATCGGAGGCAGAGGATGTCTGATTATGAAGATACTTGGGAAAGGATATCGCCCCACATGTGAACTGCTGGAACGCACAGCTGATGCTGTTATGATGTGCCGTTTACTGTGGCATCCTCGTGTGGAGAAGACACACAGCCCTCTTTCTAAGGCTCTCTGGTATACCACACTCTGGGCTAACACCTGAGGTCCACTTCTACCTACAGAGCCCAAGGTACCTTTCAGTAAATCAGGGTGGGATGACAGAGGTTTTCCTCTCAAGTAAAGTGTTGTTTTTCCAAAATTCTTCAAGAGATGGGAATACCATACCACCTGACCTGCCTCCTGAGAAATCTGTATGCAGGTCAAGAAGCAACAGTTAGGACTGGACATGGAACAACAGACTGGTTCCAAAAAGGGAAAGGAGTACATCGAGGCTATATATTGTCACCCTGCTTATTTAACTTATATGCAGAGTACATCATGAGAAATGCTGGGCTGGAGGAAGCACAAGCTGTAATCAAGATTGCCAGGAGAAATATCAACAATCTCATATATGCAGATGACACCACCCTTATGGCAGAAAGTGAAGAAGAACCCTTGATGAAAGTGAAAGAGGAGAGTGAAAAAGTTGGCTTAAAGCTCAACATTCAGAAAACTAAGATCATGACATCTGGTCCCATCACTTCATGGCAAACAGATGGGGAAACAAGGGAAACAGTGACAGACTTTATCTTTTGGGACTCCAAAAATCATTGCAGACGGTGACTGCAGCCTTGAAATTAAAAGACACTTGCTCCTTGGAAGAAAAGTTAAGACCAACCTATACAGCTTATTAAAAAGCAGAGACTTTACCTTGCCAACAAAGGTCTGACTACTCAAAACTATGGTTTTTCCAGTAGTCATGTATGGATGTGAGAGTTAGATTATAAGAAAGCGGAGTACCGCAGAATTGATGCTTTTGAACTGTGGTGTTGGAGAAGACTCTAAAGAGTGCCTTTGACAACAAGTCCATCCTAAAGAAATCAGTCCTGAATATTCATTGGAAGGACTGATACTGAAGCTGAAACTCCAATACTTTGGCCACCTGATGCGAAGAACTGACTCATCTGAAAAGACTCTGATGCTGGGAAAGACTGAAGGTGGGAGGAGAAGGGGACGACAGAGGATGAAATGGTTGGATGGCATCACCGACTCAATGGACATGAGTTTGAGTGAACTCCGGGAGTTGGCAATGGACAGGGAGGCCTGGCGTGCTGCAGTCCATGGGATCACAGAGTCAGACATGACTGAACAACTGAACTGAACTGATTGTTGTTCCATTAATAAACCACAATTATGAAAGAAATAGGAATCTGTATGGGCTTGGTGTTTTAAATAATTGAAACATTAACTTGTCCATGAAGTGAAGGAATCAGAAATTTATTTGGCTGCACATAGTAGAGAACAGATCACCTTATTTGATTTAAATCTGTAACTTTTCTGGGTTAAAAATCTGGAGTTTTAGTAACTGTTTCATTAACTTCTCTCCTTTACCTACAATTATCACTTTCAAAAAACATTTATTTTCAAATAAGTTTGAAAAATATCAAACTGAAGCAATGTTTGTTTCTCTAGATTTCTTGAATGCACAAAATAGGAATATGTTACACATCTCCACTTTAAATCCACATATTCGCAGCAGATTATCCTTTGCTTTGTGGGAAAACTGAGTTTCATAGTGGAAATCAACTTGCATCTGACTTGGGCATTCAGTGTATTACAATAGAGAGCCTGTAAAGGAGGGTATTTAAACCATTTCTCACTCCTCTTTGGAAACTGTCTCCAAGGCAAAGGTAATTGACAAAATTACTATAAAAGAACCATAATTCCTCTGTTTTCCAAGTTCTCACCACCATTAATGAACTCACCAGGTAGCAGTGAACAACATCAAAACACTTCACCTGCAAAATGTTTAATTTGGCTTGTCAACTTAGATTTAACTCATAATCTGTTCACTTTCATAGTTTTGTATCAAACTACAAATTAACACTTTTTTAAAGTATGTATCTGACTCTGTGAGAGAGGGGCAAGGGAAAAGAAACATTAAGTGTCTTAATTCCTAACATGAATTCAACAGAGAAGCTTTCTGAGGGGATTCTGACAGAGAGAAGGTTGTTTCCATGGAATTCTGACAGAGAGTGGGAGGATTCCAAGAAAATCCTGACAGAAAGGTGTGTAAGGGAATCCTGAGGGGTTTCCAGTGGAAACCTGAGGGCAGAACGGGGTTTCCAGTGGGATCCTGAGGGGCAGAAGCGGGTTTTTTCTGGGGAATCCTGACCCATAGGAAGAGAATTCTTTCTTTCAGAATTGAGAGCAAGAACTACTAACAGGCTCCAAGAACCTACCGCTAAAGGCATGGGCTGTATCCCACTCTGCCATGTCCATTTCTAATGCTTAGCTGTCATGTCTAATAGTGGTTTGGAGGAGAAGCCGAGGTATGATGCTGTCAGCTCTGACTCGGTGTTACTTTTATTTGTAAATACACAACTCTGTGAGTCATTTAGTGCATCATTCTGGTGTTCATCATTTTTGTAAGTTTAGAAAGCAAAACCAATGCCAAGGACACATAAACTTATATTCTACCACCAAATATCTGTGTGGTCTCCAAAATAACAGACCTATGTTACTTATTCACCAATATTGGTGATCTTTGTCCACTTTCATTAAAAAATACATTTTCCAAAGACACAATGTATTTTATTTTCCTTCTAACTCATAACACGTTTCTCTTTGACTTAAAATGTGATCTTCAAACAATGAGATCTGCATCTCTCCTGAGCTTCTGCCACGTCTGCATCCAACACAGACTGCACACATATTCACACACACGCAGCTCACACACAGCAAGCACGGATTTGGGGGGATGACGGACAGTGCCTCCAAGAGGCTACTCCTTGGGGTTCTTCCACCTGGACACGAGTCTGTTCTGCAGGGACCCACTCTCACTTCTCACCAGTGACTTACTTTTACAGACAGGGGACTTCCCTGTCCATTTCATGTCTGATTACACATCCTGTGCTCAGACCCACCCCAGAGAAGGAATCCTGGATGGCAGGTGTACACCAAGGTGCAGCCAAAGGTGGGGAGGTCGATGGCTCTCATGTCTGCATGGGCTGGTGTTTCAGGTTGGTGGCAGGCATGAGCTAAAACGGGATTTAGTCCATTAGTAAGTCCACTGTAGACTAAGCACGTGTGTCTAAGGAAATACAACAACAGAGCTGGCAACAGCTGTAAACTTAGTGTGCCATTTAAAATTGAGAATACAGGAGCTTTATAGATCACTGACATTCTGGTCTCCGCAGCTTATGGCACAGTGAAGCCTTGATGTTGCCAGTTCTCTCTCTCTTCCTCTCTCCCTGCCCCTCCCTCGCTCTCTCCTCCTCCTTTATCATCTATTTATCATCTATCGTCTACTTATTATTGATCTAATTTCCTCTGCATACATGTGTGTAATTAACTATGTACAGAAATTTAGAAATCATAGCTTTAAAATAAACACTTCTGACATACTATTAAGATAAATTATATGTTAAATTTCCTTAAAAGAGCAGTCTTTAAATACAGATTAATGTGTATTTTATTGTTTTTTTCCAAGTGCTCTGTAGAAATACTTTATTCAAATGACAGGCAGGAAGAGGTAGCAGCAAGGGGTGAGGGCAACCACCCCTTGGGCAGGTAATGTGTATTTTAAAATATGCTTTGATTTTTGTTCAATGGCAACTAGAAAATTTACTGCCCAGTTAGATGAATAACTAATTTTGGTCGAAATCCACCATGTGTTTAGAAATTAATTGAAATATAGATTCTTACCTTCCTTTTAAAATATCATTTAGGAATAAATAAGGATGTAATTGTTTTTACTGTTTAGTTGCTAAGTGTGTCTGACCTTTGTGACTCCATGGGCTATAGCCTGCCTGGCTCCTCTGACCATGAGATTTTCCACAGATTCTGGAAACAACTAGTGGTTCCCAAATGGGAAAGGCAGGCAGGGGAGGGATAAATTAGAGGAGTTTAACATATATATATATATATATACACACACACTACTATATATAAAATAATCAATAAAAACCTACTGTATAGCACAGGGAACTCTACTCAATACTCTGTGATTTATTTATATGAGAAACAAATCTGAAAAAGATGGATATATGTGTATGTATACCTGAAATGACTGCTGCACAGATAAACATTGATAATAACATTGATAATAAACTATATTCAAATATAAAAAAGTTATATTGAAAAGCAAAACTGCTCCCAAATACCCAAATCATTATATTCTTTTAACTTTGATATTGTGTGCTAAGTCACTTCAGTCATGTCCAAATCTTTGCAACCTTAAGGACCGTAGCCCACCAGGCTACTCTGTCCATGGGATTCTCCAGCCAAGAACACTGGAGTAGGTTGCCATTCCTTTCTCCAGGGGATCTTCCCAACCCAGGGCCCAGACCCAGGAATCAAACACACATCTCATGACTCCTGCACTGCCAGCTGGGTTCCTTCCCTTTAATGCCACCTGGGAAGCCCAAACTCTGATATTGTTTTATACTTTTGGCTTATAAGTTTATTTAATAATGTTCTTTTACCTTCAGTAGCAATATTTTATTTACAGTTAAGTCAATCCTATTTAAAATATGCATTGATGCACGCACAACTGGAATCAACGTTATTCAACACATTTTGCTGTTACTTATAACTAGCAATTTGTACTTTAACATAGTAAGGAGTTGTGGAATTTAGTCATTTTATGTACATTGAATTAATTACTGTCATTAAGTATATGCTCTTTAGTGGCTAAAAAATAGCTTTGAAAAGCAAAAAGACATAGGGTGGCTGACTGAATTAAAAAAACAAGACCCTTCAATAGGCTGCTTACAGAAAACTCATTTCAGGGTGAAAGACACAGAGACAGAAACTGAGAGGATAGAAAAAGATTTCATGCAAGCAGGACCAAGAAAGCAGGAGTAGCAATACTCCTATCAGACAAAACAGATTTTAAATCAAAGGATAAAAAAAGGCAAAAAGAGCATTATATAATGCTTGAAGGATCAATGCAATAAGAGAATGTTTGTTAACATATACATATCTAATATAGGATCACCTAACATATATAAAGGGAGAAGGCAATGGCACCCCACTCCAGTCCTCTTGCCTGGAAAATCCCATGGATGGAGGAGCCTGGTAGGCTGCAGTCCATGGGGTCGCGAAGAGTTGGACACTACTGAGTGACTTCACTTTCACTTTTCACTTTCATGCATTGGAGAAGGAAATGGCAACCCACTCCAGTGTTCTTGCCTGGGGAATCCCAGGGACGGGGGAGCCTGGTGGGCCGCCGTGTATGGGGTCGCACAGAGTCGGACACGACTGAATCAACTTAGCAGCAACAGCAGCAACATATATAGAAGGGCTTCCCTAGTGGCTAGGTGGTAAACAACCTGCCTGCCAATGCAAGAGATGTGGGTTCGATCCCTGGGTTGGGAAGATCCCGCAGAGGAAATGGCAACCCACTCCAGTATTCTTGCCTGGGAAATCCCATAGACAAAGGAGCCTGCTAGTCTACAGTCCCTGGGGTTGCAAAGAGTCAGACACTACTTAGCAACTAAACATAAACAACATATAAAGCAAATATTAATAGACATGAAGACAGAGACTTCATAGGAGGAGACTAACAGCTCAGTGACATCCAAAAATAAAGTATAAGACAGTTAAAAAAATTAATAAGTCAATCATAACCTTAAATGATATAATAGATCAGTTGGACTTAATTGATATCCATAGGTCATATCATCTAACAAAGCAGAATTTTAGTATTTCTGAAGTGCACATGGAATATTTTCTAAGATAGATCATCTACTAGGTCAAGAAATAAGCCTCAACAAATATAAGGGGATAGAATTCATAGCAAGCATTTTTCCCACTGTTATATCAACTGAAGAGAATAAATTGAAAAAAGAACATGTGGAGACTAAACATGCTTCTGAAAAGAATCTATGTGTCAACAGTGAGATCAAAAACAAATCAAAATACCTTAGACAAATGAAAATGAAACACGACTCTATATAATTTACTGGACTCTGCCACATTACTTCTAAGAGGGAAGTTCATAGTAATATAGACCTTCAAGGAAAAATAAAAACTCAAACAACTTAACCCAGCAAGTAAAAGAATTAGCAAAAGAAAAAAACAGTACAATGTGAACAGAAGGAAGGAAATGAAGATCAGAGAGAAAATAAAAGATCAATAAAACCATACACTATTGTAAAAGATAAAATTGATAAACTTTTTAGTCAGACTCACAGAAAAGAGAAAGAACCCAAATAAAATGAGAAATGAATGGATACATAACAGGTACCATGAAAATTAAAAAAAAAAAATTCTATGAATAACTATAGGCCAACAATAGGACAACTTAGAAAACGGAAAAATTTCTAGAAACCTACAGACTGCAAAGACTGAGTCAAGCAGAATTAGACAATTTGAACCGATCACCAGAAGTGAATCTGAATTTGTAATTAAAAAAAAAAACAAAACTCCCATTAAAGAAAAGTCTGACCCAGTCTAGTCTACAAGGTAATTCTATCTGGCACACAAAGGACCGTGTGCCTTCTATCTATCCTTCTGAAACTCTTCCAAGTAATTAACTGTAGAGGGAGCACTCCCAAATGCATTCCATGAAGCCACCCATCATCCTGACACAAAAACCAGACAAAGACACTACAAAATAAGAAAATTACAGGTCAACACCTTTGGCAAACACACATGCAAAAATCCTCAACAAAGTATGAGCAAACCAAATTCAACAATACACAAAAAGCATCAAATACCACTCTCAAATTGGATTCATTCCAGGGTTGCAGGGAGGGTTCAACATATGTAAAATGAAAACAAAAAGTGATAACTATACTAAAAAAAAGGAAGACTGAAACATAATCTTCATTTCAATAGATGCAGAATAGCTTTATAAAATGCACCATCCATCCAGGCTAAAACCTCTCAACAAAGTGGGTATAGAGGGAACATGTCTCAACATAAAAAAGGTCACTAAAGCAAACCCACAGCCAACATGTAACACTCAACGGCAAAAAGCTGAAAGCCTTTCTACTACATTCAGGAACAAGACAAGAATGCCTACTCTCCCCACCTCTAATCAAAATAGTATTGGAAGTCCTAGACAGAGCAAATCAGACACAGTAAGAAATAAATGGTACCCAGCTGGAAGCAAAGAGATGCAAATGTCCAGATGACACTATCAAGAACCCTGAAGTCTCCACCTAAAAACTATGAGAACTAATGAATTCAGCAAGCTTGTTAATATACAGAAATAAGTTGCATTCCTATATACCAATAATAAAATATCAGAATGAGAAAGTTAAAAAAAAAAAAACAAAAACCAAATACCACCAATCCTGTTTAAAGTCACATTAAGAAAAAAAAACCCTATAAATAAAACTTAACCAAGGCAGTGAAAAGACTATAGGCTAAAAACAATATAAAACATTGTTAAAAGATATAGAAGATGATTAAAAGAAATGGAAAGATACTTCATGCTCTTGGATTGAAAGAATTATTAAAATGGCCATAATACCTAAATCAATCTACACATTTAAGTCAATCCCTATCAAACTGTGAGAATATTACTCACAGAACTAGAATAATCCAAAAACTGATAGAGAACTATAAAACACTCCAAATTCCCAAAGCAATCTTAAAAAAAAGAGCAAAGCTGGAAGTATGATACTCCCAGACTTCTGTCTATACTACGAAGCTCAGTAATCGAACCAGTGTTGTATTGGTAGAAAAACAGATATACAGCAATGTTACTATAGAGCCCAGGAATAAACTGACACACCTATAGTCAATTAATCTACAAAGGAGGCAAGACTATACAGTGGAGAAAAGACCACCTCAACAAGTGGTGCTGGGAAAGGTGGATGACCACATGTAAAAGAAAGATAATTCTACTATGTGAGGTGACAGAACATTCTAAATTCAAAATTATATTGAGACCTAAATATAAGACATAAAACCACAGAATCCATACAAGAGATGATAGGAGCCTCTGACATACACGGAGGCACTATTTCTTGATTCAGTCACTTAAAGCAAAAGAAATTAAAGCAAACAAAACAAACAATAATTTAAAAAAACACACACAAATGAGACCAAATTACACATAAAAGCTTTTGCACAAAAGTCATCAACAAAAAATCGGCTGAATGGAAAGTACTATTTGCAAATGGCACGACCAGCAAGGGGTTACTAACTAAGATGTACCAACAGCTCATACAACTCTGTACCAAAAAAAAAAAAAAAAAGATCCAATCAAAAAAATGGGTAGAAGACTCCAACAAACATTTTCCCAGAAAAGACACAGAGATGGCAAACAGGCACATGCAGAGAGGCTCCACACTGGTAATTAACAGAGACATACAAACCAAAATTACAATGAGGTTTTATCCCAAATCAGTCAGAATGGCCACCATCAAACAGTGTACAAATAATAAATGTTGGGGAAGATGTAGAGAATAGGGAACCCTTGTACTCTTTTTATGAGAATGTAAAATGGTATAGCCACCATGTAAAACAGCATGAATGTTCCTTAAAAAAACAAAATTGCAACTACCACATGATCCAGCATTTCTACTCCTGGGCTCGTTTAGGAAAAAAACAAAACAACAAAAATACTAATTTGAAAACATACGTGCACCACAGTGTCCATAGCTGCCTTACTTAAACAGCCAAGATGCGGAAGGCACCTAAGTGTCCATTAACAGAAGAAGGGATAAAGAAGGTACAAACACACAATGGGAAAAAGACTGAAATAAAATGAAATAATGCCATCTACAGCAACGTGGATGGATCTGGAGAATATTATTGCTTAGAGAAACGAGTCAGAGAAGACAAATACTATATGGTATCACTTCATATGTGGAATCTAAGAAATGAATGTATGTGTACAACAGACACAGACACACAAACTTATAGAAACAAACTCAGAGGAACCAAAGGGGAGATGACGCAGGGAGACACAAAGTGGGGCCGATATGAATGGATAGGATAGATAAGCAACTAGGATTAACTGTATAGCACAGGGAACCATACCCATCATTGTGTAAGAATTTATAAAGGAGTATAATCGGTAAAAACACTGAGTCACTATGTTGTATACCTGAAACAACATGCTTCAAGAGAGGAGGACCCATCCCCCAGAGTGGGTCACCCACACATGGGAGAATAGCTACAACTGCAGAGGTTCTCCCCAAGGAGCAAGAGGTCTGGGTCCCATATCAGGCTCCCCAGAATGGGGGTCTTGTAACAGGGAGACAAGCCCCTAGGCAGTTTGCTTTTGAGGGCCAGTAGGGCTTACTTTCACCCTACTCCAGTGTTCTTGCCTGGAGAATCCCACGGACGGAGGAGCCTGGTGGGCTGCTGTGTATGGGGTCGCACAAAGTCGGACACGACTGAAACGACTTAGCAGCAGCAGCAGGCTTTACTTTCAGGAGACTGGTTGTCCTGGGTTTACAGCCACCGGGAGCAGCCATCTGGGATCTCACTGTCTCACATGAACATGTGCCGGCCACACCACTGGGGGAGCCTCTCTCTACCTGGTCAGCCTCAGGACCTGGCCCGACCTACCCAACAGCTGTGGGCGCCAGGATTGGGATGCTCAGGCTCCGCAACCAACTGGGCAGGGACAAGCCCCCACCCACCAGAAGGCTGCGCTAAGGCCCCCTAGCTCACAGGTGCCCCGGACATGGCCCTGCCCATCAGAGGGCCCGGGACCTGGCCCCACACACAGGCAGTGCATAGGCCCTAGACCAGCGACACCCAGAGCCCTGCAGTCAGAGACCCCAGACCCAGTCCTGCCCACCAGCAAGCCTGCTCCGGCCTTGAAGCCATCCTCACCTAGCAGTGGGCAGACACCAGTTCCAGGACAACTACAGCCAGCTGTGACAGGACCCGGCCCACTCACCGGCAGGCCAACACAAGCATCAGGGCACCTGTGCGCCACCCATCAGCCGTCTGACACCAGCCACGGAGCTCAGAGGCCCTCAGGCAGACCTCAGGACTGGCTCTTCCTGCCGAAGGGCCAGCACTCACCCCAGGACCTGGTGTCACCACTTGATGGGTGGGGAGCAGCCCTGGGATTACCTGGACCCCGACTTAGCCCACCTGTAAGCCAGCACCAACCCCGGGGGCCCCCTGTGATTCTGCAGCCACGCTCTCAGGACCTCCCCCTACAACCAAAATCTAGTGGCTTCTGTACAAGGCAGGGCCTGGCAACCAAATGGATGGAAGGGCCAGCCACACCTCCCAGACCAGCCATAGTCTTCAGCCTGTGAATACCATGCACAGGACCTATGCAGCCCTCACAGGGAACCCTAGGGCATACAGCTCTGGTCACAAGAGGGGCGTGTGCTTCTGGGACACGGAGGATGTCTCCTACAGGGGCCACGTGTCCAAGTTCGGGAAAACGAACCAAACATCACCTACACAAAGTGCAGCAATTTAGGCAAGAGGAGGAGACAGAGAAACATGGTCCAAATGAAGGAACCAGTTCTTCTTAGAAGTTATGTGAAGACAGGGAATCTACCTGAGGAGGATTATCATAAAGCTGATGGAAGAACTAAGGAGAAGAACAGATTAACCGAGTTAGAAGAGAGAAGTTTTAAACAGTTACAAAATATTAAAAACCCACCAGAGGTGAAGAATATAATTGAAATCAGTACAGTAGAAGACATCAACAGATTGAAGCAGAGCAACAGATCACTGAGCTGAAAGGCAGTAGTGAAAATCACTGATGCTGAAAGAAAGAAATAAGAAATGGTAGTTTAAGAGACATCTGGGACATCAAGTAACTAATATTCACATTATAAAGCCCCTAGAAAGGGAAGAGCAAAGGAGTAGAGAACACGTTAGAAGGAAGAGCTGAAAACATCCCTAACCTGAGAGAGTAAACAGACTTCCAGGTCCAGGAAGCACTGAGAGTCCCAAAGAGGGCCACATCATGACACACGTGAGTAAAATGGCAAAGGTTGGACAGAACATCAGAAGCAGCAAAGAAGCAGCAGCAGGTGACAAGGGAAACTACCGTAAGACTTTCAGCTGACTTCTCAACACCAACTCACAGGCCAGAAGTGAGCAGCACAATATACGTAACGTGGCAAGAGGGAAAAATATAACCAAGAATACTCTGTCCTATAGGACTTTCACTCACACTTGATGGAGAGTTTAAGAACTTCACACACAAGGAAAATCTAAAAAGTCCAGCACCACCAAACCAGCTTTACAAGATATGTTACAGGACTTTTCTAAGCAAAGAAAGAGAAGGCCAGAACTAAAAACATGAAACTTATAAAAGGAAAACGCTCAATGGTAAAGGCAAAAATTTAGTAAAGGTACTAAATTATGCACACAGCTGGTAAGAAAGTTAAAATTCAATTTAGTATAATCATCTACAAAATGGGCGTAAAATATGACAAAGGCAGTAACCTGAGGAGAGGACAGTAAAAATGCAGGATTGTTAAAACGCATCTGAAATTCAGGGACCAGCAACTTAAAATAGTCACATATACAGATTACTATATATGACCTCATGGTAATGACGAATCCCAATCCACAATGCTCCACAGTGATACAAAGAACACAGAAAATGTAAACACTGAAGATTGTCATTAAAATTCCAAGTACATAAAGGAATAAAAAACAACTCCGACACAATAAACATAAAGGCATTAAGTACATACAAATCAAAAGTTAAAGTAAATGGCCTACATGCTCCAATCCAAAGACAGAATGACGGGACACTAAAGCAAAACCCTTGTATATACTGCCTATAAGACACTTACTTCAGAGCTAAAGATACAGACTAAAGTGAGGGGATGAAAAGTGGTAGTCAATACAAACGGAAACCAAAAGAAAGTCAAGGTAGCAATACTTATCAGACAAGACAGACTTTTTAACAAACACTGTTACAAGAAAAAAAGGACTGTGTATAATGACCAAGAGATGAATCCAAAAATATACCCCAGGAGGAGGGCATGGCAACCCATTCCAGTATTCTTGCCTGGAGAATCCCTTGGACAGAGGAGCCTGGCGGGCTACAGTCCATGAGGTCGCAGAGTTGGACAGGACTAAGCAACTAACACTTTCACTTTCTTTCATTGTAAATATACATGCCCCCAAAGTAGGAGCACCTAAATATATAAGACAAATATTTACATAAAGTGAGAAACTGACAGAAGCAAAATAATAACGGAGGACTTAATGATCAGTGGACAGATCACCCAGATAGAAAATCAATAAGGAAACACCAGCCTTAAAGGACACAGTGGTTCAGATGGACTTTACATATGTACATACACACACATTTAGATTGTTCCGTTCAAAAACAGAATACACATTCTTTTCAAGTGCACATGGAACATTCCCCTGGATACATCAAATGCTAGGCCTCAATACAAGCCTTGATAATTAAGAAAAAGGAAATAATATCAATGGTCTCTTCTGACTACAACACTATGAGATTATAAATCAACAAGAAAACTGCAAAAAGCACAAACCCATGGAGGCTAAATAATATGCTACTAAATAACCAATGGGTCATAGAAGAAGTCAAAGAAGTAATTTAAAAAAACACTTGGAGATAAATGAAAACAAAAACAGAATGATCCAAAAAATCTATCAGATGCAACAAAAGCAGTTCTAAGAGGGAAGTTGCAGTGATACCAGTTTACCTCAGGAAACAAGGAAAATCTCTAACATTCTAGCTGTATGCCCAAAGGAACAGATAAAGAATAAACAACCCCATATTGAGAAGGAAAGAAATCTTAAAGATCAGAGGAAATAAGTGAATAATAAATTGAAAAACAGATAAGATCAAGGAAACAAACAGCTGGTTTCTTGAAGAGTGAAACAAAACTGATAAACCTTTAAACAGACTCAATCATGGAAAAAAGAGAGGGGGGCCCTAATCAATAAAATTCAGAAATAAAAAAGAAGTTACAATTGGCACCACAGAAATACAAAGGATCATGAGAGACTACTATGAATAACTATACATCAATAAAATAAACAAGCTAGAAGAAATGGACAAATTCTCTGAAATGTACAATCTCCCAAGACTAAACCAAGAAGAAATAGAAAACTCCAACAGACCAATTACCAGTACTGAAATTTAACCAGTAATTTAAAACTCCCAACAAACAGAAGTCCAGGACCAGATGGCTTCACAGGTGAATTCTACTGGACCTTTAGAGAAGAGTTAATACTGACCCTACTGAAACCATTCCACAAAATCTGCAGAGGAAGGAATACTTCTGAACTCAATTCTGAGGCCAACATCACCCTGCTGCCAAAACCAGACAAATCACAGAAGGCCCGTAACACTGATGAACATAGATATAAACTCCTCAATAAACTAGCAAGGAAATCCAGGAATTCATTAAAAAGACCACACTTCATGATCAAGTGAGTTTTATCCTAGGGATGAAGGATGGCTCAGTATCCACTGTCCTTGTGATACACCACAGTAACAAATCAAATTAAAGCCATATTACCATCTCAGTAGATGTAGAGAAAGCTTTTGACAAAGGTCAACAGCCATTTATGATAAAACCTGAAAGTGGGTATAGAGGAAACATACCTCAGCATAAAGACCATGTACACAAGTGCACAATTAACATCAGACTCAACAGTGAGAAAGTAAAACATACCTTTTAAGATCAGAAACAAGACAAGGATGTCCAGCCTAGCCACTTTTATTTGACATAGTTTTAAAAGTCCTAGTGACAGCAATCAAATAGAAAGCAATAAAAGGAATCTAAATTGGAAATTAAACTGTCACTGTTTCCAGGTGACATGATACTCTACACAGAAAATCCCAAATGTGCTACTAGACAACTATCTACTAGAGCTCAATGAATTTGGTAAGTTTGCAGGATACAAAATTAATATACAGAAATGTGTTGTTATTTGTGCACACTAACAAGCTATCAGAGAAATTAAGGAAACAATCCAATTTACAATCACACCAAAAACAGAAAAGAAATAACTAGGAATAAGCTTACCTAATGTGGTTTAACACCTGCAGTGAGGAAACAATAAAGACACTGGTGAAGGACACAGCACCACCACATGGAAGGATAGACCATGTTCTTGGATTGGAATAATCAATGTTGTTAAAATGACCTTACTACCCAATGTCACCTGAAATTCAATACAACCCCCTATGAAATATCAATGACAGTGTTCACTGACTGGAACAAGTAATTTTGAGGTCTGTATGGAAAAACGAGAGAATCTGAATAGTCAAAACCACCTTAAGTATGGTCCCATTCCCTGACTTCAGACTACAAAGCTGATCAAAACACACAACACTGGCAAAAAAAGGACACATAGACCAATGGAACAGGACAGATTCCAGAAAGCAACCCATACACTTCTGATGAATCAACAAAAGGGGCAAGAATATACACTGGGGAAACATAATCTCTTCAATAAGTGGTGCTGGGAAGACTTGACAGACACAGGTAAAAGAACAAAATTAGAACATTCAGTAACACCACCTAGAAAAATAAACTCAAAATGGATTAAAGACCAAAGGGTATGACCAGAAACCATAAAATTCCTAGATGAAAACATAGGCAGACATGTGATATAAATCAGAGCAGCATCTTTTGTATTTTTCTCCTAACACAAAAAAGCAAAAACAAACAAATGGGACCCAATTAAACCTAAATACATTTGCACAGTAAAGGATATCACTGACAAAATGAAAAGACAACCTGCTGAAAGGGAGAAAATATTTGCTAATAATATGACCAATAAGGGGTTAATATCCAAAGTACATAAAACAGCTCAGACAACTCAGTATCAAATGAACAATCTGAGTAAAAAATAGGCAGAGGAACTGAAAAGACAGTTTTCCAAAGAAGAAATGCAAATCCCCTAGAGGCACATGAAAAGATGCTCAACATCACTGACTTATCAGGGAAATGCAAGTCAAAACCACAGTGAAGTCTCACCTTGTACTTGTCAAAATGAAAAGTAAAAAGCGTTAAGTCATCAGTCACACCTGATTCTTTGCAACCCCCTGCCAGGCTCCTCTGTCCTTGAAAACTATCCAGGCAAGAATACTGGAGTGGGGTAGCCATTCCCTTCTCCAGGGGATCTTCCCCATCTAGGGATCGAACCTGGGTCTCCCGCATTGCAGGCAGATTCTTTACTGGCTATCCTCAAAAAGACAATAAGCACTGGTGAGGATGTGGATTAAAGGGACCGCTCCTACACTGCTGGTGGGAATATAAATTGGTGCAGCCACTATGCAGGATACAGTAGTGGAAAAAATTAAAAACAGAACAAGAGATTCAGCAATCCCACTCCTGGGTACATATACAAAGAAAACAACAACACTAAGTGGAAAAGAAATGTGCAACTCAAAGCTCACAGCAGCAGTATTTACAAAAGAGGCAGCTAGGGAGATCTGAGCCCACCCCAGGCCTGCAGTCACACTGCGAGTCCATGCCCTTACTGACCAGCCTCTTGCTGAACACACAGCCACCAACCTCGAGGTCCTGATGCCTGGCCTGACTGTGCGCTCCTGGGGCTCTACCCCTCTGTGCTCCCCTCAGGGCCCCAGCATCGCCCAAGTCCTCCTGGCCTGAAGACCACGTGGCCTCTCTCTGCACAGAGAGAAGGTCCACATCTTCTCACCATCATCCCATCCCTCCAGCTGCCTCAGGGGAGCCGGACCAGCCTCCCCCCAGCCTCTTCCCGCCGGTGCCCAGGCCTCTCCAGGCCTTTCTCAGCAGCCCTCCTCCACCATCACTCGACCATTTCCCTGACAGTCCCCCCTTCGGCTTGGTGACGGTCAGCCCACAAACGTGCAGTGACCACTCCTGACACTGAGACCTCCTGGACCTCACTTCTTCAATGGCCACTGTTCCGCTTCACGGAGAACCCTGAAAGGGCCTCCTGCACACGCGATCCCACGTCCCCGGCAGCCCCGCCCTCTGTCTCCCTGAGGCGGGCTCGGCTCCCACGTGGCATGCCCCCACCCCACCATGGCGGCCCCCATGCCTGACCCTCAAGGGCACTCACACTTTCGCTTCCCCTTCTCAAGGCTCCTCCTTGCAGGTCCTGGACATGACCTTGTCTTGGTCCCTCCATCCCCCAAGACCCCTCAGCACTGTGCACTTCAGAGGCCAGCCCACCCTTCCTCGCGGGTCTCAGGCAGGCCTGTCCCCCCAGGCTCCCAGGTTTTCCCTCTGCTCCAGCCGCACAGCCAGCTTCCCCCAGGTGTCTCCAGGGTGTCCGAAACCCATTGAGCCCCACATCACCCCCAAACCAGCCTCTTCCTGTCTTTCCTCAGCTGCCTCCGTAAAGGGCACATCTTCACTCCCTGTTGTTTAGAGTCAATACTCCTGGAATCGTCCTAGATTCCACTCCGTCAGTATGTCCCACCAACTGCACCTGCAGGACGTGCCCAGAACACTCACCATCACCTCCACCCAGGTCTCCCCAGCTTCCCAGCCTCCGCGTTGGCTCCCCGTCACAGCCTGGTCCACATGGCAGAGCTACCCTGTTCCTGAAAGTCGTCACACAGCTGTCCTTGGCTGAAGACCCCCCAGCGACTCTGCCCTGGGAAAGAGCCCCAGTCCCCACACCCCAGCCAGGCCACCGGCACAGCTCCCGGGAATGGCCGGGTCCCCACTGACCCCTGCACCTTCCCCTCACTACTATTTCCTTACTTATGGGCCAGGGTTCCAGGCATCAGTCTGGTACAACCAACAGACACTGCAACAGGTGTGAGCTCTCCTCACTATCCAAGTTCAGGATAAACTGGCAAAAATAAACAATAATTTACTCTTCTCAGGGAACCGTTGGTTTTGGAAAGCAGTTCAACCAGTTCTCCTAAGACAGGAAGTGTTATGTCAATATGTAACAGGTTGACTCTATTTTAATGGTTACTACAAACGAAAACCAAGACAAGCAGGGACCCAGCCCAGCAAATCTCAGCTCCACGCTCTCTGTGAAGTCAGGAGGTGGTCAGTCCCAACAGCAGACACGTGAGGATGCTGCCCGACAGGACACATAGTGGCCATCCCTCCATCCTTGGGTCCCGTCGTTGCCCACCCCTGGATGCTGGTCGGGACATAGAAGATCCAGGAAAGAAAGATTCATTCCTGCTGTGGACTTTGACATGAGGGCGAGGTCAGGCTCACATCCCTCTCTGGGGGTGACAGCCAGGAGCAGGGTGGGGCCACCAACAGGAAGTCGGTGAGAGGATATAGCAGGGTGGGGGCCGTCTGTCGAACTCCTATAACAACAGGACCACCAGCTGAATCCTCAGAGCCTGGAGGACAGACGTCCAAGAGCAACTCACCACAGATTCAAAGCCTGCGGAAGGTGAGGCCCCTTCCCAGGTCACACACGGTGCCTTCTCCCTGTGTCCTCACGTGGCAGAGGGGCTGGGGGCACTCTGATCCCATTCACGGGGGGCTCCACCCTCATGACCTCATCACTGCCCAAAGACCAACACCACCACCCTGGGCATTTGGATTCAACCTGAGTTTGGCGGGGGATACACACTCGGACTGTAGCAGAATGACCCCACTAAACCGACATACAGGATTCATGCTGAAGGCAGGCAGGGGATTAGACCTCAGAATCGTGGGGTGGGGGACGAGCAGTCTGGTCTGCTGTTGAGACTGGGGAGCTCGGGCTAATCTGACTCAATAGGAATCTTGCTAAAATTGGACAATAAAGAGACAGACCCCAAAGCCTGAGGAGTCAGGACCTTGCTGGGAGCCACTCGGAGGAGCCCGACTAGTCTGGTCTGCAAAAGACTGTGACCCTCCTCTGCTCCAGCTCACTTGTCACTGTCACTCTGGCCCAGGGGCCCACAGCATTCCTGGACCTCCAGTCCTAATCCCAGAACTCCAGAGGCTCCCCTTGAGGCAAGTGACAGGCAGACCTGGGAGAGAACTCGGGTTCACGACTATCACCAGGACTGGATCACACAGTGTGAGTCATGTGAACTGGTATCCAGGGCACATAAAGCTCGCTGACACTAGGCTGCAGTCTGTTACATGTATAGACTTAGGTCTGAACAGTGCACACACCGTAATATCTCGCTGCTAAAAAATGCTAACCAGCAACTGAGCTTTCCAAGTCAGGACAGTAAGATCAGTGATCACAAATCAAATACTGAAAGTTTGAAATACCCCAAGAGTAACTAAAATGTGACAAAATGAGCGAATGCTGCTGGCACCAGATTTGCTCAAGGCAGGGTTGCCACAAAGCTTCGATCAGTAAGAAACAGCATCTGCAGAGCACGGAGCAGAGGGCGCCTACATTCCTGGGACACCCCTGCGTGGGCAGGCTGCCTGGGAGAGGTGTGTGTTCACTGACCCAGGGTTCCCTGAGGAGCATCCGCCCTCAATGCAGGACCACCCCTCAACCCCTGTGCTCTCAAACGATGGCATTTTCCAGAGGGGTCAGGGGACTTTGCCCTTCTCCTTCAAGTTCAGAGCCCAGCATCTTTGGACAGCTGGGTCTGGAAAAGCACTCCTGACGCCTATCCACAGCCCCTGGATCCCGGTCACACTGAATTCCTGCTGCCCTGGGTCTCCCTGACCTTCCGCCCCCACTCAGGAAGTGCTCCAGATAAGAGGACAGACAGACTTGCCTCCAAGCTCTGAACAACTAGAAGACTAGTCACTTCTGATAACGAGTTGCATGGTCTTCAGGACTGACTGGCAAGGCCTGGCATCTGAGGATGCTGAGCCCAGCTGCACCGGGTTGCCCATCAGGGGCTTTCTGGGGATGAAGCATGCCGGCGCCCTCCTATACAACATGTCACACGCGAAGTACTGTCACTGTTAGTGGACTAGGTTCGTTCTGCCGGGCGCACAGCCAGTCAAGACACTGAAATGCCAAGGTTTCAGCAAATAGGGCTTATTTATGAGGCAGCCAAGGGAGGAGACTGGAGGACAAATCTCAGGTCTGCCTCTTGGGAGTCACGGGGCTGGAGAACTGATGAGACAGTGAATAGGGCGGCGGGGGCACCGTGATTAAAAAGGTGCCTAAGCGGATGGTGCACAGGCGTGACTAGGCTCCAAGCCTCTGTATGTTCAAAAAGTCACCAGCGCACATGCAGACCCAGGTGAGGTGTTGGTGGTTGAGATGGTCCTATCCCATCTCAACCAGCTCAGCCCACACTCAAGAGACGCCTCCAAGTCCCTAGAGGACAACTCAGATAAACAGCTAATTGATTAGGCTCTGAACTGCTTGGAGGACATGCAAGCCTTCACATGTCCTAATGCAAGGACATGTCCTTGATTAGGGACACCAGGTAGAATGGGTATAGCCTGCAGGCTCTGGGGTCAGTGACCGCCCCCCCCCCCCATTTGTGACTGTGCTTCAATCTGGGGAAGAAGGGTGAGGGCAGCTTTGGCAACTTTCTGCTGTAAAGAGACCCAACAAAGGCTTGAAGAGTCAAACTGCTTAGCACTCGTCTGAGTGTATTTTCTTATTTCTGGTTCCACATTAACACTCACCCCAACAAAAAATACCTCCTGCACCAGCTGTCAAGGCAGCCACAGGCCCAAAGCTGGTAACTGAAACTGCAAAGATGTACCCTCAAGGGGCACAGGGAATGCCAGCCATAGCTAACGTTCAGGATTTTTAGGGGTTTTATCCATGGAAAAGGAATGCAAAAGTAGGAAGTCAAGAAATACTTTGAGTAACAGGCAAATCTGGCCTTGGAGTACAGAATAAAGTAGGGCTAAGGCTAATAGTTTTCCCAAGAGAATACACTGGTCATAGCAAACACTCTCTTCCAACAACACAAGAGAAGACTCTACACATGGACATCACCAGATGGTCAATAAAGAAATCAGATTGAGTATATTCTTTGCAGCCAAAGATGGAGATGCTCTAAAGAGTCAGCAAAAACAAGACTGGGAGCTGACTGTGTCTCAGATCAGGAACTCTGTATTGCCAAATTCACACTTAAGTTGAAGAAAGTAGGGAAAACTACTAGACCATTCAGGTAAATCAAATCCCTTACAATTATACAGTGGAAGTGACAAATAGATTCAAGAGTTTAGATCTGATAGACAGAGTGCCTGAAGAACTATGGACAGAAGTTCATGACATTGTACAGGAAGCGGTGATCAAGACCATCCACAAGAAAAAGAAATGAAAAAGGCAAAATGGTTATCTGAGGAGGCCTTAAAAAGAGCTGAGAAAAGAAGAGAAACAAAAGGCAAAGGAGAAAAGGAAAGATATATCCATTTGAATGCAGAGTTCCAAAGAATAGCAAGGAGAGATAAGAAAGCCTTCCTCAGTGATCAATGCAAAGAAATAGAGGAAAACAATAGAATGGGAAAGACTAGAGATCTCTTCAAGAAAATTAGAGATACCAAGGGAATATTTCATGCAAAGATGGGCACAATAAAGGACAGAAGTCATATGGACCTAACAGAAGCAGAAGATATTAAGAAGTGGCAAGAATACACAGAACTATACAAAAAAGATCTACATGACCCAGATAACCACAATGGTGTGATCACTCACCTAGAACCAGACATCTTGGAATGTGAAGTCAAGTGTGCCTTAGGAAGTATCACTACGAAGAAAGCTAATGGAGGTGGTGGAATTCCAGTTGAGCTATTTCAAATCCTAAAAGATGATGCTGTGAAAGTTCTGCATTCAATATGCCAGCAAATTTGCAAAACTCAGCAGTGGCCACAGGACTGGAAAAGGTCAGTTTTCATTCCAATCCCAAAGAAACGCAATGCCAAAGAATGCTCAAACTACTGCACAATTGCACTCATCTCACACACTAATAAAGTAATGCTCAAAATTCTCCAAATCAGGCTTCAACAGCACGTGAACCATGAACTTCCAGATGTTCAAGCTGGATTGAGAAAAGGCAGAGGAACCAGAGATCAAATTGCCAACATCCATTGGATCATCTAAAAAGGAAGAGTTCCAGAAAAACATCTACTTCTTCTTCATTGACTATGTCAAAGCCTTTGACTGTGTGGATCACAACAAACTACAGAAAATTCTTAAAGAGATGGGATAACCTGATCACCTGACCAGCCTCCAGAAAAATCTATTTGCAGGTCAAGAAGCAACAGTCAGACATGTTATTCCATGGACATGGAATAACAGACTGGTTCCAAATCGGGAAAGGAGTACATCAAGGTTATATATTGTCACTCGGCTTATTTAACTTATATGCAGAGTACATCATGAGAAATGCTGGACTGGATGAAGCACAAGCTGGAATCAAGATTCCAGGAGAAATATCAGTAACCTCAGATATGCAGATAAGACCACCCTTATGGGAGAAAGCAAAGAAGAACTAAAGAGCCTCTTGATGAAAGTGAAAGAAGACAGTGAAAAAGTTGGCTTAAAACTCAACATTCAGAAAACTAAGATCATGGCATCCGGTCCCATCACTTCATGGCAAATAGATGGGGAAAAAACAGAAACAGTGACAGACTATTTTTCTGGGCTCCAAAATCACTGCAGATGATGACTGCAGCCATGAAATTAAAAGATACTTGCTCCTTGGGAAAAAAAAAAGGTGGGAGGCAGCGATGATTGGGCAGCCTTACCCTTGGTCGCTGTCATTGTCAGTTACCTGTGGCACTGGATGTGCCACCTGTTTACCTTCTTCAAGAGTCTCAGCATGGGACACTATTCCAGGGTCCCTCCTGCCTGCAGTACACACATTAGTAATGGCCCACTACTAGATGCCCCATTCAAATGGGGGTTTAAGGCCTACCACCTTTTGCCAAGTCCCTCGTGGGGGTCTTGGTTTGGTTCATTCTTTCATGAGTTCAGGCAGCCGCCAGTACAATGGCCCATTTCATTCTCCATTGTTTCCTTTTCTCCTGAAATTGGTCCCTGCAAACACAAACTTAAGGCCATTCCAACAAGTTGAGACATCCACATCCTTAAAGCCCCTCCCATCCTTTGCAGAAGCTTCTGTTGTCAGAGTTGCTCTGAAAAATAAGAATCATTGGGACCATTTTAAATTCCCTGGGTCCTCATGGTCTGTGTCTGTATTGCCAGTAGGCTTTACAGACCCTGTCTAGAAATTCTGAAGACTCCTAATTCAGTTTCTGGTTTACCTTTTGTACTTCATTCAGGCTTCTTTGTTTTGGCCCCCTCTTCACAGCCCTTCAAGAATGCAATCTCTATAACGTTCACGTTTCAGCCTGTCCTCAGCACTCACATCCCAACTGGGATCTGCTCACACAGCTGCGCTTGCTGCAGTCTGAGCTGAGTCACCAGGGGTTTCTGTAGAAGCCCATCTGCCTCCTTCTGAGCTTTATCCTTCACTATTCTACATTCCTCTGAAGTGAGAAGGGTGTTTAATACACTTTGAACATCTCCCCAGGTCAGGCTGCAGATTACAAGAGAAAAAAAAAAAGACTGAAACAATGTTTTCTGTCCCCTTGGGGTCATCTCTGTAAGCTGTCATTCTTCCAAATAAATTAAAAGTTGCAGAAGAAGAGTGGACCTAGATCCATCCCACCCACCTCGCATTCACACCCAAGGGGAACTTGCTTTAACAGATGTTCCCCCACCTGAGTTTGGGTAGCTTTCTAGCCCAATCAGGTGCCCTGGTGGATTTGACTGACAGCAAGTCGTCATCCTTTTCACTAAGACCAAGCAAAACAGGTTTCTTTCCTTCCCTGTGGGACTTTATATCTTCCTGGCACAGCTGTAGTCTGATACAACATAGAGGCTGTAAAAAAGCATTTCACTTTCCCATTTACAAAATAAATCTGGTTGAAAAGTTATATTGTAACTTAAGAATCCATTTCGAGGCTGTTTTCCTCTGGAGTCTAAAGGATGTTGTGGCTATGCTGACAGAGGAAGAGAGAGAGAGAGAGAAAGAGAGAGAGAGAGAGGCAAGGGAAAGGTAGAGAAGAGGCAGGAAGAAAACCACCTCTTCCTTGGGCGTGGATTCATAAGTCAAGGTCACCTAACTTTGGTGAACCCAGCTTAAGGGAATCACAAGGGGGGATTGTGATTAGCACCTCCCATTCTGAAGCAGCTTTGCTTCCAGTGATCGCAGCAAAGAAATGTAAGGATCCTTGCTGTGGTCACCAAGAAGCTTAGTCCCCAATAGCCAATTCTTGTTTTTCTTACAGAACCTTTACTTATTATAACACAAAACAGGAAACAACGCAGATGTCATTCAACAAGTAAATAAACTGTAATACACCCATACAATGATATAGTTGGCAATGAAAATGAAAAGATCACTGAGGCCCTCAATCTGTATGAATCTCCAAAGATTTACTGAGTGAAAAAAGCCAGAGGTTACATACTGTATGATTGCATTTAAACAGCATCTATGAAAATGGGGAAATCGCAGAACTGGAGATAAGGATGAATGAGGTAGCAGGGACATGAGCAAAGCAGGTGTAGCCATTTAATGTCAAGCAATGAACAAGGTCTTTATGGACACTTACATGTTCTGTTTTCCTGGAAGTTCAGTCTGTAAAGACTTCCCTCGATGCTCTGTCTGTAAAAAACCTACCTGTGATGCAGGAGACCCAGGTTCGATTCCTAGTTGGGAAGATCCCCTGGAGAAGGAAACGGCAACCCACTCCAGTATTCTTGCCTGGGAAATCCTATGGACAGAGGATCCTAGCGGGCTACAGCCCATGGGGTCACAAAGAGCTGGACATGACCAAAGCAACTTAGCATGTGACTCTATCAGGGTCAATACACTAGTTCCTGTGTTTAACTATAGTTTTTCCCAAGAGTTATTACGAGGGAAATTGGGTAAAGAGCTTACAGGATCTCCATATTATTTCAACTGTCCAATTTCAACAATTATCCACAAAGTTTAACCAAATAAGTTCTCCACATCAGCCATCTCATCCACACACTTCTGTACCTAGACAACCTCATGCAGATTAAAGTGTATTTCTTTAATTTGTATAATTTTCTTAAGAGTTGAGCAGCATATTCAGTTTATTACCATTTTGGATAACTGTTTCTTGCACAGAACCAAGATCCGGGGCCATTCTTTCATCAACAATAACCCAGAAGCCAATTCTCAACAGTTAAGCCAGTAAGACATAAACAGACGTAAACAAAGGAGACCAAACACCAAAGCCCGGAGCTCCAGCCCTGGAGCCTCAGCTGCCGTGTGTGCGCTCAGTCATGTACAGCTCTTTGCGGCCCCATGTGGGCCGTAGTCCTCCAGGCTCCTCCCTCTGTGGGATCCTCCAGGCAAGAATACTGGAGTGGGTTGCGATTCCCTTCTCCAGGGCATCTTCCTGACCCAGGGATAGAACCTGCGTCTCTTGCCACTCTTGCATTGACCAACGGGTTCTTAATCGCTGAGCAACCCCAACCCGGGAAGCCCCTCAGCGGCCGGACTTTCCCTAATAGTCTCCAAAGCCCTCCAGCCGGCCTCAAGCCCCGCCGTGGTCAGGACAAGCCTATGACCTGGCACAGGTGCGTCTCGTTAACGAGGCTACACACCCAGAAGACACCTTCCTACCCAAACCCTAAGACCACTTTTCTGCCACAAAACGAAACCGAGCACAAGAGGTCAGGGTGCCTGGTGTGGGCCTGAGAGGCAGCCCTGGAGCAGAGGGACCCGAGGCTCAGGCTGGGCCTCCCAGTCCCTGGGAGGAGCAAGTCCTCGGGCCGAGGTCCCCCTGTAACTCCTCCTTCCCCGCCCGCTTCCAAATTCATCGCCAAATTCGTCACCAAGCTGGTTTTGTTCGACGCAAAACAAAGTGAGGTGAAGCAAGGACAGGGGTTACTCACAGCGAGACGACGAGCGGGGACAACAAGCTTCCAAAACGCCTCAGCGAAGCCCAAGGACTGACAGGAAAGAAGCGGCGAACTGCTGACCCGGGCTGCGTGGACTTGGGGACTCACCAGTGGTTCTTGTGCGCAGGCGCAACTAGGCTCCAGGCCTCCGAACATCACAAGGTCCACAGGCCTGTGCAGACCCAGCTGAAGGGTCAGTGGTCCTATCCAGGCTCAATCGTCTCAGCCCAAACGAGGCAGCTAAGACCTCGAAGGCCTGAAAAACTTGGGGAAAACAGCTTATTCTTGAGACTGCAGGCCACTTGGAGTATAAGATGTCTTAAAACGACCTTGATTGGTGAGGGCAGGTGCAGTGGGTTTCAGCTTGAGCATCAAAGGAGCGATGGGGCTGTGATCCTTGACTTACAAGGAGGTATTAGAAATGTCACTGGTCAAGGGACTAGAGCACTTGGGGCATGGGTCAAGGGACCAGGAAACGCTGGATTGTGAGGTTGAGACCTGGCCTTACTACTGACAGGCTCGTTTTTATTTAATGGAATAAAGCCTTCCCAGGCAGCAAGGCTAATGCCCTCACAATGAAAACAATAATTTTTGTTTCACTAAATATTAAATTCCAGTTTTGTTAATTAGGTTTGTGTTTGCAAAGCTCACTTCCCAGTTAGTTCCTTGCTATTGTGTTATATTGCTAAAAAGTTTAATTGAGCTATTAAGGGACAGTGTAAGTTTGTTTCTAAAGCTTATCTCACTAATCTATCTTTAGATAAAGATCAGATGCCTCAGTGACCTGCAACCAGAGATTTATACATTGTGAAAAAGACATATTTCAAAGGACTATCACCAACCTGGACAGAGTGTATTGTAGAAGGGTTAGTTTTAAATTTACACTGGATCTGCTTCTGTGACTTTATCCCTTTTTTGTTATTATAAACATTCATAATGGCCTGCCTGAGGGAGATAACCTGAGCAACCCACCTGTGAAGGACTGTAAAGCTTGCCATTCTAGGGACATTTGCAAGGATTGAATAGTTTTTACTTTGTTTCCTCACATTCCACAACCCCCCCCCCCCCCCAATCTCTGATCCAGAAAAGAACCATCTCTGATTCAGAAAAGAACCTGGCAACCAGGCCTTGACAAGATGGTTATTTTGAGGCACTAGCCTGCCATTGTCTTGATCAGCTTTCTTTGAATAAGGTCTCTTCCTTGCCTCATCCCCTCATCTCACAGATTCATCAGCCTGTCATATGGTGAGCAGAGCAAGCCTGGACTCCTAACAACTTGACTTAGCCAGCCAGGAGCCTCACTGCTGGTGGCTAGCCGGCCCCAATCAGGGAATATTGGGGCAAGACCCTGGCAGCTGCTGGGGCCACTTGTCCTGAGGGTCTTTCCTTCAAAATTCTCTGTAATGGTACCAGCAGCCCCCAGCACTTGGCAGTTGAGACAAGGAACCGAGAAACTTCTAAAAGTTGATGGACTTGATGTCATTTGTAGGGTAAGTCTACCCAGTTCAACAGCCAGTTCAGCCAGTTTGCTTGTTTTGTGCAGCCTTTTGTGTTAACAGCCCATGGGCTCAATTTTGGAGGGTAAGTCGCTCCAGTGTGAACACTGGGAACATTTCCGCCCACCCCCCCTCCCAGTTTGTGTTTTTCCTTTATGGGACAAGCCAATTTGGTTGGGGTACCCTGTTGGAAAGGGAAAATGTTGTTGGACTCTACTCTGAACTGGTTCATTTGGGAATTAGTTCTTGTGGGGCAAGTCCACCCTAGTTGGATTTAGCTTATTTGTTTTGTAGGCTAAATTTACCTGATTTGGGAATTGGCTCAGTTGGAAGTGATTCATTGGGGAGCTAGTTTCTTTGGGAGGGTGGGTAGCCTAGCTATAATTAGTTCATTTGTTTAGTAGGGTAAATTTATTTACCCGATTGAGGGAATCAGTTCATCTGTGCATGGATGCTGCAATTTGTGCCATTTTTGCTGAAATTTGTCTGCATGTTTTGGGCTTTGGTGTTATAAAGCTTATAAAATAGGAAATATTTCATCTATCCCAAAGGAAAGATCTTTGGGGTAAATATTAGATATGGTAAGATCAGAAGAGCAATGGCCTCTGAATGGCTCACATTTAAACAATCTGGCAGTCACGTCTGTTAAAACTCAACATTCAAAACATAAAGATCATGGCATCCGGTCCCATCACTTCATGGCAAATAGATGAGGAAACAGTAACAGACTTTATCTTCTTGGGTTCCAAAATCACTGCAGATGGTGACTGTAGCCTTGAAATTTAAAGATTCTTGCTCCTTGAAAGAAAAGCTATGACCAACCTAGACAGCATATTAAAAAGCAGAGGCATTACTTTGCTGACAAAGGTCCATCTAATCAAAGCTATGGTTTTTTCAGTAGTCATGTATGGGAATGTGAGCACTGGACCATAAAGAAAGCTGAGCGCTGAAGAATTGATGCTTTTGAATTGTGGTATTGGAGAAGACTCTTGAGAGTCCCTTGGACAACAAGGAGATTAATCCAGTCAATGCTAAAAGAAATCACTTCTGAATATTCATTGGAAGGACTGATGCTGAAGCTGAGGTTCCAATACTTTGGCCACCTAATGTGAAGAACGGATTGATTGGAAAAGACCCTGATGCTGGGAAAGATTGAAGGCGAGAGGAGAAGGGGACGACAGAGGATGAGATGGTTGGAGATGGTTGGATGGCATCACTGACTCGAAGGACATGAGTTTGAGCAAGCTCCAAGAGTTGGTGATGGACAGGGAAGCCTGGCGTCCTGCAGTCCATGGGGTCACAAAGAGTTAGACATGACTGAGTGACTGAACTGACTAACTGGAAGTCAGAAGTGCTTTACAAAGGCGAGGAATACTCTGAAAAGGAAAAGACCTGGGGCTCCCTTGGACTTGAGGCATCCAATTCTAATTTCCCCTACAGAAGCCCTGGACAACTTTGACAGTGAGGAACAAGTTGATTGAGTCTCTAATAGCTACTACTCTCCTTTGTAAATTAAATGCTTGAATAATCTTTTTCCACAGAACAACTTGACATCAGGGTCCCACTGGGGTCTTTTTGACCTTGTCCAATCTGGGGAGCTTCAACTACTATCTGGTGGGCTTTGGCTCCAATTTGAGGTGTTCTCCTTGTGAAGGACAACTGTTTATTAGGCACTTTGGAGAAAGGTCACTGGTCTAATGGGACTAGGAAGTCATGTTAACATGACTTTCTGGCTGGCTAGGTTTGGGTTTATTCTGGTTACTTTGGTAATGTGCTTCCGTGGTGGTTCAGACAGTAAAGTATCTGCCTGCAGTGCAGGAGACTCAGTTCGATCCCTGGGTCGGGAATGTCCCCTGGAGAAGGTCTTGGCAACCCACTGCAGTATTCTTGCCTGGAGAATCCCATGGACAGAGGAGCCTGACGGGCTACAGTCCATGGGGTCGCAAAGAGTCGGACATGACTGAGCAACCAATACTTTTCTACTTTTGGTAATGAGCAGACATCTGGTGCTAAGGGCTTCCTCTATCTCTTTCTTCTCCAACCCTCTGTGAACAGGTGAGTGGCTGTAAAAACAATTGAGGGACTCTGCCCAGGAATACTCTGTGTACCCACTGTGCCCCAGTAGCTGCCACTCAAGTGGGTAAGGGCTCTCTTTTCTCCTTAAGCTGAGGCCCAGGCTGATGGGATTACAGGGCAGATTCCTCAGACCCTCTCCCCTATCTCTCCTCTTGCCTTTCCCTGTTTCTTGTGGGAGCCTGGATGTTGCCCCTAGGCCTTCCTGAGAGGCCTTCTCCCTTAGGCTATAGGAAGAGAGGTAAAACTTTCCAACTGGGTGGGTAGATGTATCAGTCCTTGTTGGGGAGGCCACCCAATTCTTTCACAAAGGAGGGAAAAGCAAAACTATCGTTGGTTTACAAGTGTAGTCTTCACAGGACCAGAAGGGTGGCTCCAAAAGTCCTTTCACCATTCCCAAAAGCTTTCCTGTCCATCTTATGAAGCTTGCAAATATTAAACAAAGGGGAAACAAAGTCATCCTAGGAAGAACTTGCCTTTATCTTTGAGATGCAAATATCCTCTGTGGTCTTCTCTGCTGTCTTTTTAATACAAATTTGAAAAGAGTAGAAGAATTTAGAAGTTGGCTTGTCTAAGGTAATTAAAAGTTGCTTTTTCTATAAATATTAATATTTAGCCATCTAGCCAAGTGAGCCTGACTTGTTTCATCTGTGAGAACCCCAATTTTAATACAATCTTTTTGTAATCTTTTTATAAATGAGTTTTATATTACTGTACCTGACTGAAGGTTGAAACCAAAATAAGAACTGAGAATTCAATATGTGTCTGTATGTGTCTTTTGTTTTTTTCAATCACATTGCCATGGTTGAGTTTCAGTTTCACATGAACTGGGAAATAGTTAATATTAAATTAGTAACTTGTATTAATGTTTAAGTTTGTTGATCTAATAATAATATAGACATGTCTTGAGTCATCAACATGTTAAGTATAATGTTAAGTATAATACTTTAATTTTGTTTAGGTTTAACATAAATAAGTTACTATATCTGTTACAAATTTGTCAGCCAAAATATACCTCAATGTGGAAAAAACTTTAAGAAAATGAAGACACATGTTTTCAGTAGAAGAAGGTGTGAGAAATTTAAAAAAAAAAATACTTAAGAGTTATGCATGGATTTCCTAAAACCAGATTGAATTTGGTTGGGTGAGTAAATCTTGGTGAATGGATCTTGTTTGGGAGTAAGCTAGGACATGGACTTCTCTTTTCTTTCTATTCAGAGAAAAGTTCTCTTGGAATGTCATTTTGATGATGGATTAAATGAGCTTTTTGCCTTTAAGTGATGTGCATTTGCTTTGAGATCTCTGGTTACTTTGGTTAAGAAATAAGTATTATCCAAGCCCTTTGTCAACTGATCAGATGTTTAACCATGACTTTCAAGTCTTTTGTCATTTATAGATACTTTTGTACTCAGATGCTGTACAAAAAGGGCTTCATTATGGAGGAGATTTATAGGAAGGCAGTGGAAGCAGCTGCAGCAGTTCCACATCAAGGAGATGACTGCGTGAGAATTCCAGCCCATACAGATTAAAACAAGGCTGTCCTGCCCCTGGGCCCCTAGACCAGGTATCCTGAGATTTTTGCTCCCTGACAGCAGGGTTGACACCCCACTCAGCCTTAACGCAATTACAGAAGGGAGACCTTCACCCCTCTGCTTCCCATAAGAATATGGGAATAAAATCTGAGGCGGGAAATGAAACAGAAGGAAATGGGGCAGGGCACAAGCTCTGAAAGAATGACATTACCCAAGGATGCTACACAGGCTGAATATAAACAAATAGGTCCAGGATGGTGGAGTGGTCAATTTCCACTAGACCTTGAGCCTCAATATACACTCTTTGTAACACACCAGCAAGCTAAGTGCTACAAGTGACACAAATGATAAGTGATGAAAGGGTTTTTTACGTGATCAGTTAGGATTAACTAAGGTTTAAAACAAGTTTAATTGAATAAATGAAACTTTAAGCTAATGTAAAACATAAATTTGACTTTTCTCTCTCTTAAAACAGACACATTTTCTGAAGATGCTAAACTTGCCTCTTGATACAGAGTTCAAGTGTATTTAATCTGTATTTGCCTTCAAAATCTTTTATTGTCATTTTGGCTAAGTTTCACAGTGACCCATGATAAAACATTTCTTGGTGCTCCTTTGACAAGGCTTCCCAAATCAAATTATAATAAAATTCCTTTGACCTCCAGCTAACTTTGGAGTGCTTCAAAGGAGCCCCTGAGGGACCCCAAAGGGAGATATTAAACTAATCAGGTTCATTTGATATATTAAACTACAAGGGAAGAGATGTCAAATGAATAATAAACTTTAAATTATGTGGAAAATGGTATAGATATTCTAGAGAGTATATGGAGTTCCTAAGAATCTAATGTGTCCTGATAGAATATTATCAGTGACTTCCCTGGTGGCTGAGATGATAAAGCATCTGCCTACAATGTGGGAGACCCCTGTTCAATCCCTGTGTTGGGAAGATCTCCTGGAGGAGGAAATGGCAACCCACTCCAGTTCATAGCAGTAAGCAGATTTAAACTTGCTTTCTTTAAGTCTTTGTTAATATACACAGTTATGGTTTCACTTTGATGCCTTTGTAAAAATGTTTCCTCTTCAAGAAAATTTATGAAAAAGACTTTCAGATAAATACAAGTCTCTGACTTTTAGAAAATCATACTGAACTGAGTTAAAAAAAAAAAAAAACAACCTGAATTCAAATGAGAAACCTCAAGATTTCATAAAGCTGTTAACAAAAGGGATTAGTTACATAGAACTGAGTAAACTGGTAAATATGGTTGTAATTTTTATGGTCTCTGTCTCAAAGGATTACTGGTTTAAATCTGTGTTTTCTAGGTGTAAGGAAAAAAACTTCTTCAATTAATTATGACTTGCAATAAATTGGTAGAGTATGCCTTTTGGAATATTAATCTTTTTCTCTCTACCTGGTTGATTCTGCCGGTAACATACAGTTGTCTCAAAGATTAAGCTGTGCATTGCCAGTACCATGAAACTGCAGATAGCTCATTAAATCAGTTATGGTTCCTTTGGTCACTTGATTATTAAAACTGGGCTATAACTAGTTACACTAATCATTAGGTAAATTTGTTCTTTGTTTACGAGCTGGCTTTGTATCTCTGCATTGCATTTTGTCATTGTCTGCGTTACTTATATCCTGTTTAGTTTGTAAGATTGTTGTTCTTACAGTAACCAATGTGTCAATCAGGCCTCCAACAATACTTCTATGACTAAACATTTAGAGGAAATGATTGTAATAGTGTGATTCTAGACATGGGAAGAAGCAACAAGGGAAAATGTCTGATGGATTCTAGTTAGAAAGAATCCAGAGAATTGTAATTATGGATGAGGCCTGGTCCAAAACTTAACACCTGTAGTGACATATCAATAATTTTTTAACTGAACTGGGATGAGCCTCCCAGTGGATTGGAACAAATGTTGATCATGAAATGTTTCCCAGTAATGGTCATTCATGACCAAGAGCAGAAGACCAGAGAAATGGAATCAGAGAAAGCAGCCCTTCAGTGTGAGCCAGTGAGCCCTGAGAAAGGGGAATGCCTGCCACCTAGCAGTCCTTAGACTGCAGCCACCCCAACCACTCCCTGTGGTTAAATTAACCTTGAGGAAGCTGAGGAAGCAGGATTACAGGCCCCAGTTAGATAAGATAAATAAATTAGATTTAATGAACCCTGACTCTTGCATCTTCCCATGCATAGAACGGTGCTAACATTTTAAACTTGAGGTGTTTGCTGCCTCTTATATTTGCAGTTCAATATTTCTAAATCTACAGGCGTAAAGTAGGCACTTTCCCAAGAGGAAAAAAGGAAGAGAAGTAATGCTTCCTAAGGCCCACTTGACTTCACACTCCAGAATGTCTGGCTCTAGGTGAATGACCATACCATCATGGTTGTCTAGTTGTTAAGACATTTATGTTCAATTCTTCTGTGTATTCTTGCCACCTCTTCTTAATATATCTTCTGCTTCTGTTAGGTCCATACCATTTCTGGCCTTTATTGTGCCCATCTTTGCATGAAATGTTCCCTTCATCTCTCTAATTTTCTTGGAGAGATCTCTAGTCTTTCCCATTCTATTGTTTTCCTTTATTTCTTTGCACTGATCACTGAGGAAGGCTTTCTTATCTCTCCTTGCTCTTCTTTGGAACTCTGGATTCAAATGGGTATATCTTTCATTTTCTCCTTTGCCTTTCACTCTCCTCTTTTCTCAGCTATTTGTAAGGCCTCCTCAGAAAACCATTTTGCCTTTTTGCATTTCTTTTTCTTGGGGATGGTTTTGATAACTGCCTCCTGTACAATGTCATGAACCTCTGTCCATAGTTCTTCAGGCACTGTCTATCAAATCTAATCCTGTAAATCTACTTCCACTTCCACTGTATAATCATAAGAGATTTGATTTAGGTCACACCTGAATGGTCTAGTGGTTTTCCCTACTTTCTTCAATTTAAGTCTGAATTTGGCAATAAGGAGTTCATGATCTGAGCCACAGTCAGCTCCCAGTCTTGTTTTTGCTGACTGTATAGAGCTTCTCCATCTTCGACTGCAAAGAATGTAATCAATCTGATTTCAGTAATCACTGCCTCATAGTGTCCAGTTAACTAATTTCCCAGAATAAACCAAAATTTATATTTGATTTTCTTCATGCTTGGCGAAAAAAAAAGTTTTACTTTGGAGATGTCAATTAATTATCTGGTTATGGGTTACTCAGAATTAGACTGCAATTGAAATATCACTGTAAACTAATTCTAGTAGGTGCTAAAATATATTAGTTTGATGATCACCTGCAAGAATGGTTGAATCAACATTTTGATATCCTAGAACAATTTTTTAAGATGTAACCTATCTGAACTATTAAGACCAGGGAGAGACAAGTCTGTCTTACATAAGAGAAACAGTCCTTTAAAAATTACTGGGGGAGTAATAAAGAGGTCATGAAGGATAAGAAGGGCTATAATTTGAGTTGAAACACTAAATCCCAGATAATTAGGCCAACAATGAAAGAAACATTTTATTACACATTAGTTTTCAGTTCCTCTAAACCCCACGGATTTTGATCAGCCTAAGAGATCATTTTAAGCCAGGAACAATACAATTGCTTTTTTTATGTGTGTCAGGTTCTACCACAGAATGACTTCCATATCATTATAAATAGGGCATATTTAAATGCATATTTATTTACCTACTTATTTTGCCTTAAAATTATTGTATATTTAATACTTTGTTTCCATGTTATTAGCTGTGCTAGTCTGTTGGTTCATGAGCTCACAAAGGGCACCACACACCTTTTTATTTCACTTAATCTCCATCACAACTATTACCTCCTATGAGTCTCAGAGTGGTTACCTGACCTAAGTACTAAAGAGCTCTACTCTAACCTGTGAGCTTCTAGAACATGACAGAACATAGTGAAGTGCCGAAGAAAGGACACATGATGGGCGTAAGTTTCACACAATTTTCTTAATTGGTTTATCTTACAGAATTAAGTAATTAATTTTAAATAAATAAATGTGTCAACCATTTTATTAGTATATTTTAAATACATTTCAGTTTCTAAATGGTTTTTACAAAAAAAATTGCAAAGACAGTAAAGAAAGTTCCCAAATGTTCGAAAACCAGTTTCCCCTATTATTAACATACTATATAAGTATGGTACATTGGATACAATTAATGAATCTATACAGATAGATTATTATTAACTAAAGTGTATTTTATTCACATTTCCTTAGTATTTACTTACTGTCCCTTTTCTGTTCCAGGATCCTTTGCAAGATAATGCATTACATTTATTCTTTGTGTTTCCCTAAGCTTTATATCAGCTTAGGGATGACCAAGACCATCCCCAAGAAAAAGAAATGCAAAAAGGCAAAATGGTTTTCTGAGGAGGCCTTACAAAGAGCTGAGAAAATAAGAGAAGCTGAAGGCAAAGGAGAAAAGGAAAGATATACCCATTTGAATGTAGAGCTCCAAAGAATAGCAAGGAGAGATAAGAAAACCTTCCTCAGTGATCAATGCAAAGAAATAGAGGAAAACAATAGAATGGGAAATACTAGAGATTTCTTTAAGAAAATTAGCGATACCAAAGGAACATTTCATGCAAAGATGGGCACAATAAAGGACAGAAATGATATGGACCTAACAGAAGCAGAAGATATTAAGAAGAGGTGGCAAGAATACACAGAACTATACAAAAAAGATTTTCATGACCCAGATAATCACAGTGGTGTGATCACTCACCTAGAACCAGACATCCTGGAATGTGAAGTTAAGTGGGCATTAGGAAGCATCACTGTGAAGAAAGCTAGTGGAGCTGATGGAATTCCAGTTAAGCTATTTCAGCCTAAAAGATGATGCTGTTAAAGTGCTGCATTTAGTATGCCAGCAAATTTGGAAAACTCAGCAGTGGCCGCAGGACTGGAAAAGGTCAGTTTTCATTCCAATCTCAAAGAAAGGCAATGCCAAAGAATGCTCAAACTACTGCACAATTGCACTCATCTCACATGCCAGCAATGCAATGCTTAAAATTCTCCAAGCCAGGCTTCAACAGTATGTGAACCATGAACTTCCAGATGTTCAAGCTGGAAGGCAGAAAAGGCAGAGGAACCATAGGTCAAATTGCCAACATCTGTTGGATCATCAAAAAAGCAAAAGAGTTCCAGAAAAACATCTACTTCTGCTTTATTAACTACGCCAAAACCTTTGACTGTGTGGATCACAACAAACTCTGGAAAATTCTTAAAGAGATGGGAATACCATACCACCTGACCTGCCTCCTGAGAAATATGTATGCAGGTCCAAAAGCAAAAGTTAGAACTGGTTATGGAACAACAGAGTGGTTCCCAATTGGGAAAGGAGTATGTCACGGCTGTATATTGTCACCCTGCTTATTTAACTTATATGCAGAGTGCATCATGAGAAATGCTGGACTGGATGAAGAATATGCTGGAATCAAGATTGCTGGGAGAATTATCAATAACCTCAGATATGCAGATGACACCACCCTTAAGGCAGAAAGTGAAGAAGAACTAAAGAGTCTCTTGATGAAAATGAAAGCAGAGAGTAAAAAAGTTGGCTTACAACTCAACATTCAGAAAACTAAGATCATGGCATCCAGTCCCATCACTTCATGGCAAATAGATGGGGAAACAATGGAAACAGTGACAGACTTTATTTTTCTGCACTCCCAAATCACTGCAGATGATGGCTACAGCCATGAAATTAAAAGACGTTTGCTCCTTGGAAGAAAAGCTGTGACCAACCTAGACACCATATTAAAAGGCAGAGACATTACTTTGCCAACAAAGGTCCATCTAGTCAAAGCTATGGTATTTCCAGTAGTCATGTATAAATGTGAGAGTTGAACTATAAAGAAAGCTAAGTGCCAAAGAATTGATACTTTTGAACTGTGGTATTGAAGAAGACTCTTGAGAGTCTGTTGGACTGCAAGGAGATCCAAGCAGTCCATCCTAAAGGAAATCAGTCCTGAATATTCACTGGAAGGACTGATGCTGAAGCTGAAACTACAATACCATGGCACCTGATGCGAAGATCTAACTCATTGGAAAAGACCCTGATGCTAGGAAAGATTGAAGGTGGGAGGAGAAGGAGACAACAGAGGATGAGATGATTGGATGCATCACCAATTAATGGGTATGAGTTTGAGTAAGTTCCCTGAGTTGGTGATGGACAGGGAACCCTGGCGTGCTGCAGTCCATGGGATCGCAGACAACTGAGCAACTGAACTGAACTGAACTGATCCCTAAGCTGCTCTTGGCTGTGACTATTTCTCAGACTTTCTATGTTTTTGATGACTCTGGTAGTTTTAAGGGGTACTAGTTATTTTGTAGAATGCCCCTCTATTGTCATGTCTGATATTTTCTCATGATAAAACTGAGTTCATAAGTTTTGGGGAGAAAGATCACAGAGACAAAAATGCAATTTTTATTAAATCATACAAGGGCACATACAATGGACATGATTTATGTCTGTTGATGCAGACCTTGATATTGTGTGGCTGAAAGAGTTATTGTCAGGTTTTCATTGCAAAATTACCGTTTATCCCCTTTTCTGTGTTGTACTTTTTGGAAAGAAGTCTTTCTTATACACAGTCCATACTAGAGGGGGAAAAAGTCACCTCTCTGAGTGAAGAGCATCTACATGAATTATTTGAAGTTCTTTCACTTAGGAGAGTGGTCTTTCCTCTGCCATTTATTTATTTATTCACTTAATTAATTACAGTTCTTTGAGAATAAACTCTCTTTTTCCCCTCCAGTCCTGGGAATGCAGGCTGTTATTTTCACAACTACCACTGAGCAGGGGATGGGAATGAAATTGGAGTTAGTTGAAATTTCACAAAATTCTGTTCTTACTGAAAATTGTTCTGGATGTGATCAAACTGGCACCAAGAAAGCAAGTGATGGAAGTATGAAATCGGTGTCATTACTATATCTGGAAACTTGTGTAGTACTCTGAAAAGATATAAAGATGGTTTCTTTATGGGATAATATTTTTTTTCCTTCACAACTAAGCTTTACACCTTATTTTATTGTTCATGTGAAAATATATCTAAACAATAAGTATGAATTGTATTCTTAAAAGTACCACAGAGTCCTCAGAGTACATTTAAATTCAGGGATTATTACAGCAAATGATATAAGATATAGCAGAAGTAAAAGATACCAATGAAAAGCAATTTGGACAAGAAATGCAGATTAAAAAGCAATGGAACAATGTTATTAGAACACCTCAATGCCAGGCTGTTTTCTTCCTTCCCTTGTCACTCACTAGCTTAGCCTTAAACTGAACTTTAAAGGCCATGACTATTGAACCTGCTTAATGTGACAAGGGCTCTTTGCCAATTTTCAAATTTGTCAGGAATGCTAAAGTCATGTTAGGGTATCAATGTCCTATCCAGGAGCTAGAAGGCATCCAAGTGCAAATTACATTCTGCTTGGCACCTGAAGGCGTGGAGAAAGGACTTTTTGCATTTTTCTCTCCTCTGCCAAAAATCTGTTGGGAGAGAATTTTCCAAGAATTCTCAATAGATGCACCTGAAGTCATTATAGATCAGTGATTCTCAACCTGTGCCATGCATTTTAATCACTGTTGAGCTATAAATATTCTCATGCCAAAGTCTCATCTCCAGAGATACTGATTTAATTGAGCTGGAGTGTATTCTGGGAAGTGATTTTAAAAGCCCCTAGGTATTCTAATTTACAGTCAACGTTGTGAATAATGGATAACCTCAGCCTGGGAATTAAAGGAGACTCTAAAAATAAGTCTATTTATTTTTCCCATTTTCCTGTCACTAGGTTGGATCATCTCTTACTGAGCCCAGATATCAGTTATAAGTATTTTAAGTATTTGATAGCTCGTTTTCTGATCAGCTGCTTGCTATTAGCTAGTCCTTACACTCCTTCTAGGATCTACCCTTTAATTAACTCTTTTCTCTGCATGCTATTTATCTAAACATATGAATTTAAATATATATCTTCCAAGATACGAGCAAGATAATTTTGAGGGTGACAGGGAATGCATAGGAACAAAAACTTCTGCAAGGTTATTATATATAAATCTATATATTTGTTTATTTTTGGTAGGCCTTGATGTCTTACACACCTACATCTTAGTAGATATAGCATTTTAGAGACAACAAACATATTTTTAATCCTAAAGTTCTTTATTTTTCATATCAATACCTGTACATTAATATGTGCATAATTTTTTAAAGTTTTAAGTTTTTTAGTCTTTTTTTTTGGTTGTAAGTTAAGCATTTTTGTGTTAAGTCCTAATATCATTGAACTAGTAAATATCAATACATTGACTGAAGCTAAACTTTATGACCTTTTAACACTGTTATTGGATTTTCCTAGGTGGCGCTAGTGGTAAAGAGTTCACCTGCCAATGCAGGAGATAGAAGAGATGCATGTTCGATCGTCAGGAAGATCCACTGAAGAAGAAAGTGGCAATCCACTCCAGTATTCTTGCCTGGAGAATCCCATGGACAGAGGAGCCATGTCCATGGTGTCACAAAGAGCTGGAAATGACGGAAGCAACTTAGCACATACCACTATTGTATTGCTTGGTGTCCGAGAATGGTTTGAGATCATACGCTATTAAGTTTCACTGTTTCGTCTACCTTGGGAACTATCAAATAAGAACATTACTCATAGAACTAGATTTCTTGGGATATAAGCTTTGAACTGTTTTCAAAGGCATTTGTAGCAATCTGAAGAGAAAATTAACTAGTCTTCTACCAAATTAAAAAAGTATAGAGAGAAACAATATTTTTTGCTGGAGATTTTACTATATATAATTCCAATAAGTAATATTTATGTTCAGAGTAAACAGCACTATTGAATTCTTATGACTGTCTTATAATACCTATCTGGTTCCAGTTTCTTTAAAATATAGTCATTATAATTGTTACAGAATCTCTCCCAGGAGTAAAGGCTTCCTTGGTGTCCCTAAAGTAGCAGATACCAACTAGTTATAAAGGTGTTTCAGATTCAGATTATTTTTGTATACCAATTACCTGGGTATAAATCAGAACTACTTCCCCATATGATCTCATTGATAATGAAGTATGCCATAGTCTTATTAAACCTAAGGGCATATTTTGCTTTGGAGATAAAAATTATTGACCTACTTTCCTTCTGCTTCTTTTTCTCCTATAAAAATCACTAAGTATAAAATGCCAAGGAAAAAATTTTATTTCCTTATAGCATGTGGTAAGAATATTTGATATGATTTATTTTTTCCTCTCCAGGACTTATCTATCAACCTATTATTTAGGCTGTAAGAGGAAGCCACTAGAAAGTCAATAAAAGAACTTAAGCAGGGGAAACACTGGCAAGATTAAAGTTTTAGAAAGATACCTCAAGTGGTTTAACAGAGGACAAGATCAAGGGGCAGGAAGCTGGAGGCAGGGAAAGTAAAAAGATTGCTATATTCTGGGTGATCAATAGAGATCAATAAAAAGAGAAAAGGAGTTGGATTTGAGAAATTCAAGTGTGATAATATTGGTAAGAATTTGCAAGGATGTGGAAGCAGTAAAAAAAAAAAAAGGATCATTCTTCTAAGAAATTTGGTAGTGAAGATAAGGGCAGACAGATCAAAGGAAGCTCCAATTTTTTGGGTCAATGGTGTGACCACATTTTTAATTAGAAAGGAAGAAGAGGAAGGAGATATTGAAATCCTATGTGAGAGAAATTAGTGCAAGCGCCATAGGAACCTGTAAAGAACACGGTCCTGAGACCACATACAGCAGCTAGACAATGAAAGGAGACACATCGGCCCTTGAGAGATGATTTGATAAGGAAGAATAAAGAACATGTAACTTTTGATGTAAAAGTCAATCAAAGAAACAAACAACTGAGATGCCAATGACCTGTATTTTCTCAGGGAAAAAAAGTACATTTGGAGGAGTCTTTGACCTTGCTGAGAAAACACTGAAGATCTCCATATTCAATCCTGACCCCACACCAAGTGCTCTAACTCTATAGTTCAAATCTTCCCTACAGAATTTCTCACTTCTGCTAAGGTGTCCAGCTTCTACTTGGTTTTCAAATGCCGAAAAACGCAAGTGTGAGGAAGCACACTTGCTCTCCAAGAGTGACATGTAGGACATTAGAATAGATAAAGTGAAAGTGAAGTCAGTCAGTCGTGTCCAACTCTCTGCAACCCCATGGACTGTAGCCTACCAGGCTCCTCCATCCGTGGGATTCTCCAGGCAAGAGTACTGGAGTGGGTTGCCATTTCCTTCTCCAGGGGATCTTCCCAACCCAGGGATCGATCCCGGGTCTCCCGCATTGCAGGCAGACGCTTTACCATCTGAGCCACCAGGGAAGCTCAGAATAGATAAGGAGTGATATAATGAAAAGTGCCTTTGAACAGGTAGGCAAAAAAAAAAAAAGTAAACATGATACCAAAAAGTGATGCACACTAAACTTCAACATTTAATTCAATCTAAGTTTAGTAAGTTAAAATATGAATGCCTTAAATTCTAACAGATTACACTATGAGATTAAACACACTTGGAATTCACTACCTTCTTGAGTGTTCAAGCCTCTTCTAAAGACAGGGACTGTTTCTAATCGGATGTCTATAAGTAATTTTGTATGCAGGCAGAGAGAAGCTAGCACTGATCTGAGGTTTGGCTGATGCTGACTTACTGATGTGCTGCAAATCATTTGCAAGCTGCATTGATGAGGACACTCTCACTACTGTCTTTTATACAACCCTGGAGAATGGCTTTGGAATTTATTATCAAATGCCTTTTCTGCTATGATACTAAAGAACTCAACATCAGTGTAAGAAATTTAGTGCCAAGCAACATGTGTGAGTGCAGACTGTGGAGTTTGACAGATTATTGACATCATGTTTTCTTCTCCTTCATCGCTGGGTGTGTGACACTTTGCACAGTTTACTTGAAGTTTTGAATCATTAACTATTAATGTGATGATTCAAAAACATTGAGTATAATTCAGTGGGATTATATGTTACATTTCTAGCACACTTTCTGGAATGGAGCATTACCATTAGCATGTATGCTAATTTGCTTCAACCACATCTGACTCTGCGACCCCATGGACTGTAGCCCACCAGGCTCCTCTGTCCATGGGATTCTCCAGGCAAGAATACTGGAGTGGGTTGCCATTCCCTACTCCAGAGGATCTTCCCAACTCAGGGGTCGAACCCAGGTCTCTTACATTGGCAGGCAGGTTCTTTACCACTACACCACCAGGGAAACCAGGAATGGAGCGTGCCTAGCTGTTAAGAGCAGACTCTGAAGCTATACTACCTGGGTTGAATCTCGGTTCTGCCATTTACCAGCCGCATGTAAAAATACTATATCTTAAAATCAAAGTTAAAGGGAATTTTTGTGCTTTTATAGCAAGACAAATTCTTTTATTTTTACATTTTTCAAATAAATCCTAAGCAAGAAGTCTAGTATTTGAACTTAGGTAAGTTGGCTCAGATGGTAAAGAATCTGCCTGCCAATGCAGGAGACCCAGGTTAGATCCCTGGGTCAGGGAGATCCCCTGGAGGTGGGCATGGCAACCCACTCCAGTATTCTTGCCTGGAGAACCCCATGAACAGAGGAGCCTGGTGGGCTACAGTCCATGGGGGTCATATACGACTGAGCGACTAAGACCACAGCACAAAAAGAGCAGAACTCTCTCCCTTCTTGCAGGTGAGAAATGGCTGCATATTCCTTCTGTACTCAACTTCCTCTTCCCTCTTGGGGGATCACTGGCATCCCTGTATAAATCTAGAAATCCAAAGAATTAATTTGAAAAACGTCCTTACAGACCAATATTCTCATTTCATAAGTCAGTGCTATAGTTAAAATTATTATTTGTTTCAAACCTCTCAGTGTGAACAGAACGTTACATAACCATCCATGTGAAAGTATCCACTGTAGAAGTCTAAATGGAGTTTGAACAATTAAAATTAAAACAAATAGAAATCAAAATAACTCCAACTTTCACCAAAAGGACTTCTCAAAACCATAGGAAACAAGAGCTTTTTGTATGTGTTTGAAATTAGTTTTTTGGATCATGCTGATTAAATGGGGCTTCCAAGATGGCTCAGCCAGTAAAGAACTTGCCTACAATACAGAACACCCAGGAGACCTGGGTTCGATCCCTGGGTTGGGAAGATCCCCTGGAGGAGGGCATGGCAACCTGCTCCAGTACCCTTACCTGGAGAATCCCATGGACAGAGGAGCCTGGCGGGCTGCAGTCCGGAGGGTTGCAAAGAGTCAGACTGAAGTGACCTAACACGCATGCACGCTGATTAAACTTTAGGGAACTTGCATTACTGTTTCATCCCCAATTTAGTGACAGTTAAATCTTAATGATTTCAAAGAAAATTTGAATGCTGTTCTTGTGATGATGGTTGAATTATTCAAAATTTTATGAAATCATGGCAGAGTTTTGGGAGTCTTCCATGGTGCTAGCTTTAGGGAATCATATCCTATATGTAGCCATCTTTGATCTTCCATTTATAAAAGCAAAAACATTTTGAGTCTTGAAAAATTCTTAAAATCAAATGGATATGTTCCCTATACTAAGAAGTTATGCCCATCAATTATAATCTTATCAGCAACTCTGCCCATTTGCAAGCATTTCATTATTTTCTGTGCAATTATAAATTTGATGTATTCCGTACCTAGGGCAGGTTAAGAGATGATTCCACTGTGCATGCATCGATAAACTACATATAATTTTCCTTAAGGGAACCTCAATTATTACAAGATAGTAGCAAGTTTATTTTTTAACATGATCAATATTATTGCAGATTTTACCAGATAGCATAATATATTTAATAGATTGGGCAACTGATTTATTTGTAATTTTTCAGACATATAAACTGCATAGTAATCTTTTCTTTTTGTTCATTTTGGGAAAGAATTTTTAAATACTTTTCTTTATCAGTAATAATATTACACAGATAATGAAGTTTCTTTGTGTAGTTCTAACTGAGAAAACTGGGTTCTTTTTTATCTTTATATATCTAGGACCTGGAATGTGGCAGACATTTGAGATGAGAAAGTGGACAAAAGGGAGGGACAGTGGAAAGGAAAATTAATAGCAGATACATTTCTAAAACTATAAGTTAAATATGCTTTGAAATTAGATGTCTCATTTTACCTGTAAACTTAACTCCAGTGTATAAAATTTATTGGGATATTTGAAGACCATCACTACTAGATCCCAAATGAGTAACTTGTCAGTTTAACTGACACCTGTATTCTAAGAGTTTTTATTGCCACGTTTTGCTTTTTTAATGTCATTTAAAAAAAATCTTTTGGTCAACAAAGAACCTATACCAGTAATAATAGCAGCAACAACAAACACGCCATCCACAATAGCAGCAACAATAGAAACAGTAGCAGTAAGAAAAACGGAGGCTCAGACAGTAAAGAATCTGCCTGCAATGCAGGAGACCCAGGTTCAATCCCTGGGTCAGGAAGATCCCCTGAAGAAGGGAATGGCTACCCACTCTGTTATTCTTGCCTGGAGAATCCCATGAAGAGAGGAGCCTGGCAGGCTACAGAGCACGGGGTCACAAAGAGCTGGGCATAACTGAGCAACTAACACTTTCACTTTCATGACCTTTCTAGTTAAAATATTTTACAATGTATACCTTTTAATGTTATCACAACAAAACAGAGTATCTCTTATTATACCATATCTTAAACAACAACAAAAAATGAAACCCTAAATCCAGTCTTTTGAACCAAGTCTAGGCATTTTTACTCATAGTCTTATGTACACACCTTTAATGCATTATAGACATTCTAACAAAAAAAGGGTGAAAACTAAGTGTATTTGTTGCTTCACATGCTCTCGCAGCTAGTATTTATTGAGCACTCTCGTAACTGAGAAAGCTTTGCTTCAGGAAAGAGCTCATTACACTCTAGGAACTGAAGGAAGACTCCTCTGGGGAAAGGGAGGCAGGGGAGAGGACCTTAGCCATAGAAACTATTGGTGCTTTTAAAAGAGAATGCGATGTCAGAGGAAATATTTTTAAGCTTTCCTATAAATTGCGAGTCACCTGTTTATTGAGAAGTATAAGATTAGATATTAAATTAACAAAATGATGGTCTTTTAATCACAAGTGCTGCAGATGATCAGTTTTCTAAAGGAAATATCAACATGTATAATATATGAAAAAAGATGTGTCTATTTTTAGAGCCATGTTTTCTTGAGGAAATGCTTTTGAGTTAGTACTTGACAAACTGTGCCTCTTCCTAGATATTTTTTAAGCATACATACTAAGTTTTTATTTTTTAACATTTGTAAAATACTGATAGCATTCATAATACCAGCATTTAGAGAGAGATGACTAATTTGAAGTATGCACATTTGAAATAATCTTAACACATGTATATATTTTAAAACTAAAAAGAACACAGCATTTAATATCTAGAAATAACTAAAATATGCTTCCATGTCATTGAAGAGTTCTCAGTCATCCACTTAATGACTACATTGAATTCTATTGCTTTTCTCTAATTTTCACATTGTGTTTTACCTCTAACTTTGTTTGTCACAGAGCACATTTATAAATCATTGTCTTGAAAGTTTCTTATTGATGAGAAAATTATAGTAGATACTGAGGCAAAAGCAGCAAGTGTGACATTCTTAATTAAGAAGACCAGGAAACAGCTGAACTATGTGTAGGCTCAGAATATTCTATTGAAAGTGAAAGTCACTCGGTGGTGTCTGATTCTTTGCAACCGCATGGACTATACCATCCATGGAATTCTCCAGACCAGAATACTGGAGTGGGTGGCTTTTCTCTTCTCCAGGGGAATCTTCCCAACCCAGGGATAGAACCCAGGTCTCCTGCATTGCAGGCAGATTCTTTACCAGCTGAGCCACAAGGGAAGCCCAGAATATTCTATTACTAGCTTTTTAAATATGGAAATGCTAACATATCAGAGTAAGTGAAGTACACTAACATTTGTTTGCCAAACTATTTATAATAACATTATTTATGCTGGTGAAAGCTCACTTATTTAAAAGAATGTAAATTAAATTAAAATTTATATTCATACAGTGCATCATTAAACAGCCACTAAATGTGTTGAAAACAAAATATTGGAGAGCTTGGGAAATGCTCCAATATATTAATTATTCAACAGAAATTTGATTCTTTCTAAGGCATATATGAATGCTAGCAAATCATATGTACCATCAAACAAAAATTTGAGAAGAGAAACAACTGATTAAAAAATATATATCTGGATTGAAGTTTTATATGTGATTTTATCTTTTAAATATATTTTTAAAATTATGTTATTTGAAACACATTATTAATAAAAATATTCACTATTAAATGAAGTTTTATAATAGGTGAGTTTTAAATGACATCCTGTAAGACTTTATAGGAAATCAAGACATAGTGTTAAATGATGTGTTTGTACATTCTTTCTCCTCTTTGTAACTCCTAAAATCAAACCACTGCCCCTTCAAATTTTGTCACATATGCATGTTAACACAGAATGCATCATTTCCCTTTAGAATTACTCACAAATAACACTTTTGTTCTAAGAGAATTTGTTTTCCCTCACACACTATCCACTTATCATGGAAACTTGTATCTCAGAAAGCACCTTTGAAATGATTTCATTTTCTTTCCCAATACTAAAAGATTGGCACATTTTCATTAGGCAGTAGAAAATATTTAAACTGTTATCACTGATTTGAAAGCCAAAGCTAGTTTCACAAAAGTTTGATAAGTATTCTTACATTTCTAGTAAGAAAATAGTTTTGAGATTCATTTTAAATTCTATTAGATACAACTGAAATTGGAATACCTAAAAATAAACAGTATTACACTTTAAAAGCAAAAGATTTTTATTGATGTTACAATAACAGGAAAACCTCTAACTGTAATTCAAAGTCAAGCTTTGTCTTGTGTTATTATCTTAACTACTATTTGTCAGTTTTTGAAATTAGTTTTACATCCTCATGTACAACTTCATTAAATAAGACTCTGACTATAAAAACGTTTACCTAAAGTGCAGATCTATTCAGTTATTGGTAAAATATTACAGCTGTTCTAATAAAGTGGGAAACAATATTATCAACATAATTGAGGGCAAAAATTCTTCCACAGAATATTAACTATACCTCTAGCTTCTTGTTTAGTCACCAAGTCATGTCTGACTCCTTGCAACCCCGTGGACTGTAGCCTGCCAGGGCCCTCGGTCTATGGGATTTTCCCAGGCAAGAATACTAGAGTGGGTTGTCATTTCCTCTTCCAGGGGATCTTCCTGACCTAGGGATCAAACTTGCATCTCCTGAATTGGCAGGGAAATTATCATTGAGCCACTAGGAAAGTTAATTCATGTCATCATCTAATTTCTCAGTTTAACATAATTCCGTATAACGTCCTAAAATAACAATTCATTGTTTTCTGTGCAGATAACATGCCAGGCTACATTATTGTTTTTCAATCATTATTATTTTATTCAATAAATATCCTCAAAACAACATTTTTTACAGATGTTATCAAACTCATTTAACGAGTTAAAAGAAATCTGAAGCATAGAGAAGGTATATGATTTATTGGGAGTACAGATCTGGCAAACAGTAGAGGCAAGACTTAAATCTTGGTTTATTTGACTCCAGAATTATCAACAGTTATTACTTTTCCAGAGAAATAGGAGTAAGTACAGAAGAGGAAAACTGCAAAGCTTTGGTTTAGAAGAGTTAGGGAGACTTGCTTCTCCAGGGGATCTTCCTGACCCAGGGATTGAACCCAGGTCTCCTGCATTGCAGGCATATTCTTTACTGTCTGAACCACCAGTGAAGCCCCACAAGAAACGAAAATGGCAAAGCACTGATTTAGAAGAGTTAGGGAGACTCTTAACAAGATCAGTATATAAAAATCTATGAACAGAAGCCCAACAGAATTTGAACGAAAGAGGTGGAGCAAATTCTTGAATGAAGAAATTAGAAACAAAAGATCCAAAACTATTGCCATAAATATATTTGATACAAATATGTATTAACTATGGATTCTGGTTAGACATAAATCACCATCAAAGCTTTTGCTTTCTAGGAAATTAACCCTGAATATTCATTGGAACAGCTGATGCTGAAGCTCCAATACTTTGACCACCTGATACAAAGAACCAACTCATTTGAAAAGACCCTGATGCTGGGAAAGAATGAGGGCAAGAAGAGACAAGGATGGCTGAAGATGAAATGGTAACATAACATCACTGATGCAATGGACATGAGTTTGAGCAAACTCCAAGAGATAGTGAAAGACAGGAAGGCCTGGAGTGCTACAGTCCATGGGGTCGCAAAGAGGTGGACACAACTGAGTGACCAAACAACAACAACTTGAGGTGGTGGGAAGTCCCTCTCCTTAAATGTGGGATACACATACTAACTTCCTTTGCCAGGGAAAATATATGGAAAGAGCAGCTTTACCATGGAGAAACCACCCTTCGTGTCAGATGATTAGCATTTACAAGCACTCCATGCTGAGAGTACTTGCTCTTGATATGATTTGGCAATAATGCACTTTACTTCCGTGCTCTTCCTCCTCCACATCCATAACTTCAGTCTCATCATGGGAAAATAAGAAGTCAACATTCAACTGAGGGGTATTCTATAAAATACTCGACCAATGTACCTCAAAATTATCAAGGTCATCAAAAACATGAAAGTTTGTTAAAATCCTAAGAAGACAGGACTATGAAATGTATTATTCTGGATAAGAGAAAAGAAAAAGAAAAAAAAAAAAGATTAATTCAAGACAAAGGATATATCATAATGTATGTTGTTAGTTGCACAGTGGTGTCTGACTCTTTGTGACCCCATGCACTGAAGCTCGTCGGGTGCCTCTGTCCATGGGATTCTCCAGGCAAGAGTACTGGAGTGGGTTGCCATTCCATTCTCCAGCAGATCTTCCCAACCCAGGGATTGAACCTACATTGTAGGTCTCCTACATTGCAGGCCGATTCTTTACCTTCTGAGCCCTCAGGGAAGACCACCTCACTTATGTGCTATTCTACCCGAAAACCCATAACTTTAGTATAATCATGAGAAAACATCACAGCATCCCAAATGTGGGGACATTGTTTAAAATACTGCACTGGTATTCTTCAGAATTCTCAAAAATACGAAAAGCAAGGTACTTGAAAAATGGTCATAGATGGATTCCTAGTCATGATTTTTTTTTTTAAAAAAAAGGCAACGTAGGGACTTCCCTGGTGGTCCAGTGGTTGGGTGTCTGCCTTGCAATGCAGGGGACATGGTTTCCTGTCAGGAAACTGGGATCCCATGTGCAGCAGAGCAACTAAGCCAGCATTTCACAACTACTGAGCCTGTATGCCACATCTAGAGAGCCTGTGCACCACAACGAAAGGTCCCACATAACGCAAACAAGACCCTGGGTGCTGCAGGTGAGACCTGACACAACCAAATAAATAAATTTGAAAAACTGCATCATGGATTCCTGGACTGGATCCAGGAACAGGAAAAGGATGTGAGGAAAAAACTTGTCAAATCTGAATAAAGCCTTGCATATAGACAATAATATATCAATATTGATTATTGGTTCTCGAATCACAAACATTTAAAGAAACTGGGTGTACATATATATATATATGTGAAATTGAAAATGTATGTGTATATATTTCATGTTTTTAAATGCACTGAAAACTAGCATGCAAAGAAAATTTATAAATTTGCATGCATATGGATGTGGCCAAAGACTAGGTGTCACCACCAGGAAGTGAAAGCAGCTATTGCTACAATAATAGATCAGTTTAATTTTCAATTTACTTTAATGCTATTCCAAACTATGAGACAATAAACAAAATTTATAGAGGAGAATAGAGATTGTTTTTTCAGGTTTCTCACATAAAAAACCCAAAATACAATAGAATTGTTCTTTTGTCACAAATGATGTTTTAATCCTATTCTTTAATTTACCCTTTGGGTAACTATAACTTTTGGTCTGAATGCCTCAGAAGATTATTCAAGCTAGTGTTTATTTAATTCTCCTGAGTTTTTATTGGTTTTGTTCTCTGGGAGCACCTGTACTTTGGGGCTATGAGGGGAAATTGTGTTGGATATTCATTTCAGCCAAAGTAAATGAATGCTTTTGATTCTTTCTAAGGTTTTGATTTTTTCAGGTCTTCAATAGTTTATCTCTACCTAGGCATTCCAAAGTTTTAAGCTGTTTTTACACAAACTGAAATCAAACCTTTTCTAAGTTATTCCTTTCCCTTATGTTCTGTACTTCCTGTTGAATTCTCTAAATGATGCAATTTCAAACCTCTTTTAATTTTCCAATGTAAAATGAATTCTCAGTTTCCATAGATTCTACCTCATTTCCATTGCTATTTTAGTCCATTTCCTTGTTACCCCCAAAGGATTTTTGTTAGTTTCTCTAACAGCCTTTGGTTTTAGAGCAGTTTTAAATTTATATAAAAATTGAGCTGAGAATGTTCCCACATACGCTCTGTCCCAACATATGCGCAAACTCCTCCACTATCAACACCTCACACTACAGTAGTATATTTGTTACAACTGATCAACATACACAGACACACCGTTATTAACAGAGGTCAGTGGTTTACCTTGCAGTTCATTCTTGATTCTGTGCACTCTATGGGTTTTAACAAATGTATAACAGCATGATGTGTATCTACTACTGTAATATCATACAGTATAGTTTCGTTGCCCTAAAAAATCCTCTGTGCTCTGCCAATTCGTCCTTCTCTTTCAACTAACTCTTGGCAAGCACTGATCTTTTTACTCTCTTCATAGTTTTGCATTTCTTTCAGAATGTAATATAGTTAGGATCATCCACTATGTAGACTGTTCAAATTGGTTTCTGCTACTTACTAATATGTGTTTAAAATTCCTCCACGTCTTTTCATGGCCTTAATAGCTCATTTTCATTTTAGCACTGGATAATATTCCATCATATGGATCTATAAGGATTTATTTATTCATCCATCCCTGGTAGCTCAGCTGGTAAAAAATCCACCTGCAACGCAGGAGACCTAAGTTCGATCCCCTGGAGGAGGGGATGGCAACCCCCTCCAGTATTCTTGCCTGGAGAATCCCAATGGACAGAGGAGCCTGGTGAGCTACAGTCCCTGGGGTCACAAAGAGTCAGACAGGACTGAGTGACTAAGCACATAAGCACACATCTACTGAAGGACAAGTTAGTTTCTTACATGTTTGGGCAAATACGAATGAATAAAGTCACTACAAACTTCTATGAATAAGACTTTGTGTACATACAAGTTTTAACTTTTGAGTAGTGTTTGAGATGATGTTCACCTTTGAACATATACCAACAGGCATGATTTCTGGGCAATCATATCATAAGTATATGTTTAAGTATGCAACAAACTGCCAAACCATCTTCCAAGGTGGTTTTACCACTTTGCATTCCCACCAGCAGTTAATGAGAATTCCTGTCATTCCACATCCTTTTCAGGACTTGGTATTGAGTTTTAGACAATTCTAATAGATATATAGGAGTGTGTCACTGTTGTTTTAATTTGCGATCATCTCACACGCTAGTAAAATGATGCTCAAAATTCTCCAAGCCAGGCTTCAGCAATACGTGGGCCATGAACTTCCAGATGTTCAAGCTGGTTTTAGAAAAGGCAGAGGAACCAGAGATCAAATTGCCAACATCCACTGGATCATCAAAAAAGCAAGGGAGTTCCAGAAAAACATCTATTTCTGCTTTATTGACTATGCCAAAACCTTTGACTGTGTGGATCACAATAAACTGTGGAAAATTCTGAAGAGATGGAAATGCCAGACCACCTGACCTGCCTCTTGAGAAATCTGTATGCAGGTCAGGAAGCAACAGTTAGAACTAAGCATGGAACAACACACTGGTTCCAAATAGGAAAAGGAGTACGTCAAGGCTGTATATTGTCACCCTGCTTGTTTAACTTATATGCAGAGTACATCACGAGAAATGCTGGGCTGGAAGAAGCATAAGCTATAATCAAGATTGCTGGGAGAAATATCAACAACCTCAGATATGCAGATGACACCACCCTTAATGCAGAAAGTGAAGAGGAACTAAAAAACCTCTTGATGAAAGTGAAGGAGGAGAGTGAAAAAGTCAGCTTAAAGCTCAACATTCAGAAAACTAAGATCATGGCATCTGGTCCCATCACTTCATGGCAAACAGATGGGGAAATAGTGGAAACAGTGTCAGACTTTATTTCTGGGGGCTCCAAAATCACTGCAGATGGTGACTGCAGCCATGAAATTAAAAGACACTTGCTCCTTGGAAGGAAAGTTATGACCAACCTATACAGCATATTAAAAAGCAGAGACATTACTTTGCCAACAAAGGTCCGTCTGGTCAAGGCTATGGTTTTTCCATTGGTCATGTATGGATGTGAGTTGGATTGTGAAGAAAGCTGAGTGCCGAAAAATCAACAGTTTTGAACTGTGGTGTTGGAGAAGACTCTTGAGAGTCCCTTGGACTGCAAGGAGATCCAACCAGTCCATTCTAAAGGAGATCAGTCCTGGGTGTTCATTGGAAGGACTGATGCTGAAGCTGAAACTCCAATACTTTGGCTACCTCATGTGAAGAGTTGACTCATTGGTAAAGACCCTGATGCTGGGAGGGGTTGGGGGCAGGAGGAGAAGGGGATGACAGAGGATGAGATGGCTTGACGGCATCACCGACTCGATGGACATGAGTTTGAGTAAACTCCGGGAGTTGTTGATGGATAGGGAGGCCTGGCGTGCTGTGATTCATCAGGTTGCAAAGAGTCAGACATGACTGAGTGACTGAACTGTACTGAACTGAGTGATATATATTGAACATCTTTTCATATGCCTATATGCCCATTTGTATGTCTTTGGTAAGATGTCTGTTCAAGACTTTTGCTGACTTTTGAAATCAAGTTTTTCATTGTTTCATTGTTAAATTTTAAAATTTTATTGTGTGTTGGTAACAGTCCTTTATCAGATGTGTCTTCTGCATATATTGACTCTCAGTCTCTGTGGTTTATTTTCTCATTCTCTTGACACTATCTTTCTCACAGCAGGAGATTTTAATTTTAATGAAGTCCAGTCCATTGATTATTTATATCATGGACCATGACTTCAGTGTTGCTTTTTAAAAGTCATCACTGTACCTAGGTCATATAGGTTTGCTCCTGTGTTATATTCTAGAGCTCTCACAGTGTTGAATTTTACACTTAGGTCTGATTCATTTTGGTTTAATTTTTATGAAGGGTGTAGTCTTTTTTCTTTTTTGTAAGGTGTAGTCTTTGTCTATTGGAGAAGGAAATGGCAACCTGCTCCAGTATTCTTGCCTGGAGAATCCCAGGGATGGAGGAGCCTGATGGGCTGCCATCTATGGGGTCGCACAGAGTCGGACACAACTGAAGCGACTTAGCAGCAGCAGCAGCAGCCTTTGTCTAGATTTTTTTTTATGTTGATGTTCAATTTTTCCAGCACTATTAGTTGAAAAGACTGTTGATTTTTCCCATTGTATTGCTTTTGTTTTTTTGTCAAAGATTAGTTGATCTGGAATATAGTTGACTATATTTACATGGGTCTGTATCTAGGCTATTTTGTTCCACTGGTCTATTCTTTAGCTACTGCCTGGATTGCTGTAGCATTATTCTAAGCATTGAAGTCAGAAGTCAGGCCATAACAACTTTTTTTTTTTTTTAAGTAAATGTTCTTTGCTTTCCTCATCCTGAATTGGTTTATGTTCCAATTCTGCTCACACATCGCTACCACATCAGTTTGACAAGGGCTCTAATCATTACACACCCCTGCTTTGAAAACTGTAAGAAATCCTATGGATTGGTTTTTCAATTAACTACACACTATGTAGTTCAATTTCTGAACTCCCTATTTACCCTTGTAGCATTATCTTCCAGGACGATCCTATTTTCCCTATAGTGAATCAAAACTGGTCAACCTTCTTGTTTCTGGATCAGTGTATCTTGGCTTATGCTGTTTTCTTTACTAAAATGTTTTTCCTTATTCTTTACATAACATTCAAAATCCCCTCTCTCTTAAATAAGCATAAAATATTAATATATTTTTGTTACTATCCAAAATGAATGTTGTATATATTTCTTCATTCCAAATATAAATGCACTTATATCCTCTTTTATCATCTGAATCCCCTTTGCAGTATAGTTATTTCTGTAAATAGATTGTGTACACTGGGTACAAAGACAAACCTTACTTACTTATGTATCCCCAGCAACCTTATCTCAGTGCCCTGGTCTGTCTGTTGTCTTTAATTAAAGGTGGACTCCAAAAATGTTGAAAATTTTAATGTGATTAGAGAGAAAAAACCTTTTATTTTCAACTTAATTTTCTATAAATTTTGAGGTAATATACATGTATATGAGATGTAAAAAGCAGGGGCCCTCTAGAACTAAGAAAATAATCAAAAAAGGAAATAAGGAGAAGAGCAGATTTCATGCCTTTTTAAGAGCCCATGATTAAGTTACCTTGAAAAACATTAGTATCAATAAAAGTAATATCTTTTATTTAGTTATTTTCTAACCACAAAACAAGAAGTTTGGGTGACCTGATTTATAATCTTTTAGTAAAATAATACAGTTTCTCTTGTTTCTCTGAGGTTTTGCCAGGAATTATTTTTCTTAGGTTTATTTAATTTTTTTTTAAATAATGACCCTTGATTTTAAATTTATTAGCAGTATTATTTTTATAGGATTGTTCACATACTAAGATATCTTGTTTGTTAAAGCAAAAGTTGTACCAGACAAAGTTAAATAGACAAGAAAGACTTTATTCAAGGTTTTAACAGTAGAGGACACAGGCCAGAACTAAAATCTGAACTCAGCTCAGCTGAAACAAAGGCAAGTGGGCTGAGCTTATGAAAAAGTACTGGAGGACTTTGGGAGAGGTCCATCAATGAAATGTGTGGAGTATTCTTGAGTTTGCTAATGTTCTTCTCTGTGATTAAGCAATCTGTGTTTGCTAATTGGTGCCTATCAAAGTAAGACTCCTACTATCCCACTGGGCCTCTGAGATGGGATGATATCTTCCTTATGCTTGTAATCCAAAGCAATGGTTCTCAGGTCCTTATGAAAGACATTCCTGGGTATTAAAACTGACAAGAGATTTTTTAAAAAGTTTCACATGTCTCAAAGGGGCAGGGAAATAACACAAATTTTCTAAAGCAAGTGCTCTAAGAAAAAGGAAGTCAGGGGATACAGTCAGAAAGAAGACTGTCTAAAGTTTATTCAAGTTAGGGGGATATTAGGCCTTCTTGTTCTTTTTAAAAACTGTGGGTACACACTCTGAGTCTTAGAATATACTTTTTTTTTGTCGCGTTCAATGTTATTTAGTAGTTGTTTTTCACATTACCTAGAAGTTCTCCATTTTTGTTTTTTTCTTTTTAGTTTTCCAGTTGTACCATGTGGCATGTAGGATCCTAATTCTCTGACCAGGGATTGAACTCATGGCTCTGCATCTGAAGCCTGGAGTCTTAACCACTGGATCATCAGGGAAGCCCCTAAAAGTTACTATTGAAAGTATTAAAAGCTAAAATAAAATGATCCCTTAATATGTTGTAGGGTTTGTGTTACCTTCATTTTGTCTTTACAATTAATCCAGATTATGTGTACTATACTATAATCCCAACTTGTGGGATACACAGGTATACACATGCATACTATGCAAGCTATATGCACACATATGCAAGCCACAAAATACCAAATGTGTAATGTTGGTGATTTGTATACAGGTTTGGTATTTATTTGTAACACTGGCATGAATAAAAATAAACAATAAAATTCATGCTAATAATTTAAATTTTAACTTTAATTAGACCAACTTTAAATAGTCACTAAAAACAAACAAACATGGGAAGTAGGAAGAAGGTGTACAGGAATAGATGTGCTTTCCCTTATTCCCCCACGGAGTACAACTGAAGCCCTTAAACATTATGTATAAAGCACGTATAAGAAGATGGAAATCTTAGAGAAAAGGCAGAAGAGCTAGAGTCTACTGGACCCAAGGAATGAGTTCCCAAGGGGTTTCTTTATGTTCTACGTATCAGAGACTTGGAACTGAAAAACGCCAGCAATCTGGAAATACCAAAGAGTGAAAGAGAGAAAAGGAGCGTGCTGCAGGTCACAGGCTTGTGATGAGTCAGACATGAGTTAGCAACTGGACAACAGCAACAACCGACAAGACTGTCCTCCACTTTCAGATGCTAATCGGAAACCCAAGTTTTACCTGCATTTCTGACCAACTGGCTATAAAACAGAGGTTTCCATGCCTCTCTCATTAGGTTTGATTAATTTGAGAGAGGGGCTTACAGGACTCAAGAACAGAGTTTACTCACTAGGTTACCTGTTTACTACATAGCAACCAGATAAAGAGATACACAGGGTGAGGTCCCAAACAAAGCAGCTTAGATCCTAGTGGAGTTTGGAGTCCAGCATGGTGGCACGTGGAAGAGCTGTGGTTCACCAATTTGGAAGCTCTCCAAACCCCATCCTCCTAGGTTTTTGTGGAAGCTTGGTTACAAAGGCACAATTGATTACCTCACTGGCCACAGGCTACCGATTCAACTTCAAGCCTTTCTCACCTCTTCAGAGATCAGAAGGATGGGACCGAAAGTTTCAATCCTCTGATCACGTGGTTGGCATCCCTGCCAACCAATGCCCATCCTCAGATGGTTTCCAAAAGTCACCTCACTAACAGAGACTCAAGTGTGCTTAAAGGGGTTTGTTAGAAATATCGAGACAACTTTCTCTCTCATTACTTAAGAAAGTCCAGAGGTTTTAAGAACTCTAGGCTGGAATTAGAACAGAGACCAAATATTTATTTCTTATGATAAATCACAATATCATAGCAACTCTTTCTATTCAAAGCACCAGAAGTAGTTTAGCATGACAGAAAGTTTTAGACAATTCTCTCTATTCTAGCCAAACACCACAGGAAACAATTGAGTCCCCACCTTCAACCCTATCAACAAAGGACTTCCATCCCACCTGGGAATAATGGAGTCTTCTTCATCTCCCAGCTGGAGTGAAGTCAGAAATAACTTAGTGCAGATTCAGGACTTTCAAACTTCATAATGATGACAAGTCCACCTCCTCTGTGGTGTCACGTGGGGAGTTATATCTAGGTGCTCCTACAACTCCCAGTTCGGGTAGTGTCATCGGAGACCTGACAGGGAGCTGAATTGTCACTCCCACCTCTCATATCAAGAAACCCCTTCCCCACATCAGATGCCAAAGACCAAGTAGAGAATCTGGGTGTTTTTTGTTCGTTTTCATTGAAATTTAGTTGATTTACAATACTGTGTTAGTTTCAGTTGCACAGCATAGTGATTCAGTTATTAATATTTTGCAGATTATATTCCATTTACAGGTTATTACAAATTTCGGGCATTATCCCTGTGCTATAAAATAAGCAACAGTAAATCCTTGTTGCTTATTTTATGTATAGTAATTTGTATGTATTAAAAATCACATACTTCTGATTTGTCCTTCCCCCACTCCCAGAACCTGAACTTTTATTCCCACCTGGAAACAATGAGGAAATGATGAATGTAGGAAGAAGCCAGCTAAAACAGGAGGTTTAAATAAGATCCGGAGTATCATAATCACCAAAATGTCCACTCTTCAAAAAGAATCATTCATTATAGTAAAAAAAATCACTCATTATAATAAAAACCAGAAAAACATTTTTGGGATATCAGTTATTCAAATTCCATATGCTTGACACCTAAAGTATAGTCCATAAAAAGAAAAATTGATGAATTGAACTTTATCCAAATTAAAAACCTTTGCTCTCTGAAAGATCTTGTTGAGAGAGGATGAAAAGACAAACTAAGTCTAAGAGAAAATATTTTCAAACTACAATATTTGCAAACTCAAAACATTTGTTTAAAGACTACTAACTACTAACTAGATTATACATAGAACTCTCAAAACTGAACTGTAAAAGTATAAACCACCCAATTTGAAAATGGATATAAGGGCAGCTCTTTCACTAAAGAGGATATAGAAGTGTCAGATAAGCATATAAAATGATGTTTAACATTTTAGCCACTGATGAAACATAAATTAAAACCACAATGATACATGACTCCATGCCTATTGAAATGTTTAAGATAAAAATAAAAATTAAATAAAAACAAAATGACTGCATAGTGACACACCAAATTCTTACAAGAATATAGAGAAACTGATCATATATATAATGTTGGTGGGAATGTTAAATAACATAGCCACTTTGGGAAATAGTCTATAGTTTCTTTAAGAAATATTCACAGAATTACCATAAAATCAATCCATCACACTCCCGGGCATTTATCCAGAGAAATGAAGACTTATGCTCACACAAAATCCTGTCCATTGATGTTCCTAGCAACACTATCCAAAATTACCCCAAGCTGGAAGGAGACCAGGTGTCCTTCAACAGATAAACAGATAGGAATCTGATATATCTTTAACATGGATCTCCATTCAGCACTAAGTAGGAATGAGCTATTGATATCCAACATCAATGGACTGTCAGGGAGTGATGCTGAGTTGGGGGGTGGGGGGGGAACACTCCCCAAAGATTACTTACTTTGTGATTTCACTTATATAATATTCATGAAATGACAAGATTATAAAATGGGGCAGTAGTTAATCACTGCCAGGGGTTAAGTACTAGGAAGTGTGAGTTTGGGAAGAAAGTGCAACTGACTATAAAAGGCCAGCATGAGAGATCCTTATCACTAACTTTGCAAGATGTCATTGGTGGGGATCACTGGGTGAAGAACCAAGGGGTCCTTCTGGATTGTTTCCTAGAAACTGCATGTAGATCTATGATTATTTCTACTTTAAAAAAGTTTATAAAATCATCAAATTAAAAAAAAACACAATAAAAGTCACCATGCCAGGTGTAGAGAGAGAGATCATAGGAAAAAAGGAGCACTTTCATTTTAGAAAAAGCTAAAGTTTATGTTCAGTACCTTTCATAGCACTTCTTTCCTGCTTTTTATACAAGGAGGGTCCATATTTTAATTCAGCACCAGGTCCCGCAAATTATGTAGCTGATTTTATATAGGGAAAAGGTATCTGTGTTTTGGCCCATTTTTATGAAACTTTGAAAAATGTGTGAAATCATTAAGTGGGTTTCTGATAAGGGACACCTTAGAATCTGTTTGCTTTCTGCTATCTGAAAGACTTTCAATTTCTGCTTTATGTGACAAGGATAGAGTCTACTCAAACTTGCAATTTTCTCCTCAATTCATTCACTTTTCCTCTATGTCAGGTGTCGGCTCCCCTCTAATGTCTCTTCCCATCACCAAGTTCAGCGGTCCTCCTCTGGGTCATTTCAGAAATCTTGAGTCCGTGGTACCAATTGGAGGTGCTCTCTCTAAGCCTGCCTCAGTACGTTGTGCATCTCTACTTCCAAAAATCTACATGTTCTAGTGCAGGAAATGTTCAAACTTCAGATATTTAAAGATCAAATACAGTTAAGGATCAAGTGAGCAATGAAACTGGGGTGAAATGAGCTGTTATAAGAAGGAAGCCATTGGTTAGAATTGAGTATGTTTGCAAGCCTGGGTCACTAGTCCTTATCTCTGATTGTATAGTAATATCACATGGGTTTGTTTTGGTTTTGGTTTTTTAACAATATGCTGATGTCCAGGAGCCATCCCAGAACAACTAAATCTGAATCTCTGATCAGAGTCAGGGCATATTGTTTATATTTTTAAGTTTTCTCAGAGAACAGATGTATAGACAAGGCTAAAGAATCAATTGTTCTTAAATGTAAATAAGCATAAGAATCACTTTAAAAGTTTTAAAAATTCAGATTGCAGGTAATTTCTCAGCAAATTCTAAATGAAAGCAATAAATGATACTCAGAAATAGTCATTTTAGTGCAACTGACCCCCATCCTCTGCCCCACAAACATCCTAGGACTGATTTTGATGTAGAGGGCTTGTTGACCAATATACAAGACAGTTTAGATAAACACATCTTTCCTAGAGATGTGTCAATATTTAGTTACTGGTGCCCAAAATTCCCCTGGTATATATTCATTTTTAAAAGGCCAAAACCTTAATAAACCTCCTAAATTGTGAGTTTGTCGGTAGAAATGGTAGACTATGATTTTTGAGACTATGGATTTTAGACTTGGTAGTGGGTAAGTGGGACTGATCCCAGACTCATGTTTTATGTAACAACATATCTATTACGTTCTATTGTAGGGCTGCAAGACTGATCAAAAAGTTGATGTGAGATACGAAGCTTATATAATCTCACCAGAAGAATCATCCTCTTTGCACTTAAAGAACTAAAATCAAGTTTGAGGTGAATATAGTGTCTCCTGGGCAGGGTCTTAGCTAACCTACTTGTTTTGTATTGAGCACAAAAGAACAACATACTCAGCTCAGCCCTTACATTAAAAAAAAAACACACATCATAATGGGGTAGGAAGAGGATGGCTCCACAACTAAGCAGAACACAGCAGAAGGGTAGCATTTATTGTCTGTTCTTTTCCTGGTATTTTGCTAGACATCTTATTATGTAAGTCATCCAATTTAATTCCCCTTTACAAGTGTGAAAGAACTGTTATTTTATTTTTCTAAGATTCAAGAAAACTCAAGCTAAGAGGAGTGAAGCAATGTGCCCAAGGTCACATGTTTGATGCTTAGTGTAATACCAACTATACCACTAACAATATAGCACCACATGCTGAGGCATTATTCTATTCAGTATTTTATTTTACACAAACTGTCTCCTCTGCACCTTAAAACAACCCCAGGATGTGTACGGAGAAATAGACGCTTAGAGAGATTGAGTAATGTGCCTAAAGCCTTGTATTACAAATGACAGTGCTGGCAGTTAAACACGGGGAGTCTGTCTCTGCAGTCTCTTCACTGCAGTGATCACAAACCCCAGCATACATTTCTCTACAAGGGAAGGGATCTGCAGCTCTGCTCGGGGCAAAGGAACAGGGACCAAGAGAGACCAGGCAGGGAGACTCAGAGTATGAATAAAAGAGGTTTCCTTATAATTCTACTAACTCTGTGTTAATTCATAGTAGTGAAGTTATAAAAATACTCGATGGAAATCATATAGTGGAAAAATAAGGGTTTGAAAAGAAGAAAAAAAAAATCTGAGTTCAAATGCTGCTTGTTTTTGCTAGATGACCAAGTCCTTGGTTTCTTTAAGTGTGGCTGGATGTTAAGTCCAATAGGTCATTGAAGAGTGAAAAGTTAAATGAATGTGTTCAGGCCCAGTCACATGGCAGGTATTTGGTAAATGTTAGTTTATACGTTATTGTTTTCAATCAGAATTTTGTACTATGATCTTAAATGACTATTTAGAGAGTGGGTATATCAGCTAACATTTTACTTATTTTATTTTCTTATATTTCATGCTATTCCTTTGAGGGTACACCACAACTCTGAAATAAGAGAATGTATTCTATCTATTGATACACATACACACACACACACACACACACACACATGCACATATGTATATATGACACTAAGGGATGTTTTTAAACACTGAGGCATTGTTGATAGGTGACAGAATCAGGTAGTGTTAAAGAGACCATTCTCAACTCCAAGATTCTATGGCCATCAGAAATCTCAAAGAAAGTTGACAGGGGCACAACTCATCTCTTAGTGGAAAAATGATTGTTGAATGGCAGAAAGCGAAGAGGGACTAAAGAGCCTCTTGATGAAGGTGAAAGAGGAGAGTGAAAAAGCTGGCTTAAAACTCAACATTCAAAAAACAAAGATCATGGCATCTGGTCCCATCACTTCATGGCAAATAGAAGGAGAGACAGTGGAAACAGTGTCAGATTTTATTTTCTTGGGCTCCCAAATCACTGCAGATGGTAACTGCAGCCATGAAATTAAAAAACGCTTGCTCCTTGGAAGAAAAGTTATGACAAACCTAGACAATGTATTAAAGCAAATATCACTTTGCAGACAAAGATCCATATAGTTAAAGCTATGGTTTTTCCAGTAACATGTACAGATGTGAGAGCTGGACCATCAAGAAGGCTGAGTGCCGAAGAATTGATGCTTTTGAACTGTGGTATTGGAGAAGACTCTTGAGAGTCCCTTGGACTGCAAGGAGATCAATCAGTCAATCCTAAAGGAAATCAACCTTGAGTATTCATCAGAAGGACGGGTGCTGAAGCTATAAAGCTCCATATATTGGCCACCTGATGTGACGAGCCAACTCACTGGAAAAGACACTAATGCTGGGAAAGACTGAGGGCAACAGAAGAAGGGGGAGACAGAGGATGAGATGGTTGAATGGCATCACCGACTCAATGGACATGAGTTTGAGCAAGCTCCAGGAGATGGTGAAAAAGAGGGAAGCCTGGGGTGCTGCAGTCCATATGGTCACAAAGCGTCCAACATGACTGAGTGACTAAACAACAGCAGCAGTTCAAATCTAGTTCCAGTTTCAAATAGTAACAATCACAGTCATCCTTACTCAAGATCACTCAGTTATCTCGCTCACTCTAATTTTGGAAAACAAAACCAAATGAAAATTCACATACCTTTATTGAGGTTCAACAGGAGGCAAATGTCTTTGACTAAGGAAAAAACCATGAAATCATGAAACAAAAGGCCCTTCAAGCTGTCTCTGGGCTGGTGACTACACTAGGTCCTTTCCCACAGACCTGAGTTCTCTGTGAGTAAAACGCAAAGTGAGCCATCTAACCACTATCGGTCATATCCGACTCTGAACCATACAAGGGAGAACACGCGGCCTTGAATTCAAGAGAAAATATATTTTAATCCTGCTTTTACTGATTCTTAATTGTAATACTTTGAGGAAGTGGCCTCAATATTCTGAATTTCTCCTTGTCTATATAATGTAAAAAGAGTAGATCTCAAACTCCATGGTAGTTAAACATCTCCTGTCAAGCACTTAAAAAAACAAAAAAAAGTGTTTACACAGGTAACATTTTTTTTTTTCCTTATTAGAATGTAGTAGGTCAGGGGCTGGGCTCAGGAATCTAAAATAATTTACAAAATAGAATTAGGTTAATCTTTGATTAATGTATGCTTGTGCTTTAAGAAATGTTGACACTCATCCCTTTCATGTTTATTATAACCATATCTATATATATCTTATGTACATATGATATATATACATATATATTTCACAATTAGTTCTCACAAAAATCTTGGTCTGGAATTTAATTGAAGATTTGTGAACCAGGGACAGGCTGGTCAGGGATTGTGTCAGGGATCATATTCTCAGATATCTTTCCAGATTCCATAAGCTGCCTCTACTCTTCAAGGAATATAGGAATTAGTCTTGATCCTTCGATTCTCTTTAATAGACTCAGAAAATTTGAAATGGATCATCAAGAGCTTAGGGAAATATTACATTTTCAGTTTGAGGTACGTTTAAATTACTTTCAAATGAGTTGTTATTCTCAGTAGTTTTGCTTAAATGATAATACTGAAATCAAATGAAGGGAGAAAAGAATATACCTTCCCCCATCCCATTTCCTACAGCTCATAAATGTGCCTCACATTGTTTCACAGCACATCTACAATTAAACAAAGTGTGCATTTTTATTTTAACTTAGGGAATATGACTTAATGCTCAATTTAAATGGGTTTGGTAATGCCTCCATCTCCTAGAGGTAAAATACATTTAATTTTTCCCAATAAACTGGGAAATGAAAAGCAACACTAGCTTTTGCTTAGCCCTGGGAGCCCTGTTTAGTTTTCTGTTGTTACACTTGCTTGCCCATCCCTGACCAGAGGGAGTTTATTCAACAGGATGATGTTGTTTAGGGACAATGAGAAGAGAGAATCTTGTCAAAAGTAATAAATCCTACAACAGAGAACAGAAACATGTGTCAGGCTTTTCAAGTTAAAACTGAGTTTTGGCAGAGATCTGCAAAATTCCTGTTTGCTTACAGGCCATGTTTATTGTGTGTTATTTGCTGGCTCAGATAAGTTGTTGGCAGACACTTGGTTTAAAAAAAAAAAAGAAAGAAATTATATATGACTTTCACAACTTCTGGTATTGGCCAGAGATCACATACTATCATTACTTTGGGCAACAGTTCTTCAGACCATCTGAATAGTTTGATTTTATACATAGCATTTTGACAACTGTGGAATTTTTTAAGAAACAGTCTTGACTCTCAGTATTGCTGAGCTGATGTGTAACTTCCAAGGTCTGTGGCTCAATGGCTGCTTTCTCATTGTCTATCTGTCGTGTAACATCTGAATTCAGAGTGTGCCATAATGCTACTCTAATTTTCTTTTATTAGACATGAGGGATTACTTATTAATTAGAGGGAATACAATTTAAAATATATAAGGTATGCTAAAATGTATGATAGAGAGATGGTTTAGTCCCTATCTGACTCTTTGTGACCCCATGGACGGCATGTAGCCTGCCAGGCTCCTCTGTACATAGGATTTCCCAGGTGAGAACACTGGAGTGGGTTGCCATTTCCTTCTCCAGGAAATCTTCCCAAACCAGGGATCAAACTCAGGTCTCCTGCATTGCAGGCAGCCTCCTACATTGCAGGTGGATTCAATTCTTTATCGACTGAGCCACCAGGCAAGTACAGAGAGAAGGTCAAGTTAATTATGTACAAATATGATGCAGCCTAATTAATTGCTTACTTATACTTTTAATTATTCTGAGTTATTTAAATGTAGTTGAGAAAACTCATGAGATTAAATTGGCCCTTTTTGCAATGTAGAACAATAATAAATACTTAAAATAGGATTAGAACAATAGGCAGAAAGTGCAGAATCAAAACAAAAAGTCACAATGAAAAAAAATGACAAATCACTCTGTCAGAAAAACATTCTGTATACCAGAAATAAATTTTAAAGTTATTAGACTTTATTTTTTGAGCTAGAAAAAAATAGTTAAAAATAAATGAAAACCAAAAGAACCAAATTAAGGATTCTTTGGGACAGACCTCTCTAAAAACAGAAGCAAAATGGGAAGAAAAAAGCACCCACTAAGAGAACACCTCTCAAAAAGACAAGGTACTTATTGACAAAATACTTTCTCTGTTAAACATAAAAGGAAAAACAATGAGAAAACAAAATAAAAAGTAAAGCATGAACTTACAAGAAAAATAATAGGTAATCCAAGGAAATGGCAACCTACTTCAGTACTCTTGCCTGGAAAATCCCATGGATGGAGGAGCCTGGTAGGCTTCACTTTTCACTTTTGACAATTCCAGGACTCTTGTAGATAGTAGTTAATATGTTGATATCTGGGGTTGTAAAAAGTAAAATAATTGCATGCTGTCATTTCCACTCTCATACATTTATTATTATAAAAGAGATTTTGATGGAAGCCTGAGGAAGTAATAGGAAAAATACTAAATGTAAATGCTCAGTTGAGCTTAATTTTGCTCATTCTTCTATGTGCAGAAAACTTCATATAAGGAAACATGTGCTTTCATTGAACCTTCTAATAATCTTTTACGAACAATAATAATCACTATGAACAGAGCTAGTGGAGGTGACAGAATTCCAGTTGAGCTATTTCAAATTCTAAAAGATGATGCTATGAAAGTGCTGCACTCAATATGCCAGCAAATTTGGAAAACTCAGCAGTGGCCGCAGGACTGGAAAAGGTCAGTTTTCATTCCAATCCCAAAGAAAGGCAATGCCAAAGAATGCTAAAACTACCGCACAATTGCACTCATCTCACACACTAGTAAAGTAATGCTCAAAATTCTCCAAGCCAGGCTTAAGGAATACATGAACCATGAACTTCCAGATGTTTAAGGTTTTACAAAAGGCAGAGGAACCAGAGATCAAATTGCCAACACCTGCTGGATCATTGAAAAAGCAAGAGAGTTCCAGAAAAACATCTATTTCTGCTTTATTGATTATGCCAAAGCCTTTGACTGTGTAGATCACAATAAACTGTGGAAAATTCTGAAAGAGACGTGAATACCAGATCACCTGACCTGCCTCTTGAGAAATCTATATGCAGGTCAGGAAGCAACAGTTAACTGGACATGGAACAACAGACTGGTTCCAAATCAGGAAAGGAGTATGTCAAGGCTGTATATTGTCACCCTGCTTATTTAGCTTGTATGCAGAGTACATCATGAGAAACGCTGGGCTGGATGAAGTACAAGTTGGAAACAAGATTGCTGGGAGAAATATCAATAACCTCTGATATGCAGATGATACCACTCTTACGGCAGAAAGTGAAGAAGAACTAAAGAGTCTCTTGATGGAAGTGAAAGAGGAGAGTGAAAAAGTTGACTTAAAGCTCAACATTCAGAAAACTAAGATCATATTATCTGGTCCCATCACTTCATGGCAAACATGGGGAAACAGTGTCAGACTTTATTTTTTGGGCTCCAAAATCACTGCAGATGGTGACTGCTGCCATGAAATAAAAAGACGCATATTCCTTGGAAGGAAAGTTATGACCAAACTAGGTAGCATATTAAAAAGCAGAGACATTGCTTTGTCAACAAAGGTCCATCTAGTCAAGGCTATGGTTTTTCCAGTGGTCATGTGTGGATGTGAGAGTTGGACTATAAAGAAAGCTGGTGCCGAAGAATTGATGCTTTTGAACTGTGGTGTTGGAGAAGACTCTTGAGAGTCCCTTGGACTGCAAGGAGATCCAACCAGTCCATCCTGAAGGAGATCAATCCTGGGTGTTCATTGGAAGGACTGTGTTGAAGCTGAAACTCTAATACTTTGGCCACCTGATGCGAAGAGCTGACTCATTTGAAAAGACCTTGATGCTGGGAAAGATTGAGGGCAGGAGGTGAAGGGGATGACAGAGGATGAGATGGTTCGATGCCATCATCGACTCAATGGACATGAGTTTGGGTAAACTTTGGGAGTTGGTGATGGACAGGGAGGCCTGGCGTGCTGTGGCCCATGGGGTCGCAAAGAGTCGGACACAACTGAGCGACTGAACTGGACTGAATAATCTTTTGTATTATTATTTTGCTTGCTTTTCAGTTGAGAAGACAGAACATCAAAGGAATGATGCAACTTTCTCAAGTTCATACAATTAATAAGTATGAAAGGAACTGTAATCTGAGAGAGTCTAACATAGCTCTTTCAATTACACTGAATTGCCTCATGGAAGGGGCCAGTCGTTAATTCACATTTTTGAGCAATTTTCATTCACTTCTTGAGTTAAGTTGCATGCATCATCTCATTTCACTGTGAGGTCAATATTGAGAATAAGTGTCATTTTTTTTCTAACTTATAAGTAAGGTAGGGAGATTAGCAGGGGCAAAATTTGTTTCTCAAACACTGAACCATGTGTAAATGTTGCTTGTGTTGAAATCTTCCACATTCCTACATGTAGAACAACCAACCAAAAAAATGAGAAACATGATAAAGTGATTTTTCTATGAAATTCTCTCTCCCTGTGTTTTGAGAATTGACACTTTCTTTTCACTTCTGAAATACTGGTGAAAAGATTGCAGTACTAGTTTTGTGTACACCTATTGGTTTAGTATGAAATTTCAAAGTAGCAATTACAATATTTTTATTTAATTTTACTCTGTGTTCATTAACATATAATTCAAAAAAACTGTAAAGGTTTTTTTCTTAATTGTTTTGGAAAAAGAATACAATTTTAAAATTACAAATTTTACTTGACATTTAATAGAAAAAATAAACAGGAGAGTATTAAAACATTGATAAATGAAAAGGACCATATTTTAAATTTTATGGTGGAAATGATTTTAGTAGCTTCTACATCTATTTTTCAAATGAGATTTGTATTCTCATTTGGGAAATTGAGCATTTCAATATTTTCAATATTTCTTTATCCCAGTTTCAAACCTTCAGGGCCTAATGGACATATTTAATTCTTCTCCCTCTAGTACCTCTTTTTAGAGGATTGCTTGAGTAGAGGACCCTCCTTGACACACAGTAAAATTTCTTTGGAAAAAGTTAATAAGACAGGGTCTCTGTAGAACTGAGCAATTCAAGAAAGATTTGTAGCTCACAAAGATTTGGAGCTCAAAGCTCTTAAAATTAAACCTTTTAAATTTCTTGAATGATCATACTTGTCTCTTAAATTATCATTTCATTTCACCTCTTTTCCTTTCTTTACAGCACAAAAAGTCATAATATTATAACTCTTTTAAATGTAAGTCAAATCACACCATCCTTTCCCTTAAGACTATTCAATGGTCTCCCATTAAATTAATAAAATATCCTCATCTTTTGCTGCTCTGCCTATGGCTCACTCAACTCCACTCACCCTTGTCTCTCTGCTATGCATAGAACTCCCAAACACATCTTGCCTCTAGGTCTCTGCTCCTTTTTTCTTCTACGGCTGCTATTCTTCCCCTGTCACATGTTTCACTCCTTCTCAGGTTCTAGTCAAATATCACCTTATCTGAGATGTGTATGATGATATCCTATGTAAAATAGTATTCTCCATTCTACCACCCCAATCCTAACACTTTCTACCTCCAAGTTTGTCCTAATAATATTTATTATACTTAACATTACACTTAACATTGATTTTTTAGCTGTCCAAAATACACTGTCCTTTAGAGGACAGACTTTCTCTCTTTTGTTTATGGCTGTTTCCTCAGCTGACACAAAGTAGTGCCTCACTAAATAATGATGGAAAAATGACTGGAAAGCTCACTTTCTTACTGGTCCCATGGCTTCTTTGTCATTGGTATCATGGTGAGAATCACTCTGAAATTAATATAGTCTCAGTCCAAACCCTGGTTATGCCCCCTGCAGGTTAATTAGCCTTGTTAAACCGAGGCAAGTCTTGCATCCTCCCTGAAAATTTTTTTTTTCATTTATTTTTATTAGTTGGAGACTAATTACTTTACAATATTGTAGTGGTTTTTGCCATACATTGACATGAATCAGCCATGGATTTACATGTGCTCCCCATCCTGAACCCCCCTCCCACCTCCCTTCCCATCCCATCCCTCTGGGTCATCCCAGTGCATCAGCTCTGAGCACGTGTCTCATGCATCCAACCTGGGCTGGTGATCTGTTTCACACTTGATAATATACATGTTTCAATGCTATTCTCTCAGAACATCCCACCCTTGCCTTCTCCCAAAGAGTCCAAAAGTTTGTTCTATACATCTGTGTCTCTTTTTCTGTCCTGCATATAGGGTTATCGTTACCATCTTTCTAAATTCCATATATATGCGTTAGTATACTGTATTGGTGTTTATCTTTCTGGCTTACTTCACTGTGTATAATGGGCTCCAGTTTCATCCATCTCATTAGAACTGATTCAAATGAGTTCTTTTTAATGGCTGAGTAATATTCTATTGTGTATATGTACATTTCTCCAAAGAAGACATACAGATGGCTAACAAACACATGAAAAGATGCTCAACATCACTCATTATCAGAGAAATGCAAATCAAAACCACAACGAGGTACCATTACACGCCAGTCAGGATGGCTGCTATCCAAAAGTCTACAAGCAATAAATGCTGGAGAGGGTGTGGAGAAAAGGGAACCCTCTTACACTGTTGGTGGGAATGCAAACTAGTACAGGCACTATGGAGAACAGTGTGGAGATTCCTTAAAAAACTGGAAATAGAACTGCCATATGACCCAGCAATCCCACTCCTGGGCATACACACCAAGGAAACCAGATCTGAAAGAGATACATGTACCCCAATGTTCATCGCAGCACTGTTTATAATTGCCAGGATATGGAAGCAACCTAGATGCCCATCAGCAGATGAATGGATAAGGAAGCTATGCTACATATACACAATGGAATATTACTCCCTGAAATTACCCTTGCCTGTAAACTATAAGATCTACAACCACCCTCCCTCCCTCACAGGATTGCTAGGATGGCCAAATGAGATAAAGGTAAAACTTCTAAGTATGGTTCTAAAAGGATTATGTTTAAGGTGACTGATGGCATAACAAGTACATCTAGTTTAGTTTTAGATTTAGTTTAATATCTTGTTAGTTAGAAATACATGGAATGATAAAGCAAACAATTTTATTTTAGGGGTACTACTTTCTTCCATTCTTCAACATCATAAAACAACATTTTTTTTTTCTGGGACAACTGACAATATATTTTTCCTGGTATAATTAACAGCCTGTTTTGATGTAACTGGTATTCTGAGTAGATTTTACTCTGGGTGCATGTATGTGCACCAACAACTATTCTTCAGACTTTAAAAGATGGTTAGATGTATCCACTATAATAATAAACTGACACATTTAAAGGACTCAAATTTGCATGCCAGTGGCAACAGAGGGTAAATTTGGGGTTTGTTTTGAATATTGAAAAAGTGTTCATAAAAGCAGTGGGTGCTTGTGATAAGCAAGTAACATGTTAAGGACATGTGAGTGTTGTCACTTTAATCTTCCTCTCAAAGTCACTGGAATATCCCAGACAAAATATTAAAGAAATTAGACAAGATTAAAGAGTCAGAATACATAGAAAATTAAAGAAGAGGTATAAATCGCCACGTCTTCATATTGGCAACTTAATGGGCTTTATTTTTCCTTCTGCCTGAATCTGTAATAGTGTCAAAGGTCTTAACTGATCACTGAAAATAATAATCATTCTAATAATCATCTGATTATCCTCCATGCAGGGTATCTGTGATGAGGTCTCCCTAGCAGTGGCCCTTTCTGGAAGCTGTGAGTTTCATGGGGTTTTGCTATGTGCTTGTAAATCACCATGAACTGTAATTACCCCCTTAAAAATGGAAGATTTTAAATTTGACATTGTATTTAAAGTACTACAGAAACATGAGGATATCTGTTGGAGTGGGGATAAGAAGGAATTAGAGACTTGATCTTGAAAAAGGAAATCTGATGAAAGTTAAAGTATGATTTTCAAAAAGAAAAAAAAATCACTCCACATACATGTAGAATGCATATTCAAAGATTCTATACAATTCATTAAGAATAAAAGTTGTAAGATATTATGACCAGTTCAAAGAGTACTTGGGAAGCTAAGTGTACATAGAACATTTGACAAAGAAATACCAAGTTCAGAGTGTTTTATATAGAAATCTAATTAATGCCTAGTGGGGCCACAAACCATAATCCCTGGGATTATTTGTTCTGCTAGAGAGAAATTATTTGCCTCTCTACCTGACCAAAATCTGCAGGTTAATATCTATGCTTACAAAATTATGAAGCAGCCCAATCAATGTAAATGTTATCAAAGTTGCAAGTTCAGAGCTGCACTAAAAATAAAAGCACTCAGAAACCTGTTTGCTCATTTCCAAGTTTCAGATAATTATTCTGACAGAAGGGAATAAGCCTCAGGAGCAGAAAGTTTGTCTTTATCTAATTCAGAATGCATTGTAAGTAACAATTAGGCCAGTATCAATGGTTGTGAAAGGGATTATATAGTGATAATGTGTGATAAGCTAGCCATTTGGTCGATCATTAAAGTACCTGAAATTGGACAGTTTCTTGAATATAGTGTTTGCTTCAGGCCCTTCAGTGACTACAAGGAAGGTTAAGAAGTACAGCCAGACTGAAATTCAGTGAAGCTCTATTTTGTACTCCTTAAGAAAAAGCAACATGTTCACACTACTATATTAAAAATGGATAACCAACAAGGACTTATTGTATAGCTCAGGGAACTCTGCTCAATAATAAGTAACAACCTAAATGGGGAAAGAGTTTGAAAATGAATAGATACATGTATATGTCTAACTGCATGACTCTGCTGTACACCTAAAACTAGCAAAACATTATTAATCAACTATGCCCCAATATAAAATAAAAAGTTAAAGGAAATTTCAGATACCATAGTGATTTTAATTTCAACATTAGAGACTGGTTTCTGAGGGACCATACACTGAAACAACTCTGAGCTGAATCACTAAATTAAATCTTAAATAAAAGAATAGAGAACTCAAGAGAATAAAGTGAAAAATCAGATCACATAACTCTTTATTCTTACACTTCTAGAGGTTCCCAGTCACTGAAGGTTCAAACATCCCCCCAAGACCAACATAAGGCACTGAGGGATCTGGCTTCTGGCTATTTCTCTGACCTCATGTCCCGCCACCACTCACTGCCCCCAGTATTCTTCAGCCAGAGCAGCTCCATGATAAAAATAACTCAAAACATTAATATAAAAAGGGTATAACTCAATATAATAAAGATCATATAATAATCAGCGGGCTTCCCTGGTGGCTGAGACAGTAAAGAATCTGGCTGCAATGCAGGAGACCTGGGTTCCATCGCTGGGTTGGGAAGATCCCCTGGAGGAGGGCAGGGCAACCCACTCCAGTATTCTTGCCTAGAGAATTCCCCATGGACAGAGGAGCCTGGCTGACTACAATTCATGGGGCCAAAAAGAGTTGGACATGACTGAGAGACTAAGCACATATAATAATCAATAATATTAACTCATTAACTAACCCAGTTATGGTTGAGTAATGGTTAACTCATTAACCAACCTAGGGATTGAACCCAGGTCTCCCGCATTGCAGGTGGATTCTTTACCAACTGAGCCACAAGTGAAGACCAAGAATACTGCAGTGCGTAGCCTGTCCCTTCTCCAGTGGATCTTCCCAACCCAGGAATCGAACTGGGGTCTCCTGCATTGCCGGCGGATTCTTTACCAATTGAACTATCAGGGAAGCCCAATATTAACTAATTATATATTAATATATATAATGTTTTATATATGTGTGTATGTATACACACACACACACACACACATATATATATATGAATGACATGCCCACAGCTAACATTACAGAAATGGAAAAAGCTGAAAACTTTTCTTCCAAGATCAGACATAAGACAACAGTTCCCACTCTCACCACTTATTTTCAATATAGAACTAGAGGCCCTAGCAAAGCAATTAGGCAAGTAAAGAAAAATAAAAGGCATCCATATTAGACAGTAAGAAGTAAAACTGTTTCTGTTTCCAGATTGCATATTATATAAAGAAAACCCTAAAGACTCCAAAAATGCTATTTCATAGAACTAATAAATTAATTCAGTTTTAGAATACAATGTTAATATACAAAGATCAGTTGCATTTCTATACACTAAAAATGAACTATCAGAAAGAGAAATGAAGAACACAATCTTATTTATAATAGAATCTACAAGAATACTTTAACCACAGAGATGAAAGAACAGTACAATGAAAATTATAAGATACTGATGAAAAAGATTGTAGACACAAATAAATGGAATGATATTCTAAATTCATGAATTATAAGAATGACTATTATTAAATATCCATACTACCCAAATTAACATACAGATTCAAGACAATCGCTATCAAAATTCCAGTGGCATTTTCACAGAAATAGAAAAAGCAACTCTAAAATTTGTATTGAATCACAAAAGACCCCAAAGAGTCAAGCAATCTTGAGAATGCCCAAAGCCACCACACTTTCTGATTTTAAAGTATATTACAAAGTTATAGCAACTAAAACAGTATTCTATTGCTATAAAAATAGAAACAGAGACCAATGGGTGAGGAGTTTTAGTTTTGATAGATGAAAGATTCTGGAAATGGATAGTTATGATGGTTGAACAACTCCGTGAATGTACTTAATACCACTGAACCATATATTTTCAAACAGTTAATATAGAAAGTTTTATGTTATACATATTTTACCAAAATAAAAAAAGTTTAAAAACTTAAAAATAGCTCAGAAATAATCCTACACATATACAGTCAATTAATCTTTGACAAGAGTGACAAGAATGTAAAATGGGGAAAGGATAATCTCTTCAATAAATGGGGTTGGGAAAACTAGATATCCACATGCAAACAAGTGAAATTGGACCATACCTAATACTATACACAAAAATCAACTCAAAATGGGTTAAAAACTTAAAAAACCTATAACTGAAATCATAAGACAGTTTGAATAATACCCAGGAAGGAAAGTCCTTGATACTTGTCTTACAATAATTTTTTGGATATAACAGCAAAGGCACAGCAAGATAAAGAAATTAGTAAATAAATAAACAATGGGATTATATCAAACTAAAAATCTTCAACACAGCAAAAGAAACAATAGAGTGAAAGACAACAGAATGGGAGAAAATATTTGCAAATAATACACTGATGGGGTTAATATCAAATTCAAATGCATATAAAAACTCATACACCTCATAGACACTCACATACAATTAAAAATTGGGCAAAGTATCCAGGTAGATGTTTCTCCAAAGAAAACATAGAAAAATAGCCAACAGGTACATGAAAAGGTATCCAACCTTTCCTTTCATCAGGAAAATGCAAATGAAACCGACAATGAGATATCACTTCACATCTGTTAGGATGGCTATCATGGAAAAAATAAATAAATAAAGTAGACAACAAGAGTGGGTGGGGACACAGGGACAGGGAACCCAGGTTAGTGAAAATGTATTTTGGTATAGTTATTGTGGGAAAAGAGTTTCATCAAAAAATTTAAAATAGACCTGCCATATGATCCAGAACTACCACATTTGGTACTTTTTCCACAGGAATTGAAATCAGGATCTCAAAAACATACCTGCATTCTCAGGTTCATTGTAGCATTATTCATAATAGCCAAGATATGGAAACAACCTAAATCTCTATCAACAGGTGATTGGGTAAAGAAGATGTTGCATATACACACAATGGAACACTATTCAACTTTTAAAATGAAGGAAATCCTGCCAGTTGTGACATTACGCTAATTGAAATAAACCAAAGAAACAAAGACAAAAATACATTATGATTGAATTATGTGGACTCTGAAATATTCAAATTTAAAACACAGAAGAGATGACGCTTGACAAGAACAGTGAGGAAGAAGGAATGGGAGGTGATGGTCAAATGATACAAAGTTTCAGTTACACAAAATAAATTCTGAAGATCCACTGCACAGCATGGTGCCTACAGTTAACAATACTGTATTATGTACTTAAATTTTTTTTAATGATGATAGATCTTGTTTAGAGTTCTTTCAACACACATTAAAAACAACAATAATAATAATGGAGGCAAGAGGAAACTTTGAAGGGTGATGGATATGTCTTTGGTTTTGATGGTGGCGATGAGTATAAACTTATCCCCAAACTTATCAAGTTATATACATTAGTATATATAGCTTTTTCTTTTCAAATTACAACTCAATAAAGTGATTTTAAAAACAAAGGTGAAAATATTAAAGAAAATAAAGTTTAAAAAAAACACATAATTATCTTATTACCTTTTCCAAGTATATATTGTACATGCCCAGTACCTGCTAGGAATTTGGTAGAAATAAGAGTACTGATTTGAAGAAGTAGTTTTCTGGTTAAATGTAAGGAAAATATTTTATTTAGTGTTTCAAGTAGGACTACATTGCTGAGTGAGTAAGAAGAAGCATTCTCAAGGTCTTTAGGAGATACATTTCAAGTGAAAGGAAAGGGTTGTCAAAACTTCTTTGAAAATAAGTGAGTGAGAGATAAAATTATTCCATGTCTATCTTGTCTTCAAGATAAGATCGCAAAGAATCTGGGTCAAAAACAGTCAGACAGGACTGATGGACTGAACTGACTATTCTTGTCTTCAAATCAATATAGTTTGAGGAGGTAGATTAATGTGTTTACCAAGACAAGGAGCACACAAGATCAAGTTATCTTTGCGTAGAATAAGCGCTGAGTAAGATTACCTGTGTGACACTCTTCAAGGAATGGGTCTGCCATATATACTTTTTTTTCTTTCTACCCCCTTTTATGTTTACCTGTATCTTGAAAGTAAAAATGAAAGTTGCTCAGTTGTGAACGACTCTTTGCCACCCCATAGACATAGTCCATGGAATTCTCGAGACCAGAATACTGGAGTGGGTAGCCTTCCCCTTCACCAGGGGATCTTCCCAACCCAGGGATCGAACCCAGGTCTCCAGCATAGAAGGTGGATTTTTTACCAGCTGAGCCACAAGAGAAGCCCAACCTGTATCTTATCTTTGTCCTTTTCCTGTCTCCCTCCATTCTTTCACCATCCTTTATTGTTTTATATAATGAGAGGTTCTCAAGGTAACAATACTGAAGTGGTTTGCCATCCCCTTCTTCAGTGGACCATGTTTTGTCAGCCATGAAATTAAAAGACGCTTGCTCCTTGGAAGAAATGCTATGACAAACCTAGACAGCATATTAAAAAGCAGAGACATTACTTTGCCAACAAAGGTCTATACAGTCAAAGCTATGGTTTTTCCAGTAGTCATGTATGGATGTGAGAGTTGGACTATAAAATTCTTCGGCGTTCTTCTTGAACGCCAAAGAATTGATGCTTTTGAACTAAGGTGTTGGAGTAGACTCTTGAGAGTCCCTTGGGCTGCAAGTCCATCCAAAAGGAAATCAGTCCTGAATATTCATTGAAAGGACTAATGCTGAAGCTGAAACTCCAATACTTTGGTCGCCTAATGCAAAGAACTGATTCCTTAGAAAAGACCCTGATAAAAGACTGAAGTCAGGAGGAGAAGAGGATGACAGAGGATGAGATGGTTGGATGGACATGAGTTTGAGCAAGCTCTGGGAGTTGGTGAGGGGCAGGGAAGCCAGGCGTGCTGCAATCCATGGGGTCGCAAAGAGTCGGACATGACTGAGTGACTGAACTGAACTGAAAAATGTGAGGCATTTTACTTGGTAAATTAGATGAGTCAGTGGATAAACATCAAGCAATGAATGCAGTTCAGTGGATGCAGGTCAAAAAGATTGGTTAAATAAGTTTGGTATATTTCAATTCACAAGTCTGTTCCAGCTGGGGAGAGGGATGTGTTTATTAGACTGCTCCATACTCTCATACGGGGCTTCCCTGGTGACTCAGAGGGTAAAGCATCTGCCTGTGATGTGGGAGACCCAGGTTCGATCCCTGGGTCGGGAAGATCCCCTGGAGAAAGAAATGGCAACCCACTCCAGTATTCTTGCTTGGAGAATCCCAGGGACAGAGGAGCCTGGTGGGCTACAGTCCACAGGGTCACAAAGAGTCGGACACGACTGAGCGACTACACACACACACACTCATATGCTTGTGTTCAATGTCACTTTTTCTGCATGGTATATCATGAACTGTCAATCAGTATAACTTCCTCCTGGAGACCATCTCTGGTTCCATCAATCTTTGTTAAGCTCCTGTATCATAATTTCCTGATTTCATGTGTTTATTTATTATTAATAACATCTTGGTTTTGATTTACTTTCATATTCTGTGAGAAAAAAAAAATCTTTATACATTGCTATCTTACCTGGGACTGCATTGTTAGCAGTGTCCCAGAGCAGATTATTTTCCTGAACTTAGAATTATTTGAGATACAACTCTTTTTTAATATTCTTGTGAATCTGTCCATGGAAATTTTCACCATAACCACCAGAATTCATTTATTTGAGATTAGGAAACCACTGTCTTTGGTTCTTAATATATAACCACATATATAATATAAATGGTGGTTAATATATAACCACCATATAATCTCTAAATCACAACTTTATTTATACTGTATTAAAGAAATACTTAGACTACTTCTACAGAATTTCTAAATTGTGAAGAGTGACACTGTTATTTATAATAAGAAACACATATTTGGTCCATCCAATTTCTAGCACAGAGTTTCTAAAAACCTTGCAATCTCTTCAGTAGTGTCATTTATTATGTTAATAATGTGACTTTTGGAATGCCCTTAGATCACTTAGCCATGAACTTAAAAGACGCTTTTACTCCTTGGAAGGAAAGTTATGACCAACCTACATAGCATATTAAAAAGCAGAGACATTACTTTGCCAACAAAGGTCTGTCTGGTCAAGGCTATGGTTTTTTCAGTGGTCATGTATGGATGTGAGTTGGACCGTGAAGAAAGCTGAGCACCGAAAAATTGATACTTTTGAACTGTGGTGTTGGAGAAGACTCTTGAGAGTCCCTTGGGCTGCAAGGAGATCCAACCAGTCCATCCTAAAGGAGATCAGTCCTGGGGGTTCATTGGAAGGACTGATGCTGAAGCTGAGACTCCAATACTTTGGCTACCTCATGCGAAGAGTTGACTCATTGGAAAAGATCCTGATGCTGGGAGGGATTGGGGGCAAGAGAAGAAGGGGACGACAGAGGATGAGATGGCTGGATGGCATCACCAACTCGATGGACACGGGTTTGAGTAGACTCCGGGAGTTGGTGATAGACAGGGAGGCCTGGCGTGCTGCGATTCATGGGGTCGCAAAGAGTCAGACACGACTGATGGACTGAACTGAACTAAACTAGATCACTTAAGTCTGGAGGCTGGTTGCCAGGGGGACCAGCCTAGTGTTGGAGGGTTGAACCTTTCTGTCCCATCCCTTGACCTCAAAAGAGGGGAGAGGAGCTGGAAGTTGAATCAATTGCCAATGGCCAATGGCTTATTCAATCACACCTACACAAGGAAGCCTCCATAAAAATCCAAAAGGACCAGGTCCAGAGAGATTCTGTGTTGATGAAAAGTGGAGATGCTAGAAGAGTTACACCCTGAAGAGGTCATGGAAGCTCCATGTTTTGCTCTTACATTACCCTATGCATCTCTTCCATCTGGCTGTTCCTACGTTACATTCTTATGTAATAAACTGGCAATCTAATAAATAAAATATTTTTCTGAGTTGTGTGAGCTGCTCTAGAAAATTAACTGAACTCAAGGAGGAGGTTGTGGGAACATCTAATCTACAGCCAGTTGATCAGAAGTACAAGTAACAACCTGAATGTGCCACTGGTGTCTGAAATTGAAGGAGGGGAGTCTTTGAAATCGCCAATCTATAAATAGAAGCACAGGTGACAACCTGGGCTTGCAACTGAAATCTGAAGTTGCAAGGTGGAAGTACCCTTGTAGAGCTGAACCCCTAACCACTGGAATATGATGTTATGTCCAGGTAAATAGTGTCAGAATTGAGTACAATTTTCAGACATCCTGCTGATGTCCTACAATTGTTTAGTATTGCATGGGGTGGCCCCTTGCCATATTGAAATTAGGTCCAGGAACCCAAAAGATGGGATCATATGAATAGGGATACATATAAGTCTGAGAAAGTCAATTCTTAGGAAGGTTGATAAGAAGTCTGGGGGTCCCTGAGGAGAGAGGGGTCTGGGGTTCTCAAGGAGATAGAGGTCTGGAATTCACAAGGAGGAGGAAAGGATAAACTTTTTTTTTTCTCTCTACATTCCTTACTCTAGTCACATAAAATGGGTTCTTTTTTTTCTTTAAGAACTGATGAGTACACAACAAACAACTCAGTTTAAACTCTACTCAGTCAGTCAGATCAGTTGCTCAGTCATGTCTGACTCTTTGCGACCCCATGGACTGCAGCATGCCAGGCCTCCCTGTCTATCACCAACTCCCAGAGTTTACTCAAACTCAAGACCACTGAGTTGGAGATGCCATCCAACCATCTCATCCTCTGTCATCCCCTTCTCCCCCTGCCTTCAATCCTTCACAGCATCAGGGTGTTTTCCAAAGAGTCAGTTGTTCACATCAGGTGGGCAAAGTATTGAAGTTTCAGCTTCATCATCAATCCTTCCAATGAATATTCAGGACTGATTTCCTTCAGGATGAACTGGTTGCATCTCCTTGCAGTCCAAGGGACTCTCAAGTATCTTCTCTGACACTGCAGTTCAAAAGCATCAACTCTTTGGCCCTCAGGTTTCTTTATAGTCCAACTCTCACATCCATACATGAAAGAAAAGAAAAGTGAAAGTGAAGTCGCTCAGTCATGTCTGACTCTTTGCAACCCCAAGGACTATAGCCTAACACGCTCCTCTGTCCATGGGATTCTCCAGGCAAGAGTGGAGTGGGTTGCCATTTCCTTCTCCAGGGGATCTTCCGGACCCAGGGATTGAACCCAGGTCTCCCACATTGCAGGCAGACGCTTTACCCTCTGAGCCACCAGAGAAGCCCCTTATCCATACATGACTACTGGAAAAACCATAACTTTGACTGTACAGACCTTTGTTGGCAAAGAAATGTCTCTGCTTTTTAATAAGGTATCTAGGTTGATATTTCTCCTGGCAATCTTGATTCCAACTTGTGCTTCATCCAGCCTGGCATTTCTCATGATGTACTCTGCATAGAAGTTAAATAAGCAGGGAGACAATATACAGCCTTGACATACTCCTTTTCCAATTTGGAAGCAGTCTGTTGTTCATATCCAGTTTTAACTGTTGCTTCCTGACCTGCATACAGGTTTCTCAAGAGGCAGGTCAGGTGGTCTAGTATTCCCATCTCTTTCAGAATTTTCCACAGTTTATTGTGATCCACACAGTCGAAGGCTTTCGTGTAGTCAATAAAGCAGAAATAGATGTTTTTCTGGAACTCTCTTGCTTTTTCGATGATCCAGCGGATGTTGGCAATTTGATCTCTGGTTCCTCGGCCTTTTCTAAAACCAACTTGAACATCTGGAAGTTCTTGGTTCACGTATTACTGAAGCCTGGCTTGGAGAATTTTGAGCATTACTTTACTAGCGTGTGAGATCAGTGCAATTGTGTGGTAGTTTGAGCATTCTTTGGGATTGCCTTTCTTTGGGATTGGAATGAAAACGGACCTTTTCCAGTCCTGCGGCCACTGCTGAGTTTTCCAAATTTGCTGGCATATTATGTGCAGCACTTTCACAGAAACATCTTTCAGGATTTGAAACATCTCAACTGGAATTCCATCACCTCCACTAGCTTTGTTCATAGTGATGCTTTCTAAGGCCTACTTGACTTCACATTCCAGGATGTCTGGCTCTAGGTGAGTGATCACACCATTGTGATTATCTGGGTCATGAAGATCTTTTTTGTACAGTTCTTCTGTGTATTCTTGCCACCTCTTAATATCTTCTGCTTCTGTTAGGTCTGTACCATTTCTGTCCTTTATCGAACCCATCTTTGCCTGAAATGTTCCCTTGATATCTCTAATTTTCTTGAAGAGATCTCTAGTCTTTCCCATTCTGTTGTTTTCCTCTATTTCTTTGCACTGATAGCTGAGGAAGGCTTTCTTATCTCTCCTTGCTATTGTTTGGAACTCTGCATTCAAATGGGAATATCTTTCCTTTTCTCCTTTGCTTTTTGCTTCTCTTCTTTTCACAGCTATTTGTAAGGCCTCCTCAGGCAACCATTTTGCCTTTTTGCATTTCTTTTCCTTGGGGATGGTCTTGATCCCTGTCTCCTGTACAATGTCACGAACCTCCACCCATAGTTCATCAGGCTCTCTGTCTATCAGATCTAGTCCCTTAAATCTATTTCTCACTTCCACTGTATAGTCATAAGGGATTCGATTTAGGTCATACCTGAGTGGTCTAGTGGTTTTCCCTACTTTCCTCAGTTTAAGTCTGAATTTTGCAATAAGGAGTTCATGATCTGAGCCACAGTCAGCTCCCAGTCTTGTTTTTGCTGACTGTATGGAGTTTCTCCATCTTTGGCTGCAAAGAATATAATCAATCTGATTTCAGTATTGACCATCGCTGATGTCCATGTGTAGAGTCTTCTCTTGTGTTGTTGGAAGAGGGTATTTGCTATGACCAGTGTGTTTTGTTGGCAAACCTCTGTTAGCCTTTGCCCTGCTTCATTCCGTATTCAAAGGCCAAACTTACCTGTTACTTCAGGTATCTCTTGACCTCCTACTTTTTGCATTCCAGTCCCCTATGATGAAAAGGACACCTTTTTGGGTGTTAGTTCTAGAAGGTCTTGTAGTTCTTCATAGAATCGTTCAACTTCACGTTCTTCAGCATTAGTGGTCCAGGCATAGACTTGGATTACTGTGATGTTGAATGGTTTGCCTTGGAAATGAACAGAGATTATTCTGTCATTTTTGAGACTGCCCCCAAGTATGTATGTTCTTTTGTCGACTATGAGGGCTACTCCATTTCTTCTAAGGGATTCTTGCCCACAGTAGTAGATATAATGGTCATCTGAATTAAATTCACCCATTCTAGTCTATTTTAGTTCACTGATCCTAAAATGTCCATGTTCACTCTTTCCATCTCCTGTTTGACCACTTCTAATTTACCTTGATTCATGGACCTAACGTTCCAGGTTCCTATGCAATATTGCTCTTTACAGCATCAGACTCCCATCACCAGTGACATCCACAACTGGGTGTTGTTTTTGCTTCATCATAGCTTCCTTTTTTCTATCATTCATTTAGTATTACCCTTACCCCTTCTAACACCTCAGCAGGTTGATTTCCTTATGTTTCTATGAGAGCTATTTCTCACAAAAATAACTTCATCATTGAAATGAATGAGTCATTATAATAATTATTAGTGAAATAATCTGTCTTATTTTCCAATGAGAACTGACTGTTATTATTTAGAAATGACGTATTGTGATATAACTAGTTTCCAGACAAAGTTCTCCATGCTGCCACTGTAGAGTGACAATCTCTTTGGTAATCAGAATCTAGTGTCCCAGCCAATACAGTAACCCCTTCGATGTTGTTGGTTTAGCTACATGAAGTGACTAAAATGGTTTACATCCACTCCATATTAGGCAGGAGTCTATTTAAAGCTTAGTGTTTCTTTGCCTCAATTTTATATTATTCCTCTCACTTCAGTGTAAATATCTATACCTACTCTGCTAGGCATTTCTTTTCTAGGCCTTCTTATGGAACTAGATTTCCATCTCTTATAAATATTTCTAACAGTAATTTAAAATTGCATCTTAGATCCCTAATAGTATAAAGACATTATCTGAGCTTATAATATTAATTCACTGAGCATCATTTTATGAATTAAAGTACATGTGTTGTCCATTGTTGACAGAGATGTCATTAATACATGCTGGATGGGGATTTCCTTGGTGGTACAGTGGATGAGAATATGCTTGCAAATGCAGTGAATATGGGTTCAATCCATGGTCTGGGAAGATTATACCTGCTATGGAGCAACTAAGTCCATGCGCCACAACTACTGAGCCCAAGCTCTAGAGCCTGTGAGCCACACTGCTGAAACCCATGTGCCTCGAGCCTGTGTTCCCTAGCAAGAGAAGTCACTGCAATGAGGAGCTTGTGCATCACAACAAAAAGTAGTCACCACTCACTGCAGCTAGAGAAAGGCCACACAAAGCAATGAAGACCCAGTGTAATCAAAAACAAATTAATTAATTAGTGGAAAAAAAATGCTGGATGGATAAGTGGAATATACATAAAATGTAATCCTAAGCTGCAGGGGAAATAGAATATTATTAATATAGAATACTTAAGCGCCAAGAGTATTTTTATTATTTGATTATAATTGTGTTGCATGACTACCTTATTTTCTTGCAAACTATTTATTATAATATTGATATACTTTTTGTTTATAGACGAAATTGAAATGCAAGACAGCAAGGTAATTCTTGTGGATTTCACATTTACAAATGGCAGTACAGTGATCTGAAAAATTTCTCAAGGCTCATTTTCCTTTTAGAACAATACAAAACTGTCTATCTCCAGAAGAGTTAATGGTTGTTTTTCTAAGTTTAGCATATAATAAAACTTTATCACTTAGAGGAAACATTATTCTAAAGACATTTTAATTCTCCTTGCAAAGTAAAGAGAACTTGAGGCTAATGGACTTGAGTATTATGTCAGACTGAGGGTCCTGTAATCACTATAATTCCACACAAAGGAGCCTGAAATTGCAGGAGAGCAGAAGTTTAATAGTTGAGGGATGCTCCGTAAAAAACTCTAAAGCTATAACTGGAAATTCAGATGCAAGCCAAAAAAGAGGCAGGTAATGATTTAACACTGTGTTTTAAATCCTGTATTTATGGTAATTTGTTAAGAATTACCGTTACTTTTTTTGGAATAACTTTTATATAACCAATTATTTTGAAAATTGCCACTGAGGACATGGTATCAGTGTCAACTTATCTTATTCAGTTTTAAGTGAAACTTGTAAAAAGAAACATTATTTGGGAGAAAAGGACATTATGTGAAATAATCCCAGTCTGCATTCAATAGGCTGCTGGAGGATAACCTGATGTCTGAATGACTGTCCATGCTGTATGAAACAATCATACCAAACAGAGCACATTAGAACAGAGCTATGACAATGATCCACCTTTTCAAGTAAGCTGTATTTCTTCATCTATTTTCATGGCTCTCAGCAATCAAGCTCTTGCAGAATACCTGCATTACCTCACTGACAGAATCACCAAGAAGGTAAATGTGGATCAATCACAGTCACAAACGATAAATGAAAGAAAATTGATGGGAGGTGCTGCCATTTACCCTAAATTTGGGGTACGCAGGGAACCAAGATCATGAGTAGCTGACTGAAGTCTTACAGTTGGAAGACAATTTTCAATCAAGTGACTGATTTGTCACTGAACCCAGATTTCATAGAAAAGATTCTGCACTACTCAGTCAAGCAGGAGAACAAGTGTATTCAGTTCCACAGTGTATTCCATGCCTTTCCTGTAAGCAGTGCTGAGGAGTACAAAGGATATATCTGAGCACACATACAATAGTAATAACAATAATGGATAATTTATATGCATGTTTTCTATGCCCCTTTCACTGGCTAAGCATTTATAACAGCACTAAGAAGAGAATCGTTGTTAGTAGTGTCGCTAATTACATGCAAGTAAAAGAAGTTTAGAGAGGTTAAATTACCTCCTAACATTGTACGTAGACAAATGAGCCTTTTTAAAGTTAGAATTATATGTGTGTGCATGTGTGTGTGTGTCCAAATTCTCACAGACTGTGTCATTTGTTCATCACAGCTACCCATTTTAAAGTAAAAGAAACTGTGGCTCCAAGAAGGTATTGGTCCTAGCACAGAAATGTAATTGCCCACTTTAGACAATTTTAGTCAGTGATCTAACCTGAAATACATTCAAGAGGGTTCACCATCCCTATAAATAACTGATCTACTTCTCAAAGATGATTTTATCTGTTGAACTAACTCATGTTTGGGGATAAGACCTCTTAATCTTCAGATATTGAGTGACTATGAGCTTCACAGAGAAACTGTCTAGGATTGAGGGCCATGAATAGATTTCTATCATAATTAGAGCATTTTAAAATGATCTAATTTTTCATTGGGCTTCCCTGGTTTACAGGACATTGTTCAGAAATTATTTTAGTCTATGTATTTTGGCTAATTGGTTTCAGTTAGTATATATATTACACTGAACGATATTATGATATGAATATTAAGAGTGTTAGTTTTAAGCCTTTGGGTGATGAAGGCTATAGATTATGGAGTAGACTGAAATATGAATGGGCTTTCCTGGTGGCTCAGTGGTAACAAAATGCAGGAGACATGGGTTTGATCTCTGGGTTGGGAAGATGCCCTGGAGAAAGAAATGGCAACCCACTCCAGTGTGCTTGTCTGGGAAATCCCATGGACAGAGAAGCCTGGTGTGCTACAATCCATGGAGTCTCAAAAGGGTAGGGCAGGAGGCAGTCTGTGAGCCATGGAGAATCGGATGGACCATTCTCTACACACGTTATAGAAAGATGACTAATCTGCAGTTGTGAAAAAAGTAAAATGAAAGCTAGCCTAAATACAAGTGCCCTCTCTGGTAAGGAAGAGGCTCCTTCTTGCAAGGATTTTCTTTTTAACACACAGGTTTTAACTTTACACGTTGATTACCCAGGGAACATTCAGAAAACAGGTTTTAGGAGTCTGTGATTTCTATAAACAAATATATCAGGAATGTGAAATAATGGACACAGTTTTAGATGATACAATAAAAGGGCATCATTGCAAATACAGAACCCCGTCACAGATATAAAATAATTCAAAGTCCAAAGTGAATTTATAAGAGAAGTAATCCTATTGTATTATTCAGATGAGAAATCTACAGCTTACATAAGGTTAAGCTGCCTCTCAGTGGTAAAATAAGACATCTGATGCTTTTTTGTACAGGTTATCAGAACACAGAACTGCTTCACAATCTGAATGGGAAAAAATAATATAAATCAGGAACAATTCTATAATTCCCAAGAGATTAAAAAAAAGAACCACAAAGAATACAGGAATGACAGATATAGGGAACAGCCACTGTGTTCAGGACTGAGAGAGAATGTCCAAAAAGAAGGAAACCTGGAAGGCAGACACCCTCAACTAAACAAATTAAGATTTTGTTGGACAGCCTGTGCCTTTGAATAATGGAAAGGTTTAAGGAGGTGCCACAGATTGTGGCCAGAGGAGCTCTTTGAGTTGTGGCCAGAGGAGCTCTTTGAGATGCTGCCTACTGGGATGCCACTGATATTCAATGGAGCAAAAGAAAAAAAAATTTCTAAAACTGAATTCTCCTGGTGGTCCAGAGGTTAAGAGTCTGGGTTCCCACCGCAGAGGGCACAAGTTCCATCCGACTAGAGAAGTTATGTGCGCTGCACAGTGCAGTCAAAAGGAAAGGAAAACAAAACCTAAAAGAAAGAAAGAAATTCACTGGAAGGGATGACCACTAGATGCTCCACACACTGAATCATGCAGGGGCTTGAAGAGAGGAGCACACCCAAACCAGGATGAGAAGACCCAGCCTCCTCCAGCATTCACCCTGCACTCGCTAATGAAAAAAGCATGGTATCATCCCATTTGGCAAAGAAGAAAGTGTTATAGGTCCAGGTCTGGTATCCTAAAGCAGGACAAAGGAGACTAAATTTGAATTAAAGAATGAACTGATAACTGGCAGACCATCACATAAAGAAGCACAGGCTGGAATCAAGATAATCAGAGATATATCAGTCACCTCAGATATGCAGGTGACACCACCCTTATGGCAGAAAGCCAAGAGGAACTAAAGAGCCTGCTGATGAAAGTGAAAGAGGAGAGTGAAAAAGTTGGCTTAAAACTCAACATTCAAAAAACTAAGATGATGGCATTTGGTGCCATCATTTCATGGTAAATAGATGGGGAAATAATGGAAACAATGAGAGACTTTATTTTCTTGGGCTCCAAAATCACTGTAGATGGTGACTGCAGCCATGAAATTAAAATACACTTGTTCCTTGGAAGAAAAGCTATGACAAACCTAGACAGCATATTAAAAAACAGAGGCATTATTTTGCCAGCAAAGGTTGGAATAGTCAAAGCTATGGTATTTTCAGGAGTCATGTATGGATGTGAGAGTTGGACTATAAAGAAGGCTGAGCACCAAAGAAATTGATGCTTTTGAAATGTGGTGTTGGAGAAGACTCTTGAGAGTCCCTTGGACTGCAAGGAGATCAAACCAGTCAATCCTAAAGGAAATCAACCTTAAATATTCATCTGATGGACTGATGCTAAAGTTGAAGCTTCAATACTTTGGTCACCTGATGCGAAGAGCCAACTCACTGGAAAAGACCCTGATACTGGGAAAGACTGAAGACAGGAGGAGAAGGGGGTGATAGAGCGTGAGATGGTTGAAATGGCATCACTGACTCAATGGACATGAGCTTGAGCAAACTCTGGGAGATGGTGAAGGACAGGGAAGCCTGGGATGCGGCAGTCCACGGGGTCTCAGAGAGTAAGACACAACGGAGCAACGAACAACAACAATCACATAAGGGTGTTTTATGAACTAAAGATACTAAGATATTTTGAAAATGACAAGGAGGGGTATATAGGGTGGAATTTTTAGTCTGCTATTCAACTGCAAAATCTATACTGTTTTTTGTTCAGTATGACCAGAATATACCAGAAATTTATTTATCCATGTAATGGTTAATTTTCTGTCAATTTCACTTGCTTAATATCTGATAAAACATTATTCCTGGTGTGTCTGTGATGGTGTTGCTAGTAGAGATTACTAGCATTTGAATTAGTAGTCTGAAAGCAAAGAAGATTGCCCTTTACCAATGTGGGTGGGCATCATCCAATCTGTTAAGACTCTAAATAGGGGAAGGGGAAGGGGTTAAAGACCCTTCTGGAAGAGGATTTGGGCCACAAGACCAAGAAATTTGTTGGAGCCACCAAAGTGTCAATGGCAAGGGAAATTAAGAATGGAAAACAGAGAGGGAGAGCAGGTAACAGCTGTGACCCAGAAACCAAATGTAGTGAGCGGGTATAGTTCGGGCCACTACTTTGTGTCTTCTAAGTATCTCTATAGGAAGAAAGACCTAGAACGCTTGGTAAGAGTTGAGTCCTGAACATTTACAGACAAGCTGATTAACGTAGCACAAAGGGTAAACAGTAACATTCAAGGTCATCTACTGTTTCTATATCCCTTCAAGAAAAAACAAATCTGTGATATTGCAAGAGTACAGTTAGTTGATAATCTCCAGCATTCTGCATCCACTTCCATTTTCAAACCAATGCCATGGTCATGCCAGGCAGCCTGAGTCAGTGACTGAGAAATGGCCTGTCCATTTCTGTCCCCTGCATAACCTCTCTCCCAGGGAGTCCTTGCTTTAAACATCTGTTGAACTTACCAAAATACTGCAGATCAGCATTAACAGGAAGGATCTCCCTATCAATTCCTGACTTCTCCTCCCTTTCTTTTCCCAGATCTCACACCTGCATCATACTCTGAAGGCTTTCTTTGTTCAGCTGCTCTCTCTCACTTTTGTCTCTCATAGAAATCAATCCCTAATTTGGTTTCAGTGCCTGAGTTCTGGTGACCAAACTGACATAGAAAATGACTTTTAAATGAAAAAAGAAACTAATGATTCAGGAAGGACAGGAAAATTGCTACAGAAATGTCCATGAGTAAAAGAAGAAACAATTACGGCCAGTGTTTATTAGATAAAAAAATAAGGCACAATGGTAACAGGAGGACCATTGTAAGAGCAGAGATAATGGTAATAGAAATAAGTTAATGAATAGAAACCAGAAAGAATAATATAAAATCATGAAATTTTTAAATGAAATTTAAAATGTAAAGTATGCAGAGAAAATATGTATACCTTCATTTAGAACTATGTTCAATGTGCAAGTACATGAACAAAGAAGGTAAAGAAAAAGAAAAATATGCCTCTTTTATTCTGCCTGGAGGCTAATTACATGAATTAATTTCCTCCAATTAATTTGCATCATGTGTTAGTTGTCTGTAATTACTCTCCAGAGAGCTCCTCATAAGCTATTTTAAGAATGAATGGTTGTGGGCATAACAATTATACAGACTGTGGTGAGTCAAAGGACTACACTTGAGGTATTTTGAGGTCACTCTGACTAGTTGGAGATACAGGCAAGCAAATAGGCAATGCCAGAGCAGTCCTAAGTGTCTCATGAAATATTTCATACATATATAAATATATAGAAAGTGCAGTAATGTAACAGACAATGGCAGTGTTATTTAACAGACATTAACATTTGCCATACTTGTTTAGGAACAGACTAAAGAGACAACAATGGCAACCATCTATGGTAATTTCATAACCTGGAATTGAGCACTTTCTGAGAGCTAGCTGCTGTGTTACACATAGGGACACAGCAAAGAACAGAAGGGAAATAATTCTTCCTTCATGGATGTGAACTTCAGTATGTTTGGATCTATCCATATCTTTCCATTTCCATAGCTGACTCTAGCAAAGCCACACACTCACATAGATGTTGATAACTTCCTACACTGCCTTCTACCCCAGGACTTTAATACAATGTATTAACTCTCCCCAGTACACTCTTCTCCAGCTAACCTGTATGTCTTATCTTAGTTTTCACTTCCTCTGGGAAGATTTCCCTGATCCCAGACAGATTAATCGTCTTCATTCATTATTTCAAGGCTACGTGTATTTGTTAGAACACTTACCACAGTTATACTGAACTAGCTGATGATATGTATAAGGCTCCAATGCCTATGTTTCCCCTCACCTGACAACCAGATGAAATGAGGATAGTCTATTTCCTGTCCTCCGCTGGCATCCCATGTACATAACATAACAGACAATTCTCAGTAAGTGCTGGGTTCCAGGTGATAAGAGGATCACAAACAGTTACTATATTGCCTTTGATTCTGAAATACAGCTAACCTTCGATTTCTCCTTTCTGTCCCCTGCTTTGCATACAAATTCTTTAGTAAAAGTTCTCCTGTATGTGTGAAGGAATAAATGGGGTGATCTTTTGAGAAAAGCACCTGGTTTAAAACAAAGAGACACACTGCTAGAGTGCTTAGCAAATTTCCTAGTAGAAATATTTTCTCCTATGAATGCAGCCTAAAATGTTAACAGAAATTATGGGTGAATGTCTTCCTTAGAGGTGGAAGACAATACATGAGTTTATGAATAGATGCAGGGCAAGCAATTGCATATTTCAAATTTCTTGGGGTTGAATTTCTAAGGTAAAATGTGTATGCTCTGAATACTCATGTAAACATTCTATGTATTTTAACCACAGAGCTGTTATTTTTTTTTTAGAAATTGTCTGCTGCTATATATTGTTTCAGGATCTGTGGGTTCATATTAATCTTTCAGGCCATCATTTATTTGAGGGGCAAAGGGAAGAGCTGAATAAATTTACATAAAGGCAATTGATTTCTAGCAGAAGAAGTAAATGCTTGTTCTCAAAGATCTATCTGACATAACAAGTGGCTAAGTTTGGCAATAGCTCAGAACAAAGAAGCTAATTCACTTGACTCTAGCTTCCATTTTACTTCCAGAAAGGACGGGAACATCCAACAAATCACTTATGTCACTTGTAGGAAGACCTCAGTGGATTGGTAGAAATACCTAGGTTGCTTTATTAAGTTTAAAAAAAAAAAAAAAACTGGCCATAAAATGCTCAGTTCTATTTCTTTTCTTCTCCCTTCTTTTCTCCTCTTCCCACCTCCTCTCCCCGCACTCATCTTCCTCTTTCCCCTTTGAAATTTCTTTTTCATCTCTCATAGTCAATTTTCATTTTTTCCTGCTAAAATTGTCATCCCTACAACTCAGATTTTCTGTAGCAGGAACAGTTAAAATTATTTCTAAAATGGTGTAAGTAGGTTTTCAGTAACAGTTTTTATGAACTCACCAACTATTCAAGGGCCTCATTTTTAGTGCATGAACTTCATGACATCTGCTGCTTAGTCAGAAGAAAATTTTACCACTTTCTAGATTTGATTTATATTTTAGATGACAAATGTAATTGGGAAACTTTTTTTCCCAACATACTTGGCAATGTATATATGTAATGCACACATAAATTTCCTTGAATGGATATTTTTTTATCACAGTGACACAAAAATTACACAATGGAGTTCATCTTTGAACAAATGGTTCACGCTTTGATAGTTTTCTAATTATTCAACTAATGGCTACTAGCTCATGATAATTTTCTTCAAACTGAGGAGTCATTTAATACAACAATTAACAATCAAATAGATTATCAAGAGTTAACCTATTTAATTCCACCTTCAAACACGTTTTGCAAAATGACAGCTTTTTGTGCATGAAATAGTTTTCATTGAGAGTTTTTGTCTCTATTCTATTTACAATTTTAGGCTTACACTAGCTGGAGTGATGACAAGATAAAAATTCAATATTTTCTGGAGTTGTTCAAGATTTGAAAGTGAAAAAAATTATATAGAGGAGTGAGTATCTTTTGTGCTAAATATGCAAGGACAAATGGAGACATGTATTTTGACAGTCACCTACTAATAAGATGGGCATCCTAGCAATGGGGACTCTACGGACCAAGACAGTCAAGTGAGATGCATGCTTATTTGGATCCAATAAGAACATACAATCTTGTTAAGACTCCTTATTAATTGTATTGACATGACATTTTAATAAAAAACATTTGGAAGAGAGATAAATAATTATTTATAATGATATAAATAAATAAATATAATTATATTATTATATACAATAAATATAATAATATTATATTTATAAGTATAAATAAAATAAATAATATAAATTTATTTATAAATAATATAGATAAATATAATATTTATAAATAATAAATATTTATAAATAAATAAATTAGTAGATAATATAAACAATATAAATTTATTTATAAATAATATAAATATTATAATAACTAACAAAATAAATACAGTATATATTATATATAATAAATATATTTATAATACAATAATATAAATAAATAGTTACTGAAAGCTACACTTTACATTTTATGTATATATTCCAATTAATAAAGTAGATGGTTTTAGCCTTATACTGCAAATAAGAAAAAATAATTTTAAAGACTGTTATTTGTCCCAGATCTCAAAGTATTAAAAAAGAGTCCATATCTGTATGGCAGTACAATATGTACTGTCTCATAGCAGTAAATGAGCTCTGCCATAGCTACAACAGAGAGTAGAATTTTAGAAATGTTTCTAATCCAGCTCTCTCTCCCTATTCAAAATGTTCTGCTTTACCACATATATCAAAGATTGGAAGATGTTTTTAACGCCAACTCGGGAATAATGTTAACATTGCAGGCCACTCTCTCTTGTAACTAGTCAATCTTGCCATTGTTTCACAAAAGCAGCGATACTAGTTGGTTTTGAACCCAGAAAGGATCAGCTGCAGCTATGCAGAACAGAGGAAGGGAGACACACGCATTCCGCACACGTGCGCAGAGACGAGATGGTGCACGAGAAGTGAGAGAGGGCAAGACGTTGCTAGTGTGTTGTGCTCAGGTGGTCAGTCGTGTGTGACTCTTTGCAACCCCATGGACTGTAGCCCGCCGGCTCCTCTGTCCATGGGATTCTCCCAGCAAGAATACTGGAATAGGATGCCATTTCCTTCTCCAGGGGATCTTCCTGATCCAGGGATCGAACTTGCATCTCTTTTGTCTCCTGCATTTGCAGGTGGGTTCTTTACCACTAGTGCTACCTGGGAAGCCCCTGTTGCTAGCATATGTCACTCAATACCAGAACATAGTGCCTTTGGGGTTATTACTGAAGGAAAGTTACTTGGCTCAAAATAGCCTAGAGTTAAAACTCCCCTCCAGGTCCTCCCCACCATTCTATGCAAAACAAAGAATTCTCTCACCCTAAGCAAAAAATGGACACTAAGGTTGATTATGCTCAGCTCCCAGTTGGTCCAGCCTCTGGCCAATCTCCAAAATTCCTTGCCCCAGCCATTTAAGAGATAACTACTCTGAACAACCTTGGAGAAGAACAGGCCCCCTTAAGACAGTAGCTTTCCACATACATGCCTATATATACTTACTCTTTTCTTGGGTAAGGGCAGCAGTCACTAATCTGACTGCTGCCCCCTCTCGTCACACTAAAGGTAATCTGTTCCTGTAAAGTGCCGGTCTTATTCTTTTCCTGAACCTCGACTTCTCTAAATTCCTTACCTTACAATTATCTCCAAGACATGTGAATAGAATAAATACAGTATATAATAAAAATTCATAATCACCTAGAACAATATTGTTAGGTTTTTAAATCATTCAGAATCAGTAATGTTTGTAAAATTGAGAATATGGAAAGTTAATATACTCTCCTAGCACAACTAGTCCATAAGTTAGTATGTATGAAAACAGCTTACATTTTGTGAAATCACTCAACTGAAAGTTTGTTTTAATGGAAGACATTTTTTAAGGTGTACTTATCAACCCTAAACTTTCATTACATCTTTGCAAACACCACCATCTTAAAACAACAACAAAAACCCCCTCTCACTTAACCCACACCTCCCTACATAAGACAAAGCCTGTGCGATCATAGCAAAGCCAAGAGTTCACACCTGCCAAGAAGCAGGCGCGTGGACACGATTCCCGTTCCTGTCACTTTGCTCAGTGAGTGACCACAGACCTCTCCTGCCTCCAGTGTGCTTTTGCAGGACCCCGTCTCATTAGCAATGATGGAATCACAGGATCCTTTATAAGACTATATGCTTTAGGAATTTCAAGAGGAGACAGAAAATAGAACTCAAAATTGTTTCTGAAAACAATGAAGGAAATGTGGAAGGCATTAACAGGGCACATAAAATCTGAGGACACTTCAACCTGAGAGTTAATAGAAGAGTCAAACACTTAGAGTTAAATAGAAGAACTTGGGCTCCTATTGAAGAATGGTGAGAAACAAGTAAGATTTTCACATATCTGGAATACCTGGTTCCTATTCCATCTAAATTAAAATAAGTTCACCGAGAAAAACAGATCTGAAAGAGACACGTGCACCCCAATGTTCATCGCAGCACTGTTTATAATTGCCAGGACATGGAAGCAACCTAGATGCCCATCAGCAGACGAATGGATAAGGAAGCTGTGGTACATATACACTATGGAATATTACTCAGCCATTAAAAAGAATTCATCTGAATCAGTTCTAATGAGATGGATGAAACTGGAGCCCATTATACAGAGTGAAGTAAGCCAGAAAGATAAAGACCAATACAGTATACTAACACATATATATGGAATTTAAAAAGATGGTAACAATAACCCTATATGCAAAACAGAAAAAGAGACACAGATGTACAGAACAGACTTTTAGACTCTGTGGGAGAAGGCGAGGGTGGGATGTTCTGAGAGAATAGCATTGAAACAAGTATACTATCAAGGGTGAAACAGATCACCAGCCCAGGTTGGATGCATGAGACAAGTGCTCAGGGCTGGTGCACTGGGAAGACCCAGAGGGATGGGATGGGGAGGGAGGCGGGAGGGGGGATCGGGATGGGGAATACATGTAAATCCATGGCTGATTCACGTCAATGTATGGCAAAAATCACTACAATATTGTAAAGTAATTAGCCTCCAACTAATAAAAATAAATGAAAAAAAATTAAAATAGGTTAAAGAATCCAGGAATAATATTAACTATTACTTCATTGCAATCTCAATCCAATCCCCAACTAGAATTTCTATTGGCTTTTATGAGTCAATCTCATATATCTCATTAAAATAGCCATAAAAATTTGCAGATCATGTGGATGTACATAAAATAGGTATGATCTTGAACTAAGTGGTATTTTAATATAAACAAAGTAAAACTTTGAGATACTGATAGAGAAATAATAGGATAATATAGGATTTAAGAGAGGTATAATGATGGTATTTTGAGCAAAATGAATTTATTAAACATTAATAATGAATATTTATCTCTCTTTGAGGTAATAACATCTTTTAAAATGATTCATAACCCTTTTAAATTAAAGCTGGTGTTTTCATTTTTTCTTTCCAAGAGACATATGAGAAATGGATCTAATATTAGGTTGTATTCCCCTTGAACAATTGCTGTAGAAATATCCTAATTTCAGATCTTCATTCCTTCTCTCCATCCCTCCCTCCTCCCACCCTTTCTCTTATATGCTGGGCTCCACAAGGAGCATCTGGTCCCAGCTTCTCCCAGTCTCTCCCATCTGCCTCCATATTCTCCTGGAAATCATTTTCCTATCACACCCCATCTCCAAATACACTACTCTCACTAAGCATTGTGTACTAAAGACATCCTCAACAAAACACACATTTGAAGTATGTATATATATACATACATATATATACATGTATACATGTACATATTTGAACTATATATATGTGTATGTGTATATATATATATATATAAAATATATACAACTATGTAGCCTAGTATAGTCTCATATATTAGGATCATCTTATGTATGTCTCAATGATCCCAAATCAATTAGACTACCTGTCCACCTTGGTTGAGTTCTGTGGAAATTTTATTTTTCCGAAATGTTCAAAACTTAAATTTCTTCAGCTATGAATCTGTTTTTGATAGACCATTTTGGGCCTCTGAAACATGGACCTACATCACAATTATTCTTCTAAAATGGTTTTGTGACAGTCTCCTTTTAAAACAGACAGGAAGATAGATGAGATAACAAAAAACTATTTATTTGTAGGAATTGATTTTTCAATGATTGGCATCTAAATGCAAAGTAAATACAGTTTCATTTCCTCCACTGCGGTGAAGCAAATCTGTCAATCTAAGGTCCCCTAAACCCACTGTCCCTTTCACCATTCTAAAATTAAAGAATGGTTTCCATTAATCAGGGCACAAAGCTTGAAACCTAGCTTCTTGGGCCAATTTATCATGATTTTGTATATAGTCTGTAGCAAATCTATTAAATTATGTACTCATACTCTCTAATGATTAATAGAAACATTGGAAACAAATGCCAAGAATTAGAACATTTCTTAGTATTTTTATTATCTTCCTTTTGGCTTATTCAAACCATCAAGTGCAGATAATTTCTCACTTTTAGTGGAGATCTTAGCCTGGATATTAGCACTAGGAGCTAAAATTTAAACTATACTAATAACATTTTGGGGCTTCCCTGATGACTCAGAGGTTAAAGCGTTTGCCCGCAATGCGGGAGACCTGGGTTCGATCCCTGGGTTGGGAAGATCCCCTGGAGAAGGAAATGGCAACTCACTCCAGTATTCTTGGCTGGAGAATCCCATGGATGGAGGAGCCTGGTGGGCTACAGTCCATGGGGTCGCAAAGAGTCGGACATGACTGAGTGACTTCACTTTCACTTTTCTTTCTAATAACATTTTAATTCTAAGTTGAAGCTACAAAGTTTCAAATTAGAGTATAAAGAGAAAGGGAGAATAATTTGTTGTTTTTTCTGTTTTGTGACAGGTTTTGAAAATTATGTGAAAAATTTAACTTTTTCCACTTTGATGGCCCCCATCCAATGCCAAAACAAATAACTTGAATCAGTCATACTGCATTACCTTCTTTGAAGGGAACTTTCTCAATGTAGCATAAAATACATTTTTAAGAAAATATTTAATTATGGGAAAGCTAAATATGGTTCATAATCCACGTGCTAATGCAGATAAAGGGCTAAGAAATTTCTGTCCAGAGATGTATATAATTCAGTCACCAGTCTTCTGCTTATAGTCAGTGACTAAAGTTTTAACAGCCGTCTCTTTACAGCTAAACCAAAGAAAGTATAAAATAAGAACAAAGGCTTTGGAAGTTTAATGTTTTTGCCTGCCACATGGAATTTTCCAAAATTCATTTGATGTTTAAGCATGATCCAAATATAAACATCCCAGTGAAAAGTTCCACTTCAAATATACTAAATAAGGCCAAGGGATAGTTATGCAAAATGAAATTATACCACTAAAGGAACCAGAAAACAGTTCCTATCATCATTTGCTAATAAAAACTTCAATAAAAGGAACAGAAATAATACATGGTGAGGAGAAATGTACACCAAGTCCCAGATGTCCTCTTGGTCAAGATAATCTCACTTTCTCTGACTTTTCTATATGAAAGTGGGCCTATTTCTCTTGCCAAAGTGGGATGATAGAGGTTCCCTGCCCAACAGAGCAATCATGTCCCTGGTATGCCAAATAGGATTTAATAAGATATTGGGGTGAAATGATCCTTAGATCACTGATGCATTCTATCACACTACATGCAATCCTGCTACAAAATTGCTGTTCAATGAGGGATCTGGAGAGCAGCTTCAACCTGTATCACCTTGGGCTTGTTAGGCATGCAGAACTTTATGCCTACCCTGGATCAACTGATTCAGAGGTTACAGTTTTAACAAGATCCCCAGGTGGTTGGTATTTGCACTGAAGTTTGAGACACACTGCTGTTCTGCAGCATCACCTCCAAATATTCCTCCAGGCTTCCTTGAACATCTTCCAGTTACTAGGTAATCACTCTCCAGGGTAGCTTTTTCAGTATTAAACAGCTCCCAAAGTAAAGAAGTTATCTTTTAGCTTTTTTAAGGTAAAGACGTTCTTTTCTATTACTTCCACCTAATTAGTCAAAAATCTTTCCCTTCAAGTTACTCAGAAAATATTCAGTCCCCTCCCCCTTTTTTTAAATTTTAGGAATGCCTTTTAAATAATTGCAAATAGGACTTGCTTCTTATTCTCATCGTCTCCAGTTACTTTAACTATGCCTCAAATGTCCTATTTAATTTCTCTTTAAAATGTTGGAAACCCTATACTAAAATCCACCATATTTATTTCTACAATGCATGATTTCCAATATTGAATACAATATTCTAGGTGTAGTTTAACCAATGCAGAATTGAGAAGGATTATCTACTCATTCACTGTACATTTTCTACCTTCAATAATATAACCTCACAAATGCATATGACTCATACTGATTGCACAGATTCTTAGAATCCTAGTTATTTCTCCTTAATGAAGGGCTTAGCTCCTTTTCTGTCACCCATGGCAAATTGATTCTTTTACCCAAAAGTAAGATTGTACGAAAACGCACAAAGACATTGATAGTTACCTGCCTTCTTACCTAAAGCAACTACTGTTAACAAAAATTTTCCTCTCATTTCTTCAAAATTAGACTCAGTACATCAACTGATTCAGTTGAGATGAATTAGATAATGATTTTTGTAAGTTATGAATTTATTATTAATATATCTTCCAAGTTAATGTTCTTTGAAGACAATGCATTATGCCATCATCCTTTATACCTAAGAGATCAAGATTGTGATATATTATCCTTTATAACAGTTCTTAATAAGTTTGAGTTTAAATACTCTGGGGATTTATGATATTTTTCCTACAGGCTGATTTATAAACATCTTTCGTAAATAAACATGATTGGAAAATATGTGATTTGATTTCCAGATAACTACTTGCTTTTAGTAAAGGACTCTGAAGAACCAATGTGGTAAATAGAATGGTCTCCCAAAGATTGTTGTTTAGTTGCAAAGTCATGTCCAACTCTTTTGAAGCCCCATGGACTGTAGCCCACCAGGCCCCCTGTGTCCATGGTATTTCTTAGGCAAAAATACTGGAGTGGGTTGCCATTTCCTCCTCCAGGGGATCTTCATAACCTATAGATTGAACTTAACCTCTTGTATTGGCAGGTAGATTCTTTACCATGAGCCACCTGGGAAGCTGAAATACCCTTACCTCGTCCTTATAACCTGTAAGTATGTTTTGTTACATAGCAAAAGAGAATTTTAGATGTGATTAAGGTTTTCTAACCCCCAAAAGGGAGGTTATTCTGGATTTTCTGGGTAGATCCAATCTAATCACACGAGCCCTTGTGAAGAGAGACTTTTCTCTTGCTGGAGGTAGAAGAGATGACACAGAAGGAGAGGTGAAAGAGATTCAGAGTGAGAGATTTCAATTCTTTTGGGCTGGCTTGAAAATGAAGAAGGAAACAGAGGCACGCAGGTGGCCAGAGATGAGAGAATCTCCCTGGAAACAGCCAGCAAGCAAACAGGGATCTCTGCATGGAGCTGAATTCTATCAACAGCCTAAAAGGAATGTTACCCTGCTGCACCTTGATTTCAGCCTTGTAAAACACATTATGACAGGGACCCTAGCTATATCTTTTTCACAGTAATTTTAAACTTACCAACAGGTAACATGAACAGAGCATTTGTGCTTTTTTGCCCACAGTTTGGTTTTGGGAGTGTTTGATTTGCAAAGAGTCAATAGCTAGCACATTACATCTTTAAAACAAGAGGAGGAAGCAATAGTATTATCTAAATATATGCTGAAGAGAAATACATAAACCTGTTACTGAAAATGGCTTAAACAATAGCTCACTATTCTTCCATTATATCTCTCACTAAAGCTCCAATGAGATATGTTAATTATTTGGAAAAACAAGTTTAGTTAAATAACTTACTGAACCCCCATATATAGTAATGATCTACACAAAAACACCACAACAGTACTTTGGGACTATTTGATGTTTAGATGCCTCATGCCTGAGGACAACAGAGCTGATCAACAATAAAACTGAAATTTGAACACTGGCAATCCGGTCATTACTTCTGTGTTCTTAATCACTATTTTATTCAATGGCACAGAGTATGTGATCAATAAATACTAGATTCTCTCTTTTATCTTCTCTTTGATCACATGCCAGGAAAGATATTTAGTTTCAGGATGCTTATGAGTTCTTATCCTTGTATTTTAATAAGCCATGGAAATTTCTAACATGCTGATTATGGCATTTAGTTAACTTCTCTGAAAAATACTATGCTACATCTTTCCATATATATCGTAAAATTCTTATTTCATCTTGTACATTAGAAATTATTGATGTTTTTATTTTAAAGATTTGCTTGGTTTCAAACACCTTTATAATCTTAATTTCTGTGACAACTCTTTCTTCTGGTTTTCTTTCTACCTGTCTTGCTGGAGAGGGGTGGCTCTAGTCATTTACAACATAGTAATTCACAATTTTTAAAGGCTATACTCCATTTATGGTTATTATAAAATATTGACTATACTCCCCCATCCTGGATCTAATTCTGAACTATGTGGAGAGTTCCCATACTCATACACCATATTTCCAAAAGCATGAGACTTTATCCAACCTCAAGTCCTTTAGGTTCTGTTCCCTATACCTGGAATATTCTTCTGTTATATATGAGTTACCTGCAACATTTGAATCCCTCAGATCTCCAAAGACATTTTCTATCACAATGCTGTATTTTATTTATATTCCTTATGTTAGGGGCTTCCCAGGTAGCACTAGCGGTAAGGAACCTGCCTGCCAATGCAGAAGATGTAAGAGACTTGAGAGACAAAGATTTGATCCCTGGATCAGGAAGATCCCCTGGAGGTGGGGCAGGTCAACCCCAATCCAGTATTCTTGCCTGGAGAATTTGATGGACAGAAGAGCCTGACAGGTTATAATCCATGAGGTCACAAAGAGCTGAACACAACTGAAGCAACTTAGCATACACGCACGCATGGTAAAAAATGTATATAACTTTGTTTAATTGCTCCCTTGATCATTATTTATCTGCCCAAATAAGAAATGAAGAATCATAAAAGATCAAGGTTGTTTTGTTCATTGAAGTGTTCCTAAAACATACTGCAGTGTCCAGGTGTAGTAGAAATGCACTAAATATTTATTAAATAAATCAAATGAGAGGAAATAAACTAACCATGCCCTCACAGTTATTATTATCTTAAAGCTATTTAAGTAGGAAATAGGACAAAAAATTTCCAAATGTCCAAACATTCCAGCAAGGAAAAAAGTGTTATTTGTTTCTTAGACTCCTTTTGTTTAGCAAAGACGAACATGGTCTGTCCTCTCTTTTAGATAAATTGAAAATATCATTTACATGTAAATATATAGGGAATTCCTTCAGGTCACAAGCAAATGATGTGTAAGTTTATGGGCACTTTTCTCCACCAAAGAAACCACATCTCATTTTATGAGACTGTCAAAGATGTGAATATGAACATTTAAGTACATTTTAATTACTGCCTTCTTAAATAATGAAAATATATTTATTTTATCATGGTTTTAGATATATAACTACTTCCAGAATTGACAGGATGACAGCTTAAATAGCTGAACTTTAATTTCCTAGATTAACAATATTTTTATTAAATATCTGTTTTGTACAAGTATGGAACGGAGGATAAATAAGGAGACTAATACACATCCAGTAACTTGCAATAGAGATGTTTTTAATACCAAAAAAAAAAAAACAACGGATTTGTAATAGTCTGCTAACAGCACTCAGCATATATTATTTCTCATAAATAGAGACAATGCTTCACTGTTCAGAGTGATCAAGCAGCATTTGCTACTTTATGAATTAAGCTTCATTTTTTCCATATGCTTGGAATATCAGAGACTGGACTGTCAGTAATGTTACTAACAAGATACAAATATGATGTTTTATTCACTGTATTATTGAGGCTATTCCAAAATGGCTCAGAACCTGACAATGACTTTAATAATCTGTGGCTTTCTCAACTCAATAACTTATCAACTTTGATTGTCCCAGCAGATTTTGTGGCTGATTTTAGGAGGTAATCTCAAGCAGGATTCCATGCAAGTAGATGTATTGTTCCTTCTGCATCACCAAGTTTAACATTAGAGACTGCATGTCTTCCTGAACTTGTGATGAGAAGACTGATACATAACTAAATAAAATACAGCACAATTTAAAATTAGGATGTGACTAAGCATTATGAAGGATAAGGGGATGATCTAGTTTTAATTATAGCTAAGGGATCCAGGAAGACTGTATTTAGGAAGCACATTTAAATCAGTCCATTGATAAGTGACAGATGCATGCATGCATATTCCAAGGGCTAAACCTTATACAGAAAATTTATGCCTGCAGTCCTAAAAGGGAATCTGGCACAAGTCTGAGCTTCCCTCTCTAAATAATAATAAAACCAGGAAATACATTTTTGAACCTTTTCTCAAACACTGAAAAATAAGAATTGTAGGGCTTTGATCTCTAAGAGAAGGGAAAAAAGGAGGTGAGCCCCTATGATCAACTCTGGCTTTCTGCCCAAAGATGCTTTCTGAGCCACTGCACAAGGAGGAGGATCCGAACACAACACAGTGATTTCCCCAAGTTGACAGGAGAAGTCTGTAGTATAGAAAGGCGGAAGGGGCCAGATGTGTCAAGCACACAGGATATTTCCTAGAGGATGAAGCTACTCAGAAAATTGGCTCCGTAAACTTTCACAACCCTACCTTACCCCACCTTTGAATCTGTTGCTGAATATCATGCACAGGAGGTCAAAGTGAGTTTCCCAGAAAAGAAGCAGATGGATCCACTAACTTTGAGAAAGTCATTGGCATAATGAGACATTATAATCCTTACCAAAGACCTGCCCCCAACCCTAAAAAAGGCAAACAAAAATGTATGTAATGTTTAATGTTTTTGCATAAACTTATTTTTTGTTATTAACAAATATAAGGTATATGTAACAATTTTAATGTTTTTGTTTGCCTTTTTTAGGGTTGGGGCTAGGTCTTCTGTCAAGATTGTAATGTCTCATCACGCCAATGACTTCCTCAAAATTAAAGGATCCATCTGTTTCTTTTCTGGGAAACTCAGTTTGATCTCCTATGCATAGCATTCAGCAACAGATTCAAAGGTGGGGTGGGGTAGGGTTGTAAAGATATAGAAACCTTAATATACATGTAAATATATGTACATTTCTAGCATTTATGTTTCACTCTTAATTCCATATCCCATGTTTAGAGCTTTTCCATCTTACTGAATATTCTCAGTCCAACATTTTGTTATAATAAATGAAATATGACCTATTTATGAAGACAATTATACATCTCTGAAGGCACCATCTCTCTGACTTTTCAGTAGTCAGTGTATGATTATCAACAATTAGGACAACTTTTGTAATATCCTTTTATTATGCCTATAAAGTGGAAAGTGAAAGTTACTCAGTCTGACTCTGCATTCCCATGGACTGTAGCCTGCCAGACTCCTCTGTCCATGGAATTCTCCAAGCAAGAGTACTGGAATGGGTTGCCATTTCCTTCTCCAGGGAATCTTCCCAACTCAGGGATCGAACCAAGGTCTCCTGCATTGCAGGCAGATTCTTATCAACCAAGCCACTATGGAAGCGCATATGTCTATATAAACCTGTTGACTTAAATTGTCTGGCTTTAAAATCAGCTGGGCAAATATACTGTTAAAGCAAAGTAAACAATCTTATAACAAAGAACTGACTGTATGACTTCAGAGGTCATTCTTATCTCAAATGTGTGTGAATCTGTAATTTTTCTTTGAGTTTAAATCAACTCCATTGATACAGCTGCTAAAAATCTTATGTGGTTACTATCCATTTTGCCAGAAGTTTAGGTAAGCCTTTCAAAGTCTTTGAAATTTTATTGCTTTCCACTATACAATATACTACATTTTTTTGAGTTTGATATATTTTTTAGTCTTCTCTACTTCTAAAATAGTCAAGAAAGTCAATCTTGATTCATTTCTCTTCTAACCAATCCATGTTTGCGTTCATGCACTTCTCTTTTATAAATAAAATACTAGCGGGAGCTTATAGTTTAATCACATATTGTATGAGGTTTTTTTTTAAAAAAAAAAACATAAGGTGAGGAACCTAGGAAATACAAGCCTTTAAAAATGTTTGGAAGTCATATAAATGAAGCATGATAACAAGACCACTAATAGTTGCTGAAGCTGGGTGGTGGATATTCAATATAGTCTGTTTTTACACTGAATAAATTTGGAACTTCCATAATAAAAAGAGTTTTTAAAATTTATGAGACCTACAATTAGAATAATCTGGTCTTAAGTCTCAGGTCTGTCAACGACTAGCTATGATCTTGGAAAAATTTCAATCTTTCTGAAACTCAATGTCTTCATCTCTAAGATAATGTTCCATTATAAAATAGTTCCATAAAAATAAAATAGATAATTTATTTCACCTTCTAAGCACAGTTCAGGGCCTCAGTTTATCCATAGAGTGTCTTTCTGTTAATTGAAAGATTCCCTTCCCGAAGACATCTTACTGCCATTATAACATAATTTGAATATCTGCATTTGACTACAATATGAATAGAGTGCCAATGTTGTGCAATACACAGCATGCTCAACTATACGCAGCATCATTAAGTTGTCACAAAGTGAGTACTACATGCATCGTTATTATAATTACCCTTTGTCAGCAAAGTCATATAAGACTGGAAGGAATTTTGGACACTGACATTACACATCAATTAGTACATGGGGAAGGAATTTCTGTCTTGAGACTCTGACCCTGACTTGATCAACTTTGTCTTCAGATATCCAAAATTGCCTAAGTAAAAACCACATTTGTTAGTCAGGAAGTGAGAACAACATACCACAGCTCTAACCATCAGCCTCTCCATGAAAAAGTACTGGAGGCTCCTTTGACCTCTCAGAACACTTTCAAGGGTTTCTTTCTGATCTTTATCCCTAATTGTCCCTTTTCCCCCCACTATTAAGTTTTTCCCTTTAGTACAGTTGCTTCAAATCATTTTTATAAGAAAAGAAAATGAGATATTAAGATAAACACGATAAATACAAATGTCATTTGAAATGGAAAATGGCAAAATTTCACATTTTCTGGAATTGCGGAGCAGAGAGATATTGACTTTATGAACTGTGAGGTTGCACTGAGTAGAATACTAATGAGATATGGAGACGTAGCACACTTTACAACGTCACTGCTACACTTAGTGGAGCTGAGGACAGCACAGGTGGTTTCCACTGACTGTTATGCAATAAGTGATATTATTCTCAGTATGACTATATCTCTACTTTGTAACTCCTTGAACCAAAGTCACACCTCTTAAATCAACATAAAATACTGAGCTGAGAGCTGAGAATATATTGTTGTTTCAACCCTCTATTTTTATTGACCTAAAACCCACTTGGAAGGTAATTTATTAACTGTAGATATCTTGTTATAGCTGTAGAATGTAATTTATTTAGATGCATACTTTATACTTCAAATTTAATTCTCAGAGTGATCCTAGAAATTAGATACAACTTCATCCCTATATTCAGAAGGGTAAGATGAAACTTACACTGAGACACATGCACTACATAAATTTATGTAACATAATCACTCTATTAATATATTCACAATCCTAGATAACATTTATTATTTTATTTATTTATTTATTTATTTATTTTATTAGTTGGAGGCTAATTACTTCACAGCTTTTCAGTGGGTTTTGTCATACATTGACATGAATCAGCCATAGAGTTACACGTATTCCCCATCCCGATCCCCCCTCCCACCTCCCTCTCCACCCGATTCCTCTGGGTCTTCCCAGTGCACCAGGCCCGAGCACTTGTCTCATGCATCCCACCTGGGCTGGTCATCTGTTTCACCATAGATAATATACATGCTGTTCTTTCGAAACATCCCACCCTCACCTTCTCCCTCAGAGTTCAAAAGTCTGTTCTGTACATCTGTGTCTCTTTTTCTGTTTTGCATGTAGGGTTATCATTACCATCTTTCTAAATTCCATATATATGTGTTAGTATACTGTAATGGTCTTTATCTTTCTGGCTTACTTCACTCTGCATAATGGGCTCCAGTTTCATCCATCTCATTAGAACTGATTCAGATGAATTCTTTTTAATGGCTGAGTAATATTCCATGGTGTATATGTACCACAGCTTCCTTATCCATTCATCTGCTGATGGGCATCTAGGTTGCTTCCATGTCCTGGCTATTATAAACAGTGCTGCGATGAACATTGGGGTGCACGTGTCTCTTTCAGATCTGGTTTCCTCAGTGTGTATGCCCAGAAGTGGGATTGCTGGGTCATATGGCAGTTCTATTTCCAGTTTTTTAAGGAATCTCCACACTGTTCTCCATAGTGGCTGTACTAGTTTGCATTCCCACCAACAGTGTAAGAGGGTTCCCTTTTCTCCACACCCTCTCCAGCATTTATTGCTTGTAGACTTTTGGATAGCAGCCATCCTGACTGGCGTGTAATGGTACCTCATTGTGGTTTTGATTTGCATTTCTCTGATAATGAGTGATGTTGAGCATCTTTTCATGTGTTTGTTAGCCATCTGTATGTCTTCTTTGGAGAAATGTCTGTTTAGTTCTTTGGCCCATTTTTTGATTGGGTCATTTATTTTTCTGGAATTGAGCTTCAGGAGTTGCTTGTATATTTTTGAGATTAATCCTTTGTCTGTTTCTTCATTTGCTATTATTTCTGAAGGGCAGAAATAAATGCAAAAGAAACTAAAGAGACCATAGCAAAAATCAACAAAGCTAAAAGCTGGTTTTTTGAAAAAATAAACAAAATTGACAAACCATTAACAAGACTCATTAAGAAACAGAGAGAGAAGAACCAAATTAACAAAATTAGAAATGAAAATGGAGAGATCACAACAGACAACACTGAAATACAAAGGATCATAAGAGACTACTACCAGCAGCTCTATGCCAATAAAATGGACAACTTGGATGAAATGGACAAATTCTTAGAAAAGTATAACTTTCCAAAACTGAACCAGGAAGAAATAGAAGATCTTAACAGACCCATCACAAGCAAGGAAATCGAAACTGTAATCAAAAATCTTCCAGCAAACAAAAGCCCAGGACCAGATGGCTTCACAGCTGAATTCTACCAAAAATTTAGAGAAGAGCTAACACCTATCTTACTCAAACTCTTCCAGAAAATTGCAGATGAAGGTAAACTTCCAAACTCATTCTATGAGGCCACCATCACCCTAATTCCAAAACCAGACAAAGATGCCACAAAAAAAGAAAACTATAGGCCAATATCACTGATGAACATAGATGCAAAAATCCTTAACATTTGAAAAGAACACATCTTCCTCCTCTCATTGTTCTGCTTTGACTTCAGGTTAACTAAACATTTAACAGGCTTATGGACATGGGGAGAGGGAAGGAGAGGGTGAGACGTATGGATACAGTAACATGGAAACTTACATTACCATATGTAAAATAGATAGTCAATGGGAATTTGCTGTTGGTCTCAGGAAACACAAACAGCGGCTCTGTATCAACCTAGAAGGGTGGGATGGGGAGGGAAATGAGAGGGAGGCTCAAGAGGAAGGGGATATACGTAAACCTATGGCTGATTCACACAAAGGTTTGACAGAAAACAACAAAATTCTGTAAAACAATTATCCTTCAATTAAAAAATAAATAAATTTAAAAAAATTAATGGCCTCATATCAATGTACCCTTTTCATAATATTGTATAGTCTAATTATTTCTAGTATTTTTAAATTTGAAACAGAGAGAATGTATCTAAAAGCATCTGTCTGTTTTGAATTTTGGGCTTCTAGGTGTAATTTTAGAGTCATTTCCTGGAATTAGCTTCCCTGAGTAGAGCATTTAAATTTCTGCATAACAATTCTTTTAAAAAGAATATACCAATTTACCATAGAAACAGTAGTATAACTATGGTCCTATGGACTTTATGATAACAACTATATTTATTTGGTTAGAGTAAAACCAATGCTGGGATATTGTTTTAAATATGCATTTCTTTGATCATTCACAAGGGTGATTTACTATTTGCCTTTCATATGTTCACTGCCTGTTTGTACCCATTTACCTTTCCAAAATTCACCACTAAGAGTGAGCTATCTATTTAATCTTTTTCTATGTTTGATACTATTTTCGAAGAGTAAATTAAAAAAAACAAACTAAGAAAACTGTTCCACTAGTACACATTTGAAGTTTCCATGATGCCAGCTTTCTAACTGATGAGGCTTAAATGGTTAAATGTACAGAACAATATGTTCTACTAGAGAAACACTCAGATCCTTAGAGCAGGCCTTGTTGTTCAGTCACTAAGTCACGTCCAACTCCTTGCGACCCCATGGACTGCAGCGCACCAGGCTTCACCATCCTTCACTATTGCCTCGAGTTTGCTCAAACTCATGCCCTTTGAGTCGGTGATGCCATCCATCCATCTCATTCTCTGTCACTGCCTTCTCTTCCTGCCCTCAATCTTTCCCAGCATCAGTGTCTTTTCCAATGAGTCAACTTTTAGCATTCCAGTTCCATTTATATAAACAATATTTAGCACTATTTCATTCCTATGTGATCAAAATGGCATTCTTATGATTTCAGCCTCTTCTATGTGTGACATTCCCACCATGTGTTGCTTTCTGCCAGGGACATTGTTCTCAACTTTCCTGCAACTGGAACAGATCTCAGCTTATCAGCTCTCTCCCAACACTTTCTCTCTCTTTTCTTTTTTTGGTAATACTTATTCAGTATCCTGCTCCTTAGAAGCTATGACAAACCTATACAGGGTATTAAAAAGCAGAAACATTACTTTGCCAACAAAGGTCCGTATAATCAAAGTTATCATGTATGGATGTGAAGGTTGGACCATAAAGAAGGCTGAACAACGAAGAATTGATGTTTTCAAACATGGTGCTAGAAACGACTCTTGAGAGTCTCTTGGACAGCAAGGAGATACAACTAGCCAACCCTAAAGGAAATCAACCCTGAATATTCATTGGAAGGACTGATGCTGAAGCTTCAATACTTTGGCCACCTGATGTGAAGAGCTGACTCACTGGAAAAGACCCTGATGCTGGGAAAGACTGAAGGCAGGAGAAGGGTACAAGAGAGACGAGATGGTTGGATGGCATCACCCACTCAATGGACATAAGTCTGAACAAACTCCAGGAGACGGTGAAAGACAGGGAAGATTGGCATGCTGCAATCGGGTCAGACATGATTTAGCAACTGAACAATAATAATCTCAGTATTCAGTTGATCTTTCAAAAAGGCAGACAATTTAACCCAATAGAGAAAAAAGGATCTTCTAAAATTATTCTGCTACAGCAATTATAGATCCACACTTCAAAACACATTAAATAACCTAGAGCTTTGCTTTGCAGCACACACAAAATTTAACTCTAAATATATCCTGGATCTAAATGTGAAACCTAGAACAATAAGCCTTTAAAACAAAATATATAAGATATTTTTTGTGACCCTGGTTTAAGACACTATTTCTTACAATTCAAAAACATGCATAAATTTAAAAGTGATAAGTTCAATTTCATTTAATTTGAAAACTCCTGCCCTTCAAAAGATACTACTGAGAAAATTAAAAGGCAAGTCAACAATTGGAGAAATTTTAACAGATATATATCTAACAAAAAATATTTTACTAATGTACAAAGAATCCTCTCAATGCAATAATAATAAAAATACTCATAGTAGTCAATTTGCATATATATTTCATATTAGAAGGCATATCAGTGGCCTATAAGCACATGAAAAATCATTGCAAATCATTAGTCATCAGGAAAATCTAAATTAAAACCTCAATGTGATTCTTCTACACATTTATTAAAATAGATAAAATTTAGGAGAATGACAATACTATGAAATGGCAATGATGTGAACCAACTGGAAATATATAATTGTAGAAACACTTTGAAAAAAGAGTTTAGGAATTTCTTAAATGTTAGACATATACTTAACATACAACCTATAAATCATACTACTGAATTTTCAGTGAGAGGAATCAATATCTTAGATCAGACAATTAATATATGTCAACTCAAAGAATTGGTCATAACTATTTATACTGGCTGCATTCATAATTCTTTAAAATTGGAAACACATTAAATGTACTTCAACTGGTAAACATTAACAAATAAATTGTAATATATAGTGGAATTCTACTCATAAATCAACATGAAAATTTACTGCTATACACAGAAACATGGATGAATCTCAAATATCATGTTGAAGTGAAATAAACCAGACATAATGGAGATACCATATGATTCCACTGACACAGACAATCAGAAGACAAATATAACTAGAGTGAAGTTCAGGAGACATAGCAGTTGGTTAAGATTGGAAAGAGAGATTCCAAGCAGGAAAGAACACATGGAAGTTTTGGGGAGTAGTGGAAGTATCCTATTTCTTGACTGTGATGGTGACTTGACTCTATACACTTGTCAAAAGTTACTACTACACACTTAAAATGGATGTGTTTATTACATATTAATTTCACTCAATAAATTTAATAATATCCATTTCTTAAATTTCCAGAGGGCAGAGATAAAAGTCTCCTCTCCCATTTCATGCCTAGTTGGCTTGTATATAAATCTATAATTAGATTTTCCAACAAATCTTCTGTGTCTTTCTGTATCTTCCCCTTGGCCCTCATCCCTATGCCTAGATTGTTAACCTACCTCAACTTTCTCTTTGGGCAGTTTATTCTACAAAATCTTCTTAATCTGTTTTTGGGTCAAAGTTTAACTTTGGGTTACTGGATCTGCAGTAATCACCTGAGATTTTAATGCTATTCTCTCCTCCTGGGTGAGTCCTAATTCAACTTCCTGTAGGCTTTCAGGTTTTCACAACTCCTATTGTTATGTTAAAAAAAAACATTAACTCAGTTAAGTAGAAAGAAGTGTGCTCATCTTCTCCTTCCAGAACAGCAAAATTGCAACTACCTGCTGCACAAGCACCAAGAGGAGGACGTTGGAACCCCCCCAAAAAAGATACCCACATCCAAGGACAAAGGAGAAGTCACAATGAGGTAGTACAAGGAGTGCAATCATGTTAAAATCAAATCCCATACCCAATGGATTGGGCGACTCACAAACTGGAAAACAGTAATACCAAAGAGGTTCTCACACTTTTGCAAAGGTTCCTGGCCCCACATCAGTTTTTCAGTTGGGAATCCCCAGGGAATCTGGCTTTGAAGGACAGAGGGATTTGATTATATAACTTCCTCATGACTGAGAGAAGCAGAGACTCTTGGAGGGTACAAACAAATACGTGCACACCAGGACCCAGGGGAAAGGAGCAGTGACCCCACAAGAGAACCTGCCTGTGAGTGTTTGAGGGTCTCCTGTGGAGGTATCAGTCAGCAGCGGCCTGCTGTGGGGACAGTTCACTTCAGTTCAGTTGCTCAGTCTGGTCCGACTCTTTGCAACCCAATGAACCACAGCACGCCAGGCCTCCCTGTCTATCAACAACTCCCAGAGTCCACCCAAACCCATGTCCATTGAGTTGGTGATGCCATCCAACCTTCTCATCCTCGTCGTCCCCTTCTCCTCGTGCCCTCAGTCTTTCCCAGCATCAGAGTCTTTTCAAATGAAAGCTCTTCACATCAGGTGGCCAAAGGATTGGAGTTTCAGCTTCAACATTAGTCCTTCCAATGAATACCCAGGACTGATTTCCTTTAGGATGGACTGGTTGGATCTCCTTGCAGTCCAAGGGACTCTCAAGAGTCTTCTCCAACACCACAGTTCAAAAGCATCAATTCTTCAGCGCTCAGCTTTCTTTATAGTCCAACTCTCACATCCATACATGACCACTGGAAAAACCATAGCCTTGACTAGACAGAACTTGTTGACAAAGTATTGTCTCTGCTTTTTAATATGCTATCTAGGTTGGTCATAACTTTCCTTCCAAGGAGTAAGTGTCTTTTAATTTCATGGCTGCAATCACCACCTGCAGTGATTTTGGAGCCCAGAAAAATAAAGTCTGCAACTGTTTCCACTGTTTCCCCATCTATTTCCCATGAAGTGATGGGACCAGATGACATGATCTTAGTTTTCTGAATGTCGAGCTTTAAGCCAACCTTTTCACTCTCCTCTTTCATTTTCATCAAGAGGCTCTTTAGTTCTTCTTCACTTTCTGCCATAAGGGTGGTGTCATCTGCATATCTGAGGTTATTGATATTTCTCCTGGCAATCTTGATTCCAGCTCGTGCTTCCTCCAGCCCAGTGTTTCTCATGATGTACTCTGCATATAAGTTAAATAAGCAGGATGACAATATACAGCCTTGACGTACTCCTTTTCCTGTTTGGAACCAAATAGTGTGGGGACAGGGGCACTGGTAATAACAGTCCTGAGAGGCACATGTTGGTATAAGTCCTCTTGGAGTTCACCTGCAGCCCTATCATAGAGCCTGTGAACTCTATGTGGACTGGGCTGCCTCGGGCCAAACAACTAGTAGGGAGGGAGAACAGCCCTACCCTTCAGCAGAAAATTGGATTAATGATTTACTGAGCATGGCCCTGACCACCAGAGCAAGACCCAGTTTTCTCCACAGCTAGCCCCTCCCATCAGGAAGCTTACACAAGCTTCTTATCCACACCCATCAGACAGAAGAAGGAAGAACTACAATCCCACAGCCTCCAGAACAAAAACCATAATCACAGAAAGCTAACCAAAACGATCACATGGATCACAGCCTTGTGTAACTCAATGAAGTCATGAGCCATGCCATGTGGGGCCACCCAAGACAGACGGGTCACGGTAGAAAGTTCTGACAAAATGTGGTCCACTGAAGAAGGAAATGGCAAACTACTCCAGTATTCTTGTCTCAAGAACCCCATGAACAGTATTAAAATATCTTTACCTTAATTGAGGATAGGGCAGGTGATACCTAATCTGTCTAGTAGAAACCTGGAGGATGGGTAGGAATTTTTCAGTTTTAGGGAATGGGCAGTCGGGAGATTATAGGAGCCATCAATGTGATAAGGTTTTAAGTAGTGTTTGATATTCTATCTATTGTAAACAGATAAAGGATAGAATTTTTAAAAAATACTCAAAAAAAAAAAATACTCAAGAGAGTCTGCAACATTCTTTCTAGAAGAATCTACATAATAGATATTGTTGTAAAATTTTTAAAAATGCTATGGCTATTTAGGGGCTTCCCAGGTGGTCCGGGGGCTTCCCTGATAGCCCAGTTGGTAAAGAATCCGCCTGCAATGCAGGAGACCCTGGTTCAATTCCTGGGTCAGGAAGATCACTGGAGAAGGGATAGGCTACCCTCTCCAGTGTTCTTGGGCTTCCTTTGTGGCTCAGATGGTAAAGAATCTGCCTGCAATGCAGGAGACCTGGGTTCGATCCCTGGGTTGGGAAGATCCCCTGGAGAAGGGAAAGATACCCACTCCTGGCCTGGAGAATTCCATGAACTGTATAAGGTCACAGGGTCACAAAAAGTCAGACACGACGACTGAACGACTTTCACTTTCACTTTTCAGGTGGTTCGGTGGTAAAGAATTGCCTGCCAATGGCAAAAACTCAAACTCAATCCCTGGGTCAGGAAGATTCCCTGAGAAGGAAATGGCAACCCACTGTTGCCTGGAAAATCCCATGGACAGAGGAGTCTGGTGGGCTACAGTACATCGAATCGCAAAAGAGCCATACACAACTTAGCAACTAAACAACATGTTTATTTAAAACTTAATTTCCAAAATTGTTCATATTCTATAATCTATGTAAACTAGATTTTTTATAGTCATTCATGACCTGAGAAAGATTACATTTCTGAGATGTGTATCATAGCTTTGCAATTTACAGTGCCATAAAGGAGAAGACTAACCATGATGCCATAGCTGAGAAGAAATATTTTTATTTTTTGTATCTCTCTGTTCATGATTAAAATCCATAATAGAGCATACGTTGAGGGAAGATTATGTTAGGAGCCAATCCTCTTTCTCTATTAGCATAATAAGAGGATATAAGTTTCTGTAGTGAGAGACATTCTCCCCAATAACATCATATAACATTAGGATCAGCAGTAATTTTCTATCAAAGAAAATCAATATATTAAGCAAGAGAATGAATGCTGAGGCCCTCACTAAAAATTACTAAACAGCCACAACAGAGATCACAGGATAAGTAAATCTTTTCCATTCCCCATTTGGGAGTTAGCTGAGTATTCTATGAAATATAAAGGCCACAGCAGCGCTAAATATGTTCAGGGAGAACAGTCTTATGACAGGCAGACACGTTTACCAGCTCTTACGATTTACCTTTGCCTCTACTTCCTCTACTGCTTTCTGAAGCTTTCCATTTTAAAAGAGGTCATTTACAAAACTTAGTCCTGGTAGATATGCCAGAACAATAATAAAATTATTAAACCGTATCTCCCATGATCATGGGTTGGGAGTGTTTTTTCTTTGAATCACCAAACTATACAGGCAAACATATTGCTTTCTAACTTGATATGTGCACAGAGGCATGGATTTTTCACAATGAATTCTAATATTAAATACTGTGGCTATTTAAAAGGAAAGAAAAATGATACTGACACAACATGCATTGATCACAATATTTGAAGGTTTTTTCATCCTACTTAAATTTACACAATAAAATAAACCCCAAAGAGGTCTGAGGTCTTGAGAAACAGCAGAATATATATATATATGCACATATATATATATGCTTTGCTTTAAAGATAATTGACAGTTGCTATTGAATATTATTATTTTTATTTTTATTTTAATTGAGTTTTAGTTGATCTATCATTACTATGATGGCAACTATTTAAAATAAATACTGAAGGATGACATATATCTCTTGATTCTGGAAGAATCACACACACACAAACACACAGCACACAGCTTACTGTTCCAGTGTAAGGATTCCAAGATATAGCTGCCTGTATAAATAATCTCATTTGATTTGTAAGGGCAACTGCTGCCAAATTTTCTGATCTTGATGAATTACAAAATGAAGCAGTGAGTAGGAGATAGGTTTATTGTAAGAAATGTTTTGTCACACTCCAAATTTTGGAAATTCTGCTATAAGTTTCAGAATTAGGAGATAAAATTACTCTAGTGACTTTACCAAAGGAATTAATTGCCATGCCTGACAGCAAATAGCATTGAACATTTTTCAGAGAATCATTTCTCTGCTCATTAGCATCTTCAAAATGAATTAGCTCACAGCCACTTGAATGGAATGCTACAGAGCATTCTCATTATGGCATATAAAGATCAAGGTTTCCTATTTTTGGTTTCATGCATAATTAACTGATTCAGAGAATAAGTCAGAAGAATTCATTCATATGTTTCCCTTCTCACCGTTTTAGAGATGCCTAAGGGAAAAATGTATGACCCCCCAGTCATTTAACTCATTGAAGACTTACTAAAATTTATAAACCTGTGTTTAGAGTGTCAACAAATTCCACTGCAAACTAGCAGAAAGAGAAGCCTTCGTGTGTGTGTTTATTTTTTGCTTATTTTAAGACAGTGGGCTGAAAATTCCAGAATCAAGAGGCATATGTCATCCTTCAATTACTTTCCTCTTAACTTCCTTGTCTGACCAAGGAGGTGATTTAGAACACATGGTGATTGATGACTCCCTTTCAGCACAATATATCACTGCTCTTCCCAGACATTTCCAGTGATGAGTAGAAATCTTGCAGGTGTAGTCCAACCTAAGGGAATGATTGAATCATTTGGAAGAAACTTAGAAAATGTATAGAGGTGCCATAGCTGATATAAAGTGAAGGGGATATGCTGCCATTTTCTGAAAGAGACCTGATTGTGCAAACTTTTAGCCACACCATTTATGTTTGAGAGAAGCTATGATAAAGAAAAAAGTAATGGTTTTCTGCAAAAAAGAGACAGAGGATCAGAACTGATAGCACTTCTATTTTATAAAGGATAATTGGCCTATGCTAGAAAGCATGTCAAGTAACTTTCATAATTAGACTGGGAAATGACTTCTTTCTCTCAGAGGATTTGTGCCAATGACTTGAATCCATACTTCTGGCCACTATTTATCCTTCCTGCATGAAGAATTCAAGCAGTGCTGATCACTGTTCTGTGATATTAGTGACTCATCTTAGACTTCTCAGAAGTGCTTGACCTTGAAAACTAAAGTTAGCAAAGTGTAACAGAAAAGTAATATTCCACAAAGACCAAAATAGCAGCACCTAAAATGGTACAGTTTGGCTGAAATAATCCAAAGTGAAATTAGGCATGCATTAACCTCCTCGATTTAGTGTTTTATCCCTGGCATATATTTGTAAATAGATAAATGTAGACATACTTTCTGAGTAAGTGACATAGGTCTCCAATTTTTCCATTCTTTTAAAGAACATCTTTCAGATGGGAAGTCTCTCTTTCAATGGTCAAAGCTTTGACTCTGATATGTACACTTTCTAATATTTTGCACAGGAACATCTCCAGAATGTAGTTAAATTCATTTAGCTGTAATGGAAGAGTAAAAGTTTTTATCTGGACCCCTTTTATACAGATTCAGTACATCACTTGAAATTGGTTTTGCAGTGAGTTCTTTTCATTTTGTTTTCAGTAAAATAACTAGTTTAAGACCACCTAACTGGGAAACACAAAAGTTTTAATTTTATTAAATATATACAGATTTTTTTTCTTACAGAAATAAGCAGATAGTATTTTACGTGGTATATATTGCTACAATCAAAGGAGAAACTCCTCTTGTAACTTACTCTCTACTTTGGAATCCAACAGACTCAAATTAGAGCCAAGAACTGGCCCACCCCAAAGTCTAATTCATACTAACTGAACTTCACTTAAACCTGTGGTAAAAAACCATAATACTTTCAGATGACACCAGTCTCAGACTCCAAATTTTAGAAAAAACATCGATGACCTTGAGCAATTATGAATCACCCAGATGTTCAAAGTCCCGTGTGTGTATGTTGCGGGGGGGTACCTAAAAATGAACAACTGGCAGAAAATTAGGGAAGTTTGAGTTAGACTGATTATTATGTAATATTGTGTTTTTCTTCATAGGTGTGAAAAGTGGTATTATGATTCCATAAAAGAATGTCTTTGAGATCTATTTGCCATTGTAGCTAAGGTTGAAGTGTCATTCTGACATCATCCAGTCAAATGTGTGGGTTTACACATTTTGAAAAAAAGTAAAACAAAAACTAAATGTTTAACACAAAATATCAATGTGCTTATTTTTTTGTCTGATGTCTCATATAAATGATCAGTTTCTTCAGAATCAAATCAATTCAGTCATAATTTTTACTCTGATATATTCATTCAGTTCAATAAATGAATAAAGTGGATCCTAATGGATCAATGCTGCAAGTGAGTCATAAAGCAAAAGCTGTGATTATTTCAAGTCTGTGTACCTGAGATTTGAAACCAAGGAAATAAAATAGCCAGAAGTGTTTAAACTTTGCTTAATGCATTTCTTAAATTCAAAACTGAGTCTTTTCCTTTTATGAACTTCAACAGGTTAACACTTTAATTTAAGGGAAATCAAAGTAAGCAGTTAGGAACAGCACTTGAAGCCTGATAGAGTCAGTAGGTTGCAATTAGTTCTAAAACGAGCATCAGAGTTTCTGAAGTGGAAATGAAGTCTCAAAGGCCATGGGAACAGATTCCCAGGGATACTGTTAACAAAGTACCACAAACTGGGTGACAGAAAACAAGAGAAACTTACTGCATCACAGTTATGGAGGCTAGAATGCCAAAATAAAGTGTTGGCAGACCAGTACTTTTGTGAAAACTGTAAGGGAATCTTTCTATGTGTCTTCCTTGCTCTGGTAGTTTGTTGGCAATCTTTTTTTTTTTTTTTTGCTTGTAGAACTATCACCCTAATTCTTTGTATTAACATGGCATTCTCCATGTGTGTCTTCACATTTTCCCTCTGTGTGTCTATCTCTGTGTCCAAGTTTCTCCTTTTTATATATTAACCAGGCTTATTGAACTCAGGAATTCAGCCTCATTTTACCTTGGCTACTTCTCTAAAGATCCTGTTTCCACATGAAGTCACATTCTGAGGCATGGGGGCCATGACTTAATTGTCTTTTGTGCGGGGATACAGCTCAACCCATAATAAGCACCAATTATGTTCCAAGTATAATAGAGGAAAACAATAGAATTGGAAAGACTAGAGATCTCTTCAAGAAAATTAGACATACCAAGGGAACATTTTATGTAAATATGAGCTCAATAAAGGACAGAAATGGTATGGACCTAACAGAAGCAGAAGGTATTAAGAAGAGGTGGAAAGAATACACAGAAGAACTGTACAAAAAAGATCTTCACGACCCAGATAATCACGATGGTGTGATCACTCACCTAGAGCCAGACATCCTGGAAGGTGAAGTCAAGTTGGCCTTAGGAAGCATTCCTACGAACAAAGCTAGTGGAGGTGATGGAATTCCAGTTGAGCTATTTCAAATCCTAAAAGATGATGCTGTGAAAGTGCTGCACTCAACATGCCAGCAAATTTGGAAAACTCAGCAGTGGCCACAGGACTGGAAAAGGTTAGTTTTCATTCCAATCCAATTCTAATTCCAAAGGCAATGCCAAAGAATGCTCAAATTACTGAACAATTGCACTCATCTCACATGCTAGTAAAGTAATGCTCAAAATTCTACAAGCCAGGCTTCAGCAATACATGAACCGTGAACTTCCAGATGTTCAAGTTGGTTTTAGAAAAATCAGAGGAACAAGAGATCAAATTGCCAACATCTGCTGGATCATCAAAAAAGCAAGGGAGTTCCAGAAAAACATCTATTTCTGCTTTATTGACTATGCCAAAGGCTTTGACAGTGTGGATCACAATAAACTGTGGAAAATTCTTCAAGAGATGGGAATACCAGACCACCTGACCTGCCTCTTGAGAAATCTGTATGCAGGTCAGGAAGCAACAGTTAGAACTGGACATGGAACAACAGACTGGTTCCAAATAGGAAAAGGAGTATGTCAAGGCTGTATATTGTCACCCTGCTTATTTAACTTCTATGCAGAGTACATCTTGAGAAACACTGGGCTGGAGGAAGCACAAGCTGGAATCAAGATTGCTGGGAGAAATATCAATAACCTCAGATATGTAAATGACACCACCCTTATGGCAGAAAGTGAAGAAGAACTAAAGAGTCTCTTGATGAAAGTGAAAGAGGAGAGTGAAAAGGTTGGCTTAAAGCTCAACATTCAGAAAACTAAGATCATGGCACCTGGTCCCATCACCTCATGGGAAATAGATGGGGAGACAGTGGAAACAGTTGCAGACTTTATTTTTCTGGGCTCCAAAATCACTGCAGGTGGTGATTGCAGCCATGAAATTAAAAGACACTTACTCCTTGGAAGGAAAGTCATGACCAACCTAGACAGCATATTAAAAAGCAGAGACATTACTTTGCCAACAAAGGTCCATCTAGTCAAGGCTATGGTTTTTCCAGTAGTCATGTATGGATGTGAGAGTTGGACTATAAAGAAAGCTGAGTGCCAAAGAATTGATGCTTTTGAACTGTGGTGTTGGAGAAGACTCCTGAGAGTCCCTTGGACTGCAAGGAGAGCCAACCAGTCCATCCTAAAGGAGATTAGTCCTGGGTGTTCATTGGAGGGACTGATGTTGAAGCTGATGTGGAGAGCTGACTCATTTGAAAAGACCCTGATGCTGGGAAAAGATTGAGGGCAGGAGGAGAAAGGGACGACAGAGGATGAGATGGTTGGATGGCATCACCAACTCAGTGGACATGAGTTTGGGTAAACTCCAGGAGTTGGTGATGGACAGGGAGGCCTGGTGTGCTGAGGTCCATGGGGTCACGAAGAGTTGGACACGACTGAGTGACTGAACTGAACTGATGTTCCAAATACTTTTCTAATGTCAGACATACAGTGGTAAAAACACTGAATCATTGATGTTTAAGGAGTCAATGAGTTATATGAAATCAGGTAGTATTGAGTTATAAAGAAAAACATAAAGCAGAAAAGAGCAATAAGGAGTGTAATCAGAGTAAAAGACATTTTATATGAGTTTTAGGAAAGGATGCTTTGAAGAGGTGACATTTTTAAAGGAATTCAAATAAATTGAGAGACTAGCCATCCAAGTACCAGGTAGAAGAGTACTGTGGGCACAGAACAGAACTTGGGTTCAAATACCTTGAAATTGGAGGGTACTTGGCATGGCTGAGAAACAGCAAGTAGCCTAGTGTGGCTGGCAGACAAAGGGAAAGAATGGTAGTATATGGAGCCACAAATGCCAAAAACATGGCCAGAGAAAGATGAGAAAATGTTCCTAGATTTAAGAAGAATATATGACAAAATTAAACTTACATATATACTTATGTAACTTCCCATTTTAATTCAACTATCAAACTTACCTTGTATATTGAAATCAATATAACCCATTCTTGCCAGTCTCTGTACTCTTTAAAATACTTTTAAAATTTTATTTCCCTAATATGCTTTACTAGCCTTAACCTAGTACAATTATTTCAATAAATCAATTTTTCTCTGACTTATTATAAATAATGCTTATTTTTTCTATTTCTCTAAGTTTGATACATTTCATGCTTTTTCTTTTCAAATTTGAGCATTCTTTGAAATTTCAGTCTGATGTGCTGGCCTTTATTTCTTTATCCTCAGTTCAATGTAAAACTCACCAAATCATACTTTAACATTTAGTTTTATGCACAAAGGCCTGGATTTTAAATTTTAAAAACTCAAGGTCTCCTTTATATCTGCTTATAATTCCCATTACTGGAATAATCCAATTAGACATCTTAACATAAATTCAAACTCAAGTTGCAAAATCCCATCTTCTTCAAAGGAAAATTTAAATTTATTTCCCTAGTGATATTACCATTTATTCCTTAGATGCTATTATTCATCTCACCTACTTGCTAGTCAATGACACTTTGATTTTTCCATGTTTCCCTTTATTCTCTTGCTCATCAAAACCTATTAATTTCTTTATTCAAAGTACTGCTCTATCATATAAAACTTCCTATCAATTGATGTAGTGGCTCACAGCAGCTGCATAAGATAATTTAGCATGTGAATTATCTCAGCAATACTATAAAGGATGATATTATTTTTACTTCAGAGATGAATAACATCTTTTATGTATCTATATAGTAGATAACTTACTCAAAGTTGAAGGAACCTTGAGAGGAACTCAAGTCCCCTTCAAATCCGGTGTATGTTCCTAGGTAGCTTATGCCTATATCAAAGCTGACCACTAAATTAAAGAGAGTTAATAACAGGAGGGCTAACTTCCTCTTTGACTAACATTTGTTGTAGAGTTTAAATGTGGGAAATAAATGATCTTTCAACAACATCATTTTAAGCTGTCCCTTTTATGCCACTTAATCCCTATAAACTCAGTAGTAGTATGTCTTTTCATGCCATATTTTAGTAACTTGGATATTCCCTCATTTTGTTCCTCATATTGTCTGACTTCTGGATAGTAATTTGTCAATTTCCTTTTCTGTCTTTTTGAACAACCAATTTTGGATTATTGATTTTCTCTACTGTGCTTTTAACAGCTTTATTGAAATATAATTGACATAAGTCACATATTTAGAGTGTAAAGATTTTTGGTACTATGTTTACAGAGCTATACAATGACAATCAAAATATTTTAATTGTGCCAAAAAGAAGCACTAAATCTTTAGCTGTCATCTCCCAATTATCATTATCTCCCCCGGTCCTAGGTAACCACAAATCTATTTTCTCTATACATTTTTGTTGTTCAGTCACCAAGTCGTATCTGACCTTTCGTGACCCTCATGGACTATAGCATGCCAGGCTCCTCTGCCCTTTACTATCTCTTGGAGTTTGCTCAAATTCATGTCCACTAAGTCGGTGATGCTGCCTAACCATCTCATCCTCTGCTGCCTGCTTCTCCTTTTGCCGTCAATCATTCCCAGCATCAGGGTCTATTCCAATGGTTCAGCTTCTCATCAATGGCCAAAGTATTATGTTGCCTATCCTGGACATTTCATATCATTGTTTATTTCACATTCACCACATAGTACATGTGCTCTGGAGAAGGAAATGGCAACCCGCTCCAGTACTCTTGCCTGGAAAATCTCATGGATAGAGGAACCTGGTGGGCTACAGTCCATGGGGTTGCGAAGAGTCGGACACGACTGAGACACTGCACTTTCTTTCTTTCACTTAGCATAGTATTTTCAAGATTCGCCCATGCTGCAGTGTGCATCAGTACTTCATTCATTTTGTATGTTTTTTAAAATATTAAGTATATATGAATTCTCTTGTATAAAAGCTGAAGAACTGAGATTTTCAGAAATTATGACTTACCCAGTGTCAAAGAGTAAATGGTAAATGGTGAAACTGGGTTATGAAACTAAGACTGACCCAAGCTTATTCTACTTGCCTGAGCTGCTTAAGCATAATGATGGCTAAACAGAATTCATATAATACTCCTTGAGGAAATTATTTTTATATTCCATTTTATACCTGAATTGACTGAGACACAAGGGGGTAAAATATCTTGCCCCAAATCAGATGTCTGCATAGTAGAGGGTCAGACTGACCCCAGAGAACCGGCTCACTGAAAACCCAACTTAACTGCTCAGAACAAGGACACAATGATAGAAGCAGCACCTTTTATCGAAAAGCCAAGAGAGGCATTCAGTTTGGAGAGAAAAAGTAATATACATGCCACAAAGAAAGAATCTAAAAAAGGAGGTAAGAAGTTAAGAGTTAAGAACTGAATGTAGGAGGGAGTATGCTCCTGTTTAAAAATTAAAATCATGCTACTATGGTAAGGAGACCACATTCAACCCAGTTTCAAATATTTGCATGAAAGAGGAGAAAAATTCCCAAATCCCTTTTAGCAACATGATTTTACGACTCTGTGAGCATCATCTCTACCTTTTGAGAATATACAATAATTTCATAATTTTTATTTTCTTGAAATCTATATTTTCTGTCTCAGCTTCAGATAAATGACCTAAGTTATTTGCATAAAAACAAGGAATGAACAGATGGCTATTTGACTAAGTATTGTGTTCTGAATGTAGATATAATCCATCATTATGTATGGCCTTTTATAGAAGCTTCAAAAACAACACAAACTCGATAGAAAAACATAGCCCCTGAATACAACATAGGTGTTGTAATTAGTGAATTAAATCGAATAAATATTTAAAGTTGGATAGATATTTTAAGAAGATACTGAGGAAAATTGGCAAGGTGCAGAAATACATGTATAGTGTGAAATTCATGTAAATTTGACCAATTCACTGAAAAATATTTGCCTGTGAATAAACATGTCTGGAACAAAAGCATAACATATGAACAGGGAAAATATACTCTATTGTCTGGTTTCTAAGTTGCACCTAGAAAAAGACTCTGAAGAAATATAAAGAAGACAAACTCCAAATGTATTATTTTATCTCTTAAAGAAAATATTTTGAATAAACATAGGAAAAACTGAAAGATGTTAGTATTTTGATAATAAACATGAAAGAAACTAAAAATCCCTCAGTCGTGTCCGATTCTTTGTGACCCCATGGACTGTGTACATGGAATTCTCCATGCCGCAATGCTGGAGTGGGTAGCTGTTCCCTTACTCCAGGGAATCTTCCCAACCCAGGGATCAAACCCAGGTCTTCCACACTGCAGGCAGATTCTTTACCAGCTGAGCCACAAGGGAAGCCCAAGAAAACTGGAGTGAGTAGCCTATCCCTTCTCCAGAGGTCTTCCCAGCCCAGGAATACGAATCAGGGTCTCCTGCATTGCAAGTGGATTCTTTACCAACTGAGCTTTCAGGGAAGCCCCATTCAGGTATGACCTAAACCAAATCCCTTATTATTATAATGTTATAAACAGGAAAAAAAAAGACAAAGTCAAACAAGTATGTATATGACACATTTTCTGTAAAACTATCATGGCAAAAAATACCTGGGTAAGAAAATGTGTAAAGAATTAAATCATCACAGAGCACAGGGTGTGGAGTGTGTGAGTAAAGAGATTATCTAAGACACTCAGGAAACTAGAGGGAGTCATAATTCAAGCCTCAATTATTAACTGTAATTTTACATTTACTTTGTGTTTTCTTATGGGGTTTAATTGAGGTGAGATGATAGAACTGAAAAAAAAATTGAAAAAAAAATCTTCAAAAAAGACACATACTGAAAACACGTATAGTTTATGTTAACCTCCAGGTTGATTATTTATACCAACATCTGTTATTTTAAAAGAGAAGCTTGTAAAGTAAAGATAGATGTATGTTAGCTAATTAAAATTAATATAGGCTCACTTCATATTATAGTATCTCTGCAAAACTCAAGCCAAGACATATGTAGCAATTAATATACATTAGTAAGAGTAATAATGAGGAGGAGGAGGAGACAGTGTTTCATTTCAGAAATTCAAAGCATTAGGCGGCAGAGCCCAAATCAAAGAGTAGAATGCTGACACTTTATCTGGCCATCACAAATATAGGACAGTGAGGATGAAGGAAAGAGGTATGGTGTGTTCACATGGAGCATAGAAGTCTCTCGTGTGGATACAGAGAAACCATTCCTACATGGAAACGGGGATTGGAGGAATGCATTTGCCTCGAGTTGTTCAGTCCTCAGCTGTGTCTGACTCTTTGCAACCCCAGGGACGGCAGCATGCCATGCTACCCTGTCCTTCACTATCTCCCAGAGTTTGCTCAAATTCATGTCCACTGAGTTGATGATGCCATCCAGTCATCTCACCTCTGTTGCCCACTTCTCCTGCCTTCAATCTTTCCCAGCATCAGTGTCATTTACCTGGCTCCCTCCCATTTCCTGCCTGTCACTGTTCAAAGTTCATTCCATAGGAAGTTAATTCCTCTATACTTCAGGGACTCAAAGCCCTCCTTTAGGGCTTCTCTGGTGGTTCTGTGGTAAAGAATTTGCCTGTCGATGCAGAAGACACAGGTTCAATCCCTGATCTGGGAGGATTCCACATGCCACGAAACGACTAAGCCTATGCGCCACAACTATGGAACCTGTGCTCTAGAACCTGGGAGCTACTGGAGTCCACGCTCTGCAACAAGAGAACTCACGGCAATGAGAAGCCTGTGAGCTGCAACTAGAGAGTGACCCCACTCTCTGCAACTAGAGAAAAGCCCACACAGCAACAAAGACCCAGCACGGCCAAAATTTTTTAAAAAGCTTCCTTTAGTAGAAGCATGACTATTATAAGGGAAAAAATATTGGTAAGGATGTGGAGAAAGTGGAAGCCTTATACACTGTTGGTTGGAATGTAAAGTGGTGCAACCAGTATGGAAAACAATATAGAGTTTCCTCAACAGCAATCCCACTCCTGGGCATACACACCGAGGAAACCAGGACTGAAAGAGACACATGTACCCCAATGTTCATCGCAGCACTGTTTATAATAGCCGGGACATGGAAGCAACCTAGATGTCCATCAGCAGACGAATGGATAAGGAAGCTGTGGTACATATACACAATGGAATATTACTCAGCCATTAAAAAGAATACATTTGAATCAATTCTAATGAGGTGGATAAAACTGGAACCCATTATACAGAGTGAAGTAAGCCAGAAAGATAAACACCAATACAGTATACTAATGCATATATATGGATTTAGAAAGATGGTAACGATAACCCTAAACGCAAGACAGAAAAAGAGACACAGACATATAGAACAGACTTTTGGACTCTGTGGGAGAAGGCGAGGGTGGGATGATCTGAGAGAACAGCACTGAAACATGTATATTATCAAGTGTGAAACAGATCACCAGTCCAGGTTGGATGCATGAGACAAGTGCTCGGGGCTGGTGCACTGGGATGACCCAGAGGGATGGGATGGGTAGGGAGGTGGGAGGGGGGTTCAGGATGGGGAACACATGAAAATCCATGGCTGATTCATGTCAATGTATGGCAAAAACCACTACAATATTGTAAAGTAATTAGCCTCCAACTAATAAAAATAAATGAAAAAAAGAAAACAAAAATAAAGTACATTGAATTAGGCAGAATCTAAGAAAAAAAGAAAAGAAAAATAGTACCACCATGAGATTTAGCAATCCTATTTCTAAGTGTAGGCCTCCAAAAATTGAAATCAAGATATCAAATGGATTTCTGCACTCTCCTGTTCATTGCAGCATTATTCACAATAGCCAAAATGTGAAAGTAACCTAAATGTCCATCAACAGATAAACGGGATGTAGCATACACATTCAGTGGGATATTATTCAGCCTCCTAAAGGGAGATATTTCTGTTATCTGTGACAACATGGATGAACTTAGAGTGCAGTATGATAAGAGAAATAAACTGGTCACAGAAAGATAAATACTGAGTGATTCCACATATATGAAGTTACTAGAATAGTCAAACCTATGGAAATAGAGAGTAGAGTAGAGATGGTGGTTTCTAGAGTTGATGGGGAGGGAGGAAATGGGGAGGAGGAAATGGGGAGTTGCTGTTCAATGGGCATAAAGTCTTAGTTATACAAGATTAATAAGTTCTAGAGATCTGCTGTACTACTTTGTGCCTATGTGTTAACAATACTGTAGATGTATTTAATAATTTGTTAAGAGATTAGCTCTCACATTAAGCATGTTTACCACAATTAAAAAATTATTACAGTGGGAATAGGTAAGCTTGAAGCATAAAGTATTGCTGTTAGAGATCAGTAGAATTAGTTGGAAGATGAAACAGTTGTAAAAAAAAGAGTCATCAATGGTTGATTATTCTGTACGACTGCTATCTGATTCCATCTATCTTTTATGGGACTAGAGAAAAAAGAAATACAAAATCACTTTCTCTTTAGCAGCGATGAACTCTGAAGCACCATCTTGGGAGGTGTTCAATAAAAGTTTATTTCAAATTATGCCATTATAGTAGAAGCGACCAGTGTATGCCATTAGACTGACAGATCCACATTTCTGCTTCATTTGCTATCTCTATGACTTTGGGCAAATTGCATAATCTGTGTTTTAATTCACTCACAAATCAATTGAGGACAGTAATATATTATTCCATGGATATTCTAAGTAATATGTGAGATCATAAATACGAATCATTAACCACAGTGCCTGGCATTTAGTAGGAAATCAATGTATATCAATTTATTCTCTTCACTATTCTGAATGATTATTTGGGTGTCATGAAAAATTTTACTCATTACAGGCATCACTGCTGCAATATTAATACATAATTAGATTATGGGAGAAAATGATACTAATTGTCTGTCCAGTGGTCATACCATTTTTAGCAACTTCAAGAAATACTTGCAATGGGAATGACTTTGCAATGAAGATAAAGTAAAACAGAACCTTATATCCTGGGAATGTGATGATTCTAAGCATAGGTTATTTGCCTTTGACAGAAAACCCAGATGTTTGCTAGGTTTTATTCCAAATTCCTGAGGGAGAGGAGATTGAATTTTTTTCCAGGAAAATCTCAATTCTAGGTCTAGCTATGAAGAAGAGACACATGTCATTAGAATTTATTCATTTTGTGCACGGCTGATACTGACTATAAGCACATGTATCTATGGTTCTTTTGCAATAATGCACATTTCATTGAAAAATTCATGCATAATGATAAAATACATGCCCATCAGGAAAATAAGTTGCTATGTTAAATTTATGATGGCAGACTGAACCAAGTTAAACATGGGAAATGTGTTATGATTCTAATTCCTAATATCTCCGACCTGCTGTGAATATCTACAAGTGAGTATTGAAAAGATCCAAATGTGATCATTAGGTTAGTGAGAAGTTTAAACTTGTTCTTAGTAAGACTAATATGTGAAATTCAGTGGCGTTTCATGTGGCATGAGATTTATGTGCGTGTCTCTTAAATAGCTTAAAATTTTACCTTTTCAATTAGGTACCAACATCATAGATCTTTTTCAACATTTTGATAAAGGTCAACAGAAAGTTTTCTTTTCAAGCTTATTCATATCTCTCTTAGCTACTTGCCTTTTGATTCCTTTCACTTGGTCTTCCACTGTCTTAGTGGTATCTTAACTGGTTCCTCATTCTCTTCAGCTTTCTCTCTCTCTCACAGCTGTTGAGTTGAGTTTGCTTACTTATAGTTCTTATTATGTCTAGTTTCTGCTGAGAAACCTACTATCCAATATAGAGTCAATACTAAAAAGTTTAGGGGGTTTCCCTGGCAGTCCATTTATTAAGAATTCACCTACCAATGCAGAGGACGTGGATTCGATCCATTGTCCAGGAAGATCCCACATGACGTGAAGCAGCTAAGTCCCTGTAACACAACGACTGAACCCACGTGGCCTAGAGCCCATGCTGTGAAACAAGAGAAACCCCTGCAAGGAGAAGCCTGGGCACCTCATCTTGAAATAGCCCGCCTAGAGAAAGCCTGCAGACCACAACGAAGGGCCTGTGTGCCACAGCTAAGACTCAGCACAGCCACAAAAAAAATTTTTTTAAAAAGAAAAACTGAAAAGTTTAGATTTCAAAACCTTACGGATTTGGCTCCTCCAATCCACTTTCCAGTCTTTTCTCTCACTGACATATGAATCACTGCATATCAATCTCAACTCATATTTTACTTTTATCCAGAAAATTTCTCTAATTACATCAGAGTTTGCTTCCATAAACTCAATTTCTAATGATTTATAGCTCCCTTTTGACAATCATTTAACTGCACCCAGCATAAAACATCACTCATATCCATGATTTCTAAAATTTCAAAGGCAACATGCAAGGAGAAACTTATTTTAAAATTGATTTTTGTCCTTTCTCACTGGATTGTTGGAGAATGGACAGAGGCACCACAGGGAATCCTCCTAAGTGTTGGGAAGAAACGAAGCAAAATAATTTAATTTGTCATGTTTTAATATGCAAAACATAGTAAATTAAAATTGTGGGCTTTGGGGGGTAAAGAACTTCAAGTCAGTGTGGAACTAAATTGCTCAATAAAACAAGTCTATTTTTAAATAGTCATGGTGTTTGGCAGGGTGATAAAAAAATATGAAGATGACTAAAAAATAGCTATGAAGTTGATCAGATTATCTAGAGGAGCTTTTAGTCTGGCTGGATTCTTGAACCATGCTCAGGGACATTCCCATTCAAAGAAAGGAATATTTACCTCAACATAGCAGCGGACTGGAAATGAAAGGTTAAGAAGTAGTAAGACAAGTATGGATTCATGACTCTGTAAAGGAACATGCCACATGGACTTGACAACCAGTGATTTCTAATATCCAATTTTACATTCTCCTCTGTCGATGGAACTCTCCAGGAAAGAATACTGGAGTGGGTTGCTGTACCGTCCTCCAGAGCAACATAGATGGACCCTCTCCAGGGGATCTTTCCAACCCAGGGATCGAAACTTGGTCTCCTGCTTTGCAGGTGGATTGGCTTCCCTGGTGGCTCAGATGGTAAATTAACTTGTCAAAGAAAAATTCCCCATGAATCTAACCGTATTTAAACTTTGAGGCTGCTTATTATGTACATAGACCTGCTCCAATAAGTATTAGTAATATGTGCCTATGGTCGTGTTTGTAAGATGACTATGAGTAAGATTTTGAAAATAAAAAGTGATAAGATAATTTTAATTAAATTTCTTTCTTTTTCAATTCCAACTTCTGGATCATATTTCTCATCCTTTTAATTGAGTATAGAGTAGCCTCAGGTATTTTGGAGATCTAGTTTAAGAAAAATTGAGTTTGGAGTTGTTCATTTAGTTTAAGGTTTAAAGAAGTACATTTTATAGTTAATCATAATGTTCACATACAGTTATACAAGAATATATTTAACATATATTTAACTGAACTCAGGTAGCTCTGCTGATCTCCAGGGATGTTTGGAAGTCTAACAACATTTCGCCAAGATAAAGATGAAATTTACTAGCTAATGAATTTTATTCTGATGTTGAAAACACAAAATTCCCTTGGAAGCACCCTGTACTAGCTTGTCTGCCTTGTTTATCACATACATATGTACTTACATGGCCTGGATTTAGCTCCATGACCAGCAGGACATAAAAGCCCCTTCAGTGAACTCATTCATTGATTTCCCTGAAAACATGGTGTCCTTTACATATCTTAGGTGCTCATAATATAAAAACAATGCATGTTCTATGAGACCCACAAAGGACAAGTAAGGACTATGCCCGGATATCTTAAAAAGTGAAAGTCACTCAGTCATGTCCACCTCTTTGCAACCCCATAGACTATACATTCCATGGAATTCTCCAGGCCAGAATGCTGGAGTGGGTAGCCTTTCCCTTCTCTAGGGAATCTTCCCAACCCAGGGATCGAACCCAGGTCTCCCGCATTGTGGGCGGATTCTTTACTGACTGAGCCACAAGGGAAGCCCAAGAATACTGAAGTGGGTAGCCTATCCCTTCTCCAACAGATCTTCCCGACCCAGGAATCAAACTGGGGTCTCCTGCATTGCAGGCAGGTTCTTTAGCCGTTGAGCCACCAGAGAAGCCCTAGCTACTACGGAAGCCCTAACTGCTAGACACTGCTGGTACTCTTTCTACTGCTAGTTTCTTTACCCTTTCTAAAATTCTCACATGTGTATGCCCTACGAAGTCCCAAGAATCCTTTCAATTATTTAACTCAGTGTCACAACTTGTTACCTTCATTATGACAAAACATATGTGAACTGGAAAAACACCTGACAGTTTTATAACCAGCCACTGTGTTGAAACTTTCGTTTGTTAAACAAAAATGCAAGGCCAGAGGTACTACAGTACAGTATGCCCTACATCATCTGTGTTTAGCACTGAATATGAGTGGTAAAGATAATACCAGATTTGAAAATTACTGAGTAAAAAGCTACCCTATGTAAATTCTTATGGTCATCAGATTCATAAAATTTTAAGTGGAAAATTCAGTTCTCATCAACGCTTCATTGAAAAGGTACTTCATTCTTGTCAGGCATACTCTTGATTCAATGCATACAATTACATATGAATCATATAATTTTGATAAAAGATATCAAAATATTGGCATTTGTGGAGGAGAAACTTTCAGAAGTACTGTAGAAAGTAAGTCTATTTAGCAGTGATACCACATTATATTAATTTCAACTCTCAATAGCAAAAGTTCATTTTCTTCAACCTAAAGAGATTAAAGACAAACATCTTATATTCTGTGTGTATAATATATGTTATTATATATACTATACAAATTAAGCCCATGGTCATCTTTTTTTTTTCCCTTTATTTATTTATTTTTTTTTTCAGTGGGTTTTGTCATACACTGACAGGAATCAGCCATAGATTTACACGTATTCCCCATCCCGATCCCCCCTCCCACCTCCCTCTCCACCCGATTCCTCTGGGTCTTCCCAGTGCACCAGGCCCGAGCACTTGTCTCATGCATCCCACCTGGGCTGGTGATCTGTTTCACCATAGATAGTATACATGCTGTTCTTTTGAAATATCCCACCCTCACCTTCTCCCACAGAGTTCAAAAGTCTGTTCTGTATTTCTGTGTCTCTTTTTCTGTTTTGCATATAGGGTTATCGTTATCACCTTTCTAAATTCCATATATATGTGTTAGTATGCTGTAATGTTCTTTATCTTTCTGGCTTACTTCACTCTATATAATGGGCTCCAGTTTCATCCATCTCATTAGAACTGGTTCAAATGAATTCTTTTTAACAAGCCCATGGTCATCTTAACAAAGAAAAAACATTTGTCAAAATACAGCACACTTCATTGATTAAAACACTCAAAAATTAGTAAAAAAAAAAAAAAAAGAAAGAAAAAGGTATTTATTAAAAATACACAGCTAACATCATGTTTGATGGTAAAAGACTGAATATACCACAACCTAAGATTAAAAGCAAGGCCAAGATATCTGCTTCCATCACTTCTATTTGACAATATACTAGAGGATCTTTTAGGGCAATTAGGTAGGAAAAAGCAATACAATTCAGACAGGAAAGGATGCAACACAATTATCTCCATTCACAATGGCATGATATTTTCTAAGAGAAATCTTAATACAAACACACAAACTAGTCCTATTAAGTTTCATCACACTGCTTGCAATGGTAGAAGATAAATATGAAAAATTGAATTTCTATACACTAGCAATTAAAAATAAAAGCTGAAATTAAAAATTCCATTTTTGATAGCACTAAAGAACAAATATTTAAGAATAAATTTAATTAAGGAGAACAATAATTATACACTGAAAATAACAAAATACTGTTGAAATAAATTCATCTTTGTCTACTTTTGTCTTTCATTTATAAATATATATATGAAATGGAATCTACTAGCAAATTTTCCCCCACTTTTTCTGTTTTATACTCATTTTGCATAAGACTGTTGTGAAATAAAAATAAGACTACAACATGGACTAATTCGAGGTTAATATTATAGGAAACTAAAGATCACTACAAGAAAATTATCTTACTGAATTAATCAAATAGTTACTACATGTCTCATAAAAATTCAAGCGTTAAAGGGTTAAGGACTTCTGTAGTCCTTGTATGACCAAAAATAACATGCCTTGATCCTAAGCCAAACATTTGTCTTGGCAAATGTGAAATTGCAGAACACAGTTTCCCAGTTTTTCTTACTCTTATGTATCTACTTGAGAAAACAGATCAATTATAACTAACCTCAGGGAAATATTTTGCTTTGGCCTACATCACATTTCTGTTTCTTAGTATTCTTTTCTCATGACCATCCTAATGCTTGTAACATACAAAATATCTACTTACTGCCAGAAGTCAGGATATGCTCACTTCAAACTGATCCTCTTACTCAAGCAGCCAAAAAGGTTTCCCTTTTTCATCTGTTTTTTAGGGGTTTCACTTTAGGACTTTCAACAAAGAGGATGGTAGAGTATATCTTTTCATTCTAATTATCACAAAAGTGGAAAATAAAAAAAAGAAACAACTTTGGAGGGTAAAGATATTTTTAAGGTTAAATGTGTAAGTGCTTAATATATTCTTGTTGCTGTGAGAGTTAATCTTAACCAAAAATTTTTATCTATTCCTCAACATATAAAAGCTTAATGTATATCATGAGGTTTGTAATGAAGTGACACTAGTAAAAAAATTCTGCTATAGTAAACTACATCCTTGATTTGGCTACATAATGTTTATTTCAGGAAGATGTACTTTTACTTTTATGCTATAAACACATTCACCACGTTTGTTAGAATTTACACAACACTGCATGTGGCCTAATTATCATTATATAATTGGTCTACTGTTACATCCTTGTCCCCTTATCAGTCAGAAAACATCATTCTCTTTTTTCTTGCTTTATGTTCTTCCCAGAGAATACTAGAATTTGAGTCTTTCTAGTATATTACAATCCAAACACTTAAATTCCAAGCTTGCTTTCCATGAAAACAGGAGCAGAGCAACATACATTGCTAATGTTTTTTTTTTTTTAAGGCTCTATAGAGATTAGGCAGTGGCACCCCACTCCAGTACTCTTGCCTGGAAAATCCCATGGATGGAGGAGCCTGGTAGGCTGCGGTCCATGCGGTCGCTAAGAGTCGGACATGACTGAGCGACTTCACTTTCACTTCTCACTTTCACACATTGGAGAAGGAAATGGCAACCCACTCCAGTGTTCTTGGCTGGAGAACCCCAGGGACGGGGGAGCCTGGTGGGCTGCCTTCTCTGGGGCCTCACAGAATCGGACACGACTAAAGTGACTTAGCAGCTTAGGGATTAGGACTTTGATGAACTAGGCAGGCTCAGGGACCATTAAAACTCTGATCTGAAATCCCTCCAATTACAATTATTATTATTCTTTACTACATTTAGTGTTTAGAGTCTAAAGAGTGTCTGTGCCTCCCAGTTAAGAATTGCTGTTTGTCTGGACAGCAACGTGTAAAAGAATGAAATTATAACATTTCCTAACACCATACATAAAGATAAACTCAAAATGGATTAAAGACCTAAATGTAAGACTACAAACTACAAAACTCTTAGAGGAAAACATTGGCAGAACACTCTATGACATAAATCATAGCAAGATACTCTGTGACCCACCTCCTAGAGTAATGGAAATAAAAACAAAAATATACAAATGGGACCTAATTAAACCTAACAGCTTTGCACAGCAAAGGAAACTATAAACAAGGTGAAAAGACAACTTTCAGAATGGGAAAAATTAATAGCAAATGAAACAACTGACAAAGTTGATTGTCAGTTAAACAACTGATTATGTTTCAAAAATACACAAGCAGCTCATGCAAATCAAACCAGGAAAAGAAACAATCCAATCAAAAAGTGGGGAAAAGACTGAAACAAGCATTTCTCCAAAGACATACAGATGGCTAATAAACACATGAAAAGATGCTCAACACTGCTCATTACTAAGGAAATGCAAATCAGAACTACAATGAGATATCCTCTCACACTGGTCAGAATGGCCATCATCAAAAAATCTACAAACAATAAATGCTGCAGAGGGTGTGGAGAAAAGGGAACCCTCTTGCACTGTTGGTGGGAATGCAAATTAACACAGCCACTATGGAGAAGACTATGGAGATTCCTTAAAAAACTAGGAATAAAAACACCATATGACCAAGAAATCCAAGTCAGAAAGAGTAAAATAAATATCTCATACTTATGCATATATATGGAATCTAGAAAGATGGCACTGATGAACCGATTTACAGAGCAGCAATGGAGACAAAGACATTGAGAACAGACTTCTGGACACGGCTGTGGGGGGAGGAAGGAGTGGGTGGGAGGTATGGAGAAAGTAACATGGTAATATACACTACCGTATGTGAAATAGATAGCCAATGGGAATTTGCTCTATGACCCAGGGAACTCAAACTGGGCCTCAGTAACAACCTAGGGGTGGGGTGGGGAGCGAGGTGAGAGGGATGTTCAAGTGGGCGGGGACATGGGTAAAACTATGGCTGATTTATGTTGATGTTTGGTAGAAACCAACACAACACTGTAAAACAATTATCCTTCAATTAGCAATAAATAAATTTTAAAAAGAATCACTGTTTTTGAGGTGCAGAGTGTGGTAGTGGTTATGGGGTGACGGTAGTGGTGGTCTAGAAAGTTCATTCTCTATGTCTGCACAGAAGAGTTATCTTGGGTAGGTTTTGGACTTAAATTCTGATTACATCAGACATGGCTGATTCTAGGTGTCTAAAATTAAGGCTTGGGAATCTCTTTGTGTTAAAACATCTACAAGAATTTTTGTGAAACAAGTATGTAAACTAGCATTTAAGGAACAAATTATTTGGATCCCACTAAACCTGTTGTCTCTCATCAGTTTACTAAGTACATTTTATTGTACTTTTATTTTATTCTACTTTTATTATTTTCATTTTAGTTTTTATATTTTAATGTACTTATTAAGTACATTTTATTGCACATTTCAAAAGAACTGTGTACTCTGCTTCTTAGGAGTAAAAATTCACTTATAGCCTTTACCTTGAAATACTTTATAGCTAATCATAAGTAAAATAAAAGAAAGACAAAGAAAGCAAGGACTGCATCATCCTTTACATTATTTTCTTTTTTTATAATTTTTATGAATAAACTAGTCTTTTTCAGGACCAAGTTATAAAGTCAATATTAACCAATATTAAAAGTGAAAGAGATGATACATTTTTTAACAAGGTCTGCCCAGAATAATTGTAACATCAGCAACCCAGACAGATTATATGACTTTTCCAAAGTCACAGTCCTTTATGACTTCAGAATCAGAACTTAAACTCTTTTGAATATTAGTTCAACACACCTCTTATCATACCATACTGTTTATTATATAATTAAAGAATTATACGATTTATCTCTTGAGATTTTTCTATGATATCAAAAATCCAATAATTCCTTTCAAAATATAATTGACATGAATATCCTATCCAAAAGAAACAGAGCAGTTTGGAAATTCAACAAATCTGTAATTTGAGGTTTCAACCTTCACTATTTAGTTAAGCAAGTTTTCTTCCCACATCCCTCCTGGCACTGGGTCTTCAGGCCCATCCACCCTTTATTTTAAGGCTCCACCATAATTTATTAACACTTTTATCAAGTAACTGAACATTATCTTATGTCATTCTTCACCCTTCTGAAATGACTTACCATTTTTAGAAAGTATTTATAAGAAAAATAAGCTTCTCAAAAGTGGTTCATTATATGGAAAACACACCTATTTTGCCTTTTATATCCTTTTTAAACAACTTTACTGAGTAGTACCAAAAAGAATAATTCACACCAATTACCATACTATAGTTTCAAGAAATGGCAAAATGCTTTAGTGATCCATACATACCATGTTGATAGAAATTTCTAATATTTGTTCCCACAGTCATCTTATGAAATTGTGTTTTCATAGTAAAGTTTCTCTAGACTATAAACTCTGACAAACGATTGCTTCTTCTCTACAGAGCCTCATGAGTCATAGGGGTGTTTACAGCACTGGGTAACCGGCAGTATTTGAAAACAATTTTCACACATTTGGCATTTACAGCAGACAAACTGCCCCATGAGCTTGTATCTGGGACTGTTCCTAAAAAGATAATTTGATAATTTTACTTTTAATATTCCTTGGGAAATTAGAACCTAGTCAATAATAATTACTTTTTATCTAAGTCACACTAAATGGATTATTTATAGCACATTAAGTATGTTGCAGCTTGGAACAGATGGAAAAAATCTAGCAAATATGTCACTGGAAGAGAATAAATTGACCCTAACATGGGTTCATGAGACACAAGGGAAATTTCAGGGAGTTGATTCTGTGTATGTGAACAAAACATATTTATATCATGATGACATATTTATAACTTATGAATATATATATTCCTATTGCTAGTGTTATCAAAAAACAATAGAAATGTATTTTATGAGGAAAATAGTTGCTTGGGAAAGGGTATTTGTATTCAACCAAATCTTAAAGGTGGAAGTTGACCCATGTATTGAAAAATCTTCTGTTGGCCTCTCTAAATAAATACTAACCTTGTTTTTTTCTGTACTCTGTACCCAGGACAGTTGAATAGTATGCAGATATCAGTGACACCCTGGCTGTTTGGGTTTGAGCAATGGAGAACACTAATATATAGAAAAAACAAAGAACTAAGGACAGCGTATTTGTTTCCCCAGGTTCCTTCCTGCAGGGCTGCCTGAGAAATCTTGATCATCCTTTGAGCAAAAATCATAGATGCTTCAAGATGGTTTTACTACAAAGATCTGTCTCCATGTTCAGATAATTGCTGCCTGCCTTTACCCATGGGGTGGTGACCATGACCTGCTTGTTAGAATCCCCTTCGTACCTTACTGTAGCTTGTAGCTTATCTATAACCTACCCATTCCTCTGTAAATTGTTCCTTTATCATGCATTGTCCATAAATTACCCAAATTTGAGCATGCCATCTGTTTCTTGTCATGACAGTGCTTTGTTTAATCACTAAATGGAGCTCATTATGTTATTCATTTTTCTGACCTTTCTTCCCACAACTATTCCTTTAATTTTCCCTGTCCTACTGCTCCAATATCCACATGATATCAAAGTCTGAAACTGGTGTCCTTACATTTTTTCATCTCTTTTGTCTTCCATCTGATACTTATGATTGATAAAACTTTTTGCTTTGTTTGATTTTTTGTTTAGGGGGATTTCTCATCTTGGAACAGCTTTACTCCTTGCTTTCCAGGAAAATTTCTATTTTCATTTAAAATACAAACTCAGATAAAATGCCTTCCAGTGAGCTGACTCTGAAGGAGTCACCCACGCCTAGTATAACTATTGAGTCCCATCCTGCTTTAGAACCCCATTCTTGCTTCTATCTGTTTGGGGTTATATTTTGTTTGTTTGCACAGAATATTTCCTGAACCAGACACAGAGCTCTTCAAGGCAAAAAATGCTTATTCGTTTCCTATCTCAGAGGTTTATCAAAGTACTTGAGAAAGTTTAAGTGCCTGGTGGATGTTTTTCATTTAGAGTTATTTCAATATCTTGTTTAGTTGTTTTTCATGCAACATATTCAAGTTGTCAGAATTCACAGGCCCTAACTTCCAAGGCTAAGGAACTGTACTTCTTACCTAAGGGAAGTGATGAGATGGGGAGGAGGTTTACAGAAGAAACAAATGAACAAACATAAGTGGGACAGATTCTTCCAACCTCTCCAACTGTGACAAAATCTGGTGCTGTTAGTAATGTTACGGACAATTCTTGCAAATCTCTTTCTAACTTCATCGTTTCAACATCGCTAAATCAGTTTGGTCTCAACATTCTGACACGTCAAATGATGAGTTACATTTATGAATTATTTGCACTCAACTGTATAGACTGGCTTCCTTGGTGGTAAAGAACTCGCCTGCCAATGCAGGAGATGTGGGTTCGGTCCCTGGGTTGGAAAGATCCCCTGGAGTAGTAAATAGCAACCCATTCCAGTATTCTTGCCTGGGAAATACCAAGGATCGAGGAGCCTGGTGGGCTACAGCTCATAGGGTCCCAAGGGAGTCAGATATGACTCAGCAATTAAACAAAAAGCAACAGTATAGACAATACCTGGTCATAGCTTCCCAGTGAGTTCACTGGGTTCTACTTTGCATACTATTTTCCTCAAGTAACACAGACTAAGTTGGTGTCATAGTTTGACAACAACATGATTTAAGTTGTCCTTTGATTTCTCCTTTGATGCTCTGTTCTCACAGGCTCTACTTGGATGACATACTCATGGGAAATGGAATATCTTACAGACTTAACAGCCTTTTCGTGGTTTTTAAATACAATAGTAGTAGTAGTGTTAGTCATGCAGTCATGTCCAACTCTGTGACCTCACAGAATGTAGCCCACCAGGCTCTTTTTTCTAGGGGATTCTCCAGGCAAGAATTCTGGAGTGATTGCCATTTTCTTCTCCAGAGGATCTTCTTGACCCAGGGGTGGAACCTGGGTCTCTTGAATTGCAGGCAGATTCTTTACCGTCTGAACCACAGGGAAGTTCCTTAAATAAATAGTTTTAAATTTTAAACAGTGCTCTATTTGTAACAACTAAAACAAATAATTTGCAGGTGACAAATTTCCATGAGGCATTCCAGAGCCACAGGCCTATCTAAATTGCTGAAAACCATTCTGTCTAAATTGAGACAGCAATCATCTCTGACCACCTACCCTCACCAGGCCCCATTTTTATACCCAGAACTATGCATTTTAATGTTAGCATAGGAGTGGAACACGGTTTAGAAACTAAACAGATCATTTAATCCTTCTTAGTTCAGTTCAGATGCTCAATCACGTCTAACTCTTTGAGACCCCATGGACTGCAGCAGGCCAGGCCTCCCTGTCCATCACCAACTCCTGGAGTTTATCCAAACTCATGTCCATGGTGTTGGTGATGCCATCCAACCATCTCATTCTCTGTTGTCCCTTTCTCCTACTGCCCTCAATCTTTCCCAGCATCAGGGTCTTTTCAAATGAGTCAGCTCTCCGCATCAGGTGGCCAAAGTACTGGAGTTTCAGCTTCAACATCAGTCCTTCCAATGAACACCCAAGACTGATTTCCTTTAGGATGGACTGGTTAGATCTCCTTGCAGTCCAAGGGACTCTCAAAAGTCTTCTCTAACATTACAGTTCAAAAGCATCGTTTCTTTGGTGCTCAGCTTTCTTTATAGTCCAATCTCACATCCATACCACATATGACCACTGGAAAAAACATAGCCTTGACTAGACGGACTTTTGTTGCAAAGTAGTGTCTCTGCTTTTTAATATGCTGTCTAGGTTGGTCATAACTTTCCTTCCAAGGAGTAAGCATCTTTTAATTCCATGGCTGCAATCACCATCTGCAGCAATTTTGGAACCCAGAAAAATAAAGTCAGCCACTGTCTCCACTGTTTCCCATCTATTTACCATGAAGTGATGGGACCAGATGCCATGATCTTAGTTTTCTGAATGTTGAGCTTTAAGCCAACTTTTTCCACTCTCCTCTTTCACTTTCATCAAGAGGCTCTTTAGTTCATCTTCACTTTCTGCCATAAGGTTGGTGTCATCTGCATATCTCAGGTTATTGATATTTCTCCTGGCAATCTTGATTCCAGCTTGTGCTTCTTCCAGCCCAGCGTTTCTCATGATGTACTCTGCATATAAGTTAAATAAGCAGGGTGACAATATACAGCCTTGACGTACTCCTTTTCCTATTTAGAACCAGTCTGTTGTTCCTTGTCGAGTTCTAACTGTTGCTTCCTGACCTGCATGTTATATGTCAATGTTATGCTTCCATAACATTACTATGTTTCTCAAGAGGCAGGTCAGGTGGTCTGGTAGTCCCATCTCTTTCAGAATTTTCCACAGTTTATTGTGATCCACAGAGTAAAAGGCTTTGGCATAGTCAATAAAGAAGAAACAGATGTTTTTCTGGAACTCTCTTGCTTTTTCGATGATCCAGCGGATGTTGGCAATTTGATCTCTGGTTCCTCTGCCTTTTCTAAATCCAGCTTGAACATCTGGAAGTTCACAGTTCACGTATTGCTAAAGCTTGACTTGGAGAATTTTGAGCATTACTTTACTAGTGTGTGAGATGAGTGCAATTGTGCAGTAGTTTGAGCATTCTTTGGCATTGCCTTTCTTTGGGATTGGAATGAAAACTGACCTTTCCCAGCCATGTGGCCACTGCTGAGTTTTCCAAATTTTCTGACATATTGAGTGCAGCACTTTCATAGCATCATCTTTTAGGATTTGAAATAGCTTGACTGGAATTCCATAACCTCCACTAGCTTTGTTCGTAGTGATGCTTCCTAAGATCCACTTGACATCACATTTCAGGATGTCTGGCTCTAAGTGAGTGATCACACCATTGTGGTTATCTGGGTCATGAAGATCTTTTTTGTACAGTTCTTCTGTGTATTCTTGCCACCTCTTCTTAATATCTTCTGCTTCTGCTAGGTCACTACCATTTCTGTCCTTTATTGAGCCCATCTTTGCATGAAATGTTCCCTTGCTATGTCTAATTTTCTTGAAGAGATCTCTAGTCTTTCCCACTCTATTGTTTTCCTCTATTTCTTTGCACTGATCACTAGGAGGGCTTTCTTATCTCTCCTTGCTATTCTTTGGAACTCTGCATTCAAATGGGTGTATCTTTCCTTTTCTCCTTTGCTTTTCGCTTCTCTTCTTTTCACAGCTATTTGTAAGGCCTCCTCGGACAGCCATTTTGCTTTTTGCATTTCTTTTTCTTGGGGATGGTCTTGATCCCTGTCTCCTGTACAGTGTCACGAACTGTGTCCATAGCTCATCGGGCACTCTGTCTATCAGATCTAGTCCCTTAAATCTATTTCTCACTTCCACTGTATAATCGTAAGGGATTTGATTTAGGTCATACCTGAATATTCTAGTGGTTTTCCCTACTTTCTTCAATTTAAGTCTGAATTTGGCAATAAGGAGTTAACAATCTGAGCCACAGTCAGCTCCCAGTCTTGTTTTTGCTGACTGTATAGAGCTTCCCCATCTTTGGCTGCAAGGAACATAATCAGTCTAATTTCGATGTTGACCATCTGGTGATGTCCATATGTAGTCTTCTCTTGTGTTGCTGGAAGAGGGTGGTTGCTATGACCGGTGTGTTCTCTTTGCCCTGATTCATTCTGTTCTCCAAGGCCAACATCCTTCTACTTCTATTCAATTAAGTTATAATGAAACTGGCAAAGTAGACTTTCTATAAACTCCCTACTTCATGGTCCTGACCTTTGATAAAAGATCAGAAGTAATTATTTAATATCTATAAATAACTTTTGAAAATGTTATAGTGTCAAAACCTAAGAATGCTTATTCCAGAGCATATTTTTTCATTATATGATTTCAAAGGAAACATTTCTCCTCACCAGAGGTAGCTTAAGTAACAGTGTAATTTAAAATGTTTTATGACTTTTTTCCACATTAAAACTAAGAGAATTAGAAACTTCCTCACCTCCTACATTCAGTTTATTGAAGATGAGAATGATCAATTTAATGCTTATTGGAACAGAGAGACAGACTTTTAACTAAACTCTACAGTCTATCTCCACACACACAGATACACATTGTAAGTTGAAATAAATTTTATTGGTGCTCTTATCTGGTTTTTCTACATGTTATTTGAAAAATCTTGATGAATTCAATTATAAGCTTCCACTCCTATACTGTATGTGCAGATATATATATATTCCTATATATTCTTTCTCAAGGCTCTTCTCCCCCCAGTCCTCTCTTTAGCTTTACTCTTCATAAAATCTTGTTTTGAAAAAAATATATATCTATTAAACATAACAAAATTTTCTTGTTAATGACCTCAAAAGCACAATTCTCTTCCACATTTTCCAGAAAACAAATGCATGTATTAAGAAGTGTTCATAAAACCTGCTGCAATATATTTATTGTCTGAAAAGCTCCGAAGAAAGCACTTTTCTTCTAAATCATGAGAAAATTCTAGGGATGAAAGCCTATAAACAGCAGCAAAGGTGGACATGAGAGAGCGAGAGAGTGATGATACAGGTATAGACATATGCTGGTAGACACAGTAGACATACATATATATACATATATGTGTGCTAAGTCACTTCAGTCAGGTCTGACTTTTGCAACCCTATGGACTATAGCCCACTAGACTCCTCTGTCCATGGGATTCTCCAGACAAGAATTCTGGAGTGGCTTACCATGTCCTCCTCCAGGGGGATCTTCCCCATATGTATATATATATGGACATATATATACACACATATATTTCCATTGTTTATTTCTGAAAGTCAAATGGAAAAATGGTATAGAGAATATCACATCTCAGCATGATGCATTTAACAGATGTGTAAAAAGGGAAAACTAACATCATTTTGATGTTTACACATCATTTGAAGGACCTCACCATTCCTTCAGATTTTAGCAACAAATTAATTGAGTTTGCATCTAAAATGGGAGAATCGACATAATAAACTCACGACGCAAACACCAGTTTCAAATGCAAAATGGTGGTTTGCTAATGGGGCATTTAATAGAAAGCAACAACAATATTTTGGCTTTTACTGCAACCTATAACACATTTATTCTCCAAGCCAGGCTTCAGCAGTACGTGAACCATGAACTTCCAGATGTTCAAGCTGGTTTTAGAAAAGGCAGAGGAACCAGAGATCAAATTGCCAACATCTGCTGGATCATTGAAAAAGCAAGAGAGTTCCAGAAAAACATCTACTTCTGCTTTATTGACTATGTCAAAGGCTTTGACTGTGTGGATCACAATAAACTGTGGAAAATTCTGAAAGAGATGGGAATACCAGACCACCTGACTTGTCTCTTGAGAAACCTGTATGCAGGTCAGGAAGCAACAGTTAGAACTGGACATGGAACAACAGACTGGTTCCAAATAGGAAAAGGAGTATGTCAAGGCTGTATATTGTCACCCTGCTTATTTAACTTCTATGCAGAGTACATCATGAGAAACACTGCGCTGGAGGAAACACAAGCTGGAATCAAGATTGCCGGGAGAGCTATCAATAACCTCAAATATGCAGATGACACCACCCATATAGCAGAAAGTGAAGAAGAACTAAAGAGCCTCTTGATGAAAGTGAAAGAAGAGAGTGAAAATGTTGGCTTAAAGCTCAACATTCAGAAAACTAAGATCATGGCATTCGGTCCCATCCCTTCATGGCAAACAGATAGGGAAACTAGAAACAGTGGCTGACTTTATTTTTGGGGGCTCCAAAATCACTGCAGATGGTGACTGCAGCCATGAAATTAAAAGATGTTTGCTCCTTGGAAACCTATGACCAACCTAGACAGCATATTAAAAAGCAGAGACTTTACTTTGCCAACAAAGGTCCATCTAGTCAAAGTTATGGTTTGTCCAGTAGTCATGTAGGGAAGTGAGAGTTGAACCACAAAGACAGCTGAGCACTGAAGAATTGATGCTTTTGAACTGTGGTGTTGGAGAAGACTCTTGAGAGTCCCTTGGACTTCAAGGAGATCCAACCAGTCCATCCTAAAGGAAATCAGTCCTGAATATTCATTGGAAGGGCTGATGCTAAAGCTGAAACTCCAATATTTTGGCCACCTGATGCAAAGAATTGACTCTGTAAAAGACTCTGATTCTGGGAAAGATTGAAGGCAGGAGCAGAAGGGGATGACACACGTTGAGATGGTTGGATGGCATCACCAATTCTATGGATTGAGTTTGAGCAAGCTCTGGGTGTTGGTGATGGACAGGGAAGCCTGGTGTGCTGCAATCCATGGGGTCGCAAAGAATCAGACACTACTGAATAACTCAACTGAGCTGACGGATATACAAATATTTACTTCTGCTTATTCCTTCAACCAGAATTTCTTTCCACTTATTCTACCTATCCAGAGCCTACTAATTCCATAGAACTTACTTCTTGATCTATGTCTTATTTAAAGCATTATGTAGTCATTTTAGAAGTCATAATATTCCATCAAAGTTTCAAATCTAAATTATTTGGAAAGTAGCTATGCTCACCACTATTCCACCAATGCTTAAAAGTGTAAATTCTTTGAAGCTTAAATTTTTGCCCATTATTTACTTTATGCTGGCATCTCTCCACTCCTCAGTGTCCGTTACAACACTACAGACAAAAGTCTAAACATGAAAATTCTATTCTAAAGCAGATTATAGGTGTAAAGCACCTAGCAAGGAAACTGGTATATATTAATTAAATAATCTGCTTAAAGTAAATATCATTTAATGCTCAAAATTTGAGTATCAGTCAGATTTCCCTAAACAGTTTTTGGTATTCTACCTAATTGTTTACAGAACAGTAATCAGGGGGAATGTGCTTCACAGGTGGAGCAGTGAATCCGCCTGCAATGCAAGAGAAAGGAGTTCGATCCCTGGATCAGGAAGATCCCCTTGAGTAGGAAATGGCCACTCATTCCAGTCTTCTTGCCTGGAAAATTCCATGCACAGAGGAGCCTGGTGGGCTACAGTCCATGAGGTCTCAAAGAGTCAGACAAAACTGGGCACCCATGCATGCAATTGAGGGAATAGGGAAGAAATTGACACATAACAATAGTTTTATTTCAAGTATAATTTATAGTGAAATGATATATTTAAGGTATTGAAAACAGATATATAAGAACATATGTATATTAACATATGTATGCATATATACACATAAACTTACATATAGTCAATGAAGATCTACACAATGAAAATTAAAATATACTATGAAAGTATCTTTCAAATTATGAAAATGAAAGTAAAACTGTTTGTCGCTCAGTTGTGTCCGACTCTTTGTGATCCTGTGGACTGTATAGGCTTCCAGCCGCCTCTGTCCATGGAATTCTCTAGGCAAGAATATTGGAGTGAGTAATCATTCCCTTCTCCAGGGTATTTTCTTGACCCAAGGATTGAATCCAGATCTCCTATACTTCAGGTCAATTCTTTACCATCTGAGCCTCCAGGGAAGCCCTTCAAATTATAATAAACCATAAATAAAACTAAGAATTTGGTGGCAGCAAGTCTGTACTACACTAAATAATACAGAAAGTTTCTCAGGGAAATTACATAAGATGGATACTCAGATCTTCAGAAATAAATGGTGCTGAAATGGTAGATAGATATATGTGTAAATACAAGACTATTTTCCCAATTTATTTATAAAAAACATAATTAGAGGACAATTTTGACATTGAATTGTGGGTTTTAGAGCTTATACAGATGCAATGCATATAACAAATATGCTGCAAAGAATAGTGAGTATGTGAGTGGAACTGTGCATTTTCAAGGATTTTACATTTAAGATAAAGTGGTAGTTTTAATTAATTAATTAATTAATTCCAAGCAGTTTCCAAAACTTAAGGAAATACGTTTTAGTTACTAGAACAACCAATAAAATAAATTAAGTAAAGTAAAATAATGAAAAGAGTCATGGCTAAAAAGTAAGTAGAAAAACTAAAATTGAATTCTAAATAATATTTACCAGGGAAGATAAGATGGTGGATATGTAAGCAAGCAGCAGATTTTGACAAATTTTCTGTGCACTGAAACAAGTTTGGAATTATCATGAAGACCAAGGAGAGCCCCTGTGGGGTCTTTTTTTTATCTTGGGCAAGGTTTGATTTGCCCTTGAAAGGATCACTCTGGGTCCTATGTGGAGAGTAATATAACTAGACATTTAGATGAGAAAAACACAGATCAATGGGATCATTACTATAGAATCAAATTAAAAATCAGAAGAGCCTGAATTATGGCAATGACGATAAATGAAACTGAAAAAGAAAGAAGGGAGGTCAATAATTTTGCAGCAAACAGAACAGATCAGATTTAGTAATTGATTGGATTTAGGGCTATGATGGGAAAAAGGGGAATCTGATGTATGTGGCTCAATCAACATTATAAAATCCTCTTAAAAAATTCTTGAACTTCAGTAAGAAAGGTTTTCCCGAGGAACTAGTAAAGAAGTATATTCAGTGATTCTACTTTTATCTTCTGAAATTCTTGAAAATTCTGGTTCATGTTGAGGAATATTGTGCTAGAATGTTGAGACGACAATTATAGCCAATTTTCGAGTCGAATATTACAAATAGCTCCTGAATATGGACTGTGGTTCCAGCCTTGATTAAGCAATTCTGGGATGGATTATTGCTTGCATTTTTTCAAAGATAAACAACTTAGAACTGCACTCACAGACTTTAGAACACTGCCAAGAAAGGCGGTGTTAGTGGTAAAGAATCTGCCAGTCAATGAAGGAGATGTTAGAGATACAGGTTCGATACCTGGGTTAGGAAGATCCCCTGGAAAAGGAAATGGCAACCCAGTCCAGTATTCTTGCCTGGAAAATTCCATGGACAGAGGAGCCTGGCGGGCTACAGTCCATGGGGCTGCAAAGAGTGGGACATGACTAAGCGACTGAACACACACAAGAACATGGGTAAACAATGAATCTCTTCAGTTTAGTTCAGTTGCTCAGTCATGGTCTGACTCTGTGATCCCATGGATTGCAGCACACCAGGCTTCCCTGTCCACCACCAACTCCTGGAGCTTGCTCAAACTCATGTCCATCGAGTTGGTGATGACATCCAACCATTTCATCCTCTGTTGTCCCCTTCACCTCCCACCTTCAATCTCTCCCAGCATCAGGGTCTTTTCAAATGAGTCAGTTCTTCGCATCAGGTTACCAAAGTATTGGAGCCTCAGCTTCAGCATCAATCCTTCCAATGAACATTCAGGACTGATTTCCTTTAGGATTGACTGGTTAGATCTCCTTGCCGTCCAAGGGACTCTCAAGAGTCTTCTCCAACACCACAGTTCAAAAGCATCAATTCTTTAGCACTCAGCTTTCTTTATAGTCTAACTCTCACATCCATACATGACTACTGGAAAAACCATAGCTTTGACTAGACAGACCTTTGTCAGAAAGTAATGTCTTTGCTTTTTAATATGCTATCTAGATTGGTCATAGCTTCTTTTTTCAAGCTCTTAGGGTTTTACAAAAGACAGTAAGTAATTGAATGTCAAAGTAAATAATTGTAAATGAAATCTCCTACTACCACTGGTTTAAATGGCCAAAATACAAATGATGAGGATGGTCCTCTCCACTATTTTAGTTACTGCCAGTAATTTTAGTTACTGACAAGAAAATCCATGAAAATACTTTGGCAGTCTTTACAGCATTTATAGGCTATTTCTTTCTTTCTTTTTTTTGTTAAGGAAACCATTAACTTTTCGAACATAAAAATATTGATTTCACTTTCTGCTTTTTGTTTTATTTTCCAAAATGTATAAACCTGTTAAGTAGAAACAAACCCACGACTAGATTAAAATGAAGCTTCATGTTTGTCAATACCTGTTGTTTCTGAATGATAGATCAAATTTTTATTATTTAGTTATTACTTTCAAATGTAACAGGGCACTAACATTATTTAAAGAGTTGTTTTATAGGTATTTCTGTGTATCACAGTGTAGCATTAGAGTGTGCACTATCTGTTAAAATGGGTTAAATGAAGAATATTAAAAATGAGTTAAATCCTGATTAGTTTTGCAGACAGTCTAAATGGCATTCATAAAGAGGTTTTTTTTCCCTTTGAGTGCAGATGGGAATTTTGGTGTCAGACAAATGTCTGCTAGAATCAAAAGAGCATTTCATCATTATGATATTCTGTTATAGCTCCCTAGGTAGCTAACTCATGTCTCCTCATTAGAAATAAAGTGGCAGCACTGATGATGAACTTCACCTTGCCCAGGAATTGTCCTTGCTGATAAGAAGTCAAATGCAATGTGACATCAACCTGACTGAGATACGAGTTAGATAGATTGGAGTTTTCATGAAGCTCTGAACTATGCAGAGGACTGAGAGAAGTCCCTTAGATCAACTCTCAGGCCAAAGAACTGACCCCAAAGAGCAGATAGGACTGTTAGGGGCTAAATTGTGCATTAAAAAGCTCACATCTTGAAGTCTATTTCCTATTACCTCAGTACGCCACTATACTTGAATATAGGGCCTTTAAACAGGTAATTATGGGAAAAGGAAGCCAGATGAGTGGGTCCTAATCCCATGTGACTGGTACCTATATAAGAAGAGATTAGGGCACAGGCATGCACAGAGGAAAGACCACATGAAGACACAGAAAAAAGATGACCATTTACAAGCTAAGGAGAACGGTCCTTAGAGGAAACCAAACCTGATTAATACCTGACCTTGGACTTCCAGCTTCTCTTGAGAAAATAAATTTCTGCTTTTTAAGTCACCTAGTCTGTGGTACTTGGTTATGGCATTCCTATCAAATTAGTACATGAACATAAGCTCCAGCCCAGGTGAAACTTCATACTGTCACTTAGCCAATCTTTACAGCGTATGACTCCCCCAAAAGGAAAGACTTTATCCCTTAAATTACAGGAAATTTGATGTGATGTATCTAATTAAAATTATATGTCAGTATCCTTATACCCACCTGTTTGCTAGTACTGTCTAGACTGTGACTTAATGCCATCTCTTTTTGACATTGTGAACAGGAGAAACAGTCATTCTCTGATTTTAATTACAGTTAGCAAAACTAGAGCGTCTTTTATACTCAAGCAATGATCCTATATATCTTGACAACCAAACCAGTCTTGAAATTTAAGAATGTATTGCAGTACTGTGTCAAAACTGTGCTTTCCATCAGAAAGCAACTGCCCAAGAATATTAACCTTATTTTGACACATAAGTACACTGAAGAATATGTCCTCTAGAAATGATGACCAGGTTTTTTGAATCCCAAATTGAAATGCATGGTATGAAAAAGAATTTTTTAAAACACGAACTGTGTGTGAATTCATATGGATGAAAAGTTTTACAATTGTATAAACATTAAATCCACTTTTTTGGGTCCATTTAATGAGTTGCCATTACTGTAAAGATAAAAATCCTAGAAAATTAGAATTATAGGGAGAACTCAAGATATACATTGGTTGTGCCTCAAGGGAGAAACTTACTAGCTCAGATTCATTGTGGGAGTTTTAAATAAGGGAAAAAAAATGCTTGAAGAGAGTACAGAAAGTTCTTCCTTCAATTTATGACTGATACATATGGACCAAGAGAGCCCCAGGCATATTAGCTTCAGGCAAGGATACAGGTTTTGATTAATGAAAAGTACCAGCTCATATATGCAGGACAATTTATAAATGCTCTCTCTTTATAAAAAGCGTCTGTGATCAATTTGCAAACTGGGAAGAAGGAGACATAGAGAGTCTTTTCAGAAGAGAAAGGGGAAGCAGGCTTTTAGATACTCTCCCACTCCTTGATGATATACTAATATGATTGTGGTAGAGAGAATGCAGGGGACAGGCAAAGCTCCCAGCAAAAGTTGTTCAAATGAGAGATCTTGGATCTGTTCTCGATGAACAAGAGAGAGAGAGAGAAAAAGGGGAACTGGCATTCACAATTCTTACTTACAAGTCATTTATTTAAGATTCAGTGCTTAAAAAAAAAACCAAAAACCCTTTTAGCTGTACCATCTTAATAATATCCTTTAGGTGCCCTAAAGTGGGAAAATAACATTCTAGCCCAGAATCAATTTTATATAAGAACCCAAGGGATACAGAAGAAAATCAAGACAAGTACAACACAAAGAGAACTTAATAATATTCCAAACAGTAATCATTTTCTATAGCCAGCAAAACCATTTTACTAGAACCTAGCAATGAGATCATAAAGATCTACTAGATCCCTCTGGACGGTAACTTTATCATTGATACTGTTTTGCATGTAATCTCACACCAAAATCATAAGCAATGATTTTTAAAGATTCACCTGGTACCAATATAAATATCAAAAGTTATAAACATCTCTAGGTGTTATTAGATGTACGTATCAAGGTATAAGCTGACATGGATATCAAGATACTGGTGCCCATAGTTGCTAACCTAGATTTTTTTACAAAGAACATTTTATTAAATGGTTTGACTGAATTATTTATCACAAATGAGTAAATTAGCCAGGAGACAAATCCAAAGGCCAAGGTCTGTGCAGGAAGGAGTCAAAAGAGCAATCAGTAATTTTACACTGTGTTAGGAAATAGTTATTTCTAGTGAGCTGTGGGAAATTTGGGACTAATACATAGGGGAAGTAAAAAATTCAGAGAATGCTGCCAAATTTGTAGAATGAGGAGTAGGTCCTAAAATAAGGAAAAGAAATCTAAATATGTTTAAGAAGAAGCAGGTCTCACAGTGACTTAGCAATGGCGGAGTTGAGGAAGAACACCTAACTGCATTACAGAAGCACATGGAGGCGGATTAGAACAGAGGAGAAGGCTGGGATTAAGATATTGAGGAATCCGAGTACCAGGTAGGAACAGAACACTGAAGGATATTTTTTGGGGAAAGATTAGCATCAGATTCATAGTTCAGCCAGATGAATTGAATCAACAAAACAATTGAAAATTGGTTCAGAAGTGGTCAAATCAACCACCACAATACCAGTTTCAATTTCTATCCTAAAATACTCTTTTTTGCACCCCTCAGCTCTTTGAGAGAGAACAGTGTAGATAATAAACATTTTTATAATATTACCATTATTATTTTTAATATAGAATAAAGTCCCAGAGTCATAACCACAGAAACCAAATGTGTTGTGAGATCTGAGGGACAAGCATGTGTTTGGAAAAAGATGATAAATCAGGATATAGAGACAGGATTAATAGAGGAGGTATGAAGGGAAGCATGTAGTCTGTAGGTCCACACTTTTGTCCCAGAAGGGGCTTTGGATATCAGGCACAGTAAGCCCTGGTTTAAGTCTTTATTTACACTTCAAGGTCTGGGTTAAATATATGGTTTTCAAAAGAAAAACATGTGGAAGGCTCTGGATGAAAAAACAACCAAATTGCTTAGCTTATAAGACACCCATAAGCCATATTCCTTAAACATTATGTGTGCTCAAAATGTAATGAAACATTGAGCACACTGTAATTAACTTTAGTTTCTTCCTATTTGTGGCTGATATGGGAGGAGTACAAGGAATAAAGCGCAAGGAAGTAAACCAAAACCTTCTCTCCCCATAAAAGGCAACACGACTCTTTGCTATTTGTCTCTCTCTTTTTCCATCTCTTCCTTCTGTTAACTAGGATTAGTAAGACGTCCCTTGGCATTTACCAGTATGAGAAACAGCCCTGCCTCTCTGTTCTCTTTCCAACAAGCCTCATCCTCCTAGGACTGAAATTATAAATTGAACGAAGTCTTGCCTCCTGAACATGGATGACTGCCAATGCCTACCTCATTCTTCCTTTTTATCAAACACCCATGTGGAAGCACTAATTTCTGCAGGAGCTTATAGCAAGTGATTAGTCAGAGGTTAGTAAGTTATTACTATTTGGATACAGGCTCAGGACAATAGGGAGCGCACTGAGAATTTTAGCCATACTCACATCTGTTCTGCTACAGAGTTCTGCCCTGAGATTTATGGAACAAGCCTATGTAACAACAGAATGCGGTACTGTTCCATATTTGCCATTGTGCCCCGAGCCTGTGACTTCTCCTGAGACATCAAAGAAAAGCTGAAGCAGAATTAGGGCATCGCTAATCAGCATAAGATAGCTGGGAAAACACATAAACATATCTCCTGGTTTCAGTTCACATTCTTGACCTCTAACATCAAGTGGGTCCACAATTTCTTTACACAACTACTCTATATCTTCTTAATTCTTAAACTCCATTGGTCTGCTAGACATTATTTCTTATGTATTCCTCTCTCCTGATCCCTCTAATACCATCTCTTTAATCCTCATTCTCTGCTCGTCACATTGTTTCACTGCTTCCACCCACAGACGCGCGTCTTTACCCATATTTTCTGCCCAGTCTTCTGTTGTAGGTAAACATTTTGTGTTCTCAGAAGAGCCAGTCATGTCCCTTGTGCCATAGATTCCATGACTATGAAAGGGTATTGCTCTAGTAATAACACTTTCCTTTGGCTACATCATCACTTCTATTTGTTCCTTGTTTAGCATACAGACTAGATGCGACTTCTCACATCCTTGAATAAACCCTCCTCTCACCCTCTTTCTTTATGACAAACAAAAGATCCACTTTCCCCAAAGAGCTGGCTGTAGTGTGTCTGCCCATTCTATCTTTAACTCATTTTAATTCAAACAGCTACTCTGTCAAAATAACAGTTCTCAAGATCCTCAGTGGGTTCCGCTTTGCTATGTATGATTACAATCCTATCATTAGTTAGAAAAAAAGTGAAAGTGTTAGTCATTCAGTCCTGTCTGACACTTTGTGACCCCATGGACTCTATCCCACCAGGCTGCTCAGCCCATGGAATTCTCCAGGCAAGAATATGGGAGTGGGTTGCCATACCCTTCTCCAGGAGATCTCCCTGACCCAGGGATTGAACTCGGGTCTCCTGCATTGCAGGCAGATTCTTTACCATCTGAGATACCAGGGTAGCTCTCATCATTAGTTAATAACTCATTTAATCCTTTTATCCTTCTTGAAATACTGACTTTCTGGCTTCCAAGCCACCATGTTCTCCTTGCTTTTTTTGTCTTACCAGTATCACTTCTCACTCCCTTTTACTAGTACTTCTCACCTCTCTGATGTCTCAACAATGGAATTCCTTTCACCTATACTTTTATTCTGATCTTATCCAGGGTCCCACCTTCAAATTCCATATATAGACTGATGAAGATATATATTTCCAATGTGAACGATAGACTCCTATATCCAGTTATTTATTCAACAAATCAATTGAAATGTGTAATAGCCATCTTAATCTTGACACTTTCAAAACTAAACTCTTACTCTTCTCCCTAATTCTACAATGCACTTGATCTTCTCTGCTCACATAATGGCATCTCCTTCCTTTCAGTTGCTTAGGCCAAAGCTTTCTGAATCACTTTTAACTACTCTCTTCCCCCTGCCCCCTCTAAGTTACCACATCAGTCCACCAGTGACATTTTTACCATCAAGATATGTCTATAACTCTTCACATTCACAGCCCAACATTTTCATACTAACCACCACCATCTTCATCTTGCTTACTGCATGAGCCTCCCAATTTACCTTTTAAGGTGTGTGTATTTCTCAAAAGAGTAATGAGAATGATCCTCAAAGCCCACTATACCACTCAGGATAAAAGTCAAAGTCATTATCAAAAGGCCTACAAAACACTGTCATCTGGCTCCTTGTTAACTTTCTGAGCTCTTCTCCTAAGCTCCTTCTGTCCCCTTCTACCCAAACCACATTCTCCCTTGCTGTGCCTCAACATACTGCTCATGTCACTCCTCAAAGCATTTTTCATTTTTATTTTTCGTTTCTCCCACCTGGAATGCTCTCCCCCCAGGTATCTGCTTGTCTTACTACCTAAGACTAGGATTTTATTCAAATATCATCTGCTTAGCAGAGATTTTCCTGACTATTTAAAATTGGAAGCTCTACTCCTGGAATTCTAGCCATTTCCTAATTTGTTGTTCTTCATAACACCTAAAAGTCTCTGGAAAAACATTTAATTCGCTTATTTTGGTTTTGCTCTGTCTCACTTTCCTGGAATCTTGTGACTCACGGTGTTGCTTCTGACGGACAGCAGCATTATAACTCCTTGGGGGCTTGTTACTAACACACAATACCAGACCACATGCCAAGCCTACTGCATCTGGATCTGCTCTCTAAAGATCCCCAGGAGAATAACATGCTGGAATTCTCACAAGGAATAACAGGTTTGTCTTTGTTTTTCTGGCATATAAACACATGCTTGTTCAACATTTTTAAAGTGAACAAATGCATTCCTTAGCCTTAATAATATGTGAGCAAGACCAAGACCCATATTCTACTCTAACAGGAAGGATGGACTGTGGGGTTGAAAAATGACGGTACTGAGCGAGACAGGGACAACAGTAGCATTGCAAATGTTGTCTTCTGTCAAGTTTGATGTTGGTGCACTGTTTATAGATTGGAAGCAAAATTCCAAAGCACACTCTTTCAACTTTAAGATCAGCTAGCACCATTATACACCCTGCCCCACATTATTTCTGTGAAATAACTAAAATTGTAGAATTTATAAGAACATGAGCTGAATTTACAATTAAAATAATTGAAACAGAAATAACACATTCTATACTGAGACCATTAAGTTCAAAAGCAACTAACCTGCCTAAGGCAAAGAACGATTTGAAAACAGTTTGAACCCTGGGAGAAATGTTTTGCTTTACAAACTCATTTCTGAACCTAATTATCTTATAAATAATCAAACATGTAAATACATGCAGCGATCATCTTAGGCCATTACTAGAATGGCTGAAACAGATTATGGTAAAAAGAAATATATTCTTGTGCTTGTTTTCTGAAAGCCCAAAATACAAATGCATTTTTTTTTTATTCAGTGAGATATTTATGCTGTGTCGAAGTTATTGTGTTGATTTCTATATACTCTAATTTTAGCCTAATGATAATTTGCACATGATTTTGCTGACAACTTGGAAATTCTACATGCATGGTTGACAGAAAATTCTAATAATTGCTCCCTCTTAGCATAGCATTGGCTTCTACTGTGGATAAACTGTCATCACTTTTAAGTGGGTCAACAATAGGTGAAATCTGTAATTTTTGTTTGCATCATTATTAAGAAGTACTATCTTTCAGAATTACAAGTGTCTTCAACTATAGGAAAATTAAAGCAAAGAAACATCTGGTTCTAAAGTGAAAAATGTGTTGATTTTGGTTATACACTCTGTTAGAAAAGAGGAAATTGAAATTACTAATATCAAATTTTTTCAGTGTGCTGACACTTGACATATTTATAACTATATTTTTGTTGGTGTTTATGTCACCCAGAATAATAATACAGTCTGTAAAGGGGTTAAAAATAGAGGAAAACACTACCTATAGATGTGAAAAAAGAAAATTAAAGAAAATGAGAGAATATAATCAGAAATAGCAAGGACAGACATTTTACCAGATAATGGATGAGCATACTTACTCAAAAAGAAGTCAAATAATGAACTTAAATAGGGAAAGGGCTGCATTTCTGGTCTAGATTAAGGAGATCAGAGTTTGGAATTCTATTCTGTGAGATATCTTTGCTCATTTCATAACATGATCCTATTTTGTAACTGTTCTGATCCTAAATTTTCACCTTTCTAAAATGGAGAATTTAGTATGCATCATAAAAACCTCACTCACTGATATTTACGAGAGTAAATGAGATGAAATGAACTATGCAAAACTGTTATAGAAAACTAACCGGTACTAAGTCATAATGTTGTAGATTTGGGTTTAGAAGAAAATTGATGGTGAAAAGAGATTTTATGCTTTAGTTCAGCCACCTTCATTTTGGCCGAACTGTCATCCTCTAGAAATGACAGAGGTGGGAGGTAGCAGACCAGAGAAGAATTATAGTAGAAACTAAGAATCAGAGCCAGAGGTGGTCAGCAGTAATAAAAATGCCATCAGAATTTCCTAAAATGTTGAGAGCAAGGGAATAAGAGTTTCAGGGGGAATGGGATTTGGTTATACTTTGAGCAATTATTACTCTATTAAGCCAAAGTACTTCCAGGCAGCAATTACTTAGGTCAGGGTCTGAGTAATATATAATCATTTACTGTGCTGGCAAAGATTTAAATAACTACTGAAATATGAAGCAGAGGTTTCAGTAAGCAAACACCAAAAATACTAATAGAAGCACGTCACATCTGACTACAGTTCATAGTTTTAAAGTAATATTCTCTGTTATTCAAGATAATGTCTGAGTATTTTTCACATTGAAGAAAAGACAGTTCTGTGACAATCTCATGCTAGCCATAGATTATTAATATTGCTGTTGGTCTACTTAAGAATAAAAATGCTTATGAATAGCATATATTGAAGAGTGTATAAAGAACTTTCCTCATCTTTCATCTGTTCCCCAAAGTAGTTTTGCTATCTTCCTTTTACATATGAGAAAGTCGGGATGGCATGTCCAAGGCTACTGGGTAAAAGTGTGAAAATAAGATTCACACATTTTTACTTCTATTATTCTACAAATACTGTTAATTCTTTTCACCACTTTCTTTTTTTTTTTCCTGTTATTTGATTAATGGTGAATGTCTAACTTCCAAAGCTAATTATCTAATTTTTCTGGAATTTTATTTTATATGGAGTTGATTTTTAGAATACCAGACCACCTTACCTGCCTACTGAGAAATCTGTATGCAGGTCAAGAAGCAACAGTTAGAACTGGACATGGAACAACAGACTGGTTCCAAATTGGAAAATGAGTACATAAAGGTTGTATATTGTCACCCTGCTTATTTAACTTATATGCAGAGTACATCATGTGAAATGCCAGGCTGGATGACACAAGCTGCAATCAAGACTTCCAGGAGAAATATCAACAACCTCATAACCACCCTTATGGCAGAAAGTAAAGAAGAACTAAAGAGCCTCTTGATGAAAGTGAAAGAGGAGAGTGAAAAAGTTGGCTTAAAACTCAAGATTCAAAAAACAATGTTCATGGTATCTGGTCCCATCACTTCATGCAAATAAATGGGGAAACAATGGAAACTGTGACAGACTTCATTTTCTTGGGCTCCAAAATCACTGCATGATGGTGACTGCAGCCATGAAATTAAAAGACACTTGCTCTTTGGAAGAAAACCTATGACCAACCTAGACATCGTATTAAAAAGCAGAGACATTACTTGCAGACAAAGGTCCATCTAGTCAAAGCTATGGTTTTTCCAGTAGTCATGTATGGATGTGAGAGTTGGACTATAAAGAAAGCTGAGCACCAAAGAATTGATGCTTTTGAACTGTGGTGTTGGAGAAGACTCTTGAGAGTCCCTTGGACTGCACAGAGATGCAAACAGTCCATCCTAAAGGAAATCAGTACTGAATATTCATTGGAAGGACTAATGCTGAAGCTGAAACTCCAATACTTTGGCCACCTGATGTGAAGAACTGACTCATTGGAAAAGATCCTGATGCTGGGAAAGATTGAAGGCAGGAGGAGAAGGAGACAACAAGATGAGATGGTTGGATGGCATCACCAACTCGATGGACAAGTTGAGCAAGCTCCAGGAGTTGGTGATGGACAGGGAAGCCTGGCATGCTGCAGTCCATGGGGTCCCAAAGAATCAGACACCACTGAGCAACTGAACTGAACTGATTTTTGGTAATGGAGAGAAAAAGAATATCAGAAACTCACAAATATATTTTGTGAGTTAAAAAATCTCAAATACCAGCAAAATCAATCATCTTTTTTAAAGACAATCAATTCTAACAGACAGAAAAGTGAAATCTATATACAATAAAACAAGAGTACCATATAGAGAAAAAAATAGTTCTTCTGGATATTGATACTGTGTGGACCATTAGACTAATTCTCAGTCTATTTTGCTGTGCACATGATTCAAATTCATTGCAAATCAAAAATAATGACATATACTAGGTGGTATTCATCTCTACAACTTTCACATAGGGTGTATAGCTCCAGGAATTTTATTAACTCGTATATTTCTATCAAAAACTTTACTGATAGAATACAAATATCAATTTCAATATAAATACCAATTATCCTTGATATATTATGCTACATAAAATTTAAATTTCTTAAAACTGAAAATGAAAGCAATAGAGACAACTTTTCCTTCTAATCTCCTTTTGTGGTATAATTTTTTTCTAGGAAATGCTTATTTTTAACAGGAAATAATAAGCTTATTATACAATTTTAAGATACATAAATTACTGACAGAATTCATGGTTAAAGCAACTACAAATCTGATCAATCACAGAATTTTTTTCAACCTTCTATTGTAGTTAACATAAATAACTAGTTCACCAATAAATAGCATTAATTATGATGACTTTCAAAATTAACATTATTAAATTGGTTTCAATTTGTAATCAGTGAAAACAGAAATTGTAGCAGTTAATAAACTAGTTGATAATTACTAAAGCTTCAAAATGTAGTGAAAAGGTGGACTTCTTAAATTAGATAAATTAGATTGAGTCTTGAATCTAATTTGAAATGTGCTATTTGGACTTCGCAAGATTTTTAGCTTTTCTTAGTCTTTGCTTTCTCACACAATATGGTTTATGGTAAGAATTTTTTTTTCCACAAAAAGATAATATTGTGAGTTCCTAGCAATATAATCTTAGCAATGATCAAAAAAATCCTAGCACACATATAGGTACTACTGAAGCTGATGTAATAAAGCACATCTTTTTTTTTTTTTAAGTGAAACTATTTTTAGATTATTTGATATTTTTGAGATGAATACTCTTCCCAGAGTATATATCCCCACATTTTTTCCTAAAAAGAGCCACAATGAATAGTCTTCTTTTATCATCTTTCAATTTTTTCTGTATCTTATAGTGATATATTTCATAGTGGTCAGAGTACCAGATGAAGGCCATATGACAATTGAGGGACATAGAATAATAGATATAAGGTTTTTTTTAGTATATATTATTTTGAGGGGCAGTTAACTTTAGAGCAATTATTTCAAGTTTAGTTCACTGTTGAATTAAAATTAAAATATTTTTCCTGTAAGAAATTATGATGTAAATCTCTCAGTGCATGAAATGATTAACACTGCAGCTTTCTTTGGGACTGCAAGCTTCTTTTGACCTAGCGTGGAATATATATAATGCCTCTTCTGGCACATTGTACTGACCAGGCAAATTTCTAGGGTAGGTAGAGATACAAGGAGAGGAGAATTAAGTCCTCTTCAGGATGATAAATAATTTTCTGCCATCTTGATCTATCACAATTAAACATAGTAAGTTTTGCATTTAATAGTGTAGTTTACTTTGTATCCCAAAGCATTCCTACTATGATCTATTGAAAAGTAACCTAGCATTTTCTAAAAGAGAAATAAATCAGTGAAAAAAGCCTTGATGTCAGTGAAAATAATAGAGAACACCAACAACAATCACAAAACTTTGGCACGGACTATTCAGTACTGCCCAGAAACGTAACCTTTGAAGAGAACAGGCACAGAGGAGCAACAAATAACCACACTTGCAAGCATCAATCATGTCCTGAAGGGGTTCACATGCCAAGCTGTTTATATTCTCATTGTACACTGGATTAGAACAGCACATCTAGGCATATTAGTTTCCAGAATTTTATTGTTATACATCTTCTTCTGGAATGGGAAAGAGTTTATATTGTGTCTGGGGAAAATTACATGCCTCTGTAGTTGATAACGGCAAACCAGCCTACCATCCTGCAGACAGAGCAATTACAGATTCGTGTGACACTATTTCAAGGCCATAGATCTGCTCAGTACCATGAGAGACTATCTTCTGTAAGCAAATGAGTTCATGAGTAAGAGAAAAGAATGGATTACCTAGACTGCCCTCTAGTCAGGCTGCCTAATTAATCACTTTGAGTAAATTCTAAAAAGAATACCCTTAAACTGTTCTCAATGCGGGTCTCCAAGGACACAAAAATGAAAAGTGACACTGGCAACTGATTACAGGGCCAGGCACAGAGTAAGGATTAACTCAATGGAAGCTGCTGTTTTAAAACATCTTTGCAATGTATGGCAAAAAACACTACAATATTGTAAAGTAATTAGCCTCCAACTAATGAAAATAAATGGGAAAAAAAAAGGATTTCAAAGAGAAAAAAAAAAATCTTTGAATAGTCACTAATGTTAAGTATTGAAATCATACTCCTATCCAGACAGACACCTGCATTATATTGGGTTTCCTGGGTGGCTCCGCGGTAAAGAATCTGCCTGCCAATGCAAGAACCACAGGTTTGATCTTTGGATCAGGAAGATCCCCTGGAGAAGGAACTGGCAACCCATTCCAGTATTCTTGCCAGGATAATCCTATGGACAGAGGAGCCTGGCGGGCTACAGTCCATGGGGTCGCAGAGAGTCAAACATGTCTGAAGCAACTGAGCATGCACACACACCGCCTTATATCATGGAGATGCTGTGACATACCGTGTAGATCAATATCAAAAATAAAAGAGTTGTATACCTCTCAAGATCTTTGTACACTTCTTCCATGTATTCGTTCCATCTCTTCTTGATCTCTTCTGCATTTACTAGGTCTCTTCCATTTCTGTCCTTTATTGTGCCCATCTTTGGGTGAAATGTTCCCTTGATATTTCCAATTTTCCTGAAGAGATCTCTAGCCTATCCCCTTCTCTTGTTTTCCTCTATTTTCACGCACTGTTCATTGAAAAAGGTCTTCTTGTCTCTCCTTGATATTCTTTGGAACTCTGCATTCAGTTGGATGTACCGTCCCCTTTCTCCCTTGCTTTTTGCTTCTCTTCTTTCTTTAGCTATTTATAAATCCTCTTCAGATAACCACTTTGCCTTCTTGCTTTTCTTTTCTTTGCAGATGGTCTTGATCACTGGCTCCTGTACAATATTACAGAGCTCTGTCCATAGTTCTTCAGGCACTCTGTTTAATAGATCTAATCCCTTGAATCTATTCATCATCTCCACTGCCTATTCATAGAGGATTAGATTTAAGTGTACCTGGCTGGCCTAGTGGTTTCCCCCACTTCCTTTAGTTTAAGCCTGAATTTTCCTATGAGAAGCTGATGATCTGAGCCACTGTCAGTTCCAGGTCTTGTTTTTGCTGACTGTATACAGCTTCTCCATCTTCAGCTACAAAGAAGATGTTCAACCTTGTTTTAGAAAAGGCAGAAGAACCAGAGATCAAATTGCCAACATCCGCTGGATCATTGAAAAAGCAAGGGAGTTCCACAAAAACATCTACTTCTGCTTTATTGACTATGCCAAAGCCTTTGACTGTGTGGATCACAATAAACTGTGGAAAATTCTGAAAGAGATGGGAATACCATACCACCTGACTTGCCTCTTGAGAAACCTGTATGCAGGTCAGGAAGCAACAGTTAGAACTGGACATGGAGCAACAGGTTGGTTCCAAATAGGAAAAGGAGTATGTCAAGGCTGTATATTGTCATCCTGCTTATTTAACTTATATGCAGAGTACATCATGAGAAATGCTGGGCTGGAGGAAGAACAAGCTGGAACCAAGATTGCCGGGAGAAATATCAATAACCTCAGATATGCAGATGACACCATCCTTATGGCAGAAAGTGAAGAACTAAAGAGCCTCTTGATGAAAGTGAAAGAGGAGAGTGCAAAAGTTGGCTTAAAGCTCAACACTCAGAAAACTAAGATCATGGCATCCGGTCCCATCACTTCATGGAAAAATAGATAGGGAAACAGTGGAAACAGTGGCTGACTTTATTTTTGGGGGCTCCAAAATCACTGCAGATGGTGACTGCAGCCATGAAATTAAAAGACGCTTGCTCTTTGGAAGGAAGGTTATGACCAACCTAGACAGCATATTAAAAAGCAGAGACATTACTTTGCCAACAAAGGTCCATCTAGTCAAGGCTATGGTTTTTTCAGTAGTCGTGTATGGATGTGAGAGTTGGACTATAAAGAAAGCTGAGCGCAGAAGAATTGATGCTTTTGAACTGTGGTGTTGGAGAAGACTCTTGAGAGTCCCTTGGACTGCAAGGAGATCCAACCAGTTCATCCTAAAGGAGATCAGTCCTGGGTGTTCACTGGAGGGACTGATGTTGAAGCTGAAACTCCCGTACTTTGGCCACCTGATACGGAGAGCTGACTCATTTGAAAAGACCCTGATGCTGGGAAAGACTGAAGGCAGGAGGAGAAGGGGACGACAGAGGATGAGGTGGTTGGATGGCATCACCGACACAATGGACATGGGTTTGGGTGGACTCTGGGAGTTGGTGATGGACAGGGAGGCCTGGTGTGCTGAGGTTCATGGGGTCACAGAGTTGGACATGACTGAGTGACTGAACGGAACTGTATACAGCTTCTCCATCCTCAGCTATAAAGAATATAATCAACTTGATTTTGGTATCGACCACTTGGTGATATTCATGTGTAGAGTTATCTCTTGCTTTGTTGAAAAAGGGTATCTGCTATAACCAGTGCATTCTCTTGGTGGAATTCAGTTAGCTTTTGTCCTGCTTCATTTTGTTCTCCAAGGCCAAACTAGCCTGTTACTCCAGGTATCTCTTGATGTCCTACTTTCACATTCAAATCCCCAATGATGAATAGAACATCTTCTCTTGGTGCTAATTCTAGGAGGTCTTCTAGTTCTTTATAGAACTGATCAACTTCAGCTTCTTTGATATTGGTGGTAGGGGCACAGACTTGGATAACTGTAATGTTGAATGGCTTGCCTTGGAAATGAACTGAGATCATTCTTTCATTTTTGAGGTTGCACCCAAGTACTGAATTTCAGACTCTTTTGCTGACTGCGAGGGCTGCTCCATTTCTTCTATGGGATTCTTACCCACAGTAGTAGATATAATGGTCATCTGAATTAAATTTGCCCATTCCTGTCCATTTTAGTTCACCAGTTCCTAAGATGTCGATGTTTAGATACAGAAGAGATGTAAAGAATACATAGAAGAACTGTACAAAAAAAAGATCTTAATTAACCATATAACGACAATGGTGTGGTCAGTCACTCAGAACCACACATTCTGGAGTATGAAGTCAAGTGGGCCTTAGGAGCACTGCTATCAGTAAAGCTAGTGGGTGTGATGGAATTCCTGCCTTCAAACTGTGGTGCTAAAGACTCCTGAGAGTCCCCTGGACAGCAAGGAGATCAAACCAGTCAGTCTTAAGGGAGATCAACTCTGAATACTCATTGGAAGAACTGATGCTGAAACTGAAGCTCCAGTATTTTGGTCACCTGATGCAAACTGCCAACTCATTGGAAAAGTCCCTGATGCTGGGAAAGATTGAGGGCAGAAGGAGAAGAGGGCATCAGAGGATGAGATGGCTGGATGGCATAACTAATGCAATGGACATGAACTTGGGCAAACCTCTGGAGATGGTGAGGGACAGGGAGGCCTGATGTGCTGTAGTCCATGAGGTCACAAAGAGTTGGACATGACTGGATGACTGAACAACAACAAGAATACCTTTAAAGAACACATCATCAAATCATATACATTAAAATATCAAAAATATAGACTGTTTCTTTCCTTATGTTGACTAACTGGAATAATTGGACAGCCACCAGTAATTACTGGGCAATTTCCTTGCAGTCAGTACTATTATTAACACTATGAATTCCAAAAGACCTATAAGGTACAGTTCATGTTTACAAAAGCTTTACACTCTAGTAGGGAGAGAAAACGTTCACAAGAGGAAGTTTTAAAATCAATTAGAATACCTGAAAAACAGAGAATCAGGGAATAAGAAGATACCATAAATTAATTTATTCTTCCAACAAGCATTTGGGAAATGGAAATGCAAACTTCAGAGAGACATGGTTATACTGAGAGATAAAGCAGCATGAACATTTTCATATTTCTGCACAGTCTGGGCTTTATGAGTGAATAGCAGACATGCCTTGGAAGTTAGAGATAGCACATTGCTCTGGAGGGACTTAATTCATATTTCCCCTGGAGTCATCTGCTTCCTTCCAGGATGGGAAAGCTCTCTCTTCCCAGAATGGCTTTATGTTCCAAGGCAAAGATCTCTCTTTCTCTGGAAGAGAGGAGAGAAGACATGCCAGGGCTCTACGTAAGTTGCTAAGCCTTTCAATTCAGGAGTTCCTCTCCTCCTGTGGTACCTCTGGCCCTCCATGGGTCACCCTGGGAAAATCGGGAGTGGAGCAATGATGGGAAGCACAAGATGCTCTGGGAGTACATGATGTGTGCTTTGATTCAGAAGTCTCCTATAAGTACACACAAGAATGTATATGCATATATATGTGTATGTATATGTGTGTGAGTATATATAGATAATATGCATCATACATACCTCTCAAAGAGATACATACATACACTACCTATACAACACATTATGTCAGGTAACTGTTAGCTTAAAAATCGTAAAGTATGAATCTTCATAGCTTCAAACTTAGCAAGCTACCTTCCCTAAAGAGCTTACAGTCTGGTGGGGCTTACAGTAGCTAAGACGAATATCAAAGCAACTAAAAACTGTACTAGCCTTCACTGTGAATTCTGAGAAATTCCTTGACCTAAAAAGACACAAATATAGGAAGTCTTCTAGGAAATATGCCGATAACTCTAGAAGTAGTGAGAGTTTTTGTTTTTGTCAGTTTTTTTTTTTTTCCTGAAGGTTAAAAAACAAGTAAGAGTGAAAAGCAAAGCAAATGGCAGAAAGCTTTCCTAAGAAAATGAAATAGCATGCATTAAAGGCAGGGAGGGAACGATTGTGCAGCTCATTCAGATAACACTAGATGATTAATAATGAAGCAGAAGCAGTGTTTACAAAAGGAAGGGACTTAATATTTCTTGAGCTACTGTGTGTCATGTACTAGTTACTGTACATATATTAACTCCTCTAATCTCTGCTCTGTCCCTCTTTGGGGGATTATTATTATCCACATTTCACAGATAAGGAACTTAAAATAACATGCCAAGCAATACATAATTGAGAAACCGTGGACCTAGCATTCAGGCCCTCATCTGCCTGACTTCAAAATCTGTATTGTTTCCATTAGGCCATGGCACTGAGTTCTTAAATATTAATAAGATATACAAGATATTTCTAACAGCAAATTATTTCTACTTTATATTAACTAGATATTCATTTTTTTCCCTCTTTGCCCACTCTGAGAAGACTCACTGTAGTTTTATTTTTTTTCCATTAATGTCAAATTTTGAACATAGCTCAAATAGGGGATAAAAATATGTAGTGACTCTGGTGTTAATTCACGTGCTCATCTAATTTAAAAAATTTGATGTGATGTATGTGAAAGGTCTTTTTCTATTACCAGCAAAAATCAGGGGCTAAATATGAATATTTAACTAAATGTTAAAATATTTATTAATACAAATAGTAACTAAAATATTAATAATACAAAAGGAAAATATACTAATTAAATAAATACAAAAATTATAATTACAATTATAGAAAAAGATATTTTTCAAAGGATGCTACTTGTTTACTACAAAACTGAATCATATAACCACTAAATGGATGAACAAATATGATATACCCATGTAGTGAAATATTATTTAGTTGTAAGAAATTAAATACTAATATATACTACTACATGGATGAATGTTGAAAATATATTATGCTAAGTGGAAGAAGCCAGTCATAAAAATAAAACACATTATCCTGGCAGTTATATAAAATGTCTAGACTAGACAAATCCATTGAGACAGAATGGCTACCCACTGTAGTATTCTTGCCTGGGGAAATCCCACGAACAGAGGAGCCTGGCAGGCTACGGTCCATGGAGACACAAAAGCATCAGACATGATTGAGCAGCTAAAACTTTCACTTTAGGGCTTCCTTGGTGGTTCAGACAGTAAAGAATCTGCCTGCAATACAGGAGACCTGAGTTCAGTCACAGGGTCAGGGAGATTCCCTGGAGAAGGGAATGGCTACTCACTCCAGTATTCTTGCCTGGAGAATCCCACGGACAGAGGAGCCTGGTGGATCCATGGAGTCACAAAGAGTGGGATGCAACTGAGCAACTAAAGCGTGTGCACACACATACACACACTGAGACAGAAAGAAGTTTAATGGTTTTCAGAGGATGGGGATAACGGAGGAATTTAGAGGCATGGGGTTCCTCTAAGGATGGTAAAAATATTCTAGAAAGACACTGATGAGGATTACACAGAACTGTAAACATACTAAAGCCTGCTTAACTATACACTTCAAAATAGTTAAAATGGTGAATTGTATGTAATGTGAATTTTATATAATTTTTCAATGCAATATATGACAACAAATATCTGGTGCAAAGGTTACAAATATTCTTCTATGTCTTTGGAAGACTTTACTAAATTTTCCCAAAATTCTGTTTTTCTAAGCCTAACAGATTCCTGTTAAATATCGTACGCCAGGCAGCTAAACTAATCAACTAGAGAATCTGTGTCAATATATACCTGCCATCCATGGACTAATTTATCTCAAGAATACCTTTCAATCCAAACATTTCTGAATGGCATTTATTGGTATTGAAATTCTAAGGTACATGTCAATATTTAAGATAACTAGTGACCTGGACAATACAAGTAATAGAGGAATTTCTCTATGCGGGAGTTTCCAGTGCATATAAAAAGCCCAATACTAACCTAGGAGCCTTGACATTATAAGAGAAGTGAACAGCATGCCCTTGCTTCCTTTATATCTTACAGCAGGGGTCCCCAGCCTCCAGGACCCAAGCCTGATGATCTGAGGTGGAGCTGATGTAATAATAATAGAAATAAGGAGCACAATAAATATAGCATTCTTGAATCATCCCCAAACCATCCTAACCCCCAGTCCGTGGAAAAATTGTCTTCTATGAAACCAGTTCCTGGTGTCAAAAGGAACTGGGTCTATTGTCTTACACTATTTTTTTTTTTTTATATTATTCATTTGCTCTATTTTATAGTTTTGAAAAGACAAGAATTCATACATTCAAGATTGAAATGCAAAGTAAACGTATATCTGCATGAGAGTATCCATCAGAGGGAGACCTGTGACAATACAGAGCAGCCATTCCAAGCATATTCCTCAAAATAGTCTTCCTATATTAGCTCCATTTATAACCGCTTTTTCCAGAGGACATTACAATATGCTGGGAATGCTCTGGCCAATGTCACTCAGATAGAGTAAACTTTACTTTATTTTCTTACTCTATATTTTTCTGCTATCTATGTGCATTTTCCTCCCACACCTCCTGTGTTTTCATTATCTCTATTTATCCTGAAGGTATTTGAGAGAGAACACATAACCATAAAATAATCTAAAGTAAAACATGTTTAAAAACAAAGGACTTAGGAAAAATTTCGAGTTTTCAAAAGGAAAGGTGTTAGCACTTGGAAAACTATGATAATTTTAGCTGGTTTATGTGCTTTGCATTACACAATCATTTGCCACCTTCTAAATGGAATATTGAACCAAGGTCAGAATCACTGAAGGCTGCTATGAAAGCCAACTGTTTCCATTTTCCCATTTTAAAATAGAAAACAAATTAAATTGCATGACATTTTCGTGAATCCAAATGAATCTTTTATTGTTAAAGATAACAAGGGGTACAAACTGCATAGATGAGATCTGGAGCATAAATGCCTAGGAGACAATGTCATCATTAGAAAACACAATATTCACTGATAATATAAAGTCATTAACAGCAACTGAAAAGGACAAGGGCTGTTATCCCTCTCAGAGATTTTTTCCTCTGAGTCAAAATCTAAGAGTTTTTGTTTCATTTTTAAATATCTTGGAGACTACCCACTCCTCTTGGTGAGGTCTGCATTCTTCAAAAGCAAGTATTTTAAGTCCCTTCATGTTATGAATCACCTGCAATGTATACATCAGTGTGTTTGGCTATTGGGGCTTCCACTACAATGCCACTAAGAAATTTACTGCCCTTGAGGAACTCAGAGGTGTGTTTCTGGGCAATTCTAGTATGTTCTAAATGCAAGGCATGAAATTTATCCTTATTTTTGCTGTAAATGAACCAGACTTAATGGTCCTGTGGCTTGTACCAGCTATCTTTTTAAGGGAAAATTATTTCTTTTTCTCTTAAAAATAATAGCATGCAGAAAGTGAAAATGTTAGTCAGTCATGTCAGACTCTTTGTGATCCCATAGACTGTAGCCCGCCAGGCTCTTCTGTCCATGGAATTCTCCAGGCAAGAATACCAGAGTGAGTAGCCATTGCCTTCTCCAGGGGACCTTCCCGACCCAGGGATCAAACCTGGGTCTCCCGCATTATTGGCAGAGTCTTCACCATCTGAGCCACCAAGGAAGCCCATGCAGTGTTTGCCATATCTCTATGAAATGCCCATCTTTGGTAATACAAAGCCAACTTGAAATCGATTTGTTTTCTGTGGTAGAGGAGTGCATGGTCTGTGCTGGTGAATGGACCTGGGTGTGATGGTTGCTGATTTCCTCCTGAGTGTTCCCAGGGAGTCACTGCCTTCACACTGTTACTAATAACAAATCAGTGCCCCCTGGAATGCCAGGGTTTACCTTTTCAAACTTTATGATATCTAAACTTTTACAAGTGCTTCATAGTTCATCTTTTGAACTTATTTTTTTCCCACATAACTACATTTTTCATGAATTTGAGTTGCTTCTTCAGTTTCTCCACCACAAATTCTGTTAGTATGGGTTTTGATTAAAAACAGTGCATAGAAATGCAGCTGACTTGACAGAGCAATGAATCCTTCAGACACTGAAATAAGATTTCATGTATTTGGCTGGACAGGGTGAATTAATTTTTCTTTTTTCCTTCTATACAATGAAACCAAAAGGAATCAACTACGCTTTTTTTTTTTTTTAATAATCATGTGGGTTTTCCAGCATTTGGATCATCCTGAAAACTGAATATCTGTCAACTTCATTCTGTCCTCATCCAATCTATGATGAGTAGCAACAAATATGGAAGCAGAGATATTTATTTAGTCAAGATTTCAAATAACTTCCTATGCAATTCCCTAAAATGACTAACCAAGGGTAAGCTACATGATCATGCTACATTACAGTGGTGATAAATTTACTGTCTCTGAGCCAGAGTTGTTATTTTTCCTTCCTGTCCTCTTCACTAACCTAAATCTTGATGACTTGCAAGACCCACTCAGTTTCTATCCAGACAAGGAGCTATTCTGATCATTTTATTTCTTATCCAAAGTGATGTGATTTAAGGACTTGGTTCTAGAGGCGGACAGACTTTGATGGAAAGTTTGAGTTCCTCTGTCATTTGCTGTGTAATGTTGGCAAGTTGAATATTTCTTATATCAGTTTCCTCATATGAACAAGAAACATTCTCTCAGTATATTTTCATAGGCTTAAGAGACCTGCATGAAAAGCACATAGGAGAGTGTATAATTGACTTTAAATACTCTACTTGTCATCTAGTTTAAAATTCTGGCTAGATCACATACATCTCTCTCTGGATCTTTTTGGTTTACATAATTATGTATACATTTGACCCTCATTTCTTCAACTATTTAAAAAATATTATCAAAGGCAGGAACTGAATTGTTGACATTACATGCATTTGTTATACAGAGGGTATAAGTGATCAGGAAAAAAAAATAGGGTCAATAATCTTGCCACTGAGAAGAGAAGTCTCAGTGAAACTTAAAGTTACTCTATGGAAGGATGGAAGGAAAAGTGGGACAAATGTCTGAGCAAAAGTGTTCCTGGCAGAGAGGAAAATAGAGTAAAGGCTTAAAACAAAGCATATCTGGGGTATTCAAAAGGCAGCAAGGAAGGCTGTGTGTCTAGGACAGATTCGAGGTGGGGGCGGGGTAAGCAGTAAAAATGTGGGCAAATTAGTAAGGGGGTTGCCATGTAGGATCTGCAGACCATTGGTGGCTCAGTGATAAAGAATTTGCCCACAGTGCAGGAGCCTAAGGGGACGTGGATTTGACTCCAAGGTTGGGAAGATGCCCTGGAGGAAGAAATGGCAACCCACTCCAGTATTTTTGCCTGGGCAATCCCAAGGACAGAGGAGGCTGGCAGGCTACAGTTCATGGAATCACCAAGAGTCGGACAAGACTGAGTGACCAAGAGCACACACAAGGTCCCTGTTGAGCTCTTGCTTAATTTTAGTGGTGAGCTCCATTCCATGTGAAGAACAATGTTAAACAAATGAAGACAGTGAGAATGGTAAACACAGAAGATGAAGTTTTAGAAGAGATACCAGTTTCCTTCCACATTGTTGATCAGTCTTTTTCCTCTTGTGCAGCCTGTGCCTTAGAGGGATGCTTATCCTTAGTGGACTAAGTGCATTCACCCTGCATCACAAGGGAGAGAAAGAATACTGTTTCTGTTGATGTTGCTTAGAGGAAACAAAGTTTCATAAATGGGAGCAAAGGGATTTTCTGTTGCTCCTAAATAATTTCTATGAGGGTAAATGGCCTTGAATTCCAATGAGACAAACGAAGGAAACATTGAAGGAAGAACACATAATTTTGCTATCATAGTATATCTTATTATAATCTTCAAGAAACAGGGTAGATGAGTGATCTTGACTTTTAATTCAAATATCTCTAGTTCCATGCCAATCTTAACAGAGAGATTACACATTTAGCTCTCACTAGGAAGTAATCACTGATGTCCTCTGTGACCTAAGAGTGGGATAATGCTTGCTACAAGACAAGCATAAGCTATTCAAGATGCCTAGCATATAGCCGCAGACTAATTCCAAATCAGGAATGGAGGACAACAAAGCTGTATAGTGTCACCTTGCTTATTTAACTTGTATGCAGAGTACATCATGAGAAATGCTGGGCTGGAGGAAGCACAAGCTGGAATCAAGATTCCCGGGAGAAATATCAATAACCTCAGATATGCAGATGACACCACCCTTATGGCAGAAAGTGAATAAGAACTAAAGAGCCTCTTGATGAAAGTGAAAGAGGAGAGTGAAAAAGTTGGCTTAAAGCTCAACATTCAGAAAACTAAGATCATGGCATATGGTCCCATCACTTCATAGCAAACAGATGGAGAAACCATGAGAGACTTAACTTTTGGGCTCCAAAATCACTGCAGATGGTGACTGCAGCCATGAAATTAAAAGACACTTGCTCCTTGGAAGAAAAATTATGACCAACATAGACAGCTTATTAAAAAGCAGAGACATTACTTTGTCAACAAAGGTCCACCTAGTCAAGTTATGGTTTTTCCAGCAGTCATGTATAGATGTGAGAGTTGGACTATAAAGAAAGCTGAGTGCTGAGGGATTGATGCTTTTGAACTGTGGTGTTGGAGAAGACTCTTGAGAGTCCCTTGGACTACAAGAAGATCCAACCAGTTCATCTTAAGGAAATCAGTCCTGATATTCATTGGAAGGACTGATGCTGAAGCTGAAACTCCAATACTTTGGCTTCCCTTTTGTGAAGTACTGACTCATTGGAGAAGACCCTGATGCTGGGAGGGATTGGGGGCAGGAGGAGCAGGGTACAACAGAGGATGAGGTGGTTGGATGGCATCACCGACTCGATGGACATGAGTTTGAGTAAACTCCGGGAGTTGGTGATGGACAGAGAGGCCTGGCGTGCTGCAGTCCATGGGGTCGCAAAGAGCTAGACACGACTGAGCGACTGAACTGAACTGAACTGAGCGCATAGAAGTTTCTCACTATTGGCACAGGAAACTATTACCTTCATTGGTATATTTTTTAGAGACTATTTCCAGATTCTATCTTCCAAACCTTGTTACTTGGTCTTTCGTGTATTCTGTTCTTCTGATAGAGCTGCCTTATTGATTGTGCTTAATGTTTAAAAGGCAGTAAAATTGAAAGAGTAAAGTTTAAAAGGGGCTTTCATACCACTAACCATTTGTCTAGTGCCTTACTTTTAGCACACGTTATAAGAGTGAAATTGGATCACAAATTCTTTGCCAACATGCAGTCAACTATGTTGAATTTCTGTGGTAGAGCAGATACTCATCCAACACATAAAATCTAGAACAACATGACCTTTAAGAGTCTTTCTACATCTTACAATTTATGATTCTGTAGTTTCATTTTTTATTACTCAGAAGGTCTTATAATGCTGAAAGTGGGGGTGGACTAAGTGGTTGTACAACCTCCAATTTAAAGAAGGAGAATGCTGTATTCTTTCTGTAATATCAAAATTGTTAGGATCTGCAAAGCAGTAGGGAGTCCCAAAACTTTAAACCTGATATATAAAGGATCCTTCCACCTTCTCCTGTTGTATTCTACTTCTCTGACTCTATAGTAACTATTACTCAGGAGAATAAACACTCTTCATAAACAAGTCCCATGTTATTATCTTAGTCTTAATATTTTATTTGAATGTCATGTAAGAAAAATTCCTCTCTTAAAACCCTCAGTATATAATTAAGAATCTTAATAGTCTGATAAAACCGATACCATCTGGCCCTGTTTTTTAGCCCAAAATGAGGGGCAGGGTGAAGCCCAGCCCATTGGCTCATTCCAGAATTGATAAGTAAGGCTTGTGCCTGAAAGTAAAGACTATACTTGAAAGAAAGAGATACATAACTAGACATCCATGGGATCACAAAGAGTTGGACACAACTGAATGACTACACTTTCACTTTTCAGGCTTCTTCGGACAGTAATGGTATTTCACACCTTTTTATAACACAAAGTAATTAGCTCAGGCCTGGCACATGGCTGGTTACCATATTCAGAGTTTTAATGAGGGGATCATGAAGAAGAATTAAGACATCCCATGTCCCATTGACATGCAGAATGCACAAGCAGAGAAATAGTAAATTATGAAAGAGAACAGTTGAGGAATCTGTTTTTTAAAAGCAGACACCTTGTCTAACTTGTCTGTTAATAAATCCCACACCTTGAACAATATCTGGTACCCAGGAAAAGTTTAACTAGGCATTCATCACTGAATAAAAAAATGAACAAGTATATATATTTATTGTCATTTTAATTATATCAAGTAGAGAATTACAGATATAGCAAGATACCAGCATGGCAATGGAGGAACATGAATCTGGTGTTTCTTTAACCAGCATCCTCTAAATTGGCTGACTAAATTGACCACAGTGACTTAATAGTTATTTAGATAACTACTTCAGATAAATTTTAGTCTTCCTTGTGGGAGTTATAGTGAGGGTGTGTAGGGGAGGAATAGTATTTTTCTTACCCAGGCTGGAGTGAAATTCAGCTGGAAATTGGCACTTTTGATTGTTATGCATAGAACAAAGGGTTAATAATTAAAACATTCTCAAACTCATGCCCATCGAGTCCGTGATGCCATCCAGCCATCTCATCCTCTGTCGTCCCCTTCTCCTCCTGACCCCAATCCCCTCCAAGCATCAGGGTCTTTTCCAATGAGTCAACTCTTCGCATGAGGTGGCCAAAGTATTGGAGTTTCAGCTTCAGCATAAGTCCTTCCAATGAACACCCAGGACTGATCTCCTTTAGGATGGACAGGTTGGATCTCCTTGCAGTTCAAGAGACTCTCAAGAGTCTTCTCCAACACCACACTTCAAAAGCATCAATTCTTCGGTGCTCAGCTTTCTTCACAGTCCAACTCTCACATCCATACATGACCACTGGAAAAACCATAGCCTTGACTAGACAGACTTTGTTGGCAAAGTAATGTCTCTGCTTTTTAATATGCTATCTAGAGTGGTCATAACTTTCCTTCCAAGGAGTAAGAGTCTTCTGATTTCATGGCTGCAGTCACCATCTGCAGTGATTTTGGAGCCCAAAAAAATAAAATCTGACACTGTTTCCCCATCTATTTCCCATGAAGTGATGGATTAGTGTTAAATTTTGAAAAGTTAAATGAATATAAAATGATTAGTCACTTTGAACATAAGAAACATACACACATACACAAAATATTAGTCACTCAGTTGTGTCCAACTCTTTGTGAGCTCATGGACTATAGCCCACCAGGCTCCTCTGTCCATGGAATTCTCCAGGCAAGAATATTGGAGTGGGCAGCCACTTCCTTCTCCAGGGGATCTTCCTGACCCAGGGATCAAACCCAGGTCTCCCGCATTGCAGGCAGAATCTTTACCATCTCAGCCACCAGAGAAGCCCCAAGGAAGATAATAAATACATACAGTTAAAAATGTTCACCTTTGAGAATGACAACATATATCCAAGTACATATCAAAGAATTGTGTATAAATGCATATTGAATCATTTTTACACTAACAAATTGTAAAAAGTATAATTATAGCATAGATAAGAAGATGCTGTAAAACTGGGGCACAACTATATAATTTTTTCCATTATACAGTAGTATAAACTTTTTGAAAAAACAAGGTATTATTTGGCAATAGTTCTAATTATTTCATAATCTATCCTGGGGAATGTATTTAACAAATAAATTTATTTTCTGCTTCAAAAGCAGCAGAAAGTTTAAGGCAAAGGAAGGCTCACTTGTGCATCATTTACTATTTTTTTAAAAGGACTATGAAAAATTGAAGAATAGTCCTGAAATCACACCTCAATACAACTGACAATGCATATGCATTATAGTTACTATAAAGAACAAAGAGACCATAAGGGAAAAGTTTTTGCAATATTATGTAAATTATAATATAAAGTCATATTTATATACTAATTACAGTTGTATGTGCATATACAGATGCATATTTCTGTATCTCACTGTCCCCATCAGAATGGATATAAAATATTATCTCATAAATTTGTTGTAAAGATCAACTGTGACAATTCAAACAAAGTGCTCAGAGCACAGTAAGAATTCGAGAGATGCAGTCTATTATTTTTTTTGTTATAACTTGACATAAGCCAGCTTGCACGTCAACATTGTGTGTTATTTTGGGTAGATGCAACAGACAGCCTCTAAAACCACATGAACTAAGTGACAGATATGAAAATGTTAATTTCAGTTTAGTTCATTTATATTTAAGTGACTACATGCATCTAGCTTCTATCAGATTGGACTGCACAGCTCTACGCAGGTGGTGGGACCCAGGATCAAATCAGAATCTTAGGCTAAGAACTCTACTTGCGAGAACTATCTACTAAGCTCATCCTTTAATATAATTAGCAAGCAGTATGGTGAAGACCACAAAATCATATTAAGACATTTGGAGAACAGCATCATCGGAGAGTTACACTGCCCATTAGAGAGCTTCCAAAATTAACTGTCCCAAGGTGAACAGGAAAACTCATATACAAAGGCATTTTACCTCACTGATACTGCAGTGGCTTAAAGCAAATTATAAACACAACACAACATATCAGCGTTATCACTCTCTATTTTATTTCACATAAAAGAGCAGAAATAATAAATACTATATAAAACCCTGGGTAGATGCAGTGAGAAGGATGGGAGACTTGATATTATAACAGACCAAGTAATAGTATCAATAACTTCTGCACAAAATAAGACCATTTTATGGAGACAATTCTATTCAGACGTGATCCTCCTGCTAAGACTCGTCTCCATTATTTCTCTCAGCGCTGCTGAGCTGCAGAGCAGGTGCTCCAGGTGCATGATGGGCATTTTTGAAGAATAGATTTTACCAGATTTATGTTTTACCTAACTTGCCCAGTAGCTAATAGGGACCAGACTATAAAAATCAGTGTAATATCCAACAGAGACTTCACTGAGCTACTATACAAAGAAGGACTGCGATCTCTTTATAAACAATACAGGCTCTCAAGGATAAAAAAAAACAGCCATTTTCAATGCTAAATTGTATGTCTGAAGATCAATGGATGACAAGATTACGATAAATTAGAAAAGTGAATGCTATGAGTAGCTTCAGATCTATGCTATTTTCTTTTGTTATTACATCTGCATAGTGATCTCATTCATTACCTAGTGAGACGGCACTTGATATTTAATATGAGGACTTCAGTTCAGTTCAGATCAGTCACTCAGTCATGTCTGACTCTTTGTGTCCCCATGGGCTGCAGTACCCCAGGCTTTCCTGTCCATCACCAATTCCCACAGATTACTCAAACTCATGTCCATTGAGTTGGTGATGCCATCCAACCATCTCATCCTCTCTCACCCTCTTCCCCTCCTGCCTTCAATCTTTCCCAGCATCAGGGTCTTTTCCAATGAGTCAGTTCACATCAGATGGCCAAAGTATTGGAGTTTCAGCTTCAGCATCAGTCCTTCCAATGAATATTCAGGACTGATCTCCTTTAGGATGGACTGGTTGGATCTCCTTGCAGTCCAAGGGACTCTCAAGAGTCTTCTCCAACACCACAGTTCAAAAGCATCAATTCTTCGGCACTCAGCTTTCTTTATAGTCCAACTCTCACATCCATTCATGACTACTGGAAAAACCAAAGCTTTGACTAGACAGACCTTTGTTGGCAAAGTAATGTCTCTGCTTTTTAATATGCTGTCTAGGTTGGTCATAATATAAGACCAATATGAAAACTTACTAAACATTATTTAAAACTGAAGATCTCTCTACATATGCATGAGCATTCACATATACATACATGCAGGCTTACATCTGAATTAATGCAAAGGTATGTAATACAAGTATATATACATGCACATATTTAATAATTGAATATGCTTTTATCATACATGTTTATATTAATTCTAATTCCATATGGGGGGATTCAATTATTCTTGTCTGTTCAAATGATTTCATGTAACATGGAAATTTTTGGTGTTTTTAAAGATATATATTTAATCTACTGACTACCAAAGCAGCAACATTATTTATGTCTGAATTCCTCATCTGTGAATTGAAGATAATAATAATGCCTAGTTTATAAGTATAAGGCTGTCATCAGAAATAGATGAGATAGTGTATATAAATTGCTGACGCATAGTAATTACTCTGAAAAACTCTTTAATACTTTTTAAAAATATATGCATATACTTTATTTTCCATGATAGCTGTGAGTCTGTATAACATTATCTCTACTTATTTTGACCACAGACTATTGAGAAATGTTATGGCACAACTTACTGAAGCTCATCACCTTTAACACTTGGTAGTAAAATACTGAACAACAGAGCATTTCAGTTAACCCAAATTTACTTCATTAAAAGGTTATTAACTTGTAATATTCAACATTAATAAACTAAGAGACTTAATTTCATGCAGATGGATGACTTTTTGATGTCATGCAAATAAAAAGGGCAACGTATAAAATTATTTTCTAAAATATGCATTAAACATAAGTATCAAAAAGGAATAAAATATTTCCAACTCTCTTCTTGAATTTGTAGTAAGTATGCTTTTAGTTAGTGCAACTTCAAAGCAGAGATATAATCATGTTAAGCAGACAGTCAACAATTTCGCAACATGTACAGGAAATCATTGCTACTACTTTTGAATCTCAGTGTATGGAAATAAGACAGCCAAATTGCAGAAGGAAGATAAAATAAAGCTTACTGGTACTAGTCTTACTACCTCATTAGCTTTCATACAGTCTCACAATTCATAAACCTTGCCTCTGCCCAGCAACTCTGGAAAATGTGAAGCTAAATTCATTTTCTGTTCCAAATATAATGTGTAATTATGAGTCCATACATGTTTAGCATTTATGCCTCATTTTCTCCAAATCAAAATAATTTGGAGCAGCCTACAGGGAAAATAAAATGTAAGATAGGGCAATTAGGGATGTAAGTCCACAGAGAGTATCAAAATTGAGCTACAAAGTCAAGAGGAGTGTCTAAGTGGCTAGTACCTTCTCCCAGGAGAAATTCATAATGACAGTTTAACACAGGGAACCCACCTCACGCTTCCTAGGATGATGAAGAAAAATAAATGGAATTATAGTATACTGTTTGTACCACTTAACTGAGAGTGCTGAGTAATTTTGGATAGAGAAAAGCCAAAAGTTGATTATAGAGCAAGGTTCAGCTACCACTTAGTAATCCTCAAACTCACCTGCTGTCCACAAACAAGTCTGAAATTCCTCCCACCTTTTAAGGCTTTATAAATGGGACATTACTATCATAACCATGCACTATTCACCTGGTGATCATGAAAATTATAAAAATAATGAGCACATGGAAGTAAGTGTATTGAGGGAGAGGAGGCTTCTTTTGAACCATACAAAGTACTGCAGAGGATATCAGTTCCCAGAGCTGTGCTTAAATATTGAATATGTTATCATCTTAAAATTGATTATAAAGAAATATTAACTGAATTTTTCAGATTAAGAAACTGAGGCTTAGAAAAGTAGATATTTGCTGAAGAAAAAAGGGTTTACTTGACAGAGCTAGGATTTGAAATCAAAGTATTGTAATTACAAAACCCATACTTTCAACTGGAATTATACATTAAAAGAATTAATATAGAGGATTTCAGCTATAAATAATTTAGTGTGAAGAAAGAGTCCAGGATTATATTTAGAAGATATGTGGTAGCATGCAGTTAGGTAGCTGTTACACAGAGAAATTGGGAGGTGTATCAACTGTGTTGAAAGCCAGTGCTATGTCATCCACATTACAAAGAAAATCCCCCACAAGGTGGCCTCTCTCTCTGAAGAAGTAGGTTGCTTCACATAAATTATTCTGAATATATCATACTGTGAGAAGTCATCAAAGTGTGAGTGCATGCCACATCTACTTATCCAATATGATTATTTGTTCCTAACCCAAGGAGATCCAACCAGTCCATCATAAAGGAGATCAGTCCTGGGTATTCATTTGAAGGACTGATGCTGAAGCTGAAACTCCAATACTTTGGCCACCTCATGAGAAAAGTTGACTCATTGGAAAAGACCCTGATGCTGGGAAGGACTGGGGACAGGAGGAGAAGGAGACGACAGAGGATGAGATGGCTGGATGGCATCACCGACTCGATGGACATGGGTTTGGGTAGACTCCGGCAGTTGGTGATAGACAGGGAGGCCTGGCGTGCTGCGATTCATGGGGTTGCAAAGAGTCGGACATGACTGAGCGACTGAACTGAACTGAACCCATAAAACACAGATGAAAGAAAGTGAAAGTGAAAGTCGCTCAGTTGTGTCTGACTCTTTGTGACCCCATGAGTTGACTATACAGACCATGAAATTCTCCAGGCCAGAATACTGGAGTGGGTAGCCGTTCCCTTCTCCAGGGGATCTTCCAAACCCAGTGATCAAACGCAGGTCATGTTGCAGGTGGATTCTTTACCAGCTGAGCCACCAGGGAAGCCCAATAAATGTGGATGGCTTTTGATAAATCTAATTATCAGTTTCTGCAAGGAACAATTTCTTTTTTAAATACAAGGACATATTGATGGCAAAAAATAAAATCAAATGACTTTCTTGCCAGTTTCCAAAGTCCATTTTTTAATGCACCTGCCATTTTATATCTTATATCTATAATGACTATTTCATAAATATTGAGCAACTGGCTCCCAAACTATTGAAGACCCAGGTTGCCAAAATGTTTCTGTAAGCATCAGGTGTGCTTCTGAACACTCAATGGGGCTTCCCTGGTAGCTCAGATAGTAAAGAATCTGCCTGCAATTCAGGAGAAACAGGTTTGATCCCTAGGTCGGGGAGATTCCCTGGAGAAGGAAATGGCAACCCACTCCAATGTTCTTGCCTGGAAAATCCCATGGACAGAGGAGCCTGGTGTGCTGCAGTCCATGGGGTCGCAGAGTTGGACATGACTGAGCACACACATACACATGCATAATCTTTAAACTACACTGTAAAGAGCTGGAAGATCTAACCCTCAGTTACATTGATTCAGCTCAAGAATGTACCGTACTTAGGATTTCCAGAACATATCCATTATCTGAATGTTCTTTATTATGTAATGATGATCATTAGACTAACGAAATGAATCATATTACCTGAAATATGTGATTAAACCTTTTAAAATATTACTAGATATAATAATTTATAGCATCTGTTAAGTCAGTCCCTAAGTACTCCATCATATTTATACTCTTTAGAGGTCACAATAAATGTGGGTTTGGGAGCAGTTGTTAATATTTTAATTATGAATAAATTAAGACAAAGATAAAGGTGTGATATATTTAAGATCTCAAAGCTATCAAGTGTTGGTCATGAAATATTTATGAGCCTTTATTACTTCACTACCGTTACTCTTCAACATGATTCTATAATGTTAATTCATATTTGCTTCCTATTTTTTTAATCAAATATCAAATCATATAGCAACAAATTATAAAATGTAACTTATTCTTCTGTTGTTTTATCAGTTCCCATAGTTAACCACTTTGTTTTAGGCCAGGATGATTCTTGCTGAAATTTAGCTTCTTTTCCAAACTTTTCAAAACATAGCCAATGGGTTGTGTGTCCTTAGTCACTCAATCATGTCCAACTCTTGCAACCCCATAGACTGTAGCCTGCCAGGCTTCTCTGTCCATGGGATTCTTCAAGCAAGAATACTGGACTGGGTTGCCATTTCCTTCTCCAGGGGATCTTCCTGACCCAGGAATTGAATCCGGGTCTCCTGAATTGCAGGCAGACTCTTTACTGAGTCAGCTATGAGGGAAGCACTGGCCAATGGGTTATTCTTCTAAGAAACACACCACTAACCACACATAATTCCTTTACTCAAAAGAATGTCTCCCTATTCTCTAGTTAATAAAACTAACATCTCTGAACTCCATGGTTTCAATCCTTCAATGTATAAATATTAGCTGAATATTTATGGAGAATGTAAGCCACATTCTTAGAACTTGTTATTTTTAAATAGTAACACTTAAAGAAATACTGCCTCAGTCCGGGATTCATTAATTTTGATCTAAGTATCTTTATGTCATATACCAGCTACTCATTCCTTTTGTATACTTTTTACTTTGTCCTAGGCTTCTAGAAGATAACACTCAAAAAAGGCAAGAATAACGTTCCCAGACTTCAGACAATACTACAAAGCTACAGTAATCAAAATACATGTCCTTGGTACAAAAACAGACATATGAATAAATAGAACAGAATAGAGAGCGCAGAAATAATACCACACACCTATGGCCAACTAATATTCAACAAAGGAGGCAAGACTATATGATGAGGAAAGGACAGTCTCTTTAGCAAACTGTGTTGGTAAAGTTGGACAGTGGCGTGTAAATCAATGAAGTTAGAACACATCCTGAACCATACACAAAAATTTACTCAAAATAGCGGAAAGACTTAAATATAAGACATGACACCATAAAACTCCTAGAAGAGAACATAGGCAAACTACATTCTGACTTATATTGTACCAACGTTTTCTTAAGTCAGTCTCCAAAGGCAATAGAAATAAAAGCAAAAACAAAAAGATGGGACCTAATTAAACTTATAAGATTTTGCATAGCAAAGGAAACCATAAACAGATGAAAAGACAACCTACAGAATAAAGCATTTGCAAATAATGTGACCAACAAGGCTTTATTTCCAAAATATGCAAACAGCTCAAGCAACTCAACAAAAATACAGCCCAATCAAAAAATGGGCAGAAGGCCTTAACAGACATTTCTCTACAGAACACCTATAGATGGCCAGAAGGCACATAAAAAGATGCTCAACATCATTATTACAGAAATACAAATCAAAACTACAATGAGATACTGCCTCACACTGGTCAGAATGGCTGTCATTAAAATGTCTACAAGTAAATTCAGGAGAGGGTTAGAGAAAAGGGAACCCCCCTACACTGTAATCTCACGGTACTGCAACATCAAGTTTATTTGACAAATTCGTATCTTCTTGGTGAAGAAAATCTGACTTCATATGGATCCATACTGGGTGTCTTGCCTTAGCTACTTCACAGAACTTTTGCTTATTTGAAACTAGAGATAAGCAGACTTTGCAATTCCAAGGTTAAGCAATTTAATGGCACTTTAAAACATTTTCATATAAAATCACATTTTTATAACCTCTGTAGAAAATCCTGGTTACTTAATTAGCTACATATTTTAGAGCACATAAATATGTTTCAAACATCATTACTGCTTTCTTTGGGAATGGGGCCTAATATATTGTATCTTCCAACTAATTTCCATTTTTTCAGATAAAGTATTAGAGATAAAAATATAGTAACAGAGTACACTTTTCAAATGAAATTCTTTATCTTCTTCCTTCTTTCCTGTCATATTCATAGTATTATTTATTGTCTATATTTAGATGAGCCAGATTAGGAAGCCAAGGACCATAGAAGGAGAATAAAAATTTATGCTATTAATAAACAGTTACATAGACACATGGAAATATTCCTTTTTGTGAAGCTGATCTTTCATCTACTGAGCATTCATTATGCTTTCCCAATCCACTATTATATTTATAATAACAATGTTTGAAATTGTGCTAATATATAGAACATATTACATTAATAGTACACATACACATCAATAACTCTGGGCCCTACAGACCAAGGCTACCAATATTTGCTGTGGTGCTATGTCCCAATACATAATTTTATTAAACCTGAAATCCACTATACAGAAAAGGTAAACTGATTCCCTGGTTAGACATGGTATAATTTTTCCTCCATGGACTCAATTTATACTGGTCTTCTTAGAGTATTTACCAGTCATATGAAAAATAATTTGAGTACAGGTTCTGATGAATAGGATCTTTCATGATTAGTGTTTTTTAATGAGTAAATGATCTTCTAGAAGGAGTTTGCATGGTTGGTACTGTCTTCCTTCCTTCCTTCCTGTGTTCTCTTTCACTCTCCATTCATGTAAGAATTAGATCTTATACATATAAAGGAGTTGATAAGGGAAGTGAAATTATGGCACAGAGAGTTGAAGGATTATGGAGAGAGTCCTTAATATGCACATATGAGACACTGGCTTGACTGGACAAGTTGGAACATGCTAGGAAATCTGAAAAAGGAAAAGTACATCTATCCAATAAATTGAAATCACAAAGAAGGAGTTTGTGTATAAGTCTATGGGAAGCTGTTCCCTCTCTGCAAGTGCTGCTTCTGTGAGACTCTAGCCAAGCATCTGGTGGTACACCAGGGGTTGTTGTTCCAGAAGATGGAAAATGAGTTGGATACAAAGTCAGGAATATGTGTTCAAATGGAACTCAATGAGCTTCTCTGAAACTGTCAGTCCTGTGTCTAACTGCAATCACTTTCCAAGTGAAACGCTTCAACTTCACTTCTGCCTTCCAAATCTTTCAAAGGAAGTTCCATTTTGGCCACCCTAACGTGGAGCCATAAGGCAAAGTTGATGCCAGAAACAACAGTTTCCAGCTTTACAAATCAACATGGTACAAACCATCAAAACATCAGCTTAATAGAAATTAATCATAAACAAAAAGCAACACTAAGGTAAGTAAAAGATCAGTAAAACCAGTAATTTGTAGTCAACTGTTTAGAGGTCTATGATATGGAAGGACTAAGCACATAGATTTATTTTTATCATCAAGAAGAAAGTACACAAAGAAAAGAGTGGTAATCTTTATTGAATCTTATAATAGGTAAGTTAATATACTAGGATATTTGCAATACTGTCTCTTTAAACTCTAAAAACAAACTTTCACAATTCGATATTAATATATCTTTTTAAAAGATCTCAAAACTGGGCCTAAAGATCATATAGAACTTTTATATATTTAATATTATTTGTTTCAAGATGAGATAGGCAGACAGACTGAAACCACAATCACAGACAACTAGCCAATCTGATCACACGGACCACAGCCTTGTCTAACTCAGTGAAACTATGCCATGCCAAGTGGGGCCCCCCCAAGATGGAAGGGTCATGGTGGAGAGGTCTGACAGAATGTGGTCCACGGGAGAAGGGAATGGCAAACCACTTCAGTATTCTTGCCTTGAGAACCCCATGAACAGTATGAAAAGGCAAAAAGATAGGACACCAAAAGATGAACTCCCCAGGTTGGTAGGTACCCAATATGCTACTGGAGATCAATGGAGAAATAACTCCAGAAAGAATGAAGGGATGGAACTAAAGCAAAAACAACACCCAGTTGTAGATGGGACTGGTGATAGAAGCAAGGTTCGATGCTATAAAGAGCAATATTGCATAGGAGCCTGGAATGTTAGATCTGTGAATCAAGGCAAATTGGAAGTGGTCAAACAGGAGATGACAAGAGCAAACATCGACATTCAAGGAATCAATGAACTAAGATGGACTGGAATGGGTGAATTTAACTCAGATGACAATTATATCTACTATTGTGGGCAGGAATCCCTTAGACGAAATGGAGTACCATCATAATCAACAAGAGAGTCTGAAATGCAGTACTTGGATGCAATCTCAAAAATGACAGAATGATCTCTGTTCACTTCCAAGGCAAACCATTCAATATCACGGTAATCCAGGTCTATGCCCCGACCAGTACGCTGAAGAAGCTGAAGTTGAACAGTTCTATGAAGACCTATAAGACCTTCTAGAACTAACACCCCAAAAGATGTCCTTTTCATTATAGGGGACTGGAATGCAAAAGTAGAAAGTCACGAAACACCTGGAATAACAGGCAAATTTGGCCTTGGAGTACAGAATAAAGCATGGCAAAGGCTAATAGAGTTCTGCCAAGAGAACGCACTGGTCATAGCAAACACCCTCTTCCAACAACACAAGAGAAGACTCTACACATGGACATCACCAGATGGTCAACACCGAAATCAGATTGATTATATTCTTTGCAGCCAAAGATGGAGAAGCTCTACACAGTCAGCAAAAACAAGACCAAAGCTGACTGTGGCTCAGATCATGAGTTCCTTATTGCAAAATTCACACTGAAATCAAAGAAAGTGGGGAAAACCACTAGACCATTCAGGTATGAACTAAATAAAATCCCCTATGACTATACAGTGGAAGTGAGAAATAGATTTAAGGGACTAGATCTGATAGACAGAGTGCCTGAAGAACTATGGACAGAAGTTCGTGACATTGTACAGGAGACAGGGATCAAGACCATCCCCAAGAAAAAGAAAAGCAAAAAAGCAAAATGGCTGTCCAAGGAGGCCTTACAAATAGCTGTGAAAAGACGAGAAGTGAAAAGCAAAGGAGAAAAGGAAAGACTTACCCATTTGAATGCAGAGTTCCAAACAATAGCAAGGAGAGATAAGAAAGCCTTCCTCAGGGATCAATGCAAAGAAATAGAGGAAAACAACAGAATGGGAAAGACTAGAGATCTCTTCAAGAAAATTAGACAAACCAAGGGAACATTTCATGCAAAGATGGGCTCAATAAAGGACAGAAATGGTAGGGACCTAACAGAAGCAGAAGATATTAGGAAGAGGTAGCAAGAATACACAGAAGAATTGTACAAAAAAGATCTTCACAACCCAGATAATCACAATGGTGTGATCACTCACCTAGAGCCAGACATTCTGGAATGTGAAGTGGGCCTTAGGAAGCATCACAATGAACAAAGCTGGTGGAGGTGATGGAATTCCAGCTGAGCTATTTCAAATCCTGAAAGATGATGCTGTGAAAGTGCTGCACTCAACATGCCAGCAAATTTGGAAAACTCAGCAGTGGCCGCAGGACTGGAAAAGGTCAGTTTTCATTTCAATTGCAAAGAAAGGCAATGCCAAAGAATGCTCAAACCACTGCACAATTGCGTTCATCTCACACGCTAGTAAACTAATGCTTAAAATTCTCCAAGCCAGGCTTCAGCACTATGTGAACCGTGAACTTCCGGATGTTCAAGCTGGTTTTAGAAAAGGCAGAGGAACCAGAGATCAAATTGCCAACATCTGCTGGATCATTGAAAAAGCAAGAGAGTTCCAGAAAAACATCTATTTCTGCTTTATTGACTGTGCCAAAGCTTTTGACTGTGTGGATCACAATAAACTGTGGAAAATTCTGAAAGAGATGGGAATACCATGCCACCTGACCTGCCTCTTGAGAAACCTGTATGCAGGTCAGGAAGCAAGTTAGAACTGGACATGGAACAACAGACTGGTTCCAAATAGGAAAAAGAGTACGACAAGGCTGTATATTGTCACCCTGCTTATTTAACTTATATGCAGAGTACATCATGAGAAACGCTGGGCTGGAAGAAGCACAAGCTGGAATCAAGATTTCTGGGAGAAATATCAATAACCTCAGATATGCAGATGACACCACCCTTATGGCAGAAAGTGAAGAAGAACTAAAGAGCCTCTTGATGAAAGTGAAAGAGGAGAGTGAAAAAGTTGGCTTAAAGCTCAACATTCAGAAAATTAAGATTGTGGCATCTGGTCCCATCACTTCATGGCAAATAGATGGAGAAACAGTGGAAACAGTGGCTGACTTTATTTTGGGGGGCTACAAAATCACTGCAGATGGTGAGTGCAGCCATGAAATTAAAAGACACTTACTCCTTTGAAGGATAGTTATGACCAACCTAGGCAGCATATTGAAAAGTAAAGAGATTACTTTGTCAACAAAGGTCTGTCTAGTCAAGGCTATGGTTTTCCAGTGGTCATGTATGGATGTGAGAGTTGGACTATAAAGAAAACTGAGTGCAGAAGAATTGATGCTTTTGAACTGTGGTGTTGGAGAAGACTCTTGAGAGTCCCTTGGACTGCAAGGAGATCCAACCAGTTCATCCTATGGAGATCAGTCCTGGGTATTCATTGGAAGGACTGTTGCTGAAGCTGAAACTCCAATACTTTGGCCACCTGATGCAAAGAGCTGACTCATTTGAAAAGACCCTGATGCTGGGAAAGATTGAGGGCAGGAGAAGAAGGGGATGACAGAGGATGAGATGGTTGGATGGCATCACCAACTCAACATACATGGGTTTGGGTGAACCCCGGGAGTTGGTGATGAACAGGGAGGCCGGTGTGCTGCGGTTCATGGGGTCGCAAAGAGCTGGACACGACTGAGAGACTGAACTGAAAAAGGCAAAAAGAAAAAAAAAATTTTGAGAACAATGAATTGCATATCAATAGCTTACTGTGGATCCTCCTTTCTGAAATAAGGACAACAGAAATAGAATTGTAAAGCTTGTCTGTTATATAATTCAATGCTCTTATTCAAAGTCCTTCTATAATTTCTCCCCAGTAGATAAAAACTCAAACATAATAACAATAAAATACTCTGAATTTGTAATTTGATTTTGGTCTTTAGATACTGATAACCTTGGATAAGTACCATAAAACTTTATAAATCTGTATGCTTTTGTCTGTATAAAAAGGATAACACTACACATCTCACATTTGTCATGAGAATTAAATGAGGACAATAATTTCTCACAATATCCAGGCAATGTTAAACATCCAGCTAATGCCAGCCATTATAAGTAAAATGAAAATATGAAAACTCTATCAGCCTATATCTATCCATCCATTAATCCATCCATGTTTGACTTCCAAGTAGCTTAGCAGACGTAAATGTAAAGGCAAACTGCAGTTATCCTATCAGCCCAGCAGTTTTTGGATTAACAATACTCAGATATCCTCTGTGTCATTTTGTTTTATTTCCATCTCATCAATACTACCCACATAACTTTTATGACAACTTCCTTGAAAAGTTTTGGAAAGAACAGTGGTAATAAATCAATAATTAAAGAACTACCATTAGCCTTGTCTTTAATGGGCTATAATTTTGCCCATTGAATATGTCATTACTACTATTATTAATTTGGAACATTTGCTATGCTTGGGCTATCATCTTACAGTCAAAGTGTTAGAAACCTTCATAACTCTCTGAACCATATAAAACTCTAAGAAGCATTTCCCATAATGACAAAGACAAGTTTTTGTGTCTCTCCCTAAGCTGGCTTAGAAATACTTTGCCTATCTTCTAAGAGCTGATCTAAGCAGTCTGTGGACATCAAAAGTTTGAACTGTTAGTCAAGTGGAGCAATGTCAAAAGTCAGCAATTCATGCAATGATGCCAACAGCCCCTTAAGCAAATTCAACTAAATCAATAAGAAAACCCAGATGATCTACTAGTGATGGTGGGAACTGCTTTGCATGAAATTTAATATCGGGCTTCTCAGGTGGTGTTAGTGGTAAAGAACCTGTCTGCCAGTGCAGGAGATGTGGTTTTGACCCATGGATTGGGAAGATCCCCTGGAGAAGGGCATGACAACCAACTGTACTATTCTTGCCTGGAGAATCCTATGGACAGAGGAACCTGGTGGTCAACAGTCCATAGGGTCGCGAAGAATCAGACATGACTGAAGCATTTTAGCACAAACAAATTTAGTGTCAGACAAGACTGATTTTATTCATAATCATTAACTAGATTTATTTTCTATAGTTTTATAGTAACAAAACATATTGGGCCCCCTTGTCCTTTAATGAAGCAACAGTCTGGAAAAACCAGTCACACCATTTCATGGCTCAGCGCTACAAAACTGCTGTACTTAATAGAGTATTGATTGCAGCAAGCAGATACACAAAACTAACAGTTGGGAACGGTCCCAGGACACTTGAGAAGTTAAGTGGCATTACATTTTAGATTTCTGGAAAGTGTGCATACAATTCCCTTAAGGGTTATTGTCACACTATTTCAAGCTGTTCCCTTAGAATACAAATGCTGAAGGACAAACATCTAGAAGGCAATGAAGAGCTTCTAGGAACAGACATCCCTCTAAACTTAACAGAGTCAGAGTACAAAGGGACTCTTTCGGCAAGATTATTTTTCCTACTAAACTATGAGATGAAACATGTCCTTCTAAATGCTTTCTATGGCATATGTTGTAAACAAGCTTCTTCCTTGGTTATCTCTTGATTATTCCCTTTTAGATTTCATTTTCTCTGTGTAAAATGAGAATAAGAAAGAGTTATCTGAAAATTTATGCCAACAACTAAGCTAAAACTTATTATTGGCAATTTTTCAAAGGTGCTCAGTAAATAGTCGTTATTATTTCCGCTGGATTTTTAAAGACTTTTAAATCAAAAAATCACAAAGTTTTTATTTTCATTTGTTTTTCCCATCAGTGACTCCAAGCAAACTATGGAGAGCTCTACAGACAAACTTGGCAATTAGTTGGAGAACAAATAATATATGTAAGGAATTTCCAACAAACTGAGATTATAGAAATGTAAACTAAAACTCAAATTCTAAATTGCTCTTTTCCTAAGTCAAAACTGAGCAAACACAGAAAGTATAACTGGAATAAATACCTTCTGATTACCAACTATTATACACATTCAGCTGCTGATTATGTCAAGAGTTGTACTTGGTGTTTTCATATACTTTATTACAGCCTTGAGATTGGATTCAGTACAGCCATAATTTTAATTAATTCTTTCAAAGAATATATAGCCTCAATCTTCTTGCGTTTATGTTCTCCAACATTTTGAGGTCGTCTTTTCCTTTATTTTTTAGGCAGAACAAAGTTGTGGAGAACTAGTTCCACATTTATTGTTAATTCCAGGTCTTTCTGTAAGCTTCCAAAGAGAATTCACTAGATAAATCTCATTCTAATTCCATACTGTTTTCGAATTTGGGGATTTTTTTTTTCTCAACTACTCCCTGTGTTCTCTTCTCTACCTAATATTAATGCAAATATGGGCTTCTTTAATGACCCCAGAAGTGAAAGTCGCTCAGTCATGTCCGACTCTTTGTGACCCCATGGACTATACAGTCCATGGGATTCTCCAGGCCAGAATACTGGAGCGGGTAGCCGTTCCCTTCTCCTAGGGATCTTCTGGACCCAGGTCTCCCACATTGCAGGCTGATTTCTTTACCAACTGTGCCACCAGGGAAGCCCTAATGACCCTCAAGAGTTAATTAACTCAATAGATTTGCAGGCAGTGTACTTTACTGAAGGTTTGAATTCATGATGGAATTGGAATAGATATAACATTATTAAATAATTTTCATAAGAATATGCCACAGATCAACAAGGATTTATATAGTTAAATATGCACACATATATGAGTGTATGTTCATCCTAAAGACTTTCCTGTCATGAAAATTTCTTATTTGTTAACTTTTTTCCAACATCTTCTAGGGCTCTCTTATTACTACAAATGTGATTTTCTCATCCTGGTAAATACTGACTGCACAATGCTGCAAGGAAGTGCATTCTACCATGCAAGTTTGTTCACATAATTCTTCTTCAAAATGTTTCAATATTCTGTATTGCTTTCAGAATAAAATTTACATCTTTTCAAAAACAAAAAACAATTCTGAATAATTCTGCTTATGATAACTTTCAATTCCAGTAACTCTACTATCAGGTTTCTTTCAGTTAATATTTTTATCTAAACCTAAAACAAACGGCATGATTTATGTTACATATTGAACACAGTTTTAGGTAAGTGCGTTGTGTGCAGTGCTGAGGATTTGGGCTCTCTGCCTGCCTCTGACCCACAGCAGAGGCAGCAGCAGAGCCCGGCCACAGCAAAATGCCTGGATCCCAAAAGGAATATTTCATTACAGAAATTTAAACACAATTCTTCTGTTAATAACAAGGAGGAAAGTGAACCACAGTCATAAATGAGTTATGAGAGTGAATTGCTAAAAGTTAAAGACGAGAACAGATGCTTATAAAATAAGGACGATAATAATAATAAGGAAATATAAATACAGTTAAATATGTCAAACTGGTTATGATATTATGATTATTCTTAAATGTATTTAATTTAAAAACCCACAATTAGTTACACATAACTAATGACAAGTTAGTGGTAATCAACAGTAATATCTATGCTCATTTTACAAGTAATAAGACCTTATTTCATGTTCATGATATTTTTATTAGAGTAGAAATTACATGCAGTCAAGATAAGAGGACATGAGTGCAAATGTTATATTGTAGACTAGGAGTAGTTCAATGGATTTTGAAGATTAAGCTCCAGAAATTATCCAGTTGCATAGTGCCATGTATATTACACAATAATTGAATGATTAATGGTGCTTCTTAAGTGCTTCAAAACTAGGAAAGGAGAGTTCATTTTTAAGGTCATCTCAGTTACTGAAAGGGAATATCCTTTCATTTTTTGGTTAAAATATTTTTATTGAGGTTTAATTTACATACAATCTATTGTAGTTAAACATACAATTGAACATCTTGACATAAGTATATAGGCTTCCCTCATAGCTCAGTCGGTAAATTATCTACCTGCAATGCAGGAGACCCAGGTTCAATTTCTGGGAAAGGAAAATCCCCTGGAGAAGGAAATGGCAACCCATTCCAGTATTCTTGCCTGGAGAATCCCATGGACAGAGGAGCCTGGCAGGTTACAGTCCTTGGGTTCGCAAGAGTCAGACACAACTGGAAGACTAAACCACCACCACTGCATAAGTATATGCCTATGAAACTATCATCATGGTCATGAAAGTGAGCATACATGTCACTCCGAAAGTTTCCCTGTGCCCTTTGTAATCTACTTGTTTTGTACCTACTCCTCGTTTTTTGGCCTCTCAGCTCCACATTCTCAATTTACAGAGTAAATTGACTCTACATGGGCTCCCATCTAAACCCTGGCCTAGAAATTTTCTCAAAAGTATGAAAAATTTGGGGGTGGTCCTTAATTTGTTTCTCACCTCTGAGGGATCACTGATGTCTAGTATCTTGAAAACTATTGTTTCACTTATTCTGTTTGTTCTGCTATTATTGCTTTAGATGGGAACTTAAATATAGTCTATTACTTCAGCTTGTCCTGAAGATTCTTTTATTTTTTAATTCACAGCCTTTTTGTTCTTTGAACAGCTCACATTACATAGGATCAAAACATTCTTATCACTCAAGACAATACAAGGATATAGGAGTTACTTCCCAAGAACCTATCTTGGACAAAGACTATCCAAATTCATTATTACTCAATATCCATATTAATTTATGTTTTCCTGAAAATAGGTATGAAGTTTTAGAATTAGGGGCAGATGAACTATATATTTACAGAATACATTAATGCCAGTCCCCATGGCTCATTTCCTCCTTGGCATGACACAGTCTATTTACCATATAGACCTTGCACACATAGGAGAATAATCCTAAAATTATGACTCACGAAGCTTATGTAGGAGCTAATCTATTTCCTCTTCTTCTTCATTGAAAGGGAGAGCTTGAAATGTGAATAAATATTTTCTTGAGGGAAGAGGGATGGTCTGTACCCTGAAATGTAAGCAATTTGGCTCCAGGTGAGATGAAAAACGTATTAGTAATCTGTTTCAATCTGCTCAATCTAGTATAACAAAATCCCATAAAATGTGTGTCTAGAGCATCTTGGATACCTCTTCTATAGCACAAACATCTCCGTATGTGCAAGGTTTGTTTGCCATGCACTTGCTTGAACTGGAAATATGGTTTCTGTAGGGCCATGTGTTGACTATTCACTATGTAACTGACACTGTGGAGTACATCCTGCAACACAAACATGCGCACACACACATACTCATATATACTCTCATATACACTTACACAGAAGCAGGCCAGTGCAAGCAAACTCTTCCTGTCTTTGCTCCCTGGCAACTGACAACATCTTTGTTCCCTGTCAACTGGGAACTGGCAACATCTCAGTTACTTATCCTGATAATTAAGACTTTATTCCAACTTAATCATGACATAAGGTTTCTCTGTAATGTCAAGAATGACCTTATTCAAGTTGGTACAAGTTATTGATATATGGTTTATATTTTAAACACATATGTACATATGAACTATGTAAAATATAGGGTATATTTGTGAATGTAGTACATTTAATTTATTCATCCTAAAGTGGTAATTATAATATTCTGCCAGTGTTCTAAAGAGAAATGAACCTTTTATACCTGCTCTATATTCTTATTCTTCTAGTTTTTACAGATATTCTTTTTGTGGCTTTCTCACATTCCTGTACTACATTCAGTTCAGTTCAGTTCAGTCACTCAGTCATGTCCAGATGTTTGCGACCCCATGGACTGCTGCACGCCAGGCCTCCCTGTCCATCACCAACTCCTGGAGTTTACTCAAACTCATGTCCATTGAGTGGGTGATGACGTCCAACCATCTCATCCTCTGTCATCCCCTTCTCCTCCTGCCTTCAATCTGTCCCAGCATCAGAGTCTTTTCAAATGAATCAGTTCTTCCCATCAGGAGGCCAAAGTATTAGAGTTTGAGCTTCAACATCAGTACTTCCAATGAATATTCAGGACTGTTTTCCTTTAGGATGGACTGGTTGGATCTCCTTGCAGTCCAAGGGACTCTCAAGAGTCTTCTCCAACACCACAGTTCAAAAGCATCAATTCTTTGGCACTCAGCTTTCTTTATAGTCGAACTCTCACATCTATACATGACTACTGGAAAAACCATAGCTTTGACTAGATGGACCTCTGTTGGCAATGTCTCTGCTTTTTAATATGCTGTCTAGGTTGATCACAGCTTTTCTTCCAAGGAGCAAGTGTCTTTTAATTTCATGGCTGCAGTCACTATCTGCAGTGATTTTGGAGCCCCCCAAAATAAAGTCAGCCACTGTTTCCACTGTTTCTCCATCTATTTACCATGAAGTGATGGAACCAGATGCCATGATCTTAGTTTTCTGAATGTTTAGTTTTAAGCCAACATTTTCACTCTCCTCTCACTTTCATCAAGAGGCTCTTTAGTTCTTCTTCACTTTCTGCATTAAGAGTGGTGTCATCTGCATATTTGAGGTTATTGATATTTCTCCCAGAAATCTTGATTCCAGCTTGTGCTTCCTCCAGCCCAGCATTTCTCATGATATACTCTGCATATAAGTTAAATAAGCAGGGTGACAATATACAGCCTTGATGTACTCCTTTTCCTTTTGGAACCAGTCTGTTGTTCCATGTCCAGTTCTAACTGTTGCTTCCTGACCTGCATACAGGTTTCTCAAGAGGCAGGTCAGATGGTCTGGTATTCCCATCTCTTTCAGAATTTTCCACAGTTTATTGTGCTCCACACAGTCAAAAGCTTTGGCATAGTCAATAAAGCAGAAATCGATGTTTTTCTGGAACTCTCTTGCTTTTTTGATGATCCAGCAGATGTTGGCAATTTTATCTCTGGTTCCTATTCCCTTTCTAAAACCAGCTTGAACATCTGGAAGTTTATGGTTCATGTATTGTTGAACCCTGACTTGGAGAATTTTGAGTATTAGTTTACTAGCATGTGAGATGAGTGCAATTGTGTGGTAGTTTGAGCATTCTTTGGCATTGCCTTTCTTTGGGATTGGAATGAAAACCAATCTTTTCCAATCCTATGGCCACTGCTGAGTTTTCCAAATTTGCTGGCATATTGAGTGCAGCACTTTCACAGCATCATATTTCAGTGAAATAGCTCAACTGGAATTCCATCACCTCCACTAGCTTTGTTCATAGTGATTATTCTGTGCTAGAATTCTTAATATTTTAATTCTGAAAATTTGGTTCTATTTGTAATAATTTTTAATCTGTGAATGGGTAAATGTTCAAGTTTCAATTAAATAAAGGATAAGTACCATTTCTAGAAATGTTTCTTTTCTCAAATATATGCAGCAAAATGCTGGCTCTTTGCATTCCTAAAAATAACTCCTGTCTTTAATCTTAACATTATATGCTGGGGAAAATGTAAAGAATTTCTGTATGAAAGGCTTTAAGGACAATGGAAACTGACTTGCATTTTACAGGTCACTGGCCAGAATCTGTTCAAGCAGCCATCTGTGAATGAAGATGACTAGAAAAATCAGGATATGATTGTCGTGGTCGACTCTGACCAACCGTGATCCAACACATAGACACACTGGACAGAGAAGCAGGTGTTGTGTGGGTCCCTAATAGGACATGCCTACGTATTTTGTAGAGTTTCTGAGAAAATTAAGTGCGAATGTATGCAAGTACCTATCCCAAGGGAAATACTTAATATAAACCCGAAAATATTAGATATAGTTGTTATTCCTAGTACTATTCATTTATATACTATGTAACAGCAAGGTCTCATTTAAATTTATATTTGATGTTTCACAACTTAAGGAACCCGATATTAACATCTTGGCAATTAGTACATTTGCTTTTTTTCATTTTAATTCAACTGCCACTGTTCATCACTTGTTAAAATTTGTCAGAAAATTCCAAATTAGATTGCAACATAAGCTTAATGAGACCTAGTACCATTTTTCAAAAATTTTCTGAATAAATTCTTCATATTTTGTCTTCAACCTGTTTCTGAATAAAATGTCAAACCAAGTGGGCAGGTATAGCTTAAAACTCAACATAATTATGCTTGTCATCTTTAAACCAAATATCAGGTTGATTGACTAGCTTTCCCAGTTATTTTCATGAACTCATAGCCTATGACTTCTAATTTGCTGTTTAGAAGATCTACCAAGACTTCTTAGTCCACACTTCTAAGATATGCTTAAATTCACTTTTTCTGACCTCTTCTTTCTTTGTAATTTCCATTGGCATGTAGTTGATTTACAATGCTATGTTATTTCAGGTGTCCAGCAAAGTGAATCAGTTGTACATACACATACACCTACTCTTGTTTTTTTTTTTAATTCTTTTCGCTTAAAGACCATTACAGAGAATTGAGTAGAGTTCCCTGCACTATATAGCAGCTTCTTATTGTTATCTATTATATATATAATAATGTATATATGTCAAAAGGAAAACACCATCTATTTGACACAGAATGAGAATTATTTTTAAAAAAGACATTTCCATACAGATCTTCAAATTGATAATTAATTGCTGTTGTTATTCACTCACTCAGTCAAGTCTGACTCTCTGTGACCCCATGGACTGCAACATGCCAGACTTCCCTGTTGTTCATCATGTCCTGGGGCTTGCTCAAACTCATGTCCATCGAGTCGGTGATGCCATCCAACCATCTCTTCCTCTGTCGTCCCCCTTCTCCTCCTGCCTTCAATCTTTCCCAGGAGGAGAAGGGGACGACAGAGGAAAATCAACCCGATATTTGGTTAACGAATTGCTACTGGATTGCTAATATTTTTGATCAAGATGAAATCCTAGTGGATGAAGTACATATAATTATGGACTTCATGTTATAAAATGGAGATTGTGAAAGGAATTCCTGGAACAGAAGGATGTAGACAACTTGCAAGATAGGTCAGTTCTCTCTTGAAAACAAGAATTTGTCATGATTAACTTTTCTAAAACTTGCAAGTGTTAGTCACTCTGTCCTGTCCGATTCTTTGTGATCCCATAGACTGTAGCCCACCAGGCTCCTCTGTACATGGAATTCTCCAGGCAAGAATACTGGAGTGGGTAGCCATTCCCTTCTCCAGGGGATATTCCTGACCCAGGGATCAAATCCAGGTCTCCCATATTTCAGGCAGATTCTTTACCAAAAACTTTCTAACAAAAGACATCTCGAATGCCACCTGTGACTGATTCTTATTGATATTTGACAGAAAACAACAAAATTCTGTAAAGCAATTATCCTTCAATTAAAAAATAAATAAAAATTTTAAAAGTGATTATGAGGCCAATCAAGTCTAGGAAAACTGGGTGACAAATCTGTTTATTTAAAGTTTCTTAACTTCCCAGGTGGCACTAGTAAAGAACTTGCCTGCCAGTGCACGAGACCTAAGTGTCGCAGGTTCAATCCCTGGGTGGGGAAGTTCCCCTGGAGGAGGGCATGGCAACCCACTCCAGTATTCTTGCCTGGAGAATCCCAAGGACAGAGGAGCCTGGTGCTACAGTCCATGGGGTCACAAAGAGTCGTACACAACTGAAGTGACTTAGCCCTAGCCCAAATTATTACTCTAATATAAATGATAATGTGAACCCCAGGATGATTGGAAAAATACAGTTAAAGGAAATTACTTCCTGAGGTGTTGTGGATTATTTTTTCATCAGTTATATTTTAATATTTTACACTTAAACATATCAAAGACATGATAATAGAAAAATTAAAACCATAACCCATAAGAGATTTTTTTCAGTTATTGTTGCTAGTGATTGCGCATACAACAGCCATATAATACTCTTCGTGCAATTCAATTCCTTTCAACTTGAGATTTGTTATGTGGCTCGGCATATATATTTTAACAAACACATTATTAGTATTTTTAAAGACTGTATTCTGCTGTTTTTGTGTGAAAGTTTTTTAAGTTTCAACTAGGTCAAGTTGCCTCATAATGTTTTCTATTTTCTTTCCTATTCATACTGAATTTCTATATTCTTTTCCGACAATAATGAGAAAGAAGTTTGTGCTCTTCAACTAAAATGGAGTATTCATCTGTTTTTCCCTTCAGTTAGTTTTGCTTCATCTCTATTACAGCTCTTTTATTAAGTCTATGTTCATGTAAGGTCGTTAAATACACATTGACTTGAACTTATCATTTGTTGTGTCTCTTTATCATGAATATTCTTTAATTTGAAGTAGACTTATTATGGTATTAATATACCTCTGCTTTATCTTTGGTTTAGATTTTATCTAGTCTATCCCTGATTTTATAAAATCTGATCCTACGTTTTTTCACCATAAACTACAAAGCTTCATTTCTTTGCCTGTGTGGATCCCTAGAGTGATTTCAAAAATATATTTAGATAAAATTCTTCTCGATATGATTGTAGGTCATATTTTGGCAATTATGTTAGAATAATCTTTTAGTTTAAAAGTGTATCAAACAAATACATTTCAGAAAATAATAAAACCATGACCAAGATGTTAACATTTTCCCTTAACCTATAGATTATTTTTTTTTAATTTTAGAGAAATAAGTAAATTGCCTACCACACAGTCCTTTCTCTTCTCCCTTCTGTGTTGCAATAACTACCATTCTGAAGGGTATGAGAAATAGAAAAGTCAAAAGCTACTTCTATAGTAGGAAATAGTCTGTTTCTATTATTTCTTTTGAGAACTCTGAGGTTTAAAGTCATGGGGCTAAGTTCTGTTATCCATCAAGAGACCACACGAAGTTTGATTTAGTGTGATGCAATATATCTGGACCAATCCTGCAATTTTAAAGAGGAAGCATGGACCAAGAGAGAATTTACTCACTCAATGCAATGAGAACTAGTCTATGATCATTGTTCTGACTACCATAGATCTCTGTGTTAAGGGTAATAATATTCCTACTGGCATTCTTTCTTATTCTCCTTACAGCAAAAAGTAGTTGTTACAGTTGGGGATTTATTTTTTTCTCCTCCCTAAAGAAAACACAGCAAACTTTAGAGTTCTGGGTCCTGGGGGGTTGTACTTTTAAGCAGGTTGGGTTTATAAGCCCTGGGAAGATATTGCTATGGTAGGAATTCAGCATCCTTCTATTCAGACATCAAAAACCAGCCTGGGATCTCTGTTCTGGGTTGGATTTTACTTGGTGGCTCAGCAGATAGCACCAATCCCAGTTTTCCCAGGTACAAGCATTACATATATAATGGCTGTGTTCAGGTAACTCCTCCTCCTTAAAAGTTCCTTTGACCTCATTTGCACCCAACTGAGCTCCTGCCAAGAAATTGTATTTATGAAAAAATAAATAAATAAATAAAAGATACAGCAAATACAAGCTATCAAAAGGCATATTTTTCCTCTTACTACATCCCTGAGTCCATGCAGTCAACAAACTTTATATCACATGCTATCTAAATGGCTGGAGATAGAGGCAAAATCTGACCTATTGTGAGAATTATATAGGATAGAATAGAATAACATATAGAATAACAGGAATTCAAGTGGATAAGTAGTTGAGTGCAGACTGGTCTTCATGCAGTGGAAAGAATTTGAACTGAATGCTGAAGAAACGAGAGAACAGCAGAAAGGGCAGAATAAGGTACAAGTAGAATGCAAGTCTCACCTGATAAGCACCTTTGAGTTGTTTCGGGAGTTCTAGCTTTCAGCCCCCTGCCATCCCAGCCACTGAACTGAACTGAACATACCAGCCACTGATACTGATGTCCCTCTAAGCACAGATTTCTCACTCGTATAAGGAGGATCCTCTGAGCCATCCCCTGAAACATAGGCCTCTGCTGATTTTCATTACATAATGTAACAAATTTAACAAGACTATTTACATGAAGGATGTTCATTTCCCCTCTACCACATATCATGACAATTTGGCATTTTTGTCTCACTGCCTTTTTTTCTATTTTTTTGGAGCCACCATAGCCACTGCAGCATCTGGCTCTCTATTATCTCCTGGGATTCAAGGTATTGAAGTCTGTAATTCATGGGAGTGTTCCCATATTGATAAAATCTGTGTTTCACCTTAGTTGGTGCAGCATCCTCTGACTTCAGTTTCATGGGTACTTCCCTAGCTCTGATAGTGGACTTTGGCTAATTGGCTTAGAGCCGTGGATTGATCAGCCATTAGATAAGGGCTACCTTTAGAAGCAGTGGTGTGTGCACAGGACCACCATAAGGCTTAAGTGTCAGCTTCAAACCAAAGCAATGCAGTAATTAAATGGAAGCAGAATAAGTAGATCCATATAAACATATGGTGAGGACCATACTTGTTTTACTATGTAGATAAAAATTTATTTAGAATATAAAAGGCCTAATAAAATGTGTGGGCATTTCAATACAAAATGATATAAAAATGAAGAGACTGAGGATGCATGGAATTAGGAAAAGTTAGAAAAGAAGTAAGTGTATGATCAGTTTTTGCTGCTTCCCTTAGCCTCACCGCCTTGACAGCTTCTCCAGTTTCCTAAGGAGAAGGCACATGACGGGAATTTCAGAACTTTCAGTTCAGTCAGTTCAGTTCAGTTCAGTCACTCAGTCGTGTCCAACTCTTTGCGACCCCATGAATTGCAGCATGCCAGGCCTCCCTATCCATTACCAGTGCCCGGAGTTTACCCAAACTCATGTCCATCGAGTCGGTGATGCCATCCAGCCATCTCATCCTCTGTTGTCCCCTTCTCCTCCTGCCCTCAATCTTTCCCAGCATCAGGGTCTTTTCCAATGAGTCAGCTCTTCGCATGAGGTGGCCAAAGTACTGGAGTTTCGGCTTCAGCATCAGTCCTTCCAGTGAACACCCAGGACTGATCTCTTTTAGGATGGACTGGTTGGATCTCCTTGCAGTCCAAGGCACTCCCAAGAGTCTTCTCCAACACCACAGTTCAAAAGCATCAATTCTTCAGCGCTCAGCTTTCTTCACAGTCCAACTCTCACATCCATACATGACCACTGGAAAAACCATAGCCTTGACTAGACAGACCTTTGTTGGCAAAGTAATGTCTCTGCTTTTTAATATGCTATTTAGGTTGGTCATAACTTTCCTTCCAAGGAGTAAGCGTCTTTTAATTTCATGGCTGTAATCACCATCTACAGTGATTTTGGAGCCCCCAAAAATAAAGTCTGACACTCTCCACTGTTTTCCATCTATTTGCCATGAAGTGATGGGACCAGATGCCATGATCTTAATTTTCTGAATGTTCAGCTTTAAGCCAACTTTTTCACTCTCCTCTTTCATTTTCATCAAAAATTGAGTTTCTCTTTTTTTCTCCCCTGACCTTTATATATACATGTATGTGCATGTGTGTCTATGTTCATGTCATTTAAATAAGCTTGCATTAAGTCAAATTCCACAGAGGGGCTTATTATTCTCCTAGCCCATTCTAGAGACTTTACATACTATTGAATTGAAAGCTCTAATACATTTGAAGATTTATAATTAAATTGCTGATCATCAGTGGCATCAATATTCTGATGCCTCCAATGACAGAATAGTCACCACACTTCACCCAGTTTAACTCACCCCTTGCAGAGTGTTGCTCCATTAGCCATATTCCTCTTTGGTTTGTCTCTTATTATATGACCATGAAAACAAACTAGAACAGTGGCCTCCAACTGATCAGTCAAGAGAGTTTAATTTCCATTACCTGTGGAGCTTTCTAGAACTGCATATGTCTTCTTTTACTTTTTTTTAAGAGCTGCATATGTTTTGTCTTCTCCCCCGTACCCTTCCTGAGGATCCAGTAAATACATCCCTAGTAGGATGGAGCAAGCAGTGAGATCATCATAAGAATCTCTGAGTCCATGAAGAAAACTTCAGATTATGAAAGTATGAGTTCTTACTCCAAGGCTTTGGTGTGTTTTTTCCTTAAAACAATTATTTTTCTAAATTTTAAAGACAATAATATTAAGTTACATATCCACAGTAGAGTAGGTAATTCTTACTTGGAAAAATGTTTTGCTTTCAACTATACATGAGGTTGTATATGATTTTATTTTCTAGGTTGATGATACCTTAACTAAAAGGCAACAGAATTCTTAAATTTAAGTAAACTTTAGTGTTAAAGATCTTTGGGTTGAAATCTGGGTTCTTTCACCTACTAATACATGACATGGGAAAAAGTTACTGTTTATCCCCCTGTTCTCATCTGTAAATTAGGAATAATAATGTCTGCCACATGGGACTTGGAAATGGCAACCCACTCCAGTATTCTCGCCTAGAGAATCCTGTGGACAGAGGAGCCTGGTGGGCTGCTGTCCATAGGGTCTCATAGAGTCGGACATGACTGAAGCGACTTGGCATGCATGCACTGGAGAAGGAAATGGCAACCCGCTCCAGTGTTCTTGCCTGGAGAATCCCAGGGACAGAGGAGCCTGGTGGGGTCTATGGGGTCGCACAGAGTCGGACACTACTGAAGCGACTTAGCAGCAGCAGCAGACACACGGGACTACTATGGATGAAATGCAATATTGTGCACCATTGTTGGTATATAGTAATCCCTTTATAAATTATAATTTTACTTTTATTTGATTAAAGTTAAAATCCCTTACAAGTCTAAAACAAAAGAGTCCTTTTTCCACGTGGAATTTATCACACTCTGAATGTGAAAAAGCAGCATGTAGTTTATTTCCTAACATAATTAGTGACTCTATTTTAGCCATCATTGCTGGCATTAACAATAAGCTGATTAATAATATATACTCAGTGATTAAATGCTATAAAGAAATTTTATGGTAACATTTAAAGTTGATCACCTTTAAAGCTTGGCACTAAAATGTAAAGCAATGAATTAATCATGTTAATTAATCTAAATTTCAGTAAGATGTGTCTAACATAAAATACAATATTAATAAAAATAAATAGTATATATTTGCACACAGTAAAATGAATCAACCTAAAGTTTACTTAGAAAAATAACCACAATTAACAAATGACTTTCTAAAGAATTTGCAGGTTTATAAAGATTTCTGGGTCAAAAAATATTCTCACCTATTTTTGAATTCTGTTAAGAATAATATCTTTAGTTTGTACAGTTACTAAGAAGCAAGTGATAATATTAAACAAAATATCATTCATTTCACGTCATTCAAAGAAAACCACATCTGCTTATCCTTGAATCTCAGCTTCAAAAAGCACAAGGAATCCTAATTGTGGAAGGAATGTGGAATAGTTTCTTAAGTCTAGCTACCTCACTAGAATTTCTATATTCAACATAGTCTCACAATTCATAAAATGTGTCTCTGCTAAGCAATTTCAGAAAATGAGAAGCTTCACTTATTTTTCATTTCAAATATAATTTGTTTCTGCTAGTGTATTTATTTAGGATTTATATCACATTTTCCCTAAATCAAAACTATTTGAAGCAGCTTACAAGATAAACATAATGCAGAATAAAACAATTTAAGAATAAAATTGGTTTTTATCAGTAATGGTTTTTCCAGTAGTCATGTATGGATGTGACAGTTGGACCATAAAGAAGGCTGAGTGCTGAAGAATTGATGATTTCAAACAGTGTTGGAAAAGACTTTTTTTTTCCCCAATTATTTTTATCAGTTGGAGGCTAATTACTTTACAATATTGTAGTGGTTTTTGTCATATATTGACATGAATAAGCCATGGATTTACATGTGTTCCCTATCCTCAACCCTGCCTAACACCTCCCTCCCAATCCCATCCCTCTGGGTCATCCAGTGCACCAGCCCAGAGCACTTGTCTCAGGCATCCAACCTGGACTGGTGATCTGTTTCACACATGATAATATACATGTTTCAGTGCTGTTCTCTCAGATCATCCCACCCTCACCTTCTCCCACAGAGTTCAAAAGTCTGTTCTATATGTCTGTGTCTCTTTTTCTGTCTTGCATATAGGGTTATTGTTACCATCTTTCTAAATTCCATATATATGCATTAGAATACTGCATTGGTGTTTATCTTTCTGGCTTACTTCACTCTGTATAATGGGCTCCAGTTTTATCCATCTCATTAGAACTGATTCAAATGTATTCTTTTAAATGGCTGAGTAATATTCCATTATGTATATGTACCACAGCTTTCTTATCCATTTGTCCGCTGATGGGCATCTAGGTTGCTTCCATGTCCTGGCTATTATAAACAGTGCTGCAATGAACTTTGGGGTAGAAGTGTCTCTTTCAGATCTGGTTTCCTAGGTGTGTATGCCCAGGAGTGGGATTGCTGGGTCACATGGCAGTTCTGTTTCCAGTTTTTTAAGAAATCTCCACACTGTTCTCCATAGTGGCTGTACTAGTTTGCACTCCCACCAACAGTGTAAGAGGGTTCCCTTTTCTCCACACCCTCTCCAGCATTTATTGCTTGTAGACTTTTGGATAGCAGCCATCCTGACTGGCGTGTAATGGTACCTCACTGAGGTTTTGATTTGCATTTCTCTGATAATGAATGATGTTGAGCATCTTTGGAAAAGACTCTTAAGAGGCCCTTGGTCAGCAAGGAGATCAAACCAGTCAATCCTAAAGGAAATCAATCCTGAATATTCATTGGAAGGACTGATGCTGAAGATCCAATACTCTGGCCACCTGATACAAAGAGTCAACTCATGGGAAAATAACTTGATGGTGGGAAAGATTGAAGGCAAGAGGAGAAGCAGATGACAGAGGATGAGAGGTTGGATTGCATCACTGACTCAATGGACATGAGTTTGAGCAAACTCTGAGATGTCAGGAAGGACAGGGAAGCCTGGCATGCTGCATTCCACAGGGTTGCAAAAAGTCAGACATGACTTGGCAACTGAAGAACAGCGAGGATAAAAGTCAAATGGAACTATCAATATGAAAAGTAAGTCGAGTCTACCTCCTCCTTCCCCAGGAGAGGCTATGTTTACAAAATCCGGCACTCAAAAACCACTTCATGGTGTCTTGGTAGGTAAATTAAAATGACCTACTAAGAAAATTTTGTACACAGAAAATTTGAGATTTGATGAAGGTAGAGGGAACTGGAAATATTGAGTGCATGGTGATGGTTCTCAAACTCATCTCCTATGACCTGGAATTCTCCCATGTACTGGAGGGTAACTACTTTCTATCATTCTTCTACAGATTTAGTCACTGAGAATTAATATAAGAAATCAATTTACATTTATTTTACATCTATCATTTAATGATGCTGGATACAGTATTGAAGATGTAGGCCCCACAATAGGGATGGTGACATCCTCCATGAGGTCAAAGTAAATTTGTATTATTCACTATGACATTTTCCTTGTAGATGGTAGGAAGGTATCATGAGAAAGAGAAATTTTTTTATATTAACACAAAAATATCATGTGGTCAAATCAGTTCAGTTCAGTCACTCAGTCATGTCAAACTCTGTGATCCCATGGACTGCAGCAGGCCAGGTTTCCCTGTCCATCATCAACTCCCAGAGCTTGCTCAAACTCATGTACATTGAGTCAGTGATGCCATCCAACGATTTCAGCCTCTGTCGTCCCCTTCTCCTTCTGCCTTCAATCTTTCCCAGAGTCAGGGTCTGTTCAAATGAGTCAGCTTTTCCCATCAGGAGGTCAAAGTGTTGGAGTTTCGGCTTCAGCATCAGTCCTTCCAATGAATATTCAGGACTGATTTAATTTAGGATAGACTGGTTGGATCTCCTTGCTGTCCAAGCGACCCTCAAGAGTCTTCTCCAACACCACAGTTCAAAAGCATCAATTCTTTGGCGCTCAGCTGTCTTTATAGTCCAACTCTGACATTCATACATGACTACTGGAAAAACCATAGCTTTGACTAGAGAGACATTTGTTGGCAAAGTAATGTCTCTACTTTTTAATATGCTGTCTAGGCTGGTCATAGCTTTTCTTCCAAGAAGGAAGCGTCTTTTAATTTCATGGCTGCATTCACCATATGCAGTGATTTTGGAGGCAAAAAAACATAAAGTCTGTCACTATTTCCATTATTTCCCTTTCTATATGCCATGAAGTGATGGGACCAGATGCTATGACCTTAATTTTCTGAATGTTGAGTTTTAAGCCAACTTTTTCATTCTATTTCACTTTCATCAAGAGGCTCTTTAGTTCTTCTTCACTTTCTGCCATAAGGGTGGTGTCATCTGCATATCTGAGGTTACTGATACTTCTCCCAGCAATCTTGATTCCATCTTGTGCTTCATCCAGCCTGGCATTTCACATGATGTCCTCTACATAGAAGTTAAATAAGCAGGGTGACAATATACAGCCTTGACATACTCCTTTCCCGATTTGGAACCAGTCTGTTGTTCCATGTCCAGTTCTAACTGTTGCTTCTTGACCTGCATACAGATTTCTCAGGAGGCAGGTCAGGTGGTCTGGTATTCCTATCTCTTGAGGAATTTTTCATAGTTTGCTGTGATCCACAAAGTCAAAGGCTTTAGCATAGTCAATAAAGTAGTAGATGTTTTTTTGGAACCCTCATGCTTTTTTGATGATCCAACGGATGTTGGCAATTTGATCTCTGTTTCTGCTGCCTTTTCTAAATCCAGCTTGAACATCTGGAAGTTCATGGTTCATGTATTGTTGAATCCTGGCTTGGAGAATTTTGAACATTACTTTGCTAACATGTGAGATGAGTGTTATTGTGTGGTAGTTTTAACATTCTTTGGCATTGCCTTTCTTTGATACTGGAATGAAAACTGACCTTTTCCAGTCCTGTGGCCACTGCTGACTTCCAAACTTGCTGGCATGTTGAGTGCAGCACTTTCTCAGCATCATCTTTTAGAATTTGAAATAGCTCAACTGGAATTCCATCACCTCCATTAGCTTTGTTCACACTGATGCTTCCTAAGGCCCATTTGACTTCGCATTCCAGAATGTCTGGTTCTAGGTGAGTGATCACACCATCGTGGTAATCTGGGTCATGAAGATCTTTTTTGTATAGTTCTGTCTATTCTTGCCACCTCTTCTTGATATCTTCTGCTTCTGTTAGGGCCACACAATTTCTGTCATTTATTGTGCCCATCCTCACATGAAATGCTCCCTTGGTAACTCTAATTTTCTTGAAGAGATCGATAGTCTTTCCCATTCTACTGTTCTCCTCTATTTCTTTGCATTGATCACTAAGGGAGGCTTTCTTATCTTTCCTTGCTATTGTTTGGAACTCTGCATTCAAATGGGTTTATCATTTCTTTTCTCCTTTGCCTTTAGCTTCTCTTCTTTTCTAAGATATTTATAAGGCCTACTCAGACAACCATTTTGCCTTTTTGCATTTCTTTTTCTTTGGGATGGTCTTGGTCACACTGCCTCTTGTACAATGCCATGAACCTCTGTCCATTGTTCTTCAGGGTCTCCATCAGATCTAATTCCTTGAGTTTATTTGTCACTTGCACTGTATAATTGTTAGGGATTTGATTTAGGTCATACCTGAGTGGCCTAATGGTTTTCTGTACTTTCTTCAATTTAAGTCTGAATGTGCCAATAAGGAGTTCTTGATCTGAGCCACATTCAGCTCCTAGTCTTCTTTTTGCTGACTATATAGAGTTTCTTCATCTTTGGCTGCAAAGAATATAATCAGTCTGATTTCGGTATTGACCATCTCGTGATGTCCACAGGTAGAGTCTTCTATTATGTACTGGAAGAGGGTATTTGCTATGACCAGTGCATTCTCTTGGCTAACTTCTATTAGCCTCTGACCTGTTTCATTTTGTACTGCAAGGCCAAATTTGCCTGTTACTCTGGGTAGCTCTTGACTTCCTACATTTGCATTCCAGTCCCCTATAATGAAAAGGATATATTTTGGGGGTGTTAGTTCTAGAAGGTCTTGTAGGTCTTCATAGAACTGTTCAACTTCAGCTTCTTCAGCATTATCGGTTGGGGCATAGACTTGGATTACTGTGATATCATTTGCATTGGAAACAAACAGAGATCATTCTGTCATTTTTGAGATTGCATCCAATACTGCATTCTGGACTCTTGTTGACTATGAAGGCTACTCCATTTCTTCTAAGGGATTGTTGCCCACAGTGGTAGATATCATGGTCATCTAAGTTAAATTCACCCATTCTAGTCCATTTTAGCTCACTAATTCCTAAAATGTGAATGTTCACTCTTGCCATCTCCTGTTTGACCACTTCCAGTTTGCCTTGATTCATGGACCTAACATTCCATGTTTCTATGCAGTATTGTTTCTAACAGCATCACACTTTACTTCCATCACGAGTCACATCCACAACTAGGTGTTTTTGCTTTGGCTCCATCTCTTCATTCTCTCTGGAGTTATTTCTCCACTGATTTCCAGTAGCATATTGGGCACCTACTGACCTGGGAGTTCATCTTCAGTGTCCTATCTTTTTGCCTTTTCATGCTGTTCATGGGGTTCTCAAGGCAAGAAATGGTTTTGCCATTCACTTCTCCAGTTGGCCACATTGTTTCAGAACTCTCCACCATCACCCTTCCATCTTGGGTGGCCCTACACAGCATGACTCATCGTTTCATTGAGTTAGACAAGGATGTGCTCCATGTGGTCAGTTTGGTTAGCTTTCTGTGATAGTGGTTTTCATTGTGCTGGCCCTCTGGTGGATAAGGATAAGAAGCTTATGGAAGCTTTGTGATGGGAGAAACTGACTAAGCAGAAAACTGAGTCTTGTTCTGATGGGCAGGGCCATGCTCAGAAATCTTCAATCCAATTGTCTGTTGATGGGCGGGGCTCTGTTCCCTCCCTGTTGTTTGACCTGAGGCCAAACTATGGTAGAAGTAATGAAGATAATGGTGACCTCCTTCAAAAGGTCCCATGCATGCACTGCTGCGCTGAGTGCCCCTGAGGCTGCAGCAGGCCACCACCAACCCATACCTCTGCCGGAGACTCCTGGACACTCCCGGGCAAGTCTGGATCAGTCTCTCATGGGGTCACTGCTCCTTTCTCCTGGGTCCTGGTGCACACAAGGTTTTCCTTGTGCCCTCCAAGAGTCTGTTTCCCAGTCCTGTGTAAGTTCTGGTGGCTTTATGGTGGGTTAATGGTGACCTCCTCCAAGAGGGCTTATGCCACACCCAGAGCCTCTGCCACTGTGGCAAGCCACTGCTGACCCGTACCTCCACAGGAGACACTCAAACACATTTCTGGCTCAGTGTCTGTGGGGTCTCTGGGTCCTGGTGCACATAAGGTTTGTTTGAGCCCTCCGAGTGTCTCTGGTGGGTACGGGGTTTGATTCTATTGCAGTTTTGCCCCTCCTACTCTCTTGCTGGGGCTTCTCCTTTGCCCTTGGACATAGGGCATCTTTTTTTTGTGGGATCCAACATTCACCTATCGATGGTCTTTCAGCAGCGAGTTGTAATTTTGGAGTTCTTGCAGGAGAAAATGAGCACATGTCCTTGTACTCTACTATCTTCCTCCACCACTATTTGTGGTCATACAGTGGCTTTGAATTGTGCCTGGGTTATTTCAAGTGTTACTATTGATTTTTTCCTTTGTTTATGAGGGAATACAATTCTAACTTGCAAGTGAATAAACAGGTTTACAATGCTTGAATGGTTTAAAATACCAGAGCTAGGCATTTACCAAGCTAGGAGTTGAACCAAGATTTATGTGACTCCAAACTATTATATATGTATGCACGTAACTATTAAAATGTTCAAATATGTACAAAATAAAAAGTGTATTAATGTCCAGTGAACATGCACCTACTTCTCAAATTATCCATATTCTGCCAGTACTGTGCCATTCTTACCTCTAGCCATCCATAAAGCATTAGTTGCTCAGTCATGTGTGAACCCATGGACTATAGCCCTCCAGGCTCCTCTGTCCATGGAATTCTCCAGGCAAGAATACTGGAGGGGGTTAGCATTCCCTTCTCCAGGGGATCTTCCTGACTCAGGGATCTGAGTCTGGTCTCCCACGTTGCAGGCAGATTCTTCACTGTCTGGGCCACCAGGAAAGCTTTCATACAACTAGATTTTAATCACTGTTATATACTGTCAGATGAATATTGGGCAATTATCAGCCTTTGGTATTTTAATGTGAATAAAAGCTTAATATTATGTTTATTTGCATTGGAAATTTTTCTTGGCACCCAGGAAAATTTAGTAAGCAATAATGATGATTATTGATGCTCTGTCCCACATGTGGCATAGCATCTCCAATAACAAAGATATATCAACAGGCTTTGTATATGACTTTTTCAGAAAAGACTGTAATATTAACAGGGCTCAGTTTGAGAATGCATGACTCATTTGCTTATATGATAAAGGTATTTATTGCTAAACTACACTGAAAAGTCATTCCTACTGAGCTGAAATGACAAATCATTTTAATTCAAGAATATACTGGTATATAAAATAACATCAAATAATTTTCTGATGCTAGCTTGAGGTTCCCAGATGTTCATTTGTAAATATGTCTACATTTTCACATCTTATGTCCATGATTGTCTATTTACTTTTGAACTCTGCTCACTCCTGGATAATTGAGGACTCCATTTCTTCTCTAAGCATAAAGAATACATTGCAAACCTGGAAAACATCCCCTAGTATATTTAATCCAGTTTTTTTTGCATCTCAAATATGTCATTCTCAACAATAGCAATGTAGCTGCAGAATGTATAAAGTTGGGAACACATTTAATTTCACACTAGGGAATTCTCTGGCAGTCCAATGGTTAAGACTCTGCACTTCACTGCAGGGAACACAAGTTTGATCCCTGGTCAAGAAAATAAGATCTCTCACGTCATGTGGAACAGCCATATATATATATGCATGTGTATGTTTATGTATATGTGTGTGTGTGTGTGTGTGTGTGTGTGTGTATGACTTTATAATCATACATAGTTATAATTGTTTTGAGGAAAACAAAATTCAGAAAGGCATGCAATCTATTCAGGGTCACACAGCTAGTACACATAGATAAGTAAACTGATTTTTTTCAGAGCGCTTTTTAGGTTGCTTGTTCAAATCTGTTTTCTTTCATTCTTGGCCCAAATCAACTATCAAGTCATACAGAATCAGGTTTTAAAATGTAATCTTTTGCCTGGGTGCTAACATCCATTCCTAGAGTAACTGTTCTAGTTCAAGCGAACATCATCCTTCCCTGACCATACACATGGCCTCCTTAAGGGCATCCTTGCTTCTACTCTCTTCCCCTTTCAGTTGTCCTAAAAATAACCAAGGTTTATTCTTTCTATGGCATAGTTCTGATCATGTCACACTCCCACTCAAAAAAATCTGACTCCTCAGTGGTGACTGCAGCCATGAAATTAAAAGACACTTACTCCTTGGAAGGAAAGTTATGACCAACCTACACAGCATATTAAAAAGCAGAGACATTACTTTGCCAACAAAAGTCCGTCTAGTCAAGGCTGTGGTTTTTCCAGTGGTCATGTATGGATGTGAGAGTTGGACTGTAAAGAAAGCTGAGCACAGAAAAACTGATGTTTTTGAACTGTGGTGTTGGAGAAGACTCTTGAGAGTCCCTTGGACTGCAAGGAGATCCAACCAGTCCATCCTAAAAGAGATCAGTCCTGGGTGTTCATTGGAAGGACTGATGTCGAAGCTGAAACTCCAATTCTTTGGCCACCTGATGCAAAGAGCTGATTCATTTGAAAAGACCCTGATGTTGGGAAAGATTGAGGGCAGGAGGAGAAGGGGACGACAGAGGATAAGATGGTTGGATGGCATCCCTGGCTCAATGGACATGGGTTTGGGTAGACTCCAGGAGTTGGTGATGGACAGGGAGGCCTGGCGTGCTGCGGTTCACGGGGTCACAAAGAGTTGGACATGACTGAGCGACTAAACTGAACTGAATGCCTACTAAATACAATTGATTGCCTCTAGAAGAAACTCAGAAACCTCTTTGTATGGCTTTCACAGTCCTTGAGCTGGCCTATTTCTACCATCATGAAAGCCTAACTTCCTTTTTATTTCAGGATTTTCCCAACTTTCTCTAGTTCTCAAGTTTGTTTTCATCTGTAAATAACTCTTCTTCCCAAAGTTAATATCACATGACCGCTGCCATTAAGCTGAGGGAGGGGCTGCGTGGTAGTGGAGTTCTTAGGGTGTGAGTAAAATGCTGGTGGAGACTGGTTACAAGCTGGGCTTTTAACAAACAACGCTAGCTCTTCCTTCTGACTAGGTGTTTTTCTCATATTGAGTACGTAAATCAAAATAGATCTGTACTTCAAGGAACATTTGCTTTCTGATTCTTCCCCTTCACCTCTTATTTTTTCTTCTCAATTAGGGATCATATTTCTACCATTAAAGAAACTTCGTATTTTCTGTGAATTAATCTCTTAATCAGTATTCAGTATGTTAAGAGTAAGAATTATCTCTGCCTACTTTCAATTACATTGCAAAGCTGTGGATGCTCTTTTGACATCTCCAACTGAAGAGATCACATACATCTCAATAGTTCTTTAAAATGTAGGTACCAGTTAACGTCTGCTTCTGACCATTTTTATGTCAGGCAACACCAGGAAAGTCTCTCCAAAAGTCAGCAAAAAAAAAAAAAAAAACCAAGTAATCTTTAATGTGTTTTGTTGTTGCTGTTGTTACTATTTTTGTTTTGGCAAAATACTCAAGTAAATTTCCTTTGAGCAAGGGGAGACAAAAATGAGCAACAGAAAATACATTTTGTATGAAATTTCCTTTCTTTCCCCTGTTATATCTGTGTCCTTGTGTCATATTATATATTGTTTATAAATGAGAGTCAGAATAGGGATGAAAAAGGCAAAAAGAAATTTAGTTTATTATAAAATATTCCATCACCATAAGGAAAGACTCTTTCCCTAAAGTTAACCTTTCTGATTGTGAATATTTATCATGTTTGCTAAGCTATTCAGGAAACACTTTATAACAACACATTTTACTAATATATGGAAAGACATAAATTTAGGATACTATTAATTTATTAGTAACTCAACACCTAGGCCATAAGAAATGATTTACTATTAATGGTGGAGATTGTCATTATATTTAATATAGACAATATTGAGTTTTACTATAGATAAGACATAGAGTCTTTATTTTCTTCTAACATGTACAAAGGGGCCCCTTATTCTTTAAAGAAGTTTAGGAAGGGACATCTCGTCATTTCATTTCATGACTGACTGCTACAAAACTGGTGCAACTAATGACATATTGATGAGGCAAATACAAATAATTTGCTGAGTTTGGAGTAGTCCCTGGACATCCTGGAAGTTAAATAAGCTGTTCCCCTTGATCATTTATTTAAACACTGTTAGAACTCAATTTTCCACCTAAAAGAAAATAACAAAACTTACTGTATAAAGTTTGTGGGAAATTAAATGCTATCAAAATTAATAGCTAGCATGCAATAGCTGCTCAGTAAGTGATTACTCTAATTATCTAATCTGGTTATTCTTCCAGATCATAGCTCCAGAGCCTCTCAACAGTGGCTGAATGCACACTTTGCAGGTTTAGAGATATAGTAAGGAATTATATAAAGAAAGAACACATATCATATTCATCTTCTGAGTTTTCATAGCAGTTAGGAGGTAACATTTTGTAGCATCTATAATCACTTTTGAATATAAAAGATAAGTAAAATGAGACATACTAATTTGTCCCAAGTTACACACTGATCAAGCATCACAGAATTAGAACTCATGCCTGATTTCCAAAACAGATATACATTATTTTAAGAATCTCATAGTTTGTACAAAGCTTTCTCATGAAAACTTAAACATCTCTAGTTTGTATGTCCACAAGTTAGCTAGGATTTGGGGATTGCTTTCTCCCTAACATTTAGGGAAAAAAATAGAAGGCAATAGGGAGCTCCTCCCATATGCAATAATAAATCCAGAACCTCACTCATAGTTCTGTGAACTATCAGAGTCTCTTGATCAACTCCCACTTCAAATATCCTACTCCTTCAGAGTTTTAAAAGTATTCTGTCCTGACTCATGGATAGTCTCTTCTCTTTTCTCCATGTCAACCAAAATGCCGATAACTCAAGGCAGTGGTGTGCTGTATATTTTATAAAGATAACAAGGGATAATGATGGCAAGCTATTAGATAATGGAATCAGGAGATTATGTGAATCAGAGAAAAGAATAGTTAAGAAATGTAGTTGATTATTAAAAATCATTTGCCTCAAGTTTCCCAGTCACCAGCAACTTTTCCCTTGTCAGTTTCCCACTTATGATGGTTATTTTTGTGTGTGTCAACTTGACCAGATAATGGGGTACCCCAGATATTAGGCTAAACCTTATTTCTGGGTCTCTAGGAGGACATTTCTGGGTGAAATTAGCATTGGAATACACAGACTCAGTAAAGTGGTTTGCCATCCTCAATATGGGTGGGTACAATCCAATCTAATAAGGGCCTGAATAGGACAAATAGGCAGAGGATGAAAGAATCCAGCTTTTCTGTCTTGAGCTGGGACACCGCTCCGTGCTCCTAGTTCTCAGGTATAGACTCAGATTAGAATCTTCATCATGTGTTGATGTTGCTCAGTTGTTCACTTGTGTCAAATTCTTTGTGGCCCCATGTGCTATAACCCACCAGGTTCCTCTGTCCATGGGATTCTCCAGGCAAGTATATTGGAGCAGGTTGCCATTTCCTACTCCAGGGGACCTTCCCTGCCCAGGGATCTAACCTGTGTCTCTGGCACCTCCTGCATTGGCAGGAGATTCTTTGCCAGTGAGCCACCCAGGAAGCCCAGTCTACATCAGAGGCTTCCTGTTTCTTGGGCTTTTAGACTTGGACTAAGTTACACCACCAGCTTTCCTGAGTCTCCAGCTGGCAGATGGAAGAACTTCTCAGCTTCTGTAAACTGCACAAGCAAATTCTTTGTAATAAATATTCTCTGTTCACATCCTGTTGGTCCTGTTTTTCTACAGAATCCTAATACAACCCCCATTTCCACATTTATCCCAGGATTCTCTTTATGCTGTGATTTTGTGTTTCCATTCACCAGATCATTGCAATAGACTCTTACTAGTCTTTCTCTTCCTTTTTGCTTTCTCATCTCATCACTTCTAAATTTTACTCTATATTTCCATGTGCCCTTTCTAAAATATGTCAGAATGGTTCAATGGCCTCCTTTGCTTCCAGAACAACATCCACATTTTTTGAATAATACATAAAACACTCCTGCTATCTGATCTTTATCAGTTAATGTCACTGTGCTTTCACACCTATTTTATCTAAAAATAACATATGCCTCATGAGGTGTCTTATATTTTGAATACAAATTTTAAGTAATACTAACTTACTTATCTCCAGTAGACTGGGATATGAACTCCATAACTGACTCAGCATATAAAAGGGAGCCTGGGTCCCAAAAGGCAAATTGATTAAAGTAATGCATACATGTGATTTCCAGTCACAACTAAGTTATACATACCACTAAAGTTTAAACTAGATGTACGCAGATGTCAACAAAAATTGACCTAACTCACACCCATGGAATAATGAAGAGATATAAGAGCAAAATGCATTAAATTGACCATAAGCCAAGGAAAACATAATTATACATATATGAAGCTAATAATACAAAGAATGTAAAATATTGTAAGTTGTAGCTTGATCATAACTATTAATAATACTTAGGTCCAGGTTATGACAAAATAAACTGTATGCCAAATGTAAACTTCATAGTTATGTACTAAAATATTCATCAAAAGGTTTCATTAAATTTTCATCAAAGCATCTTGTCCATGGAATTGAGATATAAAAATCCAAAGGACATTGGCGTGCTGTGGAGCAGGAGTGGGTCATACAGCTTTATCAGAATCTAAGTAAAACATTCTACCTTCTTGGGCTGTATTTATAAAATGATATTCTGATTGCTTGTGGGATTTCCAGATTTTTAAAGGACTCAAACATTTCAGTTACTGAAAAGAAAAAACACTGACTCTTGTTCTCCCATTGTCATGTTCCCTTGACTAAAATATTATGAAATGACTGAGGAAAAAATCCTTAAACCTGGAGGCTAAGAAACAGATTTGGATTGTAATGAGTTAACCAATGTTCTGACCCAAGAAAGTTGGACAGCTACCAAAAATGACCTCTTATTTCCCTCATCTTCCTCAAGGTCCTTTCAGGGCCATTTGATTTGTTCTTTCAACTTACTGGCATAGCCCTTAGAAAGCCTTTGGAAACAGCAGGACAGTCTGTGCATAAGGATGTGAAGGATGTGGTTACACACAAGTAAACTAAGGATACTTCACTGCATTGAGAATCATGCAATTCATTTTCCTAAGAAAATGGAGGAGCCAGTCCAAAATCTTCCTGGCCAGGTAAAATCTTTCCTGAATAGTTCACGAGCATCAGAAAGCAAATCATATACATGTTAGCTTATGTTTTCAGTACACTTTTTAGGAAATAGTGAAAACTCAAAACTCTTACTGATATTAAAGTCTCCTAACTAGTCAATGGATGCTATCCTTACATTCTTTCATTTAACAAATAGCTACCAGACAACACTTGTCCTCAGTGCAGAAGCTGAAGTTTGAAGATTTATTGTGGGGAAAAAAAAAAAAAAAAAAGGTTAAAAGAAGTGCCGCCAGTGTGTGTGTGTGTGAGTTGCTCAGTCGTGTCTGACTCTTTGCAACCCCATAGGGTGTTGCCTGCCAGGCTTCTCTGTCCGTGGGATTTTCCAGGCAAGAATACTGGAGTGGGTTGCCATTTCTGTCTCCAGGGGATCTTCCCAACCAGGGATCAAACCTGGGTCTCCTGCATTGTAGGCAGACTTTTTACCATCTGAGCTACCAGGGAAGCTGCTGATAACTAGTACTGAATAGTGTTACACGGAGTGGGGTCATGACAATAAAGCAATGGAACAAAATTTCTGCAGTACATACCAATCCACATGTCACTCTCTCAAATACAGCAGGGCATGGCCCATTTTTCACTCAAAGAGCCTCAGAGACTAGGAGGAGGGATGCAGAAGGGAATAGAGACCCAAACTGTCTTGCTCATGAAGACTAAGAAGACACAGGTGAATGGGAAAGTTAGCATCAGGTTGAATGCATTACAGAGAAGCAAAATACTTACAGAAACTAAGGGATCAAGACAGCTTTGAAAGTAAATTTTGAACATTTGCAAATATCACATTTTGGGCAAATTGCAAAGAGAAATATAAATAAGAATGATGCAAATTCTTGGAGAAAAAATTGTAAGCTATCCAGGAGAGCATTAGCACACACTGAAAATAGAGGACTTTGACCAGACAAAAATACTGGCTAAAAATGTGTATTCAGTTCTAGCAAATGAAGAAACTACAAGCTTCTGTACAGAGCGTATATATGTACTCCTATATTAATGTATAAAATAGGTACCTTGTATTTTTCACTAACTTGAGTACAACTCAACCTATTTGATTAATTGAAAGGAGATTTCAGATCATCTGAAATTACAATTAGTTTGGACCAAATTCAAAGTTACAAGAAGCAGATTGTGACACAGTGACTTTCCCAGGCCTGATTACACACAGACAACAAATGCCTAATTTTAGTTGCATCTCTTATATGCACATGTTGGTATTGACAGTATTGGAAAACAATATACTATGACATAACATGCCATAAATGGTAGCTATAGCAAATATATTTGAAGCTCATTCTATAACTATAGAATTACTGACCTATGGATGAAAATTCTACCTATCCTCAAAGTACTATTTCCTACATTTTGAAGTTCCCTAGTGGTTCAGACAGTAAAGAAATTGCTTGCAATGCAGGAGATCTGGGTTCAGTCCTTGGGTTGGGAAGATCCCCTGGAGAAGGGAAGGCCAACTCATTCCAGTATTCTTGCCTGGGAAATACCATAAACAGAGGAGCCTGGAGAGCTACAGTCTGTGTGGTCGCAAAATATCAGACACAACTGAGCAAATAATGCACACATACATAATATCATACTTTAAATTTTCTATTTTAGGCTACTTTACTGTATTCAAAGCTGTCCCCAATTTTTTAATTGTGTAAAAATGTCTCAACCCAAACATGAGTATTGGTGAAGAGAGATATGATACCATTCAATTCCTTGACTTTTTTTCAAATTTTGTATTGTCTTAAAAAAATAAGGCCTTATCAGAATAATTTTAAGTTCACAATAAAATTGACAGGGAGGTATAGATATTTTCCAGATACTCTTTGCTCCCACACATGCATTGTCTCCCCCATTATCAACATCACTCACTAGAATGGTAAGTATTTTTTTAAACATGTATGAACCTACATCGACACATCTTAAGCACACAAAGTTCATAGTTTACCTTAAGGCTCACTCTTGGGATTGTACATCCTATGTGTTTGGACAAGTGTACAGTGATATAGGTCCATCATCATAGTATCATGCAGTATATTTTCACTTAGCTAGACATCCTCTGTGCTCCACCTACTGCACCCTCCCAAACACTATAAATCATTGATCCTTTTAATATTCCCCAAATTTTGTATTTCCAAAAATATCATAGAGGTGGAAATCAAATTACTTTCACCTAGTAATATATATTTGGAGTTTCTGTGTGTTTTTCATGCCTTGATAGCTCATTTCTTTTTAGTGCTGAGGGCTGAGGAGTACCTTTTTTAGTAAAAAATATGGAAAATCATCTTAGATATCCATGAGGTAATTAGAGATGGTCCCTGATTTACGATGGGTTGAGTTATGATTTTTTTACTTCAAGGTAGAGCAAAAGCAGGAAGTATTCTGTAGAAACCAAACTTTAAAGTCTGTATTTTGATCTTTTCCTGGGCTATCAATATGTGGTCTAATATGTTCGTGATGCTGGGCAGCAGCAGAGAGCCCAAGTTCCCAGCCAGCCACACAATTACACAGATAAATAACTGATACACTTAGAACCATTCTGCATCCATTCAACCGTTCTGCTTTTCACTTGCAGTACCTACTAAATTCAACACTTTATTATAAAACAGGCTTTCTGTTAGATAATTTTGCCCACTTGTAAGCTAATGTAAGTGTTCTGAGCATATTAGGCTAGGCTAATCTATTGATTAGGTGTATTAAATGCATTTTTGAATTGCAATACTCAGCTTACAATGGGCTTATTGGGATGTAGCCACATTGTAAGTAAAAGAAGATTGGTAAATACAAATAAAATGAATATTTTTAATGGAAGAGAACAGGAGTGAGAGAGGGTAAATCTTGAAAGGCTTGCTGAAAAGTGTATATAGAAAGCTGACTCAAAACAAAACAAGGTTTTCAACAATTACATCAACAAAACCCTTTTAAACTCAAAGAAAAATCACATATCCACACACATCCATGATGGGAATGACCCCTGAGGTCACAGAGTCTATTCTTTAGCTATTGGAGTCTGCTTTACTTTGCTTCACAATTTATTTTGCTCATCTGGTTTACCAAGTCAGACAAAATGAACAGACACAGGATAAAATGACCTTCATCAAGTACAATCATCAACACACTAGCCTCACTGAGCCTCAACATGCTCAGCCTCACCAAAGTTGGTCCAATGACAAGCTCACACAAACTGTCAGCAAATCAGTCATTGGTTGCAGAGAAGTCAGAGAGATGGGGTCCACAGAGATGTCCAGTTGTCTTCATAGATAGGAGCTGATTTTTAAGCCATCATTTTTAAAAAGCTTAGATAAAACTATCCACTAAGTAAAGAAAAATTTTAATTTCTCTAAAATAAACTTAGAAAGGTTAAAGTATACCCAGCTCAAGCATTTCTTAACTTAATCCCTAATCTTTAGTAATACTATTTTTTAAATGTGTTACAGATTTCCGGATAATACCAGACCTCAGCAGATGTCTTCTAATGACAATAACTTTCTCAATATTAGCAGTGAAATTTTCCCATGCCCATGGGGAAGATCTCGCTGTTCTATTTCTATAAAATCTTCCTTGATCTCCTGGATGAGTTGTTATATCCTCTTAAAGTATGGTATATGTGATGGGATAAGTATGGCTTTTAGAGTCAGCTCAGATCTTAGCCCCCTCACTTATTTTGTTGTCACCTTGAGTCATTTAGTGTCTTTAGACCTTAGCTCTCCCTTTATCCTCCACAAAAATATAAAGTAACATTAATTAGAAATATGTTTAGTTGCATATAACAGAAAGCTATCACTGATTTAAGCAAACAGAGGTGCATTTTCCTCACACACAAAAAAATTCTGATGTAAGGCATTGCAGTTGTTGATTCAGCTTCTTTTTAGTGAAAGTGGAAATCAAACTGTTTTTGTCTTCCTACCCTATCATCCTTAGTGTGCTGAATTTATTCTTAATATCTGTTGTTTCAAGGTCACAGGATAGATTCAGCCACTGAACATTTTATTATTAGGGTTCAAGGCAGGAAGCAAAGAACAGACAGTGCCAGAGTTTGTCTGTTTGGGCTTCCCTTTACTAGGAAAGCAGAAGTCCTATAAAGTTGTCCCTACTACCCAGAAGTTTTTCCCTTATTTATCACTGTCCAGAAGTGGAAAATGTGGCCAGACCTTGGCTTCAAGAAAGACTCAGAAATCACAGATTATGACTGTCTTAACTGATCGTGACCAATCACGATGCATCATAAAATGGGATATGGTAGAAGGAACTTATATTCGGGTTAGTAGCAACACATGCCACCAACTGACTTTGATGATTTGTTGTGATGATTAAATGCAAGTGTATGTAAATGCCAATCCAGAGTAAACACTAAGTAAATGTTAGTCTGACAATATTGCTTATAGTTGTGTATCTGCCTTGCCCTATGGGATGTTAGGGTATTAATTGCTATCCAAGGCCAGAAATCATATTTAATTCATCCATAGACACCATGCACTACCAAAAATAATAAATCTGGGAGCAATATCTTGGGAATTGGTACATTTACAATTAAGCCTTTAACTTCTGTGGCTGTTACTGGATTGGCCAAAAGGTTTGTTTGTGTTATACTACATTTTATAATAAGAATATATACATATAAAGGGTGGTATTCAAATAATACATAACTAAAATGACAACAACATACAGTAGGCTCTGCTATGTCTCCAGCATGTCTTGTTACGGATAAAGAATTAATTCTGGTCCAGTCTACACCTGTGTCAGTGTTTCTGACACACACAGACTGCAGGTTTGTCTCTTACATTCTGTTCTTTATTTGAAGGCCAGCTCCTCACTTTAGGGCTCTTACTGCCGACAGTTCTCACTAGTTATCCCTGGTAATAGCATCATGTTGCTGTAGTTTCAGCCCTCTACTAGAAAAGTAATCTCTCTAAATTCCAGAAACTGCATTTTCTCTACAGGACCAGATGTTCGTGCGCTGGTGCAAGTTGATTCCATTCTCTTGATCCACACAATGGGATTAAATGTCCCTTTTTGTCTGGAAACACCTCTTTTATTTAGAAACTTTTGGCCAACCTAATATTAAATAATATAATATCACTTTCATTTGAAAACACTCAAATTAGACTTAACCTTGTGAAGCCTGGGACTACGGGAATTCTTTTACCAGCTTTCCAGATTATTGATCTTTATGTACTGTTTGAATAAAATATGGCCAGTCATGTCTAATAATCAATTCTAAATCATAGAATACATGTCTTGTCATGACTAGACTTTGAAAACATCTTTATATTGCCTGAGGGGCTTCCCTGGTGGTTCAGAAAGCAGCTTGCCTGCAATGTGGGAGAGACCCAAATTCAATCCCTGGGCCAGGAAGGTCCCCTGGAGAAGAAAATGGCAACCCAACTCCAGTATTCTCGCCTGGAAAATCCCATGAATGGAGGAGTCTGGAGGGCTATAGGATCACAAAGAGTTGGAAACAGCTGAGCAACTGATAACTAACTAACCTTTTGTTTCTTGCTAGACTAACAATGCATTGGTTTCTCACTTCCAATAACATCTTCATATGACCTTTGAGATACATAAGGAAAATTAATAATTCTATGTCTGACATATATTAATTAAAATTAATAATTAAAATTAAGAGACTTTTTATATATTCAGAATACTAACTACTACTACTGTTTCTATATATTTTTAGCCAAGAATGAATTCCAGTAGTAAGAAATGAGCAAAACCATAACTTCACTGAAATAAAAATAAAGCTGTGAAAGGTAACTGGGTTGAAAACTGACAAGCATCAAGAAAAGTCAAATGATTCTATAACATATAAAATATTAGTCATGAGCATTTTCTAAAGCCAATTACACTGAAAATGTTTGAGGTGTCATTTGTGTTATATTAGAAATGTATCTCTGGCTCTTTGCAACCCCTTGGAATATAACCTGCCAGGCTCCTCTGTCCACGGGATCTTCCTGACCCGGGAACTGAACTAGCCTCCGGCATGGTAGGCAGAGTCTCTACCACTGAACCACCAGAAGAGCCCCAAAAACGTACTCTGGTTAATTAATAATAGGAAAAGTTGGTCAAAACAAAGGTTTTTGACTTAGTTATTGTTTTGTTTTGCATGACTCCTATAACCTTTAATACATTAATATACTATGAGTTTCAAGAGGAAGAGATGACACAAAGTGTTTCCCAAAAATATTCCATCAAAGAAATTCTATTCAAATACTGCACAGGACTAGATCTCTGAGGAACACATTTTGGAGAATAATGGATAAATAACTCTGTATAACATGTCACCAGATGGTCAATACCCGAAACCAGATTGATTATATTCTTTGCAGCCAAAGATGGAGAAGCTCTATACAGTCAGCAAAAACAAGACTGGAAGTCGACTGTGGCTCAGATCATGAACTACTTATAGCCAAATTCAGACTTAAATTGAAGAAAGTAGGAAAAACCACTAGGCCATTCAGGTATGACCTATATCAAATCTCTTACAATTATACAGTGCAAGTGACAAATAGATTCAAGGGATTAGATCTGTTAGACAGAGTACCTGAAGAACTATGAACAGAGGTCCATAACACTGTACAGGAGGTGGTGATCAAAACCATCGCCAAGAAAAAGAAATGCAAAAAGACAAAGTGGTTGTCTGAGGAAGCCTTATAAATAGCAGAGAAAAGACGAGAAGCAAAAGGCAAAGGAGAAAAGGAAAGATACATCCATCTGAATGCAGAGTTCCAAAGAATTGCAAGGAAAGATAAGAAAGCCTTCCTAAGTGAACAATGCAAAGAAATAGAGGAAAACAAAAGAATGGGAAAAACTTGAGATCTTTTCAAGAAAATTAGAGATGCTAAGGGAATGTTTCAAGCAAAGATCAGCACATTAAGGAACAGAAATGGTATGGACCTAACAGAAACAAAAGATATTAAGAAGACGTGGCAAGAATACAAAGAAAAACTATACAAAAAAAGATCTTTTTCATGACCCAGATAACCACGATGATGTGATCACTCATCTTGACCCAGATGTCTTGGAGTGCAAAATCAAATGGGGCTTAGGAAGCATCAAGAATACTGAAGTGGTTTGCCATTCCCTTCTCCAGTGGATCACATTTTGTCAGAACTATCTACCATGACCTGTCCATTTTGGGTGGCCCTACAAGGTATGGCTCATAGTTTCATTGAGTTAGACAAGGCTGTGGTACATGTGATCAGATTGGTTAGTTTTCTGTGATTGTGGTTTTCAGGCCATCTGCCCTCTGATGACAGAGAAGGCAATGGCAGCCCACTCCAGTACTCTTGCCTGGAAAATCCCATGGACGGAGGAGCCTGGTAGGCTGCAGTCCATGGGGTCGCTAAGAGTCAGACACGACTGAGCGACTTCACTTTCACTTTTCACTTTCATGCATTGGAGAAGGAAATGGCAACCCACTCCAGTGTTCTTGCCTGGAGAATCCCAGAGACAGAGGAGCCTGGTGGGCTGCCGTCGGACACAACTGAAGCGACTTAGCAGCAGCAGCCCTCTGATGAAGGAGGATAAGAGACTTATGGAAGCTTCCTGTTGAGAGAGACTGACAGGGGGAAACTGGATCTTGTTCTGATGGGCGGAGCCATGCTCAGTAAATCTTCAATCCAAGTTTCTCTTGCAAGTGGGCTGTGTTCCCACCCTGTTATTTACCTGGGGCCAAACTATGGTGGAGGTAAAGAAGATAATGGTGACCTCCTTCAAAAGGTCCCATGCATACACTGCTACACTCAGTGTCCCCAACCCTGCAGCAGGCACACCTCCACCAGAGACTCCTGGACACTCCTGGGCAAGTCTGGATCAGCCTTTCGTGGGGTCACTGCTCCTTTCTCCTGGGTCCTGGTGCAAAGGTTCTGTTTGTGCCCTCCAAGAGTCTATTTCCCAGTCCTGTGTAAGTTCTGGCAGCTCTATGGTAGGGTTAATGGCAACCTCCTTGAAGAGGGCTTATGCCACACCCAGGTCTGCTGCACCCAGAGCCCCTGACCCTGTGGCAGTCCACTGGTGACCCGTACCTCCATAGGAGACACTCAAAACCAGACCACCTGACCTGCCTCCTGAGAAATCTTTATGCAGGTCAGGAAGCAACATTTAGAACTGGAGATGGAACAACAGACTGGTTCCAAATAGGGAAAGGAGTACGTCTAGGCTATATATTGTCACCCTGCTTATTTAACTTATATGCAGAGTACATCATGAGAAACACTGGGCTGATTGAAGCACAAGCTGGAATCAAGACTGCCGGGAGAAATATCAATAACCTCAGATATGCAGATGACACCACCCTTATGGCAGAAAGCAAAGAAGAACTAAAGAGCCTCTTGATGAAAGTGAAAGAGGAGAGTGAAAAAGCTGGCTTAAAACTCAACATTCAAAAAACAAAGATCATGATATCTGGTCCTATCACTTCACAGCAAATAGATGGGGAAATGGTGGAAACAGTGACAGATTTTATTTTGGGGGGCTCTAAAATCACTGCAGATAGTGACTGCAGCCATGAAATTAAAAGACGCTTACTCCTTGGAAGAAAAGTTATAACCAAACTAGACAACATATTAAAAAGCAGAGACATTACTTTGCCAACAAAGATCCATCTAAGTCAAAGCTATGGTTTTTCCAGTAGTTGTGTATGGATGTGAGAGTTGAACTATAAAGAAAGTTGAGTGCCAAAGAATTGATGCTTTTGAACCATGGTGTTGGAGAAGACTCTTGAGAGTCCCCTGGACTGCAAGGAGATCCAACCAGTCCATCCTAAAGGAGATCAGTCCTGAATATTCGTTGGAAGGACTGATACTGAAGCTGAAACTCCAATACTTTGGATGTGAAGAATTAACTCACTTGAAAAGGTCCTGATGCTGGGAAAGATTGAAGGCAGGAGAAGGGGATGACAGAGGATGAGATGGTTGGATGGCATCACTGACTTAATGGACATGAGTTTGAGTAAGCTCCAGGAGTTGGTGATGGACAGGGAGGCCTGGTGTGCTGCAGACCATGGGGCCAAAAAGAGTAGGACATGACTGAGTGACTGAACTGAACTGAATTAGGAAGTATCACTATGAACCAAGCTAGTAGAGGTGATGGAATTCCAGTTGAGCTATTTCAAATCTTAAAACATGATGCTGTTAAAGTTCTACACTCAATATGCCAGCAAATTTGGAAAACTCAGCAGTGGCCACAGGACTGGAAAAGGGCAGTTTTCATTGCAATACCAAAGAAGGACAATGCCAAACAATGTTCAAACTACCATACAATTGCTTTCATCTCACATGCTAGCAAAGTGTTGCTTAAAATTCTCCAAGCGAGGCTTCAGCAGTACGTGAGCTAAGAGCTCCCAGATGTTCAAGCTGGATTTAGAAAAGGCAGAAGAACCAGAGATCAAATTGACAACACACATTGGATTATAGAAAAAGCAAGAGAATTCCAGAAAAACATCTATTTCTGCTTCATTGATTGTGCTAAAGCCTCTGACTTTGTGGATCACAACAAATTGTGGAAAATCCTTAAGTAGATGAGAATATCAGACCACCTGACCTGCCTCCTGAGAAATCTGTATGCAGGTCAAAAAGCAACAGTTAGAAGTGGATATGCGACAATGGACTGGTTCCAAATTGGGAAAGGAGTACATCAAGGCTGTATGTTATCACCTTGCTTATTTAACTTATATGCAGAGTACATGATGCGAAATGTAAATGAAGCACAGCTGGGATAAAGATTGCCAGGAGAAACATCAATAACCTCAGATATGCACATGATACCACCCTTATGGCAGAAAGCAAAGAACTAAAGAGCTTCTTGATGAAAGTGAAGGAGGAGAGTGAAAAAGCTGGCTTAAATTTCAACATTCAGAAAACAAAGATCACAACATCTGGTCCCATCACTTCATGACAAATAGATAGGGAAACAATGGAAATAGTGACAGACTTTTTTTCTTGGGCTCCAAAATCACTGCAGATGGTGACTGCAGCATTGAAATTAAAAGACGCTTGCTCTTTGGAAGAAAAACTATGACAAACCTAGACATCGTATTAAAAAGCAGAGACATTACTTTGCTGACAAGCTTTCATATAGTCAAAGCTATTTCTTCTCCAGCAGCCATGTATGAATGTGAGTCGGACCATAAAGAAATGTGAGCGGTGAAGAACTGATATTTTTGAACTATGGTGTTAGAGAAGACCCTTCAGAGTTCCTTGGACTGCAAGGAGATACAACCAGTCCATCCTAAATGAAATCAACCCTAAATATTCATTGGAAGTACTGATGCTGAAGTTGAAGCTCCAATATTTTGGCCATAATGCGAAGAACTGACATATTGAAAAGACCCTGATGCTGGGGAAGATTGAAGGCAGGAGGAAAAGGGGACAACATAGGATGAGATGATTTGATGGCATCATCAACTGATTGTGGATGGCATCATTGATTCAATGGACATGAGTCTGAGCAAGTTACAGGAGATGTTGAAGGACACAGAAGCCTGGAGTGTTGCAGTCCATGGGGTCACCATGAGGCGGACATGACTGAGCAAATGAACAACAAGACCAACAACTCTGCATAGAAATACTACCTGGAAGACTGTTCATCTCACTGAGCTAAAAGGGGCACATTTTAAATTATAGCTCTAAGCCAAAAAAATAAAAAGATACTTCTAGACAAAAAGGGACATTTAATCCCATTGTGTGGACCAACAAAATCAACTAGCACCAGGACAGAAACATCTGGTCCTGTATAAAAAAATGCAGTTTCTGGAGTTTAGAGAGGTTACTTGTCTGGTAGAGGGCAGAGATTGCAGCCACATGGTGCTATTACCAGGGATAATAGTGAGAACTATCAGTAGTAACAGGCCTAAAATGAGGAGCAGGATTTCAAATATAGAAGGACTTCAAAGATGGCCTTGGGCTTCCCTGCTGGCTCAGACACTAAAGAATCTGCCTGCAATGCAGTGTTCGATCCCTGGCTTGGAAAAATCCCCCAGAGAAGGAAACGGCTCCAGTATTCTGGCCTGGAGAATTCCGTGGACAGAGAAGCCTGACAGGCTACAGTCCATGGGGTTGTAAAGAGTTGGACACAACTGAGTGACTTTCATTCAAAGATGGTCTTTATCTATAACAATTAAGACATGCTGGAGACATAGCAGAACCCACTATATGTTGTTAGTTTGTTGTACATTATTTGAGTATCACACTGTGTGTGTATATAAAAATCATGGCTTTGACTATACTTGATTATTAGATGCAAGAATCTTGAAATCTAAATGCACAAAACCTAAGAGCCTTCCACAGAATTCTGTCCATATTTCAAAACATAGCAAAAATTCCTTAGATCACAATTTCTCACCAAAAAAGAAATGTATAAGTGACTTTGACATTTCTCCCCCTCTATAATCCATAGAAGTCACTGGGATAGTGTTAACTATGAACAACAAAATGAAGTCACTTATGTCAAAGGGACCTATAATGCAATCAGGAGGCCACTGCGGATGCAGCACTCAAACATATCCTCACCTAGATGCAATATAAACTCTGGACCAGGCCATTCACAGGCCACCTGGAACTCATTTTCTTCACTCCTTGGAAAATGCAGTTTGGCAAGTTATCATTTGCTGACAAGAAATTGAATGCCTGGCAGCACCAATCACAGTTCTGTAAAACAACCTGTGTAGCTCCTCTTGAATATTTTTGTCTGTCGTCTTTGTAAACCCTCACCATTTTCTATTTCCCTCAGATCTCATTCAAGTTATTACTCAAATCTGTGTCTCTTAAATTGTAACTCCTAAGATACCAAATAATCTTTCTTTTTTTTGCAGCCTTCTTTATTTTTTGTTTTTGGTAGAGAGCAGAAGTTTCTTGACAGATATTTGCTAACTCTGTTCCAAATAATTCCAAGAAATGAGAACAGAGGTGTTCAGTAAGTTTTTGTCAAGTAGATAAGTTAATGCAATTTCAGTTGTTGCTTAATAGCAAGTAAACACAAAGCATGTACACACAGTACACAATTACAACCGCTGCCTTTTAAGGTCCTTATCTTCTAGGTCTCCAAACATGCACATGCAGTGAGTGAGCCTGCATTAAATACTGTCACACACTAACTTTAAGGAATTTGGGGAAAGTGTGTTGAAGAGGAAGACATTTTCCTCTATCCTTCTAGGCTTTTTTGACTGGTCTAAAATTTAAACTGACAGGAGACAATCAGACTAAAGCTTAATAACAGGTATCCATGGGGGAGATCCAGGAAAACTAAGTAACTCACAAAAAGGCTGAAATTCTCACCTTAAATACCACTGTCAGCTGAAGACTACAGAGGATGTTCTGAGCAGTGGTTTGGGACTTCAAAGGGGAGGGAGGCAACTGACATGGAGATGGAAAAGCAAATGTTTGGTAAACACATGCTTGCTGGGACCAGCAGAAATAATGGGAAACGGAGAGCACTCTGCTTTCTTGGCCTTGCCTAGTGTCCCCACCATATACCAGCTTTCTGGTGACAGCTCTATTTCAGCAAAGGCTCTCTATCTAAGTTCTCTCAGGCAGTTATAGGGGGAAGGTCAACATTTTTTCCTGAGTCTTTTGGACTTTGATTGTTTAAAACTTGAAATGATCCACAAGCTAAAGAGACATTTTGCAAATTTTGTGCCCCTAAAAGTGCCAAATACAATTTATGGGGGAAAAAAACCAACTGTCTCCAGAAAGACCTTTCATATTTAAGCAAGTAAACATTAAAAATTTAGGTAAGTGTCTTGTAAATACAAAAAGCAACGAATGAATGTTAATTAGTGAACTAACGACAATAATTATACAAGGAGCAGGAAACTCAATATAAATAAATTCAACACTCTCTAGGAGCTTAAAAGATGAAGTGATCTCCAGAGCTATGAATTCAAAATAAGCTGTGAGAGAAAAACAAGAGATTTCAGATAATTAATGATTTAGTGATTCTCATTCTTTGACTGACCTAGAATCATTTAGAGTATCAGTCCCCATGATATGCCTAAATTCTGCCTCAGACATCCATGACAAATGAGCCACTGTATCTCAGGGTTTAAACCCTGCTTGAAAGGTTATTGAGTCTCGGAATGACTTGACAAAGTCAACCCCAGAGATGAAAACTTTCTATAGAAAAGCTACCGGATAAAATTAAATATTTCTGCTTGTGCTACAAATAATTAACCACAGTTGACAAAAAAAGTCAATCTAACAAAGAAATGGAAAAATTTAAATCATAGATCAATGATAAATTATAAAATTTATGCATCTTTTTTGTGTCCTTTTTGAAATCTTGCTTTCAAAAATCAATCACAGCTTGATGATTGAAAGATGATTAAATGTTACATCTAGAATAAAGAGTTTTTCACAGACATCAGCGATGCAAAGACATGAAAGAATCTCCAGGCAGAAAATAGCAAGTACAAAAAACCTGAGGGGGAGATAAGCCAGTCCCATTTCAGTTACAGAAAGAAAGCCAATATGACAGCACATGTTTACCACAGGAGCAGAGGGTCAAAGTGAAGCCAGAGATAGAGGCAAAAGTCAAATAATAATACATCACTATAAAGGTTTGCTGCTTGGGAATGTGAACTATGTAATAATAAAATAACGGGCCTGTTAGCAGTGGCACTTAAGGTTAAAACTCCCTCTACCATGCATTTTTATGACGAACCATGTGCAAACTCCAAATAAGCAGAGAGAGATGATCAGCAGAGAAAGGAAAATAGACAACACAAGTGAGAATTACAGACGTCGTGAAATGGAAGCCATGGTACAAATGAAGGGAAGGGACTAAGCAGCACATATCTAGATCTACACTGAGCCCTGCTCAACTCTGTCTCCCGGTTCTAATTAGTGTGGGTCCTTGTGAGACCAAATCTTTGCTTTCCTGATAAAACGAATACATTTGAAAGGAAGGACAGGGTATAGAAGAGCGTGTAAGTTAGTCGCTCAGTCATGTTCAGCTCTTGTCACCCCAAGAACTGTAGTCCACCAGGTTCCTCTGTTCATTCATTTCTCTAGGAAAGAATACTGAAGTGGGTCACCATTTCCTTCTCCAGGGGATCTTCCCAACCCAGGAATCAAACCCAGGTCTCCTGCATTGCAGGCAGATTCTTTACCATCTGAGCCACCAGGGAAGCCTGTGTATAAGAGTAGGAATGAGCATTTCAATAATTAGAGGGTTTGGCAGAGGATGAGGAGAGAATGACAATGGCTGAGAATAAATTGCCAGAGAGAAGACTGAAAAGGTTTCACCATAGAAACCAAGAACATAACAATATTGTGGAATAAAGACCCGAATTATTAATTAAACACCTAAAGCTCCTATCAGAAGAGTAACACCAGATGGAGGTTGAGTATGTCAAAGATGAGATAAAAAATAAATCACCAGACAGAAAATACTAAAGGAAAGCGATTTACACCATGGCCTGAAATGAATGCTTCAACATTCACTGGACTGTGGATTACCATTCATAAGCATCCTGACCTGTGAGCTGAGAAGACAGAGATGAGAGAGGCTACTATTTATTGATCACACACTTTGGACAGAATTGCACTGAAGCCTAGTTAAGGGCACAGGTCTGGAGCCTGATTTACCAGCTGAGTGATGGTGAGCAATTTACTTTCATTCTGGGCTTCAGTTTTCTCACTGAAATGTTGGGCTTCAGTACCTGTCTCACAGGATTTTAGTGTTCTACTGTGTTTAACATGATACCTGCTGCATGGTGAGTACTCCATAAGTGTGAACCAGTATATATATGCTTTCTTAATCTTCACTATAATCCATGAGGCAAGTAGTATCATCTTTTTTTTTTAATTGTCACGCTGCTTATTTAACTTATTTTTTAAATTTTGAAGGCTAATTACAATATTGTGGTGGTTTTTGCCATACATTCACATGAATCAGTCATGGGTGTACATATGTTCCCCATCCTGACCCTCCCTCCCACCTTCCTCCCCATTCCATCCCTCAGGGTCATCCCAGTGCACCAGCCCTGAGCATCCTGCCTCATGCATCGAACCTGGGATGGTGATCTATTTCACATATGATAATATATATGTTTCAATGCTATTCTCTCAAATCATCCCACCCTTGCCTTCTCCCAAAGAGTCCAAAAGTCTGTTCTTTACATCTGTGTCTCTTTTGCTGTCATCGCATATAGGGTCATCATTACCATCTTTCTAAATTCCATATATATGCGTTAATATACTGTATTGGTGTTTTTCTTTCTGACTTACTTCACTCTGTATAATAGGCTCCAGTTTCATCCATCTCATTAGAACTGATTCAAATGCATTCTTTTTAATAGCTGAGTAATATTCCATTGTGTATATGTACCACAGCTTTCTTATCCATTCGTCTGCCAATGGACATCTAGGTTGCTTCCATGTCCTGGCTATTGTAAATAGTGCTGCAATGAACACTGGGGTTATCATCTTGATCTGAGACGAGGAAAAGGAAGTTCAAGAAATCTGGTCTGACTTGCTGATTTTATAGAAGTGCATGGTAGCCCAAAGATTAATATCTAGGTCTTTCAGTTTAGTAGCCAATGGCTTTCCCACTCAGCCTTCCTCCCTAAGACCTTGACCTGTGCACTGAGTTCATATGCAGACATAGTCTCAAGATGAGAGGAAAATTTTCACTCAAGAATTGTTCCAGGTGGCAATTCCTATACTAAGAAGTAAGCCTATAAAGTGCACAGCTTTGTTTCAGAGCCTGGGTTCAGTTCAGTCAGTTCAGTTCAGTTGCTTAGTCATGTCCAACTCTTTGCAACCCCATGGACCGCAGCACGCCAGGCCTCCCTATTCATCACCAACTCCGAGAGCTTGCTCAAACTCATGTCCATCAAGTCAGTGATGCCATCCAACCATCTCATCCTCTGTGTCCCCTTCTCCTCCTGGGTTAGGGGGATATAAAGAAATACAGAAAATAATAACTCTACAGATTAAATGTTAAGGCTAAATTTGGAGGGGAGAAGAGTATTGCTCTCTTCCAAGAGGCATCACTGAAGTAAATTTACTGCATTTGAAAATCTGTCTCATAGTATTTCAAATTTGTCTGTATTTCAAAAGGAAATCTCTTTTGAATTTAAGCTTGTTAGGGACAAACTAACATTGACGAAGAGTAACACATTAAAATCTGCCCAACCCTCAAAGGAAATGCCTTTCAAATACTGAATGCACTTAAAATTCCCTAGTTATTTATATGAGATGCTTAAGTCAGAAAAAACAAAATGCAATTGTTATAAATTTTACATCATAACTCATTAATGCCTTCAACAGAAGCAAAGTATTTTCAAGCTAAATGAAAACATCTGGACAGCTAAACAAGGCCTTACAATTTTAATTCACATTAACACTTTATGTATCAGGAAATTTTGTACCAAAAAAAAAAACTCTACAGGAGGTTAGGAATATATGATTTTCTTTAAAAAAAAAAGAGAGAGAGAAAGAGCACAAAACCTCAACCCCCCACAATGTTTAAGAATAACTATTAAATGATTGTTGAGGAGTCAACCACACACTGAAAATTTAGCCACATTATCACAAAATAAAATATTTAATGAAGAAATCAGAAATCATATGCCTCTAATAACATTTGGTTGGGAATTTAGCACAGAAGGAAGCCCATGAACAAAACCATCACTTGGCAATTATTTTTGTACAAAATGGTAATGGTCCAATTAGTTAAATGCAGAAACCATTTTTAAAATTCTGTCATGATTTAAAAATCAAGGGGTTACTTATTAAACCCTTGCTGAGTGACAGGCTGCTGCTTGCAGAAACCAAGTAGTTTCAGACATAGCATTACATCGTGAATCATCAATCATTAAAAAACACACATATACAAATATCTTCATGGTTACAGGAACTGAACAGAGATATTGAAGCCTAAACACTTTCACTTTTTAGGGATGGGTGGTGGAGAAAGAAAGGAATACTAATATTTTAAATACCTACCTTGAACTAAATGATATACTGAATTCTTTAAATATCCTATTTTTTTATATGTTGAATATTTGAAAGCTTTAATGGAAGGAGAATCTATATCAAACACACTTCTAATTAAACATATAATTTTTTAATTTATAAAGGTTATATAATTTGTAAGTATTATATGATAATTTATAGTCTGAAACATGAAAGGTTATATTTTCTTCTAAAATGTTGGCTAACTGCTTTGGGTATCAGCTAAAACATTATCTTCCTAGAGAGACTTCATTTCTGGCAGTTGATTAGAAAGAAAAAGAAAAGGAATGAACATCTACATGTCAGAAGGTCCTAAAATTCTGCTGTATGGTATTAACCCAAATAATCATTCACAAAAATTAAACTATGATAGGCTACACACTGCTGCTGTGCTCAGTGGTGTCCTACTCATTGCGATGCCGTGAACTATAGCCTGGCAGGCTCCTCTGTCCGTGGAATCTTCCAGGTAAGGACGCTGAAGTGGGTTGCCATTTCCTACTCTAATAGGCTATATAGAATAAACTTATTTTTTTAATTTATCTTTTTCACTGCATTCTGTTAGTTGAAAATTCAGTTTAAAAAAAGTGATATTTAAACTCAATTTCTAAATATTATATTTATATAGTTCTAATGTGCATGGATCTGTTGGGTTTTTTCTTTCCATATTGAAATAAAAATGGCTATCTCAGAGTTCTCTGGCAATAAAATATCTCCAAAGAAAAACACAATATAAAATTCAAATATCATTTACAGTTACGTTTAGATAGATGAAAATCACAAAAAAGGGAAATATTTTTTCCAATATACAAATTAAGAAATTCTATGATTTCCCAGCCTCTAACCATACATGTGGCTTACCAGGGGGTGCAGTGGTAAAGAATACACTTGCCAATGCAGGAGACACAGGAGACTCAGGTTTGATCCCCAGGTCAATAAGATCCCCTGGAGGAGGAAATGGCAACCCACTCCAGTATTCTTGCCTGGAGAATTCCATGGACAGAGGAGCTTGGTAGGCTACAGTCCATGGGGCCACAAAAAGTCAAGCATGACAGCATATACACACAGACAACTGTACATATGTTCCTGGTTTATACTCTATGTGCATAACCAGGTTGTTAGATATCTCACCTTTTTAGTCAACAACGAATGTAACATGTATAGACAGAAAAGAGCAAAAAATTAGAGGTGGACTCGCAGTGTCACAAGCAAAATTAACAAGGCTTCTGTATGTCTGAAGCTAATATAGGTCTAAAAATTTATTCCAGTCACCTTTGCTTTGTCATATAATGATTTACACCAAATAAATTCTTGCACTGTTAAGAAAGTTTTAGGACCAACAACAGATTTCCCAACCTGGGGATCTGGCAAAGAGACTGAGAATCCCCAGAGAATTTGACTTTGGAGGCCAGTGGGATTTGATTACAGAACTTACACAGAACCAGGGAAACAGACTCTTAGAGGGGACAAACAAAACTTTGTGTGCACCAGGACGCAGGAGAAAGGAACAGTGACCCCAAAAGAGACTGACCCAGACTTGCAAAAAAGCAAAATGGCTGTCCAAGGAGGCCTTACAAATAGCTGTGAAAAGAAGAGAAGCAAAAAGAAAAGAAGAAAAGGAAAGATATACCCATTTGAATGCAGAGTTTCAAAGAATAGCAAGGAGAGATAAGAAAGCCCTCCTCAGTGATCAGTGCAAAGAAATAGAGGAAAACAACAGAATGGGAAAGACTAGAGATCTCTTCAAGAAAATTAGAGATCCCAAGGGAACATTTCATGCAAAGATGGGCTCAATAAAGGACAGAAATTGTATGGACCTAACAGAAGCAGAAGATATTAAGAAGAGGTGGCAAGAATACACAGAAGAACTGTACAAGAAAGATCTTCATGACCCAGATAATCACAATAGTGTGATGACTCACACTCACCTAGAGCCAGACATCCTGGAATGTAAAGTCAAGTGGGCCTTAGGAAGCATCACTATGAACAAAGTTAGTGTAGGTGATGGAATTTCAGTTAAGCCTTTTCAAATCCTGACAGACGATGCTGTGAAAGTGTTGCAATCAATATGCCAGCAAATTTGGAAAAGTCAGCAGTGGCCACAGGACTGGAAAAGGTGAGTTTTCATTCCAATCCCAAAGAAAGGCAATGCCAAAGAATGCTCAAACCACCGCACAATTGCACTCATCTCACACGCTAGTAAGATAATGCTCAAAATTCTCCAAGCCAGGCTTCAGCAGTACGTCAACCGTGAACTTCCAGATGTTCAAGCTGGTTTTAGAAAAGCCAGAGGAACCAAAGATCAAATTGCCAACATCCACCGGATCATTGAAAAAGCAAGAGAGTTCCAGAAAAACATGTATTTCTGCTTTATTGACTATGTCAAAGACTTTGAATGTGTGGATCACAATAAACTGTGGAAAATTCTGAAAGAGATGGGCATACCAGACCACCTGACCTGCCTCTTGAGAAACCTGTATGCAGGTCAGGAAGCGACAGTTAGAACTGTTTTCTAAAGGAAATCAGTCCTAAATATTCATTGGAAAGACTTTCTGAAGCTGAAACTCCAATACTTTGGCCACCTGATGCAAAGAACTGACTCTGTAAAAGGCTCTGATGCTGGGAAAGATTGAAGGCAGGAGAAGGGGATGACAGAGGATGAGATGGTTGGATAGCATCACCAACTCAATGGACATGAGTTTGAGCAAGCTCTGGGAGTTGCTGATGGACAGCAAAGCCTGGCATGCTACAGTCCATGGGGTCGCAAAAGTCAGACACGACTGAGTGACTGAACTGAACTGATAATGACTTATATCTTCTAAAACAGTTCACTATCTCCTGCCTGATAAGCCTAATATGAACTTAAAACTCAGTTCAAATTACTATCCTAGCTTGTGTATATTGCAGTGTGCTTGTTTTTCTTTTTCTTTTTCATTTATTTTTATTGGTTGGAGGCTAATTACTTTGCAACATTGCAAGTGTGCTTGTTTTTCTTCCTATGTAATTCCACACCACTTTATATAAATCCCTCCCATATCTATAATGCTTTTATAGCAATTATATCAAAACTACTTTGCCGCTTAACCTATGTTACCCCAGGTAGAGATCACCTTCACTGACTAGCAAAGATTTGGGCCATGAGATATGCAATAACTATTTCTTCATACCATACTAAGGATCTTCAGTCACAAGTGAGCATAAGGTTCAGAAATTATTTTTAGATCACATTAACTAGCAGAGAAGGAAAATGCCTCTTAATTCACCTTGAGTTATTTAGTCTCTTTCTCTGAATCAGTGCATATGTCTTAAGGTCGTTCTCTATACTTAGGTCACTTCTTTTGTGCAAAGTCAATATAAGAACTAGTGTATCGTTACTCATAAGCTCATTTCCAAAACCTCAAATAGAGAATTTCCTAAATTGAAAGAATCAAAAAAACAATGGCATTCAAATGTGATAGGACATGGAACAACATTAAGTAACAAAACCATAGATACTGTGAAACAAAATTGTTTTGCCTCATGGAAATATAAATTTTTAAAATCTTGGAGTCTTCTGATATGTAGGGAGAGTAAATGCATGAGGAGAAAATATTTGGGACAGAAATTTAGCTAATATTCCCAGGCATTCATGTGTCAGTGGAGTCTGATTTATTTCATCATTTCTGTCCTGGCTGCTCACTTATCATTTCTTGCGTCATTGAACTTGGTTAGACCTTATAACACTGCAGGGTTGGGTTCAAGGATACTGCCCCTAGAAGCCTTTATGGCTTCATGGTTAATGGCAGTGACTTTGATATGAATCCTTACCGCTGGCTCCCATTTTTTGCATCATTGAGTTTGCTTAGACCATGTAAGTAAACACTTGTGAATGGGACCCCTACAGGGTATAGATATTGCTGTGGGGAACTGGAACTGTTTTAGGGTAGTTTGACCAGGAATTCTCATCCTAATTCCTTCAAGATGGGGTCTACTCAGTCCAGAAATTTTCAGTAAAAGCTATCTTCTGTTTTCATGTGCTGGTTTTGAGAAAGCCTGAGGCCTAAAGCAATTCTTTTTTAGTTATCTCCCCAGCTTTCCTTATTGGAGACAATTATGTAGCTTACCACAATGACACTGTTGAATAAATAGCATTGACAAGCCATTTGAAAAAAATTAGATAACTGACATAAACACCATATGAATTTGGAGTTATAAAACCCCACTGAGAATATGCTGGAAGCCAACGGACCTTCGCCCCAGAAACTCTGTTGTTGAATGAATGGACAGAATACAGATTTTAGGTGGAACTTCAATAACTCTTATCACTGCTTAAGTACTTAGTCTTGCTATTAAACTCATTTACAACAGTCAAGCTCTTCTCATTGTGCTATATTTATAGTCCATTTAATGTTGCCCACATTCATAACTTTTTTTTCCCCCCAGAATGAAGAACTGGGTCTCCCTGGCCAAATTATTCTAAAAACAATTCCAGGACCACACAGTAATATCCATACCTTTACATATCAAGAATCCTATATGTTAAGTATATAACAATTGTATAATTTATATTCTTTTATGCAGATGAAGAAAATGAGATCCAAGCCAAGTAACATCAAGAAAACTATGGCCTTTTCCAGACTTTCGATTGTATCTACTACTTTCCTTGCCCAGAACTCACTTTCTCTTCCTCTCTTATTTAAATATAAAACATCTTATTGCTTTAGATTTAAGTAAGCAGAACTACATTAATTATATAATTTATAATCCTTTATACAGATGAAGAAAATGAGACACAAAGAACTAACTTACCCAAACAATAAAAGCTAATGGAAGGGTTTTGAAAGCATAAGTATCTGAAGAAACCAAAGCCAATTCATTATTGACTCTTTTTCTTCATTGATCAGTGGCATGAAATGGGGCCAGCTTTGCCACTATACAGAACTGGGTTCAAAACATATCTTTCAATTCCTTGAGGTTTAAGGAAAGGAATTACTTAATTCACTTTCCTAAATTTCAAGAGGATGCTACCACCTATCTTTTACAGCGGGAAAGTTTTACTCAGAATTTATGTTAAATACCTTGCAAACTCAAGCTTCTCAAGAAACAACTGTTTCTTCCTTTAAAGTTGTTGTCATTATAATAGCTCCATGAAGTGAAATAGTAACCTGTCTTAACATGAACCCAAATTTTCATTAATATTCAAAGATGCTTACAGGGATGTCAAGCGGGGAATGCAAAAAGTGGTAAAAAATCTCTTAAATTCCACAACTTTAAGTTTCAATAGTGGATGAAGACTAACATTTTACTTGACTGACAATTTATTCTAAATAAAAAACAGACGTAAATATCACTCACATTTATGCAGAAGAGCACTGAGACCTTAAACAACTGTACAGTCAATGACTTACTTATACAGATGAAGATACTGAAGCCCAGTGAGGTTGTCTGACTTCCCTAAAATCTTATAGCTGATTAGCAATAGAGCCAGGATTTGACTTAGTTTTATGTCAAGAAAGTATACTGGAGAAACATCATCTTTAGACTCTAAATAATAGCAATATAAGATGGATAAAAACATAAAAATTCAAAACAAAAATCTTTCAAATGTGAAAATGTTTAGAGTGCAGTAAGAACCCATTTTCTGCAAGGCATTTTATTCACAAATGTCCTACAGTTCAGGTGCTTTATATATAGAAATAGGAAATAAGACTGTGTTTTAATTTGAAAGCAGCAAATCTAGTCAACAGCTAAGCAGTCTTAATCCCAGATATCTACCTACTTAAATGTGCTGAGAAAAATGAGGGAAGAGAAAGCTGGGGGGGGCAGGTAAGGGGGCAGAGAGAGACAGAGACTATTTCTGTGAGTGTGTGGCATAGATAATTAATATCTCTAAACTATTCCCCATTTCAAAAATATAATATACTACAAAGCCACAGTCATCAAGACAGTATGGTACTGGCACAAAGACAGAAATATAGATCAATGGAACAGAATAGAAAGCCCAGAGATAAATCCACGAACCTATGGACACCTTATCTTTGACAAAGGAGGCAAGGATATTCAATGGGAAAAAAACAACCTCTTTAACAAGTGGTGCTGGGAAAACTGGTCAACCACTTGTAAAAGAATGAAACTAGACCACTTTCTAACACCATACACAAAAATAAACTCAAAATGGATTAAAGATCTAAATGTAAGACCAGAAACTATAAAACTCCTAGAGGAGAACATAGGCAAAACACTCTCCGACATGAATCACAGCAGGATCCTCTATGACCCACCTCCCAGAATATTGGAAATAAAAGCAAAACTAAACAAATGGGACCTAATGAAACTTAAAAGCTTTTGCACTACAAAGGAAACTATAAGTAAGGTGAAAAGACAGCCCTCAGATTGGGAGAAAATAATAGCAAATGAAGAAACAGACAAAGGATTAATCTCAAAAATATACAAGCAACTCCTGAAGCTCAATTCCAGAAAAATAAATGACCCAATCAAAAAATGGGCCAAAGAACTAAACAGACATTTCTCCAAAGAAGACATACAGATGGCTAACAAACACATGAAAAGATGCTCAACATCACTCATTATCAGAGAAATGCAAATCAAAACCACAATGAGGTACCATTACACGCCAGTCAGGATGGCTGCTATCCAAAAGTCTAACAAGCAATAAATGCTGGAGAGGGTGTGGAGAAAAGGGAACCCTCTTACACTGTTGGTGGGAATGCAAACTAGTACAGCCACTATGGAAACAGTGTGGAGATTTCTTAAAAAAAACTGGAAATAGAACTGCCATATGACCCAGCAATCCCACTTCTGGGCATACACACTGAGGAAACCAGATCTGAAAGAGACACGTGCACCCCAATGTTCATCGCAGCACTGTTTATAATAGCCAGGACATGGAAGCAACCTAGATGCCCATCAGCAGATGAATGGATAAGGAAGCTGTGGTACATATACACCATGGAATATTACTCAGCCATTAAAAAGAATTCATTTGAATCAGTTCTAATGAGATGGATGAAACTGGAGCCCATTATACAGAGTGAAGTAAGCCAGAAAGATAAAGACCACTACAGCATACTAACACATATATATGGAATTTAGAAAGATGGTAACGATAACCCTATATGCAAAACAGAAATAGAGACACAGAATACAGAACAGACTTTTGGACTCTGTGGGAGAAGGTGAGGGTGGGATGTTTTGAGAGAAGAGCATCGAAACATATATATTATCTAGGGTGAAACAGATCACCAGCCCAGGTTGGATGCATGAGACAAGTGCTCGGACCTGCTGCAGTGGGAAGACCCAGAGGGATCAGGTAGAGAGGGAGGTGAGAAGGGGGATCGGGATGGGGAACACATGTATATCCATGGCTAATTCATGTCAATGTATGACAAAAGCCACTACAATATTGTAAAGTAATTAGCCTCCAACTAATAAAAAAAAATAGTATATATTTATATATGAGTTCCATGGTACATGGGTACATCCTGACACTGCCAGGATGTCAAATTTTTCCAGAGAGAGCTGTTTCTAGGTGTCCTTCTATATCCAGTTTAAAATCAATTCTACATGATACTGCTTACCACTAATACCCAGATGAACACTCAAAGAATACTGGCTTTTAATAATTAAGTTTAAAGTTCCCTACACCTCTGATCTGGGTTATCTAAATATGAGATGCCAAAGACCTTTCTAAAGTTAACATGCAATCAGCAATATATTTTGTCTTTAGGATGAAACTGAATATATTAAGCATATACATTATTGATAATCTATTTGGTTATGGCTGCATGAAAGGTCAGGATATACTTAAAGATTCTAAAACTAAACAGAGCAGCTACAGAATGAAGAAAAGAAGCTCTGTGTTGTAGACAGAAGGCTAACATGAGTATTTTTCCAAATACACTTGTTTTAAATGACAACTTCCCTTCAATAAAATTCAGCCTTGAGTTTGTATCCTACATTCATTCATTTCTAAGCTCTCACTTCTTTGAAAGTATCTGCTCACTATTCTCTATAAGCATTTCATATTATATTCCTAGAAGGAAGGAAATATTTCACTTGCTTCAATTTCAGCAATTGCTTCCACTGAAGAACTAAAGAATTTGCTTTTCTTTAAAACACTATTTTTCATAATATGTACTTTCTCATCAAAGGAGAATCATCTCTATAGAAATTTAACAAAAACATGGATTAGGGAGGAAAATAAGACTAATTCTACCTTAAAAATCAAGAAATGTTTTAAAGTTATGCAGTATTCTTTCATCACTCAGAAATGAGTTGTGACATTCATTCAGTTAAAATGTTGGAGTACTATAATAGAAAACCCCTGGGACTCCAGTTTGAACAAAACATGCATAGCTTCCTTATCAGAGAGTCAGTGATCATAAATGTATATGACATATGTAAATATTACCTAAAACATAGGATGCCATTTTCACAGCAATTTGATGAAAAAATATGCAATTTGGGTATCAGTAACAGCCCCTAAATAATGTCAGAGTTGCCTTTCAAAGTTTTTCTTGGCTGCACTTAATTATTAATGGCTTATAGAATATGAGACACTGGGCAAAGAGGCTTTCAGAAGATTTAGCATCTTGTTGAAAAATAAACTGATGTTAATTATTATTTAAAACAAATTACTTGACATTTATAAGAATCTCCTGAAAGATAAAAAATCCACATGTGTATATATACATTGTATATATATATATATACACACACACATATAAAGCATCCCAATTATTTTTGTTGATTTTAAAGAAAACCTGCTTAAATATTCTCCTTATGAAGAAATGGCTTCCCTGGTGGTTTTGCTGGTAAAGGATCCACCTGTAATGCAGGAGATCTGGGTTTGATTCCTGGGTTGGGAAGATCCCCTGAAGAAGGGAAAGGCCACCCACTCCAGTATTCTGGCCTGGAGAATTCCATGGAAAGTATAGTCCATGGGGTTGCAAACAGCTGGACACAACTGAGTGACTTTCACTTTCACTTTGGGCTTCCCCAGTGACTCACCTGGTAAAGAATTGCCTGCCAATTCAGGAATGCAAGAGATGTGGGTTCAATCCCTCAGTCAGGAAGATTCCCTGGAGGAGGAAATGGCAACTCACTCCAGTATTCTTGCCTGGAAAATTCCAAGGACAGAGGAATCTGTCCATGGTTGGCTACAGTCCATGAAGTCACAAAGCGTAGGACACAACTGAGCACATATGCCTTTATAAGGAACATTATTTAGGCCGAGGAGAAGTGTAAGGTCAGCATTTTTATTCTTAGTAACCAATAAGGATTTTGCCAGAAAGAAAGCTACTTGTCACTAATAATAAATTAGGTTGTCTAAATAGTCACAACCTTTCAGAGCTAGAAGGCATCTTATATATTAGTTCATACAACTGATCCATTTTGCAATCAAGGAAACTGAGGACCAGGGAGTTCAGAAATTTGCTAAATTAGGCTATAGCAACATTAACCTCTCATATCTCACAAAATAAAAATACTTTTAATTATGATAATGCTTTTCTACCATTTTTGGTGTTTGCTACACCATACTTCCACAGGACTGGAAAAGATCAGTTTTCTTTCCAATTCTAAAGAAGGGCAATGCCAAAGAATGTTCAAATTACCACACAATTACGCTCATTACACATGCTAGCAAGATAATACTCAAAATCCTTCAAGCTAGGCTTCAACAGTACATACACTGAGAATGTCCAGATGTATAAGCTGGATTTACAAAAGGCAGAGGAACCAGAGATCAAATTGCCAACATCTACTGGGTCACAGAAAAAGCAAGGGAATTTCAGGAATATATCTACTTCTGTTTCATTGACTATGTAAAGATTTTGACTGTGTCCAAGTCCAGGTGAAAGCAGCTCAGTCATATCTGACTCTTTGCAACCCCATAGACATAGTCCATGGAATTCTCCAGGCCAGAATACTGGAGTGGATAGATGTTCCCTTCTCCTGGGGATCTTCCCAATCCAGGGATTGAACCCAGGTCTCCCGCATTGCAGGCAGATTCTTTACCAGCTGAGCAACCAGGGAAGCCGAAGAATACTGGAGTAGGTAGCCTATCCCTTCTCCAGCAGATCTTCCCAAACCAGGAACAAAACCAGGGTCTCCTGTGTTGTGGGCAAATTTTTTACCGGCTGAGCCAACGGGGAAGCCCTTGACGTGTGGATCACAACAAACTGTGGAAAATTCCTATAGAGATGGGAATACAAGACCACCTTATGTGTCTCCTGAGATCTCTATGCAGATCAAGAAGCAACAGATCCAGACATGGAACAATGGACTGGTTCAAAATTGGGAAAGGAGTAGGACAAGACTGTACATTGTCACCCTGCTAATTTAATTTATATGCAGAGTACATCATATGAAATGCTGGGTTGAATGTAGTAAAAGCTAGAATCAAGATTGCCAGGAGAAATGCCAATAATCTCAGATATGCAGATGTTACCACCCTATGGCAGAAAGCAAAGAACTAAAGAACTTCTTGATGAATGTGAAAGAGGAGAGTGAAAAAGTTGCCTTATTACTTAACATTCAAAAAAACTTAAGATCATGGCATCTGGTTCCATCACTTCATGGTAAATAGATGGGGAAAAAATGGAAACAGTGGCAAATTTTCTTTTCTTGGGCTCCAAAATCACTGAGGACAATGACTACAACCATTAAATTAAAAGCTCCTTGGGAGTAAAGCTATGATAAACCACAGTAAAGCATATTAAAAAGCAGAGACATCACTTTGCCAACAAAGGTCCATATAGTCAAAGCTATGGTTTTTCCAGTAGTCATATATGGATGTGAGAACTGGACCATAAAGACAACTGAGTGCTGAAGAACTGATGCTTTCAAATTGTGGTGCTGGAAAGACTTTTGAGAGTTCCTTGGATGGCAAGGAGATCAAACCAGTCAATCCTAAAGGAAATCAACCCTGAATATTCCTTGGAAGGACTGATGCTGAAGCTGAAGCTCCAGTACTTTGGCCACTTGATGCGAAAAGCCGACTCATTGGAAAAGACAGTGATGCTGGGAAAGATTGAGGGCAGGAGAAGGGGATGACAGAGGATAAGACGGCTGGATGGCATCACTTACTAAATGGACATGAGCTTGAGCAAACTCCAGGAGGTGGTGAAGGACAGGGAAGCCTGGTATGCTGCAGTCTGTGGGGTCACAAAGAGTCAGATATGACTTAGCAACTGAAAAACACACCATACTTCTTTGGCCAGTGATATGTTTAATCTGCAGATCTTGAACCATGAGTATTTCCCCCTTTTCTTTTTAGTTAAAAAAAAGATACTTGAAATTATAGGCACAAAATTTTACTCATATTTTTGTCTTATCCAAAGAGATAACCCTCCAATTGCCTCTCAAGTGCAGGCTGAGTTATTCTGAAGAAAAGTTTTCTCTTAATGTTTATCTTCCACTTAACATTCATTTATATGGCTTCCAGTTAAAAATGGATAAATTAGTATCACACACATACCATTTTCTTAGCTGCACTTTTCAGATAAATTGGTTCCATAAAAATAATTCCAAAAATAAATCTATTTCTTCAAGTCAGCCTACATATAGTTTTAAAAATACACTATTGAATCATTACCTGTCTCTTCATTGGTTCACATCTGAAATGACATTTATAGCAACTCCCACTTATTAAACCTTCACTCTTTAACAATTTTAGGCTCCTCTCTGTGGAATTACAGTGATTAATGGCTTCATTCTGACATGACCCTCTCACAATAGAACAAAGTTCATTAGCTGCAAGACTGTGCTAAATTTTCAAATCAGTACAGAAATAGAATTAAAGTATCTTTCAAACAAACTTTACTCAAATATATAAAGTTTTATTATATGCAAAATCTAGGGGAACATTAGTCAACCATGGCAGCTAAACTACTAAAAAGAAACATGGCACTTGGAATAATAAATTCTGCCTTTAAGTAACATTTATGCTGTCTGCTATCTTTTAATCATGTACAATCCCTCTGTTGTCTATAAATTTCAGGGTATTTTTTAAGGATATTAACATTACAATGTAAGATATACAATTAAATAATTAATGCAACATAAATATCTTCAAACTATATAAAACCTGCCAAGCAAATGAAAATTATACAATAAATAAAGCCTCATTAAATAGCAAGGATCGCATAATACATATGAACTTACTCATCCATGAATGTCTAAGAAGCTATCTTTGTCCTCAGAGGGCTAACTTTTTTAAAGTTTCTCAATAAAAATAATTGTTTTAAGCTAGTGAAATAATATCTCACATCTTATGGAATCAATATTCCAAAACACAAGATTAGAAGTAATTATAAGAGAACTAGATGTAAATGGGAAAAAAAGAAAGATTAAAAACCAGAGAGAGGGAGATGCATAGCAAATGAGGAGTAGATATTTCCACTGTGGCAAAAGAGAATAAAAAAGTAGCACATGGAGACCACACCTCATAACCTTGTGAAATAAATCTTGGACCATTAGGCACCGACAACTGGCACTTATGTAAGGCTGAAATCAGGTTAGAGCAACATAGTAGATTAGCTCTGGAATGATAGTATCATGATGAGAGCTACGGTTAATATACACCTGTGTGATGTGGCAGAGGGTGGGGTTTGGGATTGTAATTTTCAGACACAAAGAGATCCCACTTAACCTAGACTTGAGAAATGTGATAGATTAAATTACTGCATCAAGTTATTGACTCAGTATTCCCCCAAATAAACACACTGTATGGAAACTATATTCCATCCCAACAGTTAATGGGTTCAACCATGTGGCTTGTTTGGCCTGATGACAGGAAGAGTGTGCATTTCCTGCTTAACTTGAAAAATGTTCTTTTGACTTGTTTTGGCTAACAAGATAGTAGCAGGTGTGGAATAAGTCTTGATGTGTTTGTGTGGATGGGCGTGTTCAGAATACCCCCTTCAATATCATGAGCAGTACTTCCCCTATTTACCCCAGGACCAACTACCTGCAAGCTAAGAAGAAAGTCCTTGCTAGAAACTGAATCCTCCAGGACCTCGATCTTGGATTTCTAGCCTCCAGAACCGTGAAAAAATAAATCTGTTGTTTAAGCCAACCAGTCTGTGCTATTTTGTTAGGGCAGCCTTCGCAACTATAGGATTTTCCAGGTGGCTCAGCTGTAAAGAATCCACCTGCCAATGCAGGAAATGCGGGTTTGATCCCTGGGTCAGGAAGATGCCCTGGAGAAGGAAATGGCAACCCACTCCATTATCCTTGCCTGGGATACCCAATGAACAGAGGAGCCTGGCAGACTACAGTCTATGGGGTCACAAAAGAATTGGACATGACTTAGCCACTAAACAACTGCAACAAAAAGGATATGCAGCCAGAGAAGATTTGGGTTTCCTAGCAGAGAAAACAAAAATGTGCTGAGTTGTTAGGAATAGGTAAGCTTAATACGAAATCAGTGGTAGCAGACAGCAGCTGTAAGTCTGCCTCCTTGTAGATGTCAATGAAGCAGCTATGCTTTCTGTTAATTTTTAATTCCTTTTACCTGTTATCTTCTATGAAGATTAATGACTGTGCCTCACTTTTAAATTTACATTCAGCTGGCAGTATAAAATCACATATACCATCTCTCCAATACGCTCCTCCTTATCAAGGAGACTCAAGGAAAGAAAGGAATGTGTACAATCTAATCTCTTTTTAAGAATGCAAGACCTTCTGCTAAACAGAATATTTTCTAGGAGGAGAGAGCTTGTCTATTGAATTATCTTAGCAGGATGCCCCTAATTACAATTGCTTATAGGAAACAAACTTGGGATATGTGGATTTATGGGCCTGTCATCCTTAAAAAGTGGTATATAAAATAGTGACCATCTGAGGTATAGAATGGAGATGCTCCAGAAGCTACCCAAGTATTTCACTAATAAAGAGGGACCAAGGATGTCCCCAAATGAGCCAGACCTTTTCCTGTTTAGACCATGTCTCTTGATTAATTTCAAGGATGCAGACATCAGGAAAAATCTAACACTAGATGCAATCTGATTTGTGTGAATCTGATTTGATAGTGTGATCTTGTGTTACCTCACCCATTTTTTCAACACCTTTATTCCACTCTGTAATCCAGGAGACAGATCAGCATAGACTGCGTCTGTATCTTTGAGTTGGTCAATGGATGACACCGACAGGGTTCAGGAGTATAGGCGGGGTAGAAGTTGGGGTGTTGATACCCCTCCTACTGCTGTGGTCTGCCTGCCTCGCTGTTGGTATGGCAGTGTCTGTGTGCTAAGGCAGCAGTTCCCAAACTTTTTGGCATCAGGGACCGATTTTGTGGGAGACAATTTTTCCGCAGACTGGGGGTAGGGGAGTGGTTTCGCGAGGATTCAAGCACATTACATTTATTGTGCACTTGATTTCTACATATATAATGTAATGCCACCACTGATCTGACAGGAGGGAGTGGTCTGTGGCCTGTAGGCTGGGGACCCCTGTTCTAAGGTATCACCTCTGTGAGCTGGCACTTCTTCTGTGGTTTAGTTTTCATTATCCTTATTTTCTCCTCTTGCTCTTTAAGCCTAGATGAGGCAACAGTTTGACAGGGTTCATCTGTGACTGCTCCACATTTTTCATGGATATTTTATCCTATTTACACCTCAGCAAGTTATCCAACATCAAAATCTTCGAGTGTGATTTGTTTTCTGTCAGGATCCCGACTTTTACTTTCATTAGTAAAGTTTAATAAACAAGATTTCTTTCTAGTAATATTATTTCAGTCTCTAACATACAGACTAAAACTTCCTTTAGAGAGAGAACTTTAGTTTGTACTTTAGGAACAATTTTTAAACTTTTCATTTTCAAATAACTACATCCAGCTAGGAGGTAATGTATTTGAACTATGAAGATCTTAAAAAATGAGAGTGAATCTGGGATTCATGCAACTATAGACAATGGAGCTGGGAAAGCCTGGGAGATCTCTGGTTTCCTCAGAGAAATTATGTTCCTTAATATTCTGCTTTTTATACTCTTGTTAATAGCATCCTTGAATTGCTTCAATTTTTCTAAGTCACAGATTTAGAGATTATTACAACTGGAAGGGCCTTAGAGATAATCCTGTTACTTCCTTCAGCTGGCATGCAAGGAAACTCTGGCCAAGGCTGACCAGTGTGTTAGTCACTCAGTCGTGTCCAACTCTTTTGGGAGCCCATGGACCAAAACCCACCAGGCTCTTCTGTCCATGGAATTCTCTAGGCAAGAATACTGGAGAGGGTTAGCATAGTCGAGTCTGGTTCCCCTTCTCCCAACGTATCACATGTATCAATGGCAGCAGAGTCATAAATTTTTGACAGCAAACTGCTCCAGACACAAAGTTATTTTACCTTTCTTACAGAGTGTTTGTCATGATTGTATAGGATAGTAAATATAAAGCATGGAGAACTAGAGTTGACATATGGTAAGTAATCAAGTGTTTATCGTTGGCATGATAACAGACAAAATCCTTGAAAAACAGTGCATGCTTGTTTGACATAAACTATTTGTCACTGAACTATGTTTATTAAAACATAAGGTTCTCGGAATGTCAAGATAAATCAAAGGGACTGGGCTTTGCCACCACAAATATAATAAGGTTTTAGTAGTGTTTGCATGTTTTTAAAATATTCTAAATATTCAAAATTCTAAATAACCTTGTATGGACTGCAAAAATATGAGAAGAAATCATGAGGATGCCTGATGTAAGCCGAATGTTGAATCATGCTAAGAATTTGGGAAGATATAGAGGAGGAAAACGCACTTAATGTAGGAGCAAGACCATGGACAAAGGAACAAATTTTCATTTGTCCATTCATTCATCTATTCACTCCAGATATTACAAACCTACAATATAATACACAAAATTCTAAGCAGGAAAATATATCAGTGAACAAAATTCCCCCACTATAGAATGATATTCTACCGGAAGAAATAGTTGATAAAGAAATGCACAATTAAATAAATATCAGATGAGAATTACCATTATGCTGGGTGGGTTGTTTTATTGGGTGGTCAGAGATGGCTTCACTGATAACAGCTACATTTCAGCAGAAGCCAAAAGAAATGAGAGGGATTCAAAGACCGTGGGTAAAGATTGTGGCCATGACAAAAGGTATAGGCCTGGAGAGCCAGTTCTGTGTTCTCATGGGCACTGTTTTAAGCAGTGTAAGTCCAGAATGGAACAACTCTAAACTCTCAATGGTTTTGATAGGGTATAATTCTCTTTATGTTAAAGTCCTTGTTCCTGTTCCTTCTAAAAATGCTTTTGACAGTCACTCAGTCATGTCCAACTCTTTGCAAGACAATGGACTTTATAGTACATGGAATTCTCCAGGCCAGAACACTGGAGTAGGTAGCCTTTCCCTTCTCCAGAGGATCTTTCCAACCCAGGTATCAAACCCAGGTCTCCTGCATTGCAGGCCAATTCTTTACCATCTGAGCCACCAGGGAAGCCCAAAATACCTTTAGTGATTTCTGTTTTATTCTTTAATCCTAATACAGTACTTGAAAGCACAGCTGCAGATCCACAAAGATGAAAATATGAGATCAGGTATTTGACCAGTTAATCCTGCTTGGTTATTAAGACATCAGCATTGGTAGAATATGGATACACATGATCACCTTCATGGTGGGGCCAAAGAGTGGTAAAAGCGTCAGTTGCTCAGTTGTGTCCAACTCTTTGTGACCCCATGGACTGCAGCCCAACAGGCTTCTCTATCCATGGGATTCTCCAGGCAAGAATATTGAGTGGATAGCCATTCCCTTCTCCAAAGGATCTTTCCAACCCAGGGGTTGAAAACCCAGGTTTCCTGCATTGCAGGCAGATTCTTTACAGTCTGAGCCACCAGGGAAGCCCAAAAGAGTGTTAAATGGTTATTACTCCAATAACCAGTCTATGATGATCTAGAATAAAATGCATAATAAAGGCAATGCTTTGTCACAGGTGGTATTGAGTCAGCCAGTCTATTATGAAGCCAAAATAAATATAAGAATTAGGGCAGAGTTGGTGGCCAAATTGCTAATTCTGATATCATTAGGATCTTAAAGAAAATAAAAATCTGAATTTAATTCTCTTCTCAGAAGCAATGGTGAAAGAATCAGAACTTTTATGACCAGGCTAAGAAGAATGCTTATCTCATAGCCACAGGGATCACGTATTTGAAAAACTCAGCTGAACATTACCACTGGATTCTATGTCGCTGTACTACAATTTAAGTTATATTAACATCACCACAAGTCCCACTTAACAGTTAGAGCTATACGGGAAAAAATTCTGAAAATAGAAGAAAACAGTAAATTTGAGTATCAGGAATGAATTCCTCTGAGCCTAGCCCCTCACCAGCACAAGCAACCATCCTATTCCGTGTGATAAGGCTGGTCCTGAAGCAGATTTAAGGATCTCCTGAATCAAGTATCTAACTAAAGAGCGGCAGTTCTCTTCATTCCCCATTATCACCTCCCTCACTTCCTCCAGATAACTGTACTATGATATTAGTCTTCTTAAACAGGGGAAATAATTCAAAGTCTGACTAGGAACAGAGAGATTAAATGTGGAAAATAAATTACAAGAGTTCTTTCATTTCTATCAGAATAATTTGGAGAATACATGTTGTGACATATTCTCATTCTGTTAAACAAGGAAGATAACATAACATCAGGCTGGGAAATAATTACAAATATGAGTGAATTTAGTAAGATTCTGGATCCTGGATCCACTGTGTTAGCTCAACTAACTAGGGATGCACCTAATATTTTTCTGGAAGTTGACTGAAACCTCTACTGAGAAGTAGCCTGAAATAAACTTGAGACATCAGAAATTTCTATGAAAAACTTAAAGAAGATACCTAAAGTGTATACACACACACACACACACACACATATATATATATCATGCTTATAAGTAGTCAAAAAAGGTGAGAAGTGGCTATACTCATATTAGACATATCACTACTGGACAAACAATATTACCAAAAAGAAAAATTTCAACTCAAGAGATAAAAGGATCAATCAAGCAAGAGAATATGTGTTTACTTAACAAAACTTCAATATTCAAATGAAAAGTTAGAAATTAGATAAGTAGAAACAGAACTGCCATACCATCCAGCAATCCCACTGCTAGGCATACACCGTGAGGAAACCAGAATTGAAAGAGACACGTGTGCCCCAGTGTTCACGGCAGCACTATTTACAATAGCCAGGACATGGAAGCAATCCATTGGCAGATGAATGGATAAGGAAGTTGTGGTACATACACACAATGGAATATTATTAAGCTATAAAAAGGAACACATCTGAGTCAGTTCTAATGAGGTGGATGAACCTGGAGCCTATTATACGGAGTGAAGTAAGTTAGAAAGACAAATACTGTATATTAACACATATATATGGAATTTAGAAAGATATTACTAATGATCCTACATGCAGGGCAACAAAGGAGACACAGATGTAAAGAACAGACTTTTAGACTCAGCGGGTGAAGGTAAGGGTGGGATGATTTGAGAGAATATCACTGAGACATGTATATTACCATATGTAAAACAGACGACCAGTGTAAGTTCAATGCATGAAGCAGGGTACCCAAAGTGGGTGCTCTGGGACAACCCAGAGGGATGGTAAGGGGAGGGAGGTGGGAGGGGGGATTCAGGATAGGGGGACACTATGAACCCACGGCTGATTCATGTCAATGTACAGCAAAAACCATCACAATATCGTAAAGTAATTATTCTCCAATGAAAAAATGTTTTCAAATGAAAAAATAAAACTAGAACTAAAAAAAGAAATAAGCACAATTATATTTGGATATTTAAATATAATACTCTCAGTAATTAATAAAATAGAAAATCAGTGAGGGCATAGAAAATTTGAATAATATAATCAACCAAATTTATCTAACTGACATTTACAGAATATTTCAAAAAACAGCAAGATAGGCATTTTTTCCAACTTCATAGAAAACATTTACCAAAATAAACCACATCCTATTCTGTCACAAAATACTTACAATACATTAAACAGCTTAAGTCACACAAATAATTTCTTTTACCACAATGGAATCAAGTTAAAACTTAAAAGTAGAAAAAGATCTGGGAAAGACCACATACTTGGAAATTAGATATTCTTCTAGTATACCACAGGTCAAATAAATTGTAAGGAAAATTAGAAAATATTTAGAAATGAAAATAAAAGATCATCTAAAAATTTCAGGATGCACATAAGGCAGTACTACAAGGCGAATATATAGCATTAACTGGGAATCAGGAGAGGCTGAAGACTAAAAAAGAAGCATTATTTGCATTTTAAAAGTGTGTAGCTAAGATCCGTTTGCTTGGAAAGGCAATTTATTTTCAGTCCATGTTTCTGAATTACTACCATTGTATATCAAATGGCTGTTTCATGAGAAAGTGCAGATTTAGCATGATTTTTTTCTAAATCAGAAAAATAGAATAATAATATAAGAGAAAAAAGTTAATTGAAGCATATGTCTAATTAAGGCAATCCTTCTTAATCCAATTATGCGGCTGACGGTAAACGTTAGACTAGGAGTTAGTGCTCCCAGTATCCACGCTCCCTGACTGGCAACACCTCTAGGCAAGTGACACTCCCTCTTTGAAACTTAGTTTCTTCACCTATACAGTGCATGAGCTACATTTATCTAGATAAATGTAATCCTATCTTGATAAATGTATACTTTTATCTGACAAATATCATTAAGCTCTTGATAACATATATTGTGAAGAGCTGTAAGAAATACAAAGACTTTCGTTGCTCCTTTTCTCAAATTGCTTATAACTGATTACTTAAAACACACCTTACACAGGTAACAGAAATATCAATTCCTCTGTGATACAGCCTAAACATAAGCATAAACCAAATCCTACGAGGATCAAGAAGAAAGAGCTGACACTTTCTTAGCAAAGGTCACAGAATTATGGATATCTGTATTTGTATATCATTGATTGGGTGACCTCTTTATCTAGCATAGCTTTTCTTCACATTCTCCAGATCAACAAATTGACCCTCAATATTTAGAAGTCCACAAGATCTATGGCAAGAAAATAAGATGTGTCACATTATCACCCACTCTAAGGTCAGGTGTTGTACAGGATACTTATCTATTAGGCAGAACAGCCAGGTGGTTAAAAAAAAAATGTGAAAACTACTTACCATCTCTGCAACGACTGAGATAAGGCACGACTGCTTCTTTTTTTAAAAAGTACCACAGTAACAGGAAGGTTGTGTATGAAGCGACCTCTTCAGGTTGTTTGATGTAGTGCAGCCAGAATGATGTTTTCTAGAAATCTGTTCTCTGGGTCAAATAATAGCAGAGCACAATTAGTCTAGAAAAAAATTAATCAATCTTATGTCAAAATTTCAAAGCTTGCAATAGTGACAGACATAGTAACTATTGGGGAAAGGGCAAAGGAGGGTTACATAAATCCCTGAAGAAGTTCACGTTTAATTTGAAAATCCTGGCGTAATTTTCTCTTTGCTCTAGGACTTGCTTTACACATTTTTCTTTTCTTAGTGTCCCTAGGCAATGACTGCCATGGAATAATTCCCTCTGATAATAAGTGTGCACGTGAACAAAACTGCAGGAAGCCAAGCAGTCTTCTAGTTCCATTGTTTCCTTTCCTTTCCCTCAGCCCATTAAGACAAAATGAATATTGGCTATATTTAGGAGTTAAAAGCATTGGAAATCAAGTTTACACTGAGTCTTAACCCCTAGCTGAAAATTAAAATAAAATGTGCAATTTCTTTAATTCTTACTATACTATAAAACAATATGAAGCACAATTTCAATCCACAGGAAAATGAAATGGAGTATGTATAGCCTTTATTTTCTCTATGTGATCCAATATTAGCCTTTAAGAAAAGCTGCTGAAAATAACCCATCATTTTAAAGTAATTTAAAGACACCCCAAACTGAAAATTCAGTATGCCCGTTAGCTCTCCATGATCCATTTCAAATTTTCTAAGTCTATTTTAAAAACTACCAGAGAATCCAAAGGCCATTTCCTAAATTGCCCCACCAGACTTACAGAAAATATATACAGTCTGTGGTGTGAACTCAAGAAGATAGCTCACGATAAGGAGACTTCGAGGCAAACTTTGGCTCCTGAAGCTCAGAAATCTAGAAATTGTACAGCAGATTTTTGAGAAGCTAGTGATATACAGATAGAGACACTCATGGGATTTTAAGGTTAAAATACTGTGTATTTAACATTTATTAGTGACATCTCAAATCAAGATATTAATGTTAGTGTTTCTCAAAGTGTGAAACAAAAGCTATTGCTAGCAGACATGTAAGTGGCCTTGTTACAAGTCCACCATTTATAATTCACCCTAAAATTTAGGAACATTAGCTTACATTACATGCATAAGGAAGCCAGCACTCAGAATACTAGCCAGTCGTCCACAAGACAACCAAAGTCAGGATTCTAATTCAAGGCTTTCTCCCTTATATGACTTTCTCCCCTATGTGATCAACAAAAATCAAAATGTATCTCTTTTGCTTTCTAAAATTATTTATTTTGGCTGTCCTGGGTCATCATTGCTGCACACCAGCTTTCTCTAGTTGTGGCAAACGAGGGCTCCTCCCCAGGCCTGTTACTCAGGCTCCTCCTTGCGGTGACTTCTCTTAGAGTAGACAGGCTCTAGGCTCGGGCTTCAGTGGTTGTGGCACATGGGCTTGGAATCTTCCCAGACCAGCGGTCAAATCCATATCCCCTGCCCTGGCAGGCGAATTCTGAACCCCTGGACCACCAGAGATGTCTGTCCTTTGCTTTTAATTCACTAAAATATCAAATGTGCTCCTATCAGCTTTCACTGTAATCTCTCATGGCCATTGGATCCTGGAGTCGAAAGAAACCCTTATGTTACCTATTTCTCACAGCCCCAATGCTTCAATAATACAATTTACTACCTCTAAATCTGGCTCCTATTTCTAGATACTTCTCAAAAACAGCTCATTCTATATGTAATTGATATGCTCTCCCACTATTTCCACTGGCTGTTAGATTCTGTCCACTGGTTGTTAGATTCTGCTGAGAGGTGTATCATATGTAGTTCTGTAACACCACTTCTATTTATGCTGGCCTTATCATCTAACTTCAGAGTGTTGAATCTCCAGCATTGTTACTAACACATGGCCCTTAACTAATTGTATTAAATTAATCCATGAGTGTCCATGGCTAGGCAATAATTCATACAATGATTTTATTCACAAAACAAGAATCTCATGAGGTTTAATCACTCTGATGTCTTTGGCCCATTGGTAGGACAAAGAGTTCGTTCAGGTTTTTCCATAAGATGCTATGAAAAATTCTAACATTTTGGCCAACCCAATATTTGAGAATCTATTCCAACCATTCTGGGGGCTTCCCAGGTGGCGCTAGTGATAAAGAACGCGCCCGCCAATGCAGGAGACATAAGGGACGTCGGTTCGATCCCTGGATCGGGAAGATTCCCTGGAGAAGGAAATGGCTACTGTGTGACAAAGCATCGGCACAGTGTCACATGTTACAAAAGCATCTGCGATTATCATTAAAGGTGTAAATCTCATTCCCTCAAGTGATGCTTCTGTAGTCTGGGTTTTATCGACTTGCTGGAAATAATACCATAGAAGCATTTCTTGACTTCTTTTCCCAACAGTATTCCACCTGGCGATTATGGGAATAGCAAAAAAAAAAAAAAAATTGCTAAACCTGTTAATCATTTACTCATCTAGGTATCTTCATTAACAGCCCTAAATCCCAGTTCTAAAATCTTAATGAGAAACCCATGTACTTCTAACAGTTAATTTGCTTACACTTGATGAGAAAATTTTAAATGTTGTATACCTTAGTTTTATAGTGACACGAACTGGCATTTTAAAATAATGAAACCTCTGCTTTTATGTTAAACACCATTAGACCCTTGCTAATTTTATACCTTGAGAATCCCACTACCAGCAACTTGGATTTTCTTCATTAACTAAACTTGAAAGAGTCCTGTTTTGGGGTCACTGTGATAGAATAATGGCCCTCCAAAAATATGTGTATATGTGTGCTCAGTAGCTCAGTCATGTGGGACTGTTTGCAACCCCATGGACTATAGCCCGCCGGGCTCCTCTGTCCACGGAATTTTCCAGGCAGAAATACTGGAGTGGGTCACCATTTCCTACTTTAGGGGTCTCCCTGACCCAGAGATTAAACCCAAGGTCATCTGCATCTTCTGCACTGGCAGGCAGATTCTCTACCACTGTACCACCTGGGAAGTCCCCCTCCAAAAATAGTCAATACTTTAATCCCTGGGATCTGTGAATACGTTACTTTAAATTGTAGATGGCATTTCACATGTGATTAATAAGGTAATTATTCTGAATCACCCAGGTGGGCCCAATTAATTCACAGGGATCCTTAAAGTATGAGGATTATTTCTGGCTGGGGTAAGAGAGATGAAATGACAGAAGAGGAAGTAGCAGAGATTTCAAATGTGAGACATTCTATCTTCCTCTGCTGGCTCTGAAGATAGAGGGCGCATTAACCAAGAGCCAAGGAACACAGGTGACATTTATCAGCTAAGAATGACCCTGAGCAGCCAGCCAGCAAGAATACGGGCCCTCTGCCCTACAAACACATGGAACTCAATTCTGCCAACAAAAGAAGGGAATGGATTTTCCACTGAGGATCTCCAGAAAGGACTGAGGTCTCATTACCATTTTAATTTTAGCCCATAAGACCCTAGTCAGACTTCTGCTCTATAGGCTTGTAAAATAATACCTGTTTTAAGCTACTGTTTGTAGTAATTTGTCATGTTAGCATGAGAATGTTAATACAGACATTTTGTTGAAACTCAAGAAGGAAGAAAAAAAATGTTTAAAGATGATATTACCGAACCAAATCCGTTTGCCCAACACGCCAGCCAAATGCTGATGCCAATACACTTGCAAGACTTGCTGTGGAGGAAGAGCTTAGTCACAAGGCAGCCCGTGATGACACCAGAGAACAAGCCTCACTCACCTTCTCAAGGTGAGGGGGTTGGGGTATTTATGGGCTAAGTAGGCAGGTCTTTGGCATGGGGAAATGTGATTGGAGGTAAGGGGGAAAGGGAGTTAAACAGTGTTCTGTGCAGGCACAAATGGAGGCCCTTATAAGGCTAGGAGGGTGGAGCTTTCCAGAGCCCTGTTGTCAAAAGACCATTTATAAAGACACCTGTGCTGGCCTAGCTATAGGGAGAGTGGGCCTAAGTAGCCCCAGCTGGTTATTGGATAGGAACGGGCAAGTCTCTGTAAAACAACTGGGTTAGGTGAAGCTGAGAATGAATGCAATTAAACAGATGGAAAACAAAACAACTAAAATAAAGAGAACTTAAATAGTGATGGCAGTTTAAGACCCATGCATTGCATTGCATGTAAACTATACCTCCATAAAACTGATTTGTAAAAAAAATGGTTAGCATCTCAGACTATTTTCCCTTTGTAGGCAATAATCTGGTCAAGAAGGAAAAAAACTAAGAAAGCAGGAAGAAAGAGGTCAGTTGTCATGGTGATGTCTGAATAGGAAGTAGGGTAGATCCAGAGAGTTAAGTGAAGCAGCGAACTTTTCAGAAAAGCAGGTAAAGTTCATCTGTTTTAACATGAGGGATGCCAGACTAAATAGTTGTTTAACATTTAACAGAAAAATGGAGCATTTTCATCTGATTGCTTCTGTTTTCTCATTTAAACATGACTAATGCTAGTAAATGGAGGTGAGGAAATACAGAGGTATTGGAAGTTTGAACAAAGATTTCTGTTTTTAAGTGTGAAACAGTGTTTCAGGAGTGGGTGAGTCCTGGCCTGAGCTCTGCTGCTTGCCTGTTCCCTCTGCTCTTCGGGCTTCATTTTACTGAGCTCCTTTTCTTCATCATTGAGGTGTCCTGGTTGAGCAGCAGTGGTTGCGAGGCTGTGGTGCCAGCTTCACAATCTTTGTTTACAGGTTGATCATCACCAAGGAAACTCAGAGTGGGACTTCGGAGGCCCAGGGAAGGCATCTACAGGATGGAGCTGGAGTGCGCCCACCACGCAGTTATACAACACTTCTCAGATTTCTGCTTGGTTTCTCAGGTTCCTTGCAGATTCCAGGGCCCTGTGAATTTAAATAAGCCCTGGGCTCCCAGCAGAAAGGGGCAACTGGAGGCTCTGGGACTGGAAGGGGAAGTGGAAGCTCTAGGGTGGAAGTGCAGGGGAGTTCATGAGAGGAACTTCCAGGCAGAGTAACAAGAGAGGGGTCAGGGACTACAAGTGTCCCATTTTGACAGGAACTTACAAGAGGGGATAGATCTGACTCAGTTACAGAGCAAATGTCCAGGTGTTGGGGCTCTAAAAACCACACAGAGAAGTCTGGATGCTATGAGAGCGCCCCCTAGCCTTGTTCTGCCAGCCAGCTTCTTCCTTTCAGCAGCATCCTTCACCGTCAGCTCTGGAAAGAGGTCAGTTTAGACCTAGACGCCATTTCTGAGCTCCCACAATCTAAGCACCTTGTCTTCTGATCTATTCACTCACTAGACAAAAAGCTCTTTACTGGAACCTCCGTGGTGACATACCTATAGCTCATGGCCTTTCGATCTGAGTTTTCCTAGAGTCATCAAAGGAGCTGTGTCAAGTGCAAAGCCAAGGAATCTGAACTTTAAGGAGAGCTCTTGTTCTGGTTTAGTGAAAGGGAAGGGAACTGGAGGAGGAGGTATTAAACTCCATGGAGAATGAAGGAAGACTCTGAAAAAAATAAAATGATGACAAAGCAGGGGCGATGACATTGAAATTATTGACATGTACAAAAGATGGTGAATGGCCCAGGTTTACCTTCATGATAAGGTTAGAGTAGATCAGATCACTGTTTTTGGTTTGCAAACTCAGGAGTTTCCAGCGTGAAATCTGAAACTGGCCCCTGCACTTGGAGGGCAGGGAGAGAACAAAGAAAGAGGCAGAACTTTGAAGACTTAGGTAGCAAGTAGTTTTTATAAGCAAGGGAGTTTCCATATTAAGCTTGGTAAACAACCAATACACTTGCAACCATTCTGTATATATGAGCCATTTTGTTTTTCATTTTCAGTTAGAATATTCAGTAAGTTACACAACATTTTATTATAAAATAGGCTTTGTGTGAGATGATTTTGCCCAACTATAGGCTAATGTGTTTCATGCATGTTTAAAGAGGCAAGGCTAAGCTCTGATGTTCTTTAGTGGCTGAGTGGTAAAGAATCTGCCTGCCAAGCAGGAAACCTGAATTTGATCCCTGGGTCAGGAAGATCCCCTGGAGGAGGAAATGGCAACCCACTCTAGTATTCTTGCCTGGGAAATCCCATGGACAGAGGAATGGGGTGACGAAAGAGTCAGATAGGACTTGGCAACTAAACAACAATGTTACGTGTTATTGAGTTCATTTTTGACCTAGAGAGTTTCCACTTGTGATAGGTTTATTATATGTAACCCCATTATAAGTCAAGACAGATTTGTAAATTTTCTTATATATATGTGAATATATACACATTTATATATACATGCAAATCTACATATATGATAGTTTACATATATGTACATATATACACATTTGAAAGCAGCATGCATAAACACACATTAGATTTGTAAGTTATCTGAACAGGTAGATAATGCTGAGCACTAGTCCTATTTCTATGTCTCTTGTCATCTTGACTGAGGTTTGTTTTTCCCTTGTAAATTTCTCAGAAAAAGTTCATAATTATAATGTTCTGTGAATATTTGTTGATAAATGTGTATGTGTCTTTATATTTCACAGTCAAGTATATCTTAATTATCCCCTTCTAACAGATTTTAGAATAATTTTAATAAAAAATTATAAAAATAGTACACCATTCAAAATATTCTTCAAAATATTAACAGTTTCTACTATTGTTAATATCACCATCATACATTTATCAAAACTAAGAAATCAATATTGGTCCATTGCTATGAACTAAACTTCTGACTTTATTCATATTTTATTAGTTTTACCTTTTCCTGTTCCAGGATTCAGACCGAGATGCAACATTACATTTAATCATCATGTCTCCTTAATCTCCTCTTTTTTTTTTATGACATTCTCAGAATTTCCTTATTTTTAATGACCCCGATAACAATTTGGAGGAGTACTGATGAGATATTTTGTAGACTGTCCCTCAATTGGGATTAGTCTGACATGTAATTTTCATGATTCGACTGGGGTTTATGTGGCTTCCAAGGAAGATCACAGAGATGAAATGACACTCTTACCACCTTATGTCAAGGTAATAGGCTATCAGTATGGCTTGTCATGATGATGTTAATGTTGATTACCAGGCCAAGATAGTGTTTATCAGGTTCTCCACTGTAAAGTTACAATTTTTCCTTTCTATTACACTGTATTATTTAGAAATAGGCCATTAAGTTCAGTCCCTTTAACAGCATGGTTCCATAATTCTGTTTTCTGAGCACACTCTTACTTTCTGACAAGATTTTTTTAGGTAAAAATAAGTTTTTACTTAAAAAGTATTAAATGGTAGAAGAGACTTACACATAATTCACAGAATCTTTACAAAATAACTGCCAATATTTGTTGTGTTTTTTTTTTTATATAGACTTGGAAATTTTGCAGTAAAATAAGGTTTACAAAATAGTTATTTTAGAAAGCACCACAGTACTAATTTTAGGCAAATTAAAGCTTAACACTAAAAATTTTGCATGCAAGTCAGCTCTCAAACATCTTTATTCTTTATACCAGTGATAAGGTATTTGAAAAATGAACATTAACAACTAATAAGTACTCTGTAAACTTCTCAAACTGATTCAAATTTTTAAATTACTTTCAGAAGCTGTGCCATTACAAAGTGTCAACAATCACACTATGTACTCAACCAATTATTCAAAATGAACATTAATCAAATTAATACTTTACATAGAAATACAGTTATTTCTTTTAATTCTGAAAATGTATCTCTAATTATAAAATTTACAAATGTGATGATTAAGAACATTTATTTCTTCTCATACTTGGCAGTTTGAAGTTTTTTAAAACAATGATTTAGTTACATTATTAATTATTCTATAAGAGGCTGGATATTGGGTCACAAAGTCATTTATAGGGTACTGGGATCTGTTTGGTAATAGCATAGAAATAGCAGGAAAAAAAACCAACTTTTTTGAGTTTTGACTTTTCAAAACTTACATTATATAAAAAGAAAAACAAGAATACACAAAAGTGGGTTAAATGATGTCAGACTGGAAGACAGGAGAAAGGGCTGAAGACTATGTTACAGGAACATTGTATACCCTTGATAAATGTTTTTGGGCAGACAGGGAGGGAAGTGTAAGAAGAGGAAATTGGGAATTCCACAAAGATCGCCATACACAAACCATTCAGTATCACAGTAATCCAAGTCTATGCCCCAACCAGTAATCCTAAAGAAACTGAAGTTGAATAGTTCTATGAAGACCTACAAGACCTTCTACAGCTAACACCTCAAAAAGATGTCCTTTTCATTATAGGAGACTGGAATGCAAAAGTAGGAAGTCAAGAGATACCTGGAATAACAGGCAAATTTGGCCTTAGAGTACAAAACAAAGCAAGTCTAAGGCTAACAGAGTTTTGCCAAGAGAATGCATTGGTCATGGCAAACACCCTCTTCCAACAAAACAAGAGAAGACTCTACACATGGACATCACCAGGTGGTCAATACTGAAATCAGACTGATTATATTCTCTGCAGCCAAAGATGGAGAAGCTCTATACAGTCAGCAAAAACAAGACTGGGAGCTGACTGTGGCTCAGATTATGAACTCCTTATTGCCAAATTCAGACTTAAGTTGAAGAAAGTAGGGAAAACCACTAGACCATTCAGGTATGACCTAAATCAAATCCCTTACGATTATACAGTGAAAGTGACAAACAGATTCAAGGGATTAGATCTGACAGACAGAATGCCTGAAGAACTATGGACAGAGGTTCATGCCATTGTGCAGAAGGCAGTGATCAAGACCATTCCCAAGAAAAAGAAAAGGCAAAATGGCAAAATGATTGTCTGAGGAGGCCTCACAAATAGCTGAGAAAAGAAGAGAAGCAAAAGACAAAGAAGAGGGAAAGATATACCCATCTGAATGCAGAGTTCCAAAGGACAGCAAGAGAGATAAGAAAGCCTTCTTAAGTGAACAATGCAAAGAAATAGAAGAAAACAACAGAATGAGAAAGACTAGAGATCTCTTCAAGAAAATTAAAGGCTTCTGTTTCAAGATGATGGAGTAGAAGGACGTGCACTCATCTCCTTCTGCAAGAGCACCAAAATTGCAACTAGCTGTTGAACAACCACCAACAGGAAGTCACTGGAACCCACCATAAAAAGATACCCCATGTTCAAAGACAAAGAAGAAGCCACAATAAGACAGTAGGAGGGGCACAATCACAATAACATCCAATCCCATACCTGCTGGGTGGGTGAACCACAGACTGGAGAACAATTATATCAAAGAAGTTCTCACACTATTGTGAAGGTTCTAAATCCCACATCAGGCTTCCCAACCTGGGGATCCAACAAAGGGACTTGGAATCCCCAGGGAATCTGGCCTTGAGGGCCAGTAGGATTTGATTATAGACCTTCCAGAGGACTGAGGGAAACAGACACTCCAGGCTTGGAGGGCACGAGCAAAATTTTTTGTGCACCAAGACCCAGAGAACAGCAGTGACCACAGGAGACTGAACCTAAACTGTCTGCTAGTGTTAGAGGGCCTCCTGAGGAGGCATGGGTCATCAGGGGCTCGCCAAATGGATGGGGGCACCAGAAGGTCCCTCTTGGTGTAAATCCTCTTGGAGTTTGCCATTAACCCTACCATAGAGCCCAGGGCTGGGTCATCTCAAGCAAAACAACTACCAGGGAGGGAGTTCAACACCACCCATCAGCAGATAATTGGATTAAAGTTTTACTGAGCAAGACCCTGCACACCCAAGCAAGACCCAGTTTTGCCCACCACCAGTCCTTACCCATCAAGACACTTACACAAGCCTCTTCGCTTCATCCATCAGAGGGCAGAGAGAAGAAGCACAGTCTCACAGCAGCTAACACAAAAACCATATTACAGAAAGTTAATCATGATGAAAAATCAGAAAGTTATGTCCCAGATAAAGTGACAAGATAAAATCCCAGAAAAACAACTAACTGAAATGGAGATAGCCAATCTTCCAGAAAAAGAATTCAGAAATAATGATAGTGAAGATGATCCAGGATCTTGGGAAAAGAATGGAGGCAAAGATTAAGAAGATGGAAGAAATGTTTACCAAAGACTTAGAAGAACTAAAGAACAAACAAACAGAAATGAATAACACATTAGAAGGAATCAATAGCAGAATAACTGAGGCAGAAGAACAGAAAAATGACCTGGAGGACAGAATGGTGAAACCACTTCCACTGAACAGAATATAGAAAAAAGAATGAAAAGAAATGAAAACAGCCTAAGAGATCTATGGGAAAACATTAAATGCACCAACATTTGCATTATAGGGGTCCCAGAAGGAGAAGAGAGCAAGAAAGGACCTGAGAAAATATTTGAAGGGGTAATAGCTGAAAACTTCCCAAACATGGGAAAGGAAATAGTCAATCAAGTCCAGGAAGCACAGAGAGTCCCCAGCAGGATAAATCCAAGGAGGAACACACCGAGACACACAGTAATCAAACAGACAAAAATTAAAGACAGAGATAAAATATTAAAAGCAACAAGGGAAAAATAACAAATAATATACAAGGGAACTTCCATCAGGCTATCAGCTGATTTTTCTACAAGCTGGAAGGGAATGGCATGATATATTTAAAATGATGAAAGGGAAGAACCTACAACCAAGAATATTCTGCCTAGCAAGACTCTCATTCAGATTTGATGGAGAAATCAAAAAACTTTCCAGACAAGCAAAAGTTAAAGGAACTCAACACCACCAAACCAGCTTTATAACAAATGCTAAAGAAATTTCTCTAGGCAGGAAACATAAGAGAAGGAAAAGACCTACAGAAAATAAACCCAAAAGAATTCAGAAAATGGTAATAGGATCATAAATATTGATATATTTAAATGTAAATGGATTAAATGCACCAACCAAAAGACATAGACTGGCTGGGTGGATGAAAATATGTGCACATATGCACTTCCATCTACTGATCACTCTGCTTGAAACCCCCAAATTGTATGTAATTATTTTATATTGTTAAGTTAATCATGTTCCCGTTATGACTTGCAATTGTAGTTATCTTTTATTTTTGCCTGGCTATTGATTGTGAAAGCTGAGAAATATTTTTGCTATTGTGATTAAGTAACTATTACTCACTTAATACCATTGTATCATGATTGGTCAACAGAAAAATAATAGCACTCTATATCACCAAAACTAGGATCTAATGGAAAAACCTGTAACCATTTTTAAAATCCAGATGCATTTCAGAATTATTTTGAAATTTTTTGAAAAATACAAATCACAGGTATTGCTTTTTTTCTCCAGAGCACCAGAGATGTTTCTAATGAACAGTCATGTTTAAAAACAACTGGACTATATGATGACCTTTTACTTTTATCTAGACTGTTTCACTTTTTCTATTTCATATTCAGTGCTCCCAATTCATTTACTTTATGTTCTCCAATTTCTCCAACTCTTCTTTTTTTATGTTCTTTCTCAGGCTTTATCAAGTGTAATAGAAAAGTTTATATGTATAAACTTATATGTATATATATATACATATATATATATAACTATATATGTATATACTTATATATATTTTAGAAAACATTAATTTTTGCCTAACTAAAAAAATTATTACATTTTGATTATACTTGTTTGACTTAGTATGAATAGAACACGAGATTTATAATTAAAAAATAGATATGCAACAAGTAACAAAGTTTACTGTATAGCATAGGAAACTATAGTCAATATCTTGTAATAACCTATGATGGACAATAATTTCAAGAATAACATATGTGTATTTGTATAACTGAATCACCTTGCTGTGTACCTGGAACATTGTAAGTCAACTATTCTTCAATTAAAAAAAAAACTATATATATATATATATATATATTTTAAAATTAGAAATAACAAGGGAACATTTCACACAAAGATGGACACAATAAAGGACAGAAACAGTATGGACTTAACAGAAGCAGAAGATACTAAGAAGAAGTGGCAAGAATACATAGAAGAACTGTACATAAAAGCTCTTAGTGACCTGGATAATTACAATGGTATAATCATTCACCTAGAACCAGACATGCTGGAGTGAAGTCAAGTGGGCCTTAAGAAGCATTACTGCAAACAAAGCTAGTGTAGGTGATGGAACTCCAGCTAAACTATACCAAATCCTAAAAGATCATCCTGGTAAAGTACTGCCCTCAATATGCCAGCAAATTTAGAAAACTCAGCAACAGCCACAGGACTGGAAAAGATCAGTCTTCATTCTGATCCCAAAGAAGAGTCATGACAAAGAATGTTCAAACTACTGCACAACTGTGCTCATTTCCCATGCTAGCAAGGTAATGCTAAAATCCTTCAAGCTAGGCTTCAACATTATGTGAACCAAGAACTTCCAGATGTATAAACTGGATATAGAAAAGACAGAGGAACCAGACATCAAATTGTCAACATCTGTTGGATCATCAAAAAAGCAAGAGAGTTCCAGAAAAACATCTGCTTCTGCTTCTTTAACTAAAGCCTTTGACTGTGTGGACTACAAAAATGTGTGTAATATTCTTAGAGATGGAAATACCAGACCACTTTACCTGCCTCCTGAGAAACCTATATGTAGGTCAAGAAGCAACAGTTAGAACTGGACATGCAACAACAGACTGGTTCCAAAATGGGAAAAGAGTACATCAAGGCTGTATATTGTCACCCTGCTTATTTAACTTATATGCAGAGTACATCATGAGAAATGCCAGGCTGGAAGAAGCACAAGCTGGAATCAAGATTGCTGGGAGAAATATCAATAACCTCAGACAAACAGATGATACCACCCTTATGGCAGAAAGAGAAGAAAAACTAAAGAGCCTCTTGATGAAAGTGAAAGAGGAGAGTGAAAAAGTTGGCTTAAAATTCAACATTCAGAAAACTAAGATCTTGGCATCTGGTCCCATCACTTCATGGCAAACAGATGGGGAAACAATGGAAACAGTGAGACTTTATTTTCTTGGGCTCTGAAAGCACTGTGGACAGTGACTGCAGCCATGAAATTAAAGACGCTTGCTCCTTGGAAGAAAAGCTATGACAAATCTAGACAGATTATTTAAAAACAGAGGCATCACTTCTCTGATCAAGGCCTGTATAATCAAAGCTGTGGTTTTTCCAGTAGTCATGTATGGATGTGAGAATTGGGCCATTTCTTAATGGCCTGGGACTTAATGGACTGGGCTCCAAAGAATTGATACTTTGGACCTGTGGTGCTGGTGAAGACTCTTAAGAGTCCCTTGGACTGCAAGGAGACCCAACCAGTCAATCGTAAAGGAAAGCAACCCTGAATATTCATTGGAAGGACTGATGCTGAAGCTGAAGCGTCAATACTTTGGCCACCTGTTAGGAAGAACTGACTCATTGGAACAGACCCTGATTCTGGGAAGGGCTGAGGGCAGGAGGAGAAAGGGGATGAGACAGAATGAGATGGTTGGATGGCATCATAGATTCGATGGACATAAGTTTGAGCCAACTCCAGGAGATAGTGAAAGACAGGGAAGCTTGGCGTGCTGCAGTTTATGGGCTCACAAAGAGTGGGACACAATTGATCGACCGAAAAACAATTCTATAACACAGAACCTGCTGCATTTGCACTGAAGGGCCTTCCTATTCTCCAGAGTTCCCTTTTCAACTTTTTTTCCTAAACTCAAGGTATTACATTTTTACTCTCATTGGTTTCCCAGATTTTCTCTCACTGTTTTAATTATGTGTAGTGGAAAAAAATAGACTTTGGCTTCAGACTGAATTGGACTCACTCCCAGCTCTATCACTTTTTTGTCTTCCTTGCTGCACGTGTGTGTGTCTGTGTGTGTGTGTGTGTGTGCACGCATGCACACACACGAGCGCTCGCTCGTATTCCATCTTTGCAACAGCATGGAATGTAGCCCAATCCACCAGGTTACTCTGTCCATGGGATTTTCCTGGAAAAAATATTGGAGTGGGTTGCCATTTCCTTCTCCAAGATATCTTTCTTGCCATATTTAACCGTTAAAATCCTTTTCCTTTTCTCTATTTGCAAGCTTAGTTCAAATAGTATCTCCTTCATGAAGACTTCCTTAAATATTTTTCAACTAAAGAGATTTTGGTGGCATTCAACTCCAATGGTTCATTTTTATGCCTCTTTAATTCTGTTCTCTATAACTTGCTTGTATATGTCTCCAACCAAATTCAAATCCTGGTTTCATATGCTTCTTGCTTTGTCAGCTTGATACAATCACTTATATTCTTAAAGTCTTTATTATCCCAACAATAAAATAGGAAAGGGGAGGAATAATCTATGTATTTCTCATTATTATTTTGCTGATTAAATATGATAAAATATTTTCTGGGTCTAGGAGAATGGCTGGTACACAATATTGCAATATTCACAATAGTTCCCTCACTCTACTGCTTCTACTGAGTATAACTTTCTCACACCAGGAACTGTCACTTTTTTGTGTATTATATAGCAAGCATTTCATCTTATACCTCAGTCTATGTATATATTGCCTATATTGAACTTAGTTGATGGCCACTTTTACCATCATTTGCCAATTTTAGATCACTTGGTAAAGCTGGTGAGAAAAAGCTATTGCTCAGAAGGAAGCAGTAGCTACCTCACATTTTATCAAGACTAAAATATTCTCTCTTTGTCTCTAGACAACTTAATCTTCATTCTTATTCCACCCTTTGTATTTGTTCTCATTTCCATTCAGAAACAAAATAAAAAAAAAAAAACAGAAAATACAGAAACCAAAGAGACCTTTAGTGATTTCAAATATTTATTCAACAGTCATCTGTGCTGAACTTGCTCACCTTCCTGACCTCCCAGATAACCATAAATCTTTCTCTTTAAAAGTATACAATAGATGAGGCCATGATCTAAATCTATTAACAAGTTAACATATCAAAGACTCATTGTTTATAAATGCCTATTCATTGACCTAGGAGTAAAGGTTTTTATCTTTGCCTCAGGAAAAAAAAAAAAAATGCAGTCTTGGCCACAGTAGTCATCTACTCATAGCCTGTGAGATGAGACATTGGAAAAAGGTTTTAGCAGATCACTATACTACACAGAATGCTCTGACTAAAGACCTTCGACAAGGGCCTCTTTCACAGAAGACAGACCAGTCTATGGAATTCACAAATTCCATCATTGATGCATAGCATTTGACCCCCAATTCCAAAAAGAAGCACTAGCTCTTCCTAGATTTTGAGATTCATGATGACAACCTCGTAGTACCAATTAAGCTCAAATGGGTATTTCTTTCAATTCTCCATGATACAACTCACCACAGTAGGGAGAAATTGACTACAGTTGTTTCTTTTTTTAACTGTGCTGGATTCCTTGCTCTGCGTGGGCTTTCTCTGGTTGGGGCGAGTGGGGGCTATCTCTGGTTGCACAGCACAGGCTTCATATTGCGGTGGCTTCCAGTGTGTAGAACACAGGCTCTAGAGCACCTGGGGCTTCACCACATTACGGTGTACGGGCTTAGCTGCCATGCGGCATGTAGAAACTTCCAGAACAGGGATCGAACCCATGTCCCCTGAATTGGCTGCAAATTCTTAACCACTGGAGCACCAGATAAAATCACTCTAGTAATCACCAAAATCACTATAGTATTAAATAAACACTGATGGGATAGCTTTCTAATACATCAGAAGATACGAGCAGTTCTTCCCTCATCTATAACCAACATAATCCTGGAAAAACTATAAAATCAGACATGAATTGGAATCTTGCCCCACAGGATCCTTTGAGGATTTCCAAATAGATCTTGTACAGTTTCTTCCCTCTGTGGGTTATGAATTTTGACTAGTAATTCTGTGTTTATTTTGGGGGTGCTAACAATTGAATTTCACTGCAACTTAAAATGGCTTTAAAAACTATTATATATTTGTGTTCTTTACCTAAGCCATTCCAACCTAGCTATTTAGTGAGAGGTGAAAACATTTTATTGGGAGATCTACTTTGAATGAGGTAAAGCTTAGTAAAGTGTTATTCACTCAGTCATGTCTGACTTTCTGCAATCCCATGGACTGTAGCCCACCAGGCTACTTTGTCCATGGGATTCTCCAGGCAAGAATACTGGAGTGGGTTGCCATTCCCTTCTCCAGGGGATCTTCCTGACCCAGGGATCAAATCCAGGTCTCCCGCCCTGCAGGGAGATATGTTACCATCTGAGCTACCTGGGAAGTCCAGCTCCTTACTAAAAAATGACAGGAAATGTCCTTCAACACACAATACTCTAGAAAAGTGGGAGGAATACACGACATGTAAAAATGCAAATCAACCAAATATCACATACTCTTGACATTCCATACCTTCAAGGACCACTCTTTTCCTCTTAGGCTTTGTGTTCTTTCCCATCAGGTAATTCTAGATTTGTTGTTATTGCTGTTTAGTTGGTAAGTCATGTCTTACTGTTTGCAACCCCATGGACTGCAGCACCATCTCCTGTCCTTCACCATCTCCCAGAATCCTGGATTATCTTCTGTCAACTGATCACTTGCAAGCCTACATTTTAGAAATATCTCTAGCCTAGCTTTAAAACCTTTTAGCTAAAATTTACCCAAACTTTTCAGGTAAAATATTATAAGGGGTTAAGCAATATATCTCACTCCTGTCATTAACAGAACAGCTGCTTTTCCTTTCCAACCACCTCATCAGTGAAATCCAGTGTATAGAAAACAACTCAAAGAAAGCTGAACATCACCGAAAAGGACTATATTAAATACTCAACTCGAACAGAGCCGTTAAAGTAGAAGGAATTGATCCTTGAATACACATTTCACAACTAAAATCACAATACTCATCTGACATCAATTGGAAAGTCACAGCCATCAGAGATTATAAACCCAGGTTGCCCAGAGAACCACAGAGGTCAACAGCTGCCCCAAGATCCTTGGCACAGCAAACAGCTGCACTACGTAGAACAGCTTTCATCAAAGAACAATGGGAAAAGATTCTCCTGTTAAATGCCAGACACTCCTTTGAATGCTTTTGTTCCTTATCTTTCTGGCCATATTTTCCTTTTATTGGTTTAACACTTTTAAAGAATTTCTTTATTAGGCTGCATTGGGGGGGGGGGCTATTCTCTAGTTGCAGTGCACAAACTCTTCATTGCAGTGGCTTCTGTTGGTACAGAGCATGGGCTTTAAGACATGCTGGCTTCCGCAGTTACGGCGTGTGAGCTCAGCAGTTGGCAGTGCATAGGTTTAGTTGCCCCGCAGGATGAGGAATCTTCCCAGACCGGAGATTAAACCCATTTCCCCTGCTTTGCCAGATGGATTCTTAACCACTGGACTATCAGGGAAGTTCTAAGGTTATGCACTTTTGATTTAGCCTATCATGTTTTTCTTACTAAAAATAATAATTTGCCTAACTCTAAGCTTTTATACGCAGTCATCACTCTAAGTGTAACTAACTTCCTTAAGATGTTACTAGTGTAGACAACTTGAAATTTATTAATAATGACTATTTTTGTAAGTAGTAACTAAATGAAGAGAAATATCCCTGACCTAGAAGAAAATAAAAATGGACTTGTGGTGTAATAGTTGAATGATTATCATGACAATTCTGAAAGAAAACATGCTTAAAATTTTACCAAAGTTGACAGTATTTTTATTGTATAACTCCTATGTCTTTAAATATGTGGAAATAAGACTTTTTGATGGTAACCCAGGGCAGAGTTAGATGTTCTGTGCGCCTCTTAGACCTCTGCAGCTGCAGGATTCCCCAAACCCTCAGTAAAACATATCTACTTGTAAAGCATATGAAGGAATAGTGTATTTCCTAGGAAATAGCCTTTTAAGAATATGCATCCCACCACCAGGAACTGAATAATTTGAGGCAATTTTTAAAATGTGTCTTCCACTTTGTTTGATGTGATAAATGACATAACCCAAGTCGGGAGTTGGTGATTGACAGGGAGGCCTGGCATGCCGCGGTTCATGGGGTCACAAAGAGTCAGATACGACTGAGCGACTGAACTGAACTGAAGTCTAGGTGTACAACATAACAGCCTAAATTCCTTAGCCCGAGTAGTTATGGAATATAGTAAAGCCCCATACTTATTTTTGTCCAGCCAGCATCACTGCTAACACTTCATATACCAGATTAAAGATCAACTGTGGCTTGATTAGGGAGGCGTTTATTAAATGCAATCAGAAGGGCTTGCATTGCCTTGGCTTTGTGGCAGTGGATGCTACTTGCAATGCAGTGTTTCACGAAGTTTAACTTACCAGTGCCATTAACTGCACATTTCAATAACACTGAAAGAGAAGAAAGGAGTGTAAGATTTGCTCACTAAGCCCTGGATACTAGATAATCATTTATTCAGCAACATACTGTGTGTGCCCCTAAAACACAAATCCTATTATCAAAATATTCACTTGAGTAAGGGAGGTAAGACACACAGACAAATAAAACATGACATAAGTTTCACGACAGTGGTCATAGAAAATTATTTTGGGCTCTTAGAGTTGCACTATGGTAACAGTAAGATGCAATTTGCAAAAAACCCCATCAAATCCACTATTTAATTTTGATCACAGCATATATTAAAAATGAGAAAAATAAAGCTTAAAAAATAATGACAAGTACAATTGTCAATTACAAGTACAATTACCTATGCAACTAATAGGTAAGCTATGTGACAGGTCCAATCATTCCACTCAACAGTGAACAATTCCAGGAATAAAATTCAGCCCAGATGCTACGATTTTTCCCTAGATGTATTATTTCGCACTCTACATATCATGCTAGAATAAGGCTATTCAGCTGAACTAAACAGTGTGTTTAGTAAAATAGCTGATAGTATTTGGTTGTTCTAGAATGTGAAACAAGATAATTAAAGGCAAATAAGTGTGTCCAATAAATTACATAAGATTTGAGGGAAGGAGAACTACTGATATATTTGCTGTGGTTTGTAATATCTGCAAATAATGAATGTGGCAAGAGGCAATGAAATGTATGAATATTTTGACAAAGTTAGTTCTGATTAGCTCATTTAAAAATGTGGTTAAAAGGCTTTTGAGTCTCTACTAACAAATGTTATACTATTGCACAACCATAATTTAACTTTCTCTTTGTTAAAACACCAGATGGGTCTTTGAATATTTAGTCTTTTCCTTAAAATATAGACTAAATCTTTATTTATATTGTGGGTCATCTGTCCACTTAGCAAAGGTCCTGTCATGCTCATGCTTAGTCACTCAGTCATGTCTGACTCTGTGAGACCCCATGGACTGTAGCCCACCAGGCTCCTCTGTCCATGGGATTCTCCAGGCAAGAATACTGGAGTGGATAGCCACTGCCTTCTCCAGGGGATCTTCCCAACCTAGGGATCGAACCCAGGTCTCCTGCATTGCAGGCGGATTCTTTACCATCTAAGCCACCAGGGAAGCTATGTGCTGTGCTGTGCTGAGTCGCTCAGTCATGCCTGACTCTTTGCGACCCCGTGGACTGTAGTCCACCAGGCTCCTCTGTCCATGGGATTCTCCAGGCAAGAATACTGGTGTGGATTGCCATGCCCTCCTCCAGAGGACCTTTCCAACTCAGGGGTCAAACCCAGGTTTCCTGCATTGCAGGCGGATTCTTTACCATCTAAGCCACCAGGAAAGGCCAAGGGAAGCTATAACAATCTTCAAATCTGCTTTTAAGAAACCATCCCTCCAACACTCTTAATCTTTAAATTTCTAGTATTGCTAATTCTATCTCCAGCTCCCGGAGTAGACAGGCAGCCCAAGACAAGCCAAACAGGCCTAATATGATCTAACGCCACAACTCTTCTTGGAGTCATTAGACGCAAACAAACAAAATGAGAAGGATATAAACTTGCTGAGACCTACCCTACCTTCAGGAGATGACAGCCTATTTGCAAAAGAAGCCAAAAGCGAGAGAAACACAGCTAACAGTTGAAGAGAATCCAAAAAATTAATTTAAGCCACTGGCTCAAGCTTCACTTGAAACCAGCAATGCCGTATCTTTTTAATTATGTGACCCAATAAATTTCCATTTGCTTAAGCCACACTGAGTTAGGGGTTTCTGTCACTTGATCAATGCAGGTATCAATAAAAGTTCAGTGGTATAAATCATCTACAGAAGTCAAATAATGAATTTAATTATTCTCAGTCTTAAAAGAAACTAATAGGAATCTTAAAAGAAATCAACAAGAATTAAACTATTTTCAGTATTTTAAAAATTTTAATGGAGTTGAGCACCGATTTGAAGTAAGTTCACTAAAGCTTAACACCAAGTTCCTTCTGAATTTATCATCTCAATATGAAAACCTGTTATCTTGTTGTACTATGAGTTCTAAACAGAAACAACTGTATATATAAACTTTAATTTAAAATAAGAAAAAAAAAAATGGAGTGCCCATCAAATAAAATATTTAAAAAGAAACTAGTTCAAAACAGAAAAATTTCAAAATCATCTCTTGAGGAGAAAATCGGGAATTATCCCAATACTTTGATATATATTCTACAAAACAATTCACACCTTTAATATATAAGCAATTTTTGACTTTCTATTCTGAGGCTGTTCAGCTGCCAGTGACATCAAATAGTCTAGGCTAATAGCACCACCTAGTGTCCTGAACTTGTCACTATCTGAGACTCATTGTCTCCTACTTCCCTTGGCAGCAAAAGGAACAGAGGCTAGCCTCCTACTATTTTTTCTGTATATAATAATAATTTCAAAATCTATTCCTATATTTCCTTCAAATAACTTGTGCTTTGTTATTGCATGCCTTAAGTTTGGCATGCCCTTTATTATTTTTAGATAGCAAAAACAAACGTTTTTCACCTTAAGGAATTAAATTTCCTTAAAATTATGTTCTGCTATATTTATTTTAAAACATTGTTTTATTAGTATGCTTAATAGACAATAAAACTAGAATCATTCCCTGTTCTCAGATACCTAACACTCCAATATTAAATGACTTGTATACTATAACATTCTTATGCTATCTTCCAAACATAGGACCCTAAATTCAGAAAAATAAAATTAAGTTTTTTACAGCCCAAATTGTGTGCTGTTCCTTAGCAAAATATCAAAAGTTGTCTCCTTCAGGATGTAAACCTGAGCATAGCACTGACAAGGAAAGATAATACAATTAGGTATATTACGCTCCATATTACTTTTACCCTTAGCAATATTCCTTGTCTTGAAATACTAGCAATGTCTTTCACAGAGCAAAAGCTTTTCATCTTGATGAGGTCCAATTTATCCATTTTTTTTAAAGATCATGCTTTTGATGTTTTAAGAACTCTCTATGTAATCCAATGAAATCCAATAAAATTTTCTACTATTATTCTATTAGAAGTTTTAAACTAAATTAAAAAATTTTCATTTTAGAGTTACATATTCTTTCTCTGATGCTCTTTCTTTCTTTATGTAGATTTGAGTTTCTCACCTATATTGTTTCTCTTATTTCTGAAGAACTTCTTTTGACATTTCTTGCAATTATAAATAGTCCACTCTTTTTGTATGTGTGGTTTCTGATGGGAAGTCTGACATAATTCTTATCTTTGTTCCTCAATAGGTAAGGATTTTTTTTCCTCCTGTCTGATTTCTTTAGAGATTTTTTTTGTCTTTGATTTTCTGCAATTTGAATATAATATGTCTAGTGTTTAGCTTTGCATCAGTGTTTCTTTTAAAGAATTCCAGATGCAATCCACAAGATGGTAGCAAACATCAATTTTTTAGGCGAGTATGAATCAAGGATCGAAGCAAAAGGAAATAGTGGAATTTACAATAGCACTAGTAAATGAATCTCACCAATCTGGAGGAAAGAACCTTCCTCTGGCTCTCAGCAGCTGGGAAGTCCTGGGGTCAGCTCACCAGAGCCTCAGCGGGAACACCATCCACTCAGTTCAGTTCAGTTCAGTTCGACTGCAGCACGTCAGGCCTCCCTGTCCATCACCAACTCCCAGAGTTTACTCAAACTCATGTCCATCATGTCGGTGATGCCAACCAACCATCTCATCCTCTGTCGTCCCCTTCTCCTCCCGCCTTCAATCCCTCCCAGCATCAGGGTCTTTTCAAATGAGTTAGTTCTTCACATCAGGTAGCCAAAGTATTGGAGTTTCATCTTCAGCATCAGTCCTTCCAATGAACACCCAGGACTGATCTCCTTTAGGATGGACTGGTTGGATTTCCTTGCAGTCCAAGGGGCTCTCAAGAGTCTTCTCCAATACCACAGTTCAAAAGCATCAACTCTTTATCAACACCATCCACTACATGCACACATTCGTAGAGGGAACCTTGCCTTAAGTGTGGATGACTGCCATTTTATACCTTACAGAGCTCTTTGTTCTCAAAGGAGTTCAAAGTGTTCACAGTGCTAGGGAGGTGGAAAACTATCTGGTCCTCCTTTGATTGTCCAGATGAAAGGGGGAAAACAGTAGTCCCAAAACTCTTACTGTTCCTGATCTTTATCTACTCTGGACATCTTTTCCCCTTTCTTGGTGGATGCTTCATGATATTCCCATTCTTTATTGTGTTTAAGTTCATAAGTACAAGCAATGAACACAGTACATCAGGTCACACATCTGGTGTATGTGTCACCAAGACGGTGACCGAATGACACAGTAACATAACCACAGCATTACAACAAGGTACAGAATTTTTAGTAATTATCCTGCTTCAGGTTCTCTGAGCTTCCCAAATATGTCGTTTGGTTTTTGTTATTAATTTTGGAAAATTTTCAGTCATTATTACTTCAAATAGTTGGCGTTAACAGGGATTCCCCTGTAATTAACTCTTTGTTTTTCTCTTGCTGCCTTCAGAATCCTCTATTTTTAACTTTTGCCACTTGTTTTATGTCATAGGGTAGGTCTGTTTGAGTTCATCTTGTCTGGAGCTCTCTGTGCTTTCTGTATCATCATATCTGTTTTCTTCTTTAGGTTAGGGACATTTTCAGCCATAATTTGTTCAAATCCATTTTCAATTCCTCATCTCTTTCTTCTCCTTCTAGAGTCCCTTGTATGCACAGATCAGCACACTTTGTATTATACCCAAAGTCTCTTATATTGCTTTCATTTTTCTTAATTTGATTTTTCTCTCTACTGTTTTAATTGGGTAATTTCCATTACTCTGTTTTTAAGATAACTGATTCTTTATTCTGCATTATTCATTCTGCTGTTCTTTGCCTTTAGTTCTGCTTTCATCTCAGCAGATGAATTTCCTAATTTTTCTTGTGTCTGCTTTATAGTTTGTAGTTCCTTCTTACAGTAATCTGCATTTCTGTTCACAGCATTTTTTCATTCCTTAAGTATTTTCATTACCTCCTTTTTGAACTTGGTTTCAAACTCATTATCTATAAAATGTTACAGAAAAACCCAAATGAACTTTTTGACTATCCCAATATTATACAGAAGAGGTCTGTTTCATTATTTGTTCCATCAGGGTAATTCTCATAGTCTTTTAACTGGGAATGGTTCCTTTGAGCCTGCATTATGTGTATATTCCTCTTATTTTTTGAGTTGGGAGAAACAATTATCTACTGTATAGTCCTGGAGAGCTATTTATATGCAGGACTTTCCTAATACATGGCTTGACCCCCTCACTCCCTAAGTAGAATCCCTGAGCCCAAGATATCCTCCTCTTCTGTGTCTCCTGCTAAAGGGGTCAGCCCCGACCTGATCACTCCTCACAATTCCTGAGTCTGTGTGTATCTTTCTTTACAGCCTTGGGCTGTAGAACAAGTGTTCAGCTTGTCCTCAAGTGAATTTAGCTAGAGTTCCTTTATATTTTTTGTAATTTTGATGTTTTTGTGAGCGTTCTCCCACTCTGCCATCTTGATCTCCTCTACCCTGAGATCCTCTTAATTGCCATTAACAAGAATTTCAGCCTCTTCAATCCCAGAATCAAGGTAAGCAGTGACAGGGAAGAGCAGGGGAGGGTGGGCTTCTCTGTCTGCACTTCTAACAAAGGATCCCAGACCCAAACCCAAAAGACCTTTCTAGTCACCATCATCCTCACTTTATCCACCCTCCTGGCCACGCATCTTGAGAGGTTGTCTGTGTTTGCTCTGTCTAGTTCCTTACCTCTCATCTCTCCATCGAAACTACTCTCTGAGCCTCACTATTAAATCCATTCAACTCTGTTAGTGCTTGGTCTTTCAGCATCATCAGACGCTACCACCCACTTCCTCCCTCCAGAATGCTCTCTGCCCACATTAGTCGGGGTGGCAGGCTGTGCTGGGGTAACTGTGCTCAGTTGTCAGGGCCTGAGCAGTTCCTACCAAGGGGGCAGAGTCCTACCACTACACGGGAGGGCACATGGGACTGCTGGCAAAGGCGGCGATGACCACCATCTTCTCCTTGGCTCCGTGGGCCCACTTGCCTTGTTTTCCTCACATCTGCCTTGGTCCTCCTGGGCTTCTCTACTTCCCTGGGCTACTTCTCTATCAGCCCACACTCTGTGTTCCCCAAGGTAGTGTCTTCTTGTCTCCCTCTTCCAACTTCACTGGATCACCTCATGTGGGACCATAGTTTCTTGAAGCTCTTAAAATTCCAGCACTGGCCCCACACACCTGACAGCCTCCTGGGCTTCCTTGCAGGTCCCTCTAGCTGGTCCCAACCACGGCCTGCCTCCCACAGAAGCTCGGTGGCAGAGCTGGACTCTACCCTCTTGCTTCTTTCCCTGTCTGAGGGCCTGAAGTCCTTCATGTGGGTGGTGTCTCTGGGCTGGAGCTGAGGACAGAGAGGCCAGGCAGTCCAGTTGTGCAGCTGCAGACTCTCTCTGCTCCCCTAGGACATCCTGACCAGTCACCCCTTCACCAAGTTCTCCAACTGGAGCAGCAGCAGCACCTTCTTCCACGTCACCACGGGGAACCTGGTACATGGGAGCAAACTCCTCTGTGAAACACCTCTGGTGAGAGCACTTCCTTCAGGCCTGGGGGCTCCCTAGCCCCGCTTGCAGCTTCAGCCATCCTCCCAGCCCCCACATCACAGAAGTGTGCAGCCTAGCCTGTAGTCAGGATCAATTGGAGCTAAGGTTAGGTCAGGTTAGGTCTGGGGTAGGGGCTTAATCTTGAGCTGAGGAACACATCGCCCCCTCAGTAACTATGTCCCAGTGCCTTTAATATTTAGAGACTGAGCCTTTGGTCTTCGAGGTCAATTACAGAGCCATTAGCAATGAGACCTCCTGGACTGAGCTCAGTTGGTACAGCCTTTACGATCACTCCTGGAGACAGGCATCCAGGATTTGAGGGACCCACAAACTAGTACCTTAATGTGGGGTCACAACAACTTAAAATCCTAGAATATGGGTGGATGAATCCATACCTTCAGCTGTCTGGCTGAGGAGGCTGAGCCCGAGCGGGGCAGGATTTGTCTTTGTCCAAGCTTCTGTCCACTGCAGTTTCCTGGGAGCTGTCTGTGCTCTGGGTCTGAGTGGACAGCCATGTCCTTCTCGGTGCTCTGTTTATCTTCTTGCTGCTGTTTTCAGGGCTACAAGATGGATGACCTCCCGACTCCCTACATTAGCCAGATGCTCACAGCCATGAGCAAACAGTGAGGCTCCAGGAGTGGCGAGTGACCAGGGGGAAGGCGGCTCTGGCCCCGTGCCTACTCTCTGGGCAGCAGCTGGCTCAGGACCATCAGCGCCCTCCGCAGCCGAGGGAAGACCTTGACTACCCAGGCAGGGAGGTTGGGCTGGCTGGCCACCACTGATGGCACCACCGTGGCCTCTGACCCTTCTTCCAGGGAGGCGGCCCTGCCAGGAGGCAGAACTCCCTCCATCCACCCTGAAGCACCTGGTTGGTTCTACTCCTGGCTTGCTGTGACCTTGCCACTCTAAGAGCCTGGGCTCCTCAGATGTCATTTGTAACTAGACTAGTTCTACCATGGGACCTCTTTTGACTTTCTGTGCACAGCCTGGAAATGTAACCAAGAGGACAACCTAGTTCTCCATGCTGGGAACAATCAAACCAAGATTATCCTGAAATCTAAGGGACTGGGTTAATTCCCCAAACTCCAGGAGCCTCAGCTGGTGTGAGGGAGACAGAACACTTTTATATATAACAGTGAATGCTGAGCCACTGCTCAGATCTCCCCTGATGACTTCAGACATAAAGCCTGTGTTTATCGTCTGGCCCTGTAGTGTCTTTGCTGGTGGGAAGGGGGACAGGGTATTGTGTGGGGCCAGGACAGGGTCCTGTTGGTGAGTGATCTATATAAGCATCTCTGTGTTCTGCAAGTGCAGGGTCAAGCTAGTCTGGGATTGGGGGTTGGGGAGCCTAAGCCCACAGTGTGCTTGAAAGGGGCTTAAAGGGATGGGCTGGGACCAGGGCAGGATGAGCAGGGCAATGCTGGATGTCATCCTGGAAGGTGGAGACCTACATGTGGTTGGCTGGAGATCCAGAGGGGGAACCAGCTTCTGTGCCTTACCTAGGGCCAGGGGATCCAGAGTGGCACTTGAATCCTGCCAGAAATATCTCCTTGGTCAATCAAGAAACCTCCAAGAACCCCAGAACCTCCAAGAACCGTGCTGCCTGAGGTTAAATCCTTATGTCCAGTGGGAGCCTGTAAAATATTACTTTGTGACCAGGATGGAACAACCAAGTCTGGACATGACCTGGGCAGGTCTTGGGTGGGGTCTTCAGACAAAGAAGGTGTGATGTGGGGTGGGGCATCCCTCTGGGCTGTGGCTAGGCTGAGAGCCTGGGGATGTGGCAGGGGAGAATCCTCTTGCCTCTGGCATGTTAGGGATCTGTCCTCAAGGCCCCTGATACTTCAGCACAGCCAGCCCAGCTCACTTGTCCTCAATGCTCAAGAGTCTGGGGTCGCCTGCCTGTAGGTGACAAACCACTCCACAGGGAGTGCTATTCCTGGTCTCCAGATGCCTGTGTGGGAGCGGGAGAGGCTGTTGCTGAAACAAAGTCCCCAGACCAGACAGCCCTGCTTTCTGGGATGACAATGCGGCCATCTGAGGCAGCCCTGCCCCACCACAGTCAGCCCAGGATAAACCTGAGCCACAGGGAAGGTGCTGTGGTGTCTGCCCCTGCCCATCGCCGCATACACGGGAACATGAGCCCTGGACAAGGAGGGTGAGTAGGTGATGGTCACACAGTGGAACACAACTTCCTGCTTCTGACACTGGGTTCTCAGCTCGAGTTTCCCTTCAAGATCAAAAGACACTGGGGAGGCATGGGATTCTGCCCATCACCCCACTGGGGAATCGGCCAGCAACAAGCTATGAGGAAGCACCCCATGCACACTGTCCGACAGGATGGTGAGTGGGCTGAGAGCTTTGCCCCCGCTCACGCCCATGCCACCTCTTCTTCTCTGACTCTGGACGGCATCACTCTGGAACTCCTCCCTTGACCCTGTCAGCCTGAGTGACCGCAGAGGGCCCCAAAGATTGTATCAATTACCTTCTGAGTTCCTGAGAGGCTGCCTTATTTACAGGCTGATGTTCACCACAGCCACTCCTTCAGAGGGGAATATTATGAAGGGTCAGGATGAGACAGACCCTCCGACACCCGGAGAGAAACCAGCTCCAGCTCCAGGACCACACTCTTTCCCCTCTGCTCATCCCCTGGAGAGGAAAGGTGAGACCAGAGTGGTTTTCCTGAGAGCCTTCCTGGCTCTTCCGCACCCCTTTCCTGACATCTCTCTACCATCAGGTCACCCTGGGCACAGAGAGGGAGAAAAAGGAGAAGGAGGCAAGTTGGGGCTAATTATTCTTTGAAGACAGCCCAAAAGGGGGAGAAGGACATGCTTGATGTGGTGGAAACCATCATAAAAGAGGATTACTGGGGGTAGTCAATGGTGGGGACTTTTCAGGTTATGTTTCAGGAGGAGGCTTCTCCACAGAGGGAACCGTTGGTTCGTTTGCCTCCTAGGTAGGCAATACAGTTTGGAGGGTGGCCTCTCTGTTGGCCTCTGAAGTGGGTGCTTGGATGGGTTCAAAGGCTGGCCCAGTGGGCACTGGTTGTCCATCGTCATCTGTGGGATGCATGGTTGGTGCAGTGGTTTCCTTGACAACCTCTGGTATAATGACTTCAGAGTCTGGATATTTCATTTTGCTCTTGGTTAAAAGTCCAGGGATTTCCACAACTTCCAAAACTTCATCATTGAGGCTTACACTTGGAGTTTCTGTGGGACAGAAAAGAAAACAACACAGATTCTATCCAAGTTGCTTCTCCAATCTTTGCCCGTCATGTGACAGAATCCTAGTCATCTTTAAAATGTCAGCTCCTCACTTACCATTTTAGATTCTTTCTCCCTAGTTCTCCTCCCTACCCAGCCTTTGGGCAGACTTTGCTATGGTCCTCAGTTTATCAAGGTGCTGGAGTTTAAGAGTCTGTTGTGTGAGGTTCTCACTCAAATGGGAGCAGTCAGAAGGGTGAAATCAACATTTGCTTAAAGTTCATGGATTCCATAACCACTGCTTCCAAAGCAGCTTGAATAGAAAAATGAACACACCCTCCATTAAAATGAGAACTTTTTAAGGACAGAGACTTTGTCTTGCTTGCTACCCCAAGTACAGTGCTCACGAGTATCTGTCACACAGTAATTGCTCCGAAAATAGTTTTTTATTTTTTTCAATCTGAACAGTAGAAAAAATAGATGATGGAGACTTTTCTAGTAATGCAGCTAGGAAATGGATTCTTATCAAAGACAAATTAGAAACTGGATACTGTGCAAAACCAAGAAGACATCTCAAATTTATCTAAGACTTTACAATATAATGAGGAAAAGTAGAGCCAAAATCTAGAAGAGAGTGAAAATCCAAAGAAGTCAGTCCAGAATCCAGTTATTTTTGCCCTGAGTGTAATTTCACTCTTGAAGAAACAGCTACGCACATTAGCTTCATTTTTTTGTCAGCTTCATAGAAAGAAGGGGATTTTTATTGCACTTGAATTGAATTTGTAATTCAGTTCCATGATATCTAATATCTACAGTATTAAGTTTTTATACAGTATTAAGTTTTAAAATTCATTTATGTGTTATATTGCTCCATTTATCCAGGTCTTCTTTTTCCTCATTAAACTTTTTATAATTTACAACGAACAATCATCTATCTTTGTAAGAGCTTACAATAATTTCCTAAAATTCCTAGTTAATGTTTTATGCTGTTATCAGTTCAATTTCAGTTGCTAGACTGTGTCCAACTCTTTGCAACCCCATGGACTGTAGCACACCAGGCTTCCCTGTCCATCACCAATTTCTGGAGCTTGCACAAATCCATGTCCATTGAGTCCGTGATGCCATCCAACCATCTCATCCTCTGTCGTCCCCTTCTCCTGCCTTCAATCTTTCCCAGCATCAGGGTATTTTCGAATGAGTCAGTTTTTCACATCAGGTGGCCAAGGTATTGGAACTTCAGCCTCAGCATCAGTCCTTCTAATGAATATTCAGGACTGATTTCCTTTAGGATTGACTGGTTTGATCTCCTTACAGTCCAAGGGACTCTCAAGAGTCTTATCTAACACCATGGTTCAAAACCATCAACTCTTCGGTGCTCAGCTTTCTTAGTGGTCCATCTCTCACATCTATGTGTGACTAATGGAAAAACCATAGTTTTGACTAGACAGACCTTTATTAGCATTTATAACTTTGCTGTTATAAGTGATGCTATTTCCATTTTTAAAGTTTCTAATTATTCAGTGATAATATATCAACACATAATTGGTTTTTCTGTATATTGATCTTATATCCTGAGGCATTGCTTAAGTCACCAGTTGTAGTAGATTTGTTGTTTGAGTCCTTAGAATTTTTTAATGTAAATAATCATATCTTTGAATCAGGAGTTTCATTTCTTCCTTTATGCCTGTTGTTTATCTTACTAAACTGGCCAGGATCTCCAGTAAAATGCCAAACAGCACTAGGAAAAGAGAGATCCTCACTTTATTTCTGATCTCAGAGAGAAAATGCTGTTTCACCATTAAAAACGATGTTGGTTGGAGGTTTTTTGTGTAAATATCTCTCATTTGATTGAGTAACTTTCATTCCAGGTCTAGTTTTCTCGGAGATTTGAACACAGTGGATTTTGTCAAATATGCTTTTTCTATTTCATTAATATGGTAGATTAATCTGATTAATTCTCAAACGATAAATTCATCTTACACTGCTGGTATAAACCTCACTTGCTCCCGATATTTTATCCTTTTTCCTACTGATGGATTCAATGTGTTAATGTTTTGTTCAGGATTTTTATGTCTAAGCTCATGAAGGATATTCATTTATGAATTTAGTTATTGTACTCTCTTTGTCAGACATTTTTTATATGAGATTATTGCTGGCCTCAAAGAATCAGCCCCTCTTTTTTTCAGAGTTGGTATAAAATTGGTATTATTTATCAAATATTTGATTAGCCAATGTAACTTGTTGGGCCTGGACTTTCCTTTGTGGTAGATTTTTGATTCACAGATTTGATTCTGATAGTCAGTGAGTTACTACAAATTTCAGCTTCTTTCAGTTCTAATAAGCTGTACCTTTCAAGGAAGTTGTCTACTTCATTTAACTTGTCAAATTTAATGGTTTAAAATGTTTATAATTTTTCTGTAGTCCCTCTTTCATTAATCATTCATCATACTGTAAATCAATTTCTCTTATCAAGAATTTATCAATTCTATTAATCTTTCCTAAGAACAAACTTTCACTTTGAAAAGATTTTTCTGTTGTTTCATCTTTTCTATTCCATTGCTCCTATCTATATTATTTCCTTCCTTTTACTTGGAAAAAAATTTACTTAGCTTTTTAAGATTGGTTACATATTGATCAAGTTTCTACTTTAACAATCTTTATTCTAACATTTAAAGTTACAAATTTCCCTCTAGGTTCAGCTTTATGCTGTACCCCACAAATTTTGCCATTATATAGGCATTATCCTTTAAAAATATTTTCCAGTTTCCATTGTGATTAGTCCCTTTATCAATGAACTGTTTAGAGATGCATTAATTTCAAGTATTTAGAGGACTATCTAGATATTTTATTGTTTCTAACTTAATTCCTTTTGTGATCACAGAACAAAGTGTGTGATTTTGATCTTTTGAAATTTACTGATGACAGTTTATTACATTTTCTTATTTTTGGCATCCCTAATTATTGTAATTTTAGTCATTTTTACTACTTTTGTTTTTTTAATTTTCATACTTCCTTTATAAGTGACCCATCTCCTACCTTTATTATATATGTACTTTTTCCAGTGAGATTTATACTTGCATGCTTCCTTATTATCAGCTAGTGCCATTTCTTTTCAACTTAAAGAACTCCCTTTAACATTTCTTATAGAACTGGTTTAGTGGTGATAAACCTCGTCTAGCTTTTGTTTATCTGGGAAACTCTTGATCTCTCCGTCAACTCTTGATGGGTAGAGAATTCCTGGTTGATCATATTCAAGACCATTAATTTTAACTCTTTATCAAGTAGGCTTCTTATCTTGATTTCTTTAGTTCTTTTTCTGAGGTTTAGTCTTGTTATTTTATTTCGAACATATTTCTCTCTCCCCTCATTTTGCTTAATTCTCTCTGTATGAGGTAAATCAGCAGACTCTTCTAGATTCATTTTATGGCTAGCAATGTACATTTGAAAATGTTATGTATTCTGTAGTTGTTAAATATATCTTCTGTCAATTAGGTCATGTTCACTGAAAGTATTCAAATATCTTTTCTGATTTTATTTTTTGGGTGTTTAGTTGTTCTTTCAGGTAATGAGAGAAGAATCTAAATCTCTAAGTATGATTTCTCTCTTTCAGCTTTTGTTTTATTTTGAAGCTCTGCTATTAAGTATATATGGTGGCTTCCTGATACATCAACCATTTTATCATTATGAAATCTTTATTTCTAACAATGCTCCATGCTTTGAAGTTTTTTCAGATATTATTTCTGAGGCTTATTGTTTACATGGCATATTATTTTCTATCCTTTTGGTTTTACTCTGTGTTTTTGTATATTAACTATTTCTTTTGTAGACAGCATATGTTTTGGTCCTGCTTCTATCCAGTCTGACAATTTCTACACATGTTTTGAGAATTTGGTTCATTTATATTTAATGTAATTAATAAAATGGCTGAATTTATGACTACCATGTTTCAACTTGTTTTCTATTTGTTTTGTGTATCATTTTGTTTCCTTTGTTTTCTTTTTCCTCAATCCATCTGCTACGAGAGATATTTCCCTGCTGGATTTGAAGAATTAAGATGTCATGCTATGAAAAAGCCTTATGACTAGGGCCTGAAGGTAGTCTCTAGGATCTTAGAGCAAAACTATTCCAGGAATGATTAAGGAGACATGGATGGCTTCAGTCTTGCAATTGTAAGGAACTGAATTATGCCAACAACCCATGAGCTTGGAAGAGGACTCTGGTGTCTCAGATGAGATTGCGGCCCAGGCCAATACCTTGATGTTATCCTCGTGAGACCTCATACAGAGGACTCAGCAAAACTATGCCTAGACTCCTGGTCCAATAAACTGTGAGATGATAAACTTGTGTTTTTTTTGAGCTGCTAGGTCTCAGGTAATTTGTCACATAGCAATTAAAAACTAACCATACAGTAACACAATATTTTCAAAATGAAGCACAAAATTAAATAGGCTAGGGACTTCCCTAGCATGGCTAAGACCCCATGCTTTCAGTGCAGGGGGCCCAGGTTCACTCCCTGGTCAGGGAGCTAGATCCCACATGCTACAACTAGGAGTTTGTGTGCAACAACTAAAAATCCCACATGCCACAACTATGACCTGGTACAGTCAAAAAAATTAAGTACGCTAAAAATAAAAACAAACGGTCTTGGCAACCCATGGGATAATAAGAAACCACCTAACATCTGGAAACTGAAAGAGGGTAGTGACAGAAAAATATGAGAAAAAATACAGACTGAAAATTTATACTTTTACTGATCTAAGAAGTTCAGCAAGATAAACACACTCATATACACTAAGGTAAATCATAATCAAATTACTGAAAACCAGTAATAAAAGAAACAATATTAAAAAGTAGCCAGAGTAAAAGAACATGTTAGAAGTAGAGGAACAATGATAAAAAAAATAGAAGACTTGTTTTTTGGAAGACTTTTCATAAGAAACTACTAGATATAGGAGACAAAAGATTGGACTCTTTTTAAAGGGCTGAAAAATATATCCTAAATCTAGAGAGGTGGCAGCAGCAGGACATGCCCATCTCTGAGGTGGTCGTGGGGCAATGCTTGACACTGCTAGTGTTGGAGGCTACATCCTCCCCACCCTGGCTGGGTCTGGGCTGTGGCTCCTGCTTCTTTCCAGTTTTCCTTGTTCCTTCCCTGATTCTAAACTTAGACCTTTGCCTTGTAGACATCTCTTTGAGGTACTCAAAGAGTATTTCTACACATTTATGCAGATCATGCAAAACTGGATTTTGTAAATGGGCAACTAAAAACTCTCAAAAACAGGAAAAAAAAATCTTAATTTATTTTCTACTCATCTTATTTTCTTCACATTTCAACCTGGTGGGAATTCAGGGTCAAGTAAACTGTGCTTTCCCTAGGGCATTATAATTACTTCCTTCATTCAAATTTAAACAGTATTTTAACTTTCCTTCAAAACTTCTCTTCCATCCATGGTTTTCTCATCATTTTCACATTCTTTTATTTCTTGGTTGGATTACTGTTATGGGCTAAATTGTATACCACACAAATTCATATGTTAAAGCCCTAACCACTAGCACTTCAATATAGGACTAATTTAGGAGATAAATCTTTTAAAGACATGATCAAAATGAGGCCATTATGGTGAGCCTTGATCCAGTCTGGGCAGAAAAGAGAAAATCTGGAGACTCTGAGGACACTGGTGGTCTGTGTGTGCACAGAGGAATCTTGCTGTGAGGACACAGCAAGAAAGTGGCCATCTATAAGCCAAGGAGAGAGGTCCCAGAAGGAAGCAAGCCTGCTGATACACTGATCTTGCACCTCTAGACTCCAGGACTGTAAGAAAAATCAGTTTCTGTTGTTAAAGGCACTCAGTCTGTGGTATTTTTTGGGGGGCAGCCCTAGTTTACTAATATAACTACTAAAAAGCATAAGGCAGTTGGAACTCAGCCTTCAGTCATCTTAAGAGCCAGCAGAGTGATCTTTTTAAAATGCATAAAACTCAGTTACTGGAAATCTCTTTATCTTAAGACATTTGGATCAGCTTGGTTAAACCACTCAATTTTAAAGTAGGAAAGACAATTGCTCTTCAAATTTCTGAACTTGGTTTTCATGGTCCCTATGGATCCATTCCTGCAACTCTAAGTAATGTATGTGTTGAATACTCTGCCAGTTGGTACACAACATCTCATGATCTTTACCATTGTCCACAAGAAATTAAATTAATTCATGATTTTGTGACTGTTTCAACTTTACTTAAGTTTCCACACACTATGGGAGGAAATGGTATCAGGTACTGCACAGCCCTCTGCCTCCTAAATGGGTTTCCCTTTGACATTGCACTGGCTTCCCAAACCAGTAACTCACTGTGTGATTATCCCCACAACCTCCTGAAATATAAACTCTAGCTTCCCTTCCCTTACTGGACCTATCTCACTTACTCAGCCCTTAGTTATCCTGGTGATCAATAAGTTATTCTGCTATTCTTTCCCTTTACACAGAAGTCTAAGCATATTACTCCCTTGCTTGAAACTCATTCTCCATTTCCTGATTGCTTATATGCAGAGTCTAGACTCTAGGCCAAAATTCCAGGATCTCTGCAATTTTCTCCTTCCACCTTCCAACATACATCACAACTGAAGCCACATAGAGCACATTTAGCTGTGATGAACACGGCAGCTTCTCTGTCCTGGAATTAGATGCCTGAACCAAAGATGTCAACTGTTATACCTTCACCTGCTTCCTCACTGCTCTCTGTGGGCCAGAAGCTCTTTTCTCTTGAACCACCCTCCATAGACAGCTTTCAGGTACTTTGGCCTCTCAGAATGCCTGGCACAAAGCTGGTACTCAATAATAATTGTGTGATGAATGAAATATGAACAAGAGAGCAAATATACAGCCACATTCAAAATCTTTCAAGAAATCTCACTGCTTAGAGGATAAAGTCCACAATGAATTTTTATGTCAAGAGCCTCCTAGAATCAGTGCCCAGCCTGTTTCTCCCAACTTCTCACTGGTTCCCACTTCATCATTTTAGATTCCTTAAATTCTTGTCAGAAACATTAAAGGCAGGCCCTGCTTTCTGGAGGCAATGACTTCCTAAAGGCCTCTAACTTTACCTGTGTAACTGGTGATACCGTGGAGGATTTTTTCACTCTGGCTCTCTCTCCTCCTAGAATGAAGCAGAGGGACCATGAGCCTCACAGACCTCTTCCAACGTGAAGATAATACAGGCAGTGGCCAGAAAAGAACATTGCCCAGTCAATTGCTACCCCAAGTGGAGGGTTTGTAGTGTCCCCCTTTAAAAGATAACTCAAATGAGGAAATGATGGGCATGCTGAGACCTAAAGAACCATGGAGTCTCTTTCAGCTAAAATTCTTCTACCAGATGTCCCCTCTTCCACCTGAACCTTGTAATCTTGTAGCATTTCCCCCTCAAGAATTCCCAAATGTCATTTTCTTGGACAGATACAAAGACTATGGTCTGGAAAGAGGCAGTGATTTTCCCCAGGGTCATCCAGCAACTACGGGAAAAGACAGGACTAAAACCCAGGTTTCCTGGAGGGTGAGCTTGCTCTTTACACATCACCCTGCTGTGTCCCATCCTGTGGAAGGTGGGGAGGTGGAGGTACTTATTCTGAACAATCTTCAATCCCTGTCCTCTGCCAACTGATCTGCAAGGGATCTGCAGTAACAGGCTTTGATTAAGCTTTAGTGAGAGTCCTTATCTTTAGGATACGGTCTCATGTTGAGGAGGTAGAAGGGGAGTGAGGAGCTACAGGCAGCATGAGAAGAAACAGGAGGTTTGGAAGAGAAAATCATTAAACCCTGTCTCCCTGAGGATTTGCCACGTGGGACTATGAGAAGAATGTAACTGTTTTTTCTTAAACTTTCATCAAACCATGTATATTTTTATTTAGGGGAAAAAAGCGTTTAAAATTACAAACATGCTTACCAATAAAAATGTAATATGGCAATAATGAAAGCTGCAGAAAGAATATCCATGAAAATCCACATGAACAGATAGAATTTTGGTGTCTGCAAAACAGAAAACACAGTTTTAAGCATTACAGTTGGAGAAGATTGTAGATCATGTGGATCAAGTCCCTTGCTTGAGCGGGAATGGAGAGGGGACACAGCAGGAGGAGGAACCTTGATTCCCGGGACTGAAGTCAAACAGAGAGAATACCTGCTGCTAACCTAACAATCCCCCCTTACATGTGCCCAGGGCTCTACAAGGACTAAAACACTTCACACACTTCATTTCCCTGGACACTCAACAGAGGTCTGAGGGAGTCCTAGAGATACCACATAGCAATTCTTCTCTGGACCCAGGACTACAGCCCAAGGTCCTTGACTTCAGCGCTCTGCGTGTTCATGGCACAGGTTCCCAAGCCTGGCTGTGCATCCAAATCTACCTGAGCTGCAGCCTTTCGTAACACAGCTTCCTGGGCCTCACTAGCGACTCAGGAATCACAATTTCTGCATCTCTAACAAGCTCCCCAGCAACAAGCAGCCAGTCTGTGAACCACCATTTAGGAATCATTCTTCTAAGTCATTGTGCTTCAAATAAGCATGCTGAAATTATAATTCTTAACTAAGACTAGCATGCCTACTTCTTGAGGCTCCTTGACTGAATCACCCATTTTATAGACCTCCATCTCCTAGCTTCTCTTGCATGAGTTTGTAAATTCCCTGGTTTGATCTTCCCTTTCTACTTTCATTATTTCACCTCCAACACTACATGATGGTACAGGGTCTGGCATTTGTTTCTTTCTTATGCCATTTTCCACTCTATCCCAAGGTCTTTTCTTGGGTTGATTAGTAGAAAGAAAGAAAAGAAAGAAATGATAGTAATGATTTTATTATTAGTAATGATAATAATATCATTATTATATTATATAATATATAAACACATATAATATATATAATAAAATAAATATAATAATATATAAAATTATATAATCATTATTATAATTATTATCATAACAATAACATGAATGATGGTGATAATGATGAGAACTAATATTAATGAGCAATTATAGGATCCAAGGAAGTGTTCTAAGCATATTAAGGGTATTTTCACAGCTAATCCTTCAAACAGCACTAGTAGGCAGGTACAGCAGAAGCTTTCAACCAAGTTCCACTAATCTAAGGCTCCTAATGCCCTCTCGGAACCTGACCAATGCCTTGGCCTGCTCCAGGATGCCCACCAGGTAGGCTGCACAATCTAAGAATCAGTTGTTTTTACTGTCCATATGGCTTTAGAACAGCCGCACTTGTTATGATTGTGTGGTGTAATTAAATGTTACTTAGAGCTGTAAAAGCTGAGTAAAAAAACATGGCATTTTCAAAGGATACTAAGTCAATGCTTTTTAAAAGTTGATGATGACAGAAAAAGTCATTAAGAAAAAAATAAACTGCAGGAGTTCCTCGGTGGTGCAGTGAATAAAAATCTGCCTACCAATGCAGGAGATGCAGGAGACACAGGTTCAATCCCTGGGTTGGGAGGAACCCTGGAGGAGGAAATGACAACCCATTTCAGCATTCTTCCCTGGAGAATACCATGGACAGAGGAGCCTGGTGGGTTACAGTCCATAGGGTCACAAAAAGTCAGACACGACTGAGCGTGCACACATTCATTGAAGGGGACATGTGATCAACCCCTCCTCTGGGAAGAGTTCACACGCTGCAGGGCAAACTAAAGACCACGTGCCACAACCACAGAGTGTGCACTTCAGAGCCCGCAGGCCGCAACTTCCGAGCCTGTGCACCTCAACTACCGAAGGCCACGTGCTCTAGGGCCCAAGAGCTACAACTCCCAAGGCCTGCGTGCCCTGGAGCCTATGTTCTGTGACAAGAGAAGACACTGAAATGAGAAGCCTGCTCGTTACAACAAAGAGTAGCTTCTCCTTGCTGCAACTAGAGAAAGCCCGTGCAAAGCAACGAAGGCCCAGTGCAGCCCTAGCTAAACAAGTAAAAATAAACCGCAAATGAATTAGATGTGAGTGATACACTAAGAGACTGGGGGTGTTGGGATTATTATAAAAATCTGGGTGCATTCCTCATTCTCCCAATGACTTTAGGTTTTTGTTGTGCTTTAAGACTCGGACATGACTTAGTGACTGAACAACAACAAAAAAAAGTAAACAAACTTAGAAATCATAGCTGGTTCATTTGGAAGTATATATAAGCAAGTGAATACAGAATTCAATCAGCTAAAATACCCTCAAAGGAAAGACCTTGAGTCTATGTCAAAATGTGAGTGAATATTTTAAAATGTATTAGGTATGTATGCAGTGGATTGCTTATAAAATAATCACAATATTCCTCCCCAAATGCAGGCCTGTATGCAATATGACTTGGTTGTTCCTCTCTATCAAGAGCTAACGTCTGTTGCTACCTGCCCTACCTTGAATCTGGACTGGACTGTGTCATTATCTTTGGTCTGTGGAACATTAGCAAACACCAGATTGGGAGATCCTTAGAAAGGCACATGCACTGGGGCTTGACCTCTCTCACTACTGAGAACCCAGCACCACCAGGCAAACACAAGTAAAGCTAGCCTCCTTGAGGATGAGTGACCAAAGGAAGGGAGACCACAGTCATTCCAGGTAAGACCCTAGACATGTGGATGAGGCCATCCTAGACACCCAGTCCAACCAAACTGGATGAGACCAGAGAAAGCGCTCAGCCATTATGCAGAATGTGACAAACAAGTATTTTAAGCCAGTAAGTATTAGGTAGGTTTTTTCGACATGATCAAATGCAGGCTTAGACCAAAGAAAGTGGGAAAAACCACTACACCAGTCAGGTATGACTTAAATCAAATTCCCTGTTAATACACAGTGGAGGTGATGAATAGATTCAAGGGATTAGATCTAGTAAGCAGAGTGCCTGAAGAACTGTGGGCAGAGGTCCAGAATACTGCACACGAGGCAGTGAACCAAACCATCCCAAAGAAAAAGAAATGCAAGAAGGTAAAATGGTTATCTGATGAGGCTTTACAAACAGCTGAGGAAAGGAGAAATGAAAAACAAGAAAGAAAGGGAAAGGTATACCCATCTAAATGCAGAGTTCCAGAGAATAGCAAGGAGAGACAAGAAGGCCTTCTTCAAAGAACAGCACAAATAAACAGAGGAAAATAACAGGAAGGATAAGATTAGAGATCTCTGCAAGAAAATTGGAAATATCAAAGGAACATTTCATCCAAAGACAGGCACAATAAAGGGCAGAAACGGCAAAGGCCTAATAGAAGCAGAAGAGATCAAGAAGAGATGGAAAGAATACATAGAAGAACTGTACAAAAAAAGATTTTAATGACCCAGATAACCACGATGGTGTAATCAGTCACCCAGAGCTAGATATTCTGGAGTATGAAGTCAAGTGGGCCTTAGGAAGCACTGCTGCCAATAAAGCTAGTGGAGGTGATGGAATTCCAGCAGAGCTACTTAAAATCCTAAAGATGATGCTATTAAAGTGCTGCATTTAATATGCCAGCAAATTTGGGACATGCAGCCATGGCCACAGGGCTGGAAAAGGTCAATCCTCATCCCAGTTCCCAAGAAGGTACTAAAGAATGTTCAAATCACTGGACAACTGCTCTCATCTCCCATGCTAGTAAGGTTATTCTCAAAATCCTCCAAGCTAGGCTTCAGCATTATGTGAAACAAGAACTGCCAGGTGTTCAAGCTGGGTTTAGAAAAGGTAGAGGAACCAGAGATCAAATTGGCAACATTTGCTGGATCACTGAGAAAGCAAGAGAATTGCAGGAAAACACATACCTCCATTTCATCGACTACGCCAAAGCCTTTGTGTATATCATAACAAACTGTGGGACGCTCTTAAAGAAATGGGAATACCAGATCATCTTACCAGTTTCCTGAGAAACCTGTATGCGGGTCAAGAAGAAACAATACCCTGTATGTAACAACTGACTAGTCCAGGATTGAGAAAGGAGTATGACAAGGCTCTTATTGTCATCCAGTTTGTTTAACCTATATGCTGAGCACATCATGCAAAAGGCACCTCTGGATGAGTTACAAGCCAGAATCAAGATTGCTGGGAGAAACAGCAACAACCTCAGATATATGGACGATACTACTCTAATGGCAGAAAGCAAAGAGAAACTAAAGAGCCTCTTGATTAGGGTAAAGGAGGAGAGTGAAAAAGCTGGCTTAAAACTCAACATTCAAAAAACTAAGATCGTGCCATCCAGTCCCATACTTCATGGCAAATAAAAGGGGGAAAAGTGAAAGCAGTGGAGATTTTATTTTCTTGGGCTCCAAAATCACTGTAGCTGGTGAGTGCAGCCATGAAATTAAAAGAAGATTGCTTCTTGGCAGGAAAGCTGTGACAAACCTAGACAGTGTGTTAAAAAGCAAAGACATCACTTTGCAGACAAAGGTATGTATCAGTCAGTTCAGTTCAGTCGCTCAGTAATATCTGACTCTGCGACCCCATGGACTGCAGCACGCCAGGCTTCCCTGTCCATTGCCAACTCCTGGAGCTTACTCAAACTCATGTCCATCAAGTCAGTGATGCCATCCAACCATCTCATCCTCTGTCCTCCCCTTCTCCTCTCACCTTCAATCTTTCCCAGTATCAGGGTCTTTTCCAATGAGTCAGTTCTTTGCATCAGGTGGCCAAAATATCGGAGCTTCAGCTTCAACATCAATCCTTGTAATTCAGGACTGATTTCCTTTAGGATTGACTGGTTCGATCTCCTTGCAGTCCAAGGGACTCTCAAGAGTCTTCTCCAACACCACAGTTCAAAAGCACCAACTCTTCAGCACTCAGCTTTCTTTATAGTCCAACTCTCACATCCATACATGACTACTGGAAAAACCATGCCTTGACTAGACAGACCTTTGTGGGCAAAGTGATGTCTCTGCTTTTTAATATGCTGTCTAGGTTGGTCATAGCTTTTCTTCCAAGGAGCAATAGTCTTTTAATTTCATGTCTGCAGTCACCATCTGCAGTAATTTTGGAACCCCAAAAAGTAAAGCCTGTCACTGTTTCCCCTGTTTCCCCATCTATTTGCCATGAAGTGATGGGACCAGATGCCATGATCTTAGTTTTCTGAATGTTGAGTTTTAAGCCAACTTTTTCACTCTCCTCTTTCTCTTTCATCAAGAGGCTCTTTAGTTCTTCTTTGCTTTCTGCCATTAGGATGGTGTCAACTGCATATCTGAGGTAATTGATATTTCTCCCAGCAATCTTGATTCCAGCTTGTGCTTCATCCAGCCCAGCATTTCTCATGATGTACTCTGCATATAAGTTAAATAAGCAGGGTGACAATATACACCTTGACATACTCCTTTACTGATTTGGAACCAGTCTTCTGTTCCATGTCCAGCTTCTTGACCTGCAAACAGATTTCTCAGGAGGCAGGTGAGGTGGTCTGGTCCTCCCATCTCTTGAAGAATTTTCCATAGTTTGTTGTGATCCACACAGTCAAAGGTCTGTAATCAAAAGTCTGTATAGTCAAGGCTGTGGTCTTTCCAGTAGTCACGTATGGATGTGAGAGCTGAACCATAAAGAAGGCAGAGCACTGAAGAATTGATGCTTTCAAACTGTGGTGTTGGAGAAGATGCTTGAGAGTCCCTTAGAGAACAAGGAGATCAAACCAGTCAATCTTAAAGTAAATCAACCCTGAATATTCATTCGAAGGACTGAGGCTGGCTGAAGCTCTGCTGTGGGCTTCATGACTGAGTCTTTGCAACCCCATGGACTATAGCCTGCCAGGCTCCTCTATCCATGGGAATTCTCCAGGCAAGAATACTGGAGTGGGTTGCCATGCCCTCCTGCAGGGGATTTTCTCAACCTAGGGGTCGAACCCAGGTCTCCCACACTGCAGGCGGATTCTTTCCCATATGAGCCACAAGGGAAGACCTGGATAAAGCTACCTGATGCAAACAACTGACTCACTGGAAAAGACCCTGATGCTGGGAAACACTAAAGGCAGTAGAAGAGGATGACAGATGATGAGATGGTTGGATGGCACCACCAATTCAACAGACATGAACTTGGGCAAACTCCAGGAGATAGTGAGGGACAAGAAAGCCATGGGGCGCTGCAGTCCATGGGGTTATGAAGAGTTGGACAAGACTTTGCAACCGAACAACAACAACAACAAAAATGCTAACAGACCACACATCATTTATTTCACAATTCCTTGTTTTAAATTTTTGAATTAACAGACCATTAAGCAGAGAGGATTATATTGGATAAAAATGCTTCCACTGTAGTACTTTTAATCCTCAATTTACAAATAAGCAAACTGAGGCCAAGACAGGTTAACTAACATTTCCAAGTTCACACAATAGGTGGCCAGGATCTGAACCTGCATATTCTAACTCAGGGTGAGGGTTGCTTAGGAGGGTCCCTGGGATACTGGCTCCACCTTCTTGAACAAACTGACCTTGGGTTCTTTAAAACAAGTCCAGGCCAGGTGTAGAAAGAAGTTTTTGACTTAACGTCTTTTACACTCTGAATTTCGATTCACATGAATTTATTAACAATTCAAATATTAAAATGAAAATTTTACTTAATAAAGTTTTATTTAATATATCCAAAGGGACAACTTTCAGACATTACTGATGTAGGAGGATAGGATTATGGAGGGCTATACTGCTTTCTAACTTATGCATTTTAAAATGATTAATTTTATATACTGAACAAGTTTACTCTGTAATCAATTTTTAAAAATAAAATTGTTAGAAAAGTATATAGTCTAAGCATGAAGGGGGATAGTACAGAGACAGACAAGTGGAGAGGCTTCATCTATGCCAAGGGACCTGCCATCCAAGGTTTCCTTGAGGGTCATCTGCAGAGTGCTGCCCAAGGCACCCAGGGAGAAGGGGTAGGCGGTTTTACACGGCCACCGTAAGACCTCAATGCAGTACTGGCCCTGTGAGATTGTGCGCTTGGCCCCGATCACCTCGCACCTGCTCCTGACTCTGATCAAGTCAGAAACAAGTGCCAGTGAGGCTGGAGCTATGGAGAAAGCAACCTAAAATATTTAAGCTTCTCATTTAGGTGTCTCTGACTAAAACTTTAATGTTCAAGGCAGTTTAGACTTTGGGTTATTACTCTGGATTAGACACTTAATGCTGAGCTAAGGCTTCTTGGTGATCAAAAAGAACTTAAAAATTATCTCAGCGTGACTAGAGAAACTATGGAATCTGAGTGAGATCTTATTCAGGGGTAGGGAAAGACCTAGCTCAGAGAGCAGATTTCTGCTGTGGGCTATTGTGTCTGACTCAGTCATCCTGCTCTATGCTGATAAAAAAAAATACAGGCTCTATAGCACTTAACTGGTTAGCTGGGGCTCTCTTCATAGATAAGTGATGGGATTTAGTTGCACGTGTAAACCAGGTGTTCAGATCCCCATGCCTCTAACCATAAGCAGTAGCTGGATATTCACACTCTCCTTTCCAAAAGTATTTTGCTTAGGACACACAGTGTTCATTTTGGAATCAAGTATACTTGGTTTTCTCTGCAAACCTCATGTCACTATCATTGTTGCTGTGCCTTCAGAAAGGAGGGGTTGCAGCAACAAAACTCTGGAGTCAGACCTCATTCTGAATTTTGCATCATGTGATGATGTCAAGGATCTTAAAAACATCAAATTTCAGTTTTCCCACGGGGATAATCCTAGTGGCTAACCCAGAGGGCTGAATTACGTTATGCATGAAAGACACATTGTGAGGATTCAAAACAGAGTGATTATTATACCAATAATAACAATTTCTGCCTGAAAATCACAGAAGGATCTGGGTAAGAGAATAGAGACTGCCCCCTCTCCAATCTCACATAAGTCTCTGCTCTTAACTAGTTCCCCTGGAGACTGCACAGTGGGCAAGGTAGGGTGGAGAGGGGACAGAGACTCCTATTGTACCAGACTTGGAAGGACAATCTGGGCAACGAGCTCACCATGAAGTAGTAAGGGTGATTTATCTCCCTCAGGACCTGAAGATTGTCTGTGGTCACTGATTGAATCTTGGAGCACCAGGCCAGTGAGAAGAGCCAAGGTTCATTGACGAGGTATAAGTTGATGCTGATGTTAGCCGCTTTATATTCTCTGGGAAGAAAAAAGAACCCACAGGAAATTAAGACTTAATCTCACGCTCATCATCTAAAAGGGAATCGGTCACCAGATTTGTAAAAGGTTTTTGCTTAAATCACAAGAAGCAGTTGGTCATGTGACATCTTATGATACGACATGCTGAATTAGCTCATGTTGCAACGAGGACAAAGGACTAGATTTAATACCTTTGCTCCTGTACCAACAGTAGTATTTTATTTTTCTATTTTCTAAATTTTTATTGAAATATAGTTTATTTACAGTGTTGTGTTAGTTTCAGGTTTATAGCAAAGTGATTAAGTACATACCTATATCTAAATCTATATTCTTTTTAGATACTTTCCAGTGTAGGTAATTATAAGATCTTGAGTATAGTTTCCTGTGCTGTACACAGGTCCTTGTTGGCTAGCTATTTTATATATAGTAGTGTGTTTATTTTAATTCCAAACTTCTAATTTATCCCTCCCCCCTATCTCTTTGGTAACTATAAGCTTGTTCTCTATGTTAACAGTAATAGTAGCATTTTAGTAAATTACGTGCCCTAAGACAAAAAAGGAAGAAAGAAAGGGAGGGAGGGAGGGAGAAGACAGGAAAGCCCTGTTAGAAGGAAAGGGCAGTCCACTGCAGTATTCTTGAGAGCTTGTTTGGAGGTTCTAGCAGGGGAACGCAGCTACTAGTATACCCTTGACGGAAGACTGGCCCTCCTCTATCAGGGATGGTCGTCCTCTTTGACCGAGCGTGCAGCTTCGGGAGGGACGCACATGGAGCGGTGAGGGAGGAAGGGGACACCTGCCTAGCCAGCCAGCTCAGCCAAATCAACCCTGGCGATCAATGGGGTGACAGATGTCGCAACCAGATCGCCCTCACATCCCCACTCCAGTATTCTTGCCTGGAAAGTTTCATGGACAGAGAAGCCTGGCAGGCTACAGTCCATGGGGTTGCAAAGAGCTGGACGTGACTGATGTCATGTAACTATTCCTACAATTTGCACCCGTAAGCTGATATGCTCCAGCTCCAGCACACTATTGTGTAGCAAATGTACTTACTTTCAGCAGAATGCTTAACACCCATTACTCTATCCGCTTTCCTATCAGTCTTCTTTACTTGACTGTAGCAAATTAAAGGCAGAGACTCTGTTACTCACCTCTCTATATCTAGTACCTGATTCATAACAGTTAACTGAAGGAAAAAAGAAATGAATACCAATCTGGTAAATATTTATACTTCAAATATAAAGAATTTTTTAAAGCACTCAGTAGGGAAAATGGAACCCAAATTTCCCTATGCACTGCATGCTAAGTCACTTCAGTCATGTCCAACTCTTTACAACCCCATGGACTAATAGCACACCAGGCTCCTCTGTCCATGGGATTTTCCAGGCAAGAATTCTGGAGTGGGTTGCCATTTCCTTTTCCAGGAGATCTTCCCAACCCAGGCATCAAACCCACATCTTTTATGTCTCCTGCACTGGCAGTTGTATTCTTCACCACTAGCACCACCTGCATGTCAGTGGATATTTGTGCACTGTCTATAGAGACAGAAAGTAAGTAAAGCATCTAGTAATTCTAATCAAGTTGTCACTTTCAGGGAAAACTTCTCACAAAATATACCACGTAAATCCCTTCAGAAAATTTGTTTTAACCCTGAGATGACATAGCATATTGGAAACAGCTGTGTGCAGTCTGCATTTGAATCTAGCTTTGTCTTGTACTAGCTTCGCAGGCTGTTAGGCTCAGTATATAAACTGTAAGATAAAAATAATACTACCAATTTCACAGTAGTGCTTGCGATTAGTTACCCAATATGCTAAAACTGTCTCTAAGACAATTCTTCAGATCACCAGAAGATTAGGAAACAGAAATAAGGAAACAGTAGCAAAACTTTTTGAAGCCAGCACACAAAAACCATTCACAACTTCTATATATTAATAATGAGCCTATAGAAACTGAAACACAACATACCATTAACAATTACCCCAAAGAAATATAAATACATAGGTATTAACAAGCATAGGATCTGTAAGCCCAAAACTACAAAGTATTGATGAAGATAATCAAAGAATATTTTAAAAGTGAAGAGACACATGTATTTATGAATTGGAAAAGTCAACATCATAAAGATGTCAATTCTCCTCAAACTGATCTGTAGGTTAATGTAATTCTTATCAAAATACCACCAAGTTTTCCTTGGTTTGTTTTGTTTGTTTTTTCTGTACAATTAACCTGTGCATGGCTGTAGCCTGCCAAGCTCCTCTGTCCTAACTGATTCTAAAATGTATGCCAAAAGGCTTGGTCCCAAATTAACTAAAATTATATTGAAAAAGAAGAATAAAGTGAGAGAGAATCACTGCACCCAGTATTAAGGCATATTGTATAGCTACAGTAATCAAATCAATGTGGTATTAGGGAAGGAACAGACATATGGAACAGTGGAACATAATTTTAAACCCAGAAATAGACCCACACAAATGTCAAAATGATTTTTTACAAAGGTCCAAAAGAAATGTAATGGGATAAGAAGTTTTTTCAACAAACTGGACTAGAGCAATTGGCCAAAAACATACAAGCATAGGCAAAAAGAAAAAGAAAAAAACATAAAATTTCAACCTAATACCACACACTTAATATAAAAATTGACTCAAATGGATCATAGACAAATACATAATGTAAACTATAAACCTTTCAGGAAAAATTGAGACCTGTGGGCTAGACAAAGAACTCTTAGACTTGACAGTAAAAGGGAAAACTGTTAGACCTAATCAAAATTTTAAAACTCTTGTTCTGTGGAATACTATGTAGGAGATGCTACAGAAATAGACTGGGACAAAATATATGCAACAAAATATCCAACAAAGGATTATATCTATAATACAGAAAGAACTCTCAAAATTCAACAATAAAATTCAGTTAAGAATGATAAGACATTTCATTGAAGAGGACAGACCAAGGCAACTAAGAACATAGTAGGACGTTAAGTATCATTACCCACCAGAGAATGAAATTAAAACCACAGTGGGATATCACTACACACCTATAGAAGGGCTACAGTAAAAATGACAATGGCTGGAGTAGGAAATGGCAACCCACTCCAGTATTCTTGCCTGGAAAATTCAAAATTCCATGGACAGAGGAGCCTGGCAGGCTACAGTCCATGGGGTCACAAGAGTGGGACTCAACTGACTTTCACTTTCAAAAGAAAAAATGAGAAAGAAAAAAAAAAATCACCAGCTAACAGTCACATATTTGATACTGTTATTTGATACTGTTTTGATTTCTGGAGAAGATCAGATTTTTTTAGTACTCATGTATAGGTTTTCTCTTTTTCTTTAGTATTAAAGGACAAAGTTGAAAGAGTATTCTATATATCTATGAAAATTAAAGTGCACATCAAATGTATATCCGATCACACAAGGATTGATTTATTAATACTTGTACAGCCTTGTGAAAAGTGCATGATGCACCAGGTTCATTGGGGGCACATTCATTCTCACAGAAAAGAGCAGCATTTCAGGGTCAGGAACCATGGCAAAAACCACCAGATGATCCAGCAATCCTACTCCTAGGCATATACCCTTAGGAAACCAAAATTGAAAAAGACACATGTATCCCATTGCTCATTGCAGCACTATTTACAATAGCTATAACATGGAAGCATGTCCATGCCCATGGATGTCCATCCATCGGCAGATGAATGGATAAAGAAGTTTTGCTACATATACACAATGGAATAGCTCAGCCATAAAAAGGAATGCATTTGAGTCAGTTCTGATGAGGAGGATGAACCTAGAGCCTATTATACAGAGTGAAGTGAGTCAGGAAGAGAAAGATGAATATCGTGTTCTGACACACATATTCAAAACCTAGAAGAATGGTGGTGAAGAACTTACTTACAGGGCAGCAGTGGAGAAACAGACGTAGAGAATAGACTTACGGACAAGGGGAGAGGGGAGGAGACAGTGAGACGCGTGGAAAGAGTAACATGGAAACTTACATTACCACATGTAAAATAGAGAGCCAAGAGGAATTTGTTGTATGGCTCAGGAAACTCAAAACAGGGGCCCTGTATCAGCCTAGAGGGGTGGGAGGGGGAGGGAGATGGGAGGGAGGTTCAAAAGGGAGGGGATACATGTATACCTACGGTTGATTCATGTAGAAGTTTGACAGAAAACAATAAAATTCTGTAAAGCAATTATCCTTCAATAAAAAGTAAAGGGAAAACAGACAAAACTATTACTTACAAAATGTTAAATTTAAAATATTGAAAACTTTAATTTTCATATCAGATATTTCAATATCCATAAAGCAATTAAATCGCAAAATAATTTCTATTCGGTGTTGGTGCATTAAATGGGCTAGCACTGATTTGAGATAATAGAATAAACTGAACTATGGACTAATATATATAAATAAATCCCAGGGTAGGTTAAAAAAATAATTTGGAAACCAATTATGTTCAAAATCTAAAAATAAATGGAAATATATGACTTAAAAAGACACAAAACCAAAGTCTCCATGCCTTGCAGACTGCTGATTAGAAGCTTCAGGGATTTTCACAACATAAATCTTTGTTTTGTGTGCTGTTTATTCAAACAAATTAATTCAACAACGTGCAATAAAAATTTTCTCAAAGCAAAAACAAAAAAATAAATGACAATGGCAAAAACTGGTAAGGACAGAGAGGCTCTGAATGATCATACAATGCTGGTGGGATGTAAAGAGGTACAGGACCTCTGAAAATGTTTGAAAGTGTCTTACAAACTAAATAAAATTTACAGTTTCTTATAAAACTTTGAAAACTACTATACCCCAGCAATTGTATGCTTGCCATTAATCCATTAATCCATTCTTGCCATTAATTCTAACCATTAATCCCATAGAAGTAACAATTTATATTCATGGCAAACAATTCTCAGAAGATAGCAGAAAAAGAACCCCCAGGAACCTGATCTCATCCTGGACAATTACACTGGCGAATCTGTCTAATGTAACTATTAATATTTTTATTCTATGGAGTCTATTGAAGTCTTACAACTTTCAGGGAAGCTCTAGATGTCCATAGTTAATAAGTTATAGCTCAGTTCAGTTTAGTCACTCGGTCATGTCCGACTCTTTGCAGACCCATGAACCTCAGCCTGCCAGGCCTCCCTGTCCATTACCAACTCCTGGAGTTTACTCAAACTCAGGTCCATCAAGTCAGTGATGCCATCCAACCATCTCATCCTCTGTCTTCCCCTTCTCCTCCTGCCCTCAATCTTTCCCAGCATCAGGGTCTCTTCCAATGAGTCAGCTCTTCGCATCAGGTCGCCAAAGGATTGGAGTTTCAGCTTCAATATCAGTCCTTCAAATGAGCACCAAGAACTGATCTCCTTTAGGATGAACTGGTTGGATCTCCTTGCAGTCCAAGGGACTCTCAAGAGTCTTCTCCAACACCACAGTTCAAAAGCATCAATTCTTCAGTACTCAGCTTTCTTTATAGTCCAACTCTCACATCCATACACGACTACTGAAAAAACCATAGCCTTGACTAGACGGACCTTTGTTGGCAAAGTAATGTCTCTGCTTTTTAATATGCTATCTAGGTTGGTCAAAACCTTCCTTCCAAGGAGTAAGTGTCTTTTAATTTCATGGCTGCAATCACCATCTGCAGTGATTTTGGAGCTCAAAAAAGTAAAGTTAGACACTGTTTCCACTGTTTCCCCATCTATTTGCCATGAAGTGATGGGACCAGATGCCATGATCTTAGTTTTTCTGAATGTTGAGCTTTAAGCCAACTTTTTCACTTTCCTCTTTCACTTTCATCAAGAGGCTTTTTAGTTCTTCTTCACTTTCTGCCATAAGGGTGGTGTCATCTGCATATCTGAAGTTATTGATATTTCTCCCAGCAATCTTGATTCTAGCTTGTGCTTCATCCAGCCCAGCGTTCCTCATGATGTACTCTGGGTATAAATTAAATAAGCAAGGTGACAATATACAGCCTTGACATACTCCTTTTCCTATTTGGAACCAGTTTGTTGTTCCATGTCCAGTTCTAACTGTTGCTCCCTGACCTGCATACAGGTTTCTCAAGAGGCAGGTCAGGTGGTCTGGTATTCCCATCTCTTTCAGAATTTTCCACAGTTTATTGTGATCCACACAGTCAAAGGCTTTGGCATAGTCAATACATATATAAACAGCAATTACATATATGGGGAAAGTTACAAAATGACCACACATGTCCAGGGACAGGCACATTAGAGACCTGAGAAGACCTTAAGTTTATACCCCCAGGCTGACTGTTAGCATAGAGAGAGCCAAAATACAAACAAATAACAAAAAGCAGCAAACCCTGGGGAAAGGGAGAATCTGATTTCAAGAGTTGCCAGATAATTATTTTCAAATGTCCAGTTTTTAAGAAAAATCACAAAGTGTAAAAAGAAACAAGAAAGTACTTTTCATTCAAAGGAAAAACTAAATTTAAAAAAAACTGTCCCTGGAAAAGAGCTGATGGCTGATACACAAAATAAAAACTTTTTAAAAAACCATCCTAAAGATACTCAGAGAACTAAAGAAAGATGTAGATAGAGTTTTTTAAATATATGAAGAAAATGGAAACATTAACAAAGAGACAGAAAACCTAGAAAACCCTAGAGCTGAATTCTAGAGCTGAAAATCACAATAACTGTAATGAAAAACTAACTATTGAGATTCAAAGGCAGATTTGATCAGGCAGAAGAAAGAATGAGTGAACTAGAAGATAGATCAATAGATATTTATGATTCTGAAGAAAAAAGCAAAAAAGATTGAAGAAAAGGGAACAGAGCCTAAGATATCTGTGGGACATCATAAAACAAGTCAATAGGTGTATTTTAAGGTTCCAAAAGAAGGAGAGAGAAAGAGGCAGAGAGAATATTTGAAGAAATAATCACTGAATGCCCAAATTTAACAAAAGATACAGATGTAAATATCCAATGAACTCTAAGTAAGATGAACTCAAAGAGGTACACCCTATGACACACTCTAATCAAACTTTCAAAAGCCAAAGGCAAAGAAAGAATCTTGAAATCACCAAGAGAAGCAACTTGCCACATACAAGGCATCCTCAATAACATTCTCAGACTTCTTGTCAGGCTTTGGCAGACAGTAGGCAGTGGGTTCAAATATTCAAAGTGTTAAAAGAAAAAAACTGTCAACCAAGATTCATAAACCCAGAAAAACCTATCTGTCAAATATAAGAGGTATAATACCAAAGAACAAATCTGAGTCCATATTAGATCTTTTTTTTTTTTTACTTTAATCTGTGTATTCTATGGCTTTTGAGACAAATAAGAATGTTGCCTACAGCCTGAAATGCTCAGGATAGCCCATTCTCAAGGTTCTGATCTCTAAAGGTATAACATTTTCCTACTCATGCAGAGATAAGAAGTTGCAGAACAGAGAATAACATTTGTCTTGTTGGAGATGCACAGGCACAAGGGGAAATTTAAGACATTCCCAGAAAAACTAAAGCTGAAGGAGTCCATGACCACTAAACCAGCCCTGTAGGAAAAACTCAAGAGAATCCTCCAGTTCAGTTCAGTCACTCAGTCATGTCTGACTCTTTGCAACCCCATGGACTGCAGCATGCCAGGCCTCTCTGTCCATCACCAACTCCCGGAGTTTACCCAAACTCATGTCCATTGAGTCAGTGATGCCATCCAACCACCTCATCCTCTGTCGTCCCCTTCTCCTCCCGCCTGCAATCTTTCCCAGCATCAGGGTCTTTTCCAATGAGTCAGTTCTTTGCATCAGGTAGTCAAGGGACAGTAGGTCAAAGTCTTACAGACACATAAAGATCTCAATAAAAGTCAATGGCAAATATAAAAGCTAGTATTATTTTTAACAATTTTGTAACTATAGTTTTTATTTCACACATAATTTAGTAAAAGATCTAAAGGAGAAAGTCAGAATTATTAGTCTAACAGCTAGTAATTTTGTAACTTTGTTTTATCAACTCCACATGTTGTCTTCAGCATAATTTGAGAAACTATTGCATTTATAAGAATCATTAGTTTATCTTTGAGGCACATAGTGTACATAAAGATAAAATTTCCTGACATCAATAAGTGAAATTGGAAGGACTGGAGTTATAAATGAGAAGAGTTATTGCATGTTACTGAATTTAAGCTGGTAAAAATTCAATCACAGAGTCATAACTTTAGGATGGTAACAGTAATTGCCATGGTAACCACAAAAAATTAGGTATAGAATACATAAAAAGGGAAACAAGAAAAGGATTTAAGTATTTTATGACAAAAAAACCCCCAACTAAACATAAAGGAAAACAGTAAAGTAGAAAATAAGGGGAAAATTATAAGGTATATAAAAATAACAAATTAAAACAACTGATAACAGAAACAATATTTACAAAAAAGACAGCAGTAAAAACATGACAATAGTATTCCCTCTTTTCAGTAATTATTGTAAATGTAAATAAATTAAACTCTCCAATCAAACAAAAGATTGGCAGAGTGCATAAAAACTTATGACCCGTCTTTATGCTGTTTACAAGAGGCTCATTTTAGATCCAAAGGCACAAATAGATTGCAAGTGAAAGGACAGAAAAGATATTCCATGCAAACAGTAACTAAAAAGATCACGGGTGGCTATACTAACAACAGACAAAACAGGCACTATGTCAAAAAAGTTTTTATGTGGAAAAGAAAGACATTGTCTATTAATAAAAGGGTCAATATAACAAGAAGATATATTAATTATAAACATTTATCTGCCTAATTACAGGACAGTGAAATTTACAAAGTAAACACTCACAGAACTGAAGCTGTATAATAATTGGAAATTTTAATATCCTACTCTCAGTATGAATAGAACAATCACACAGAAGATAAGTAGGGGAAACAGAGGGCTTAATCAACACAAGAAACTAACTATATCTAAGACACAGAATGCTCAACCCAATAACAGCATACACATTCTTCTCAAGTGCGTATGTGACAATTCCCAATTCAGATATGGTAGACCACAAATTAAGTCTCAACAGATATAAAAATATAAATATCAAAGTAACCTATCCAACTACAACACAATAAAGTTAGAAGTCTAACAAAAGGAAAATCGGAAAATTCACATATTTGTGGGACTTAACACACTTCCTGAGCTTCCCTAGTGGCTCAGATGGTAAAGAACCTGCCTGCAATGCAGGAGACCTGGGTTCGATCCCTGGGCTGGGAACATCCCCAGGAGGAGCGCATGGCAACCAGCTCCAGTAATCTTGCCTGGAGGATCCCATAGACAGGGTCTGGCGGGCTATCGTCCATGGAGTTGCAAAGAGCTGGACATGACTGAGTGACTAAGCACACAATACACTTTCAAGAAACTAATGGATAAAGAAAGAAATCACAAGGGAAATAAGAAAATACATGGAGCCGAATGAAAATGAAAACACCAAAATTCATGGGATGCACCAAAATTCATAGACAGTGCTGGGGGAGGGGGAATTCATAGCTATCAATGCTTACATTAAAAAAATCAGAGGATTCTTGCATCTATGTTCATCAGTAATATTGGCCTGTAATTTTCTTTTCTGTGATATCTCTGCTTCATTTTCCCCCATTTATTTTTATTAGTTGGAGGCTAATTGCTTTACAATATTGTAGTGGTTCTTGTCATACATTGACATGAATCAGCCATGGATTTACATGTATTCTCCATCCCGATCCCCCCTCCCACCTCCCTCTCCACCCAATCCCTCTGGGTCTTCCCAGTGCACCAGCCCAAGCACTTGTCTCATGCATCCAACCTGGGCTGGTGATCTGTTTCACCCTAGATAATATACATGTTTCGATGCTGTTCTCTCGAAACATGCCACCCTCACCTTCTCCCACAGAGTCCAAAAGTCTGTTCTGTACATCTGTGTCTCTTTTTCTGTTTTGCATATAGGGTTTTCATTACCATCTTTCTAAATTCCATATATATGTATTAGTATACTGTATTGGTGTTTATCGTTCTGGCTTACTTCACTCTGCATAATGGGCTCCAGTTTCATCCATCTCATTAGAACTGATTCAAATGAATACACACCTAGGAAACCAGATCTGAAAGAGACACGTGCACCCCAGTGTTCATCGCAGCACTGTTTATAGTAGCCAGGACATGGAAGCAACCTAGATGCCCATCAGCAGATGAATGGATAAGGAAGCTGTGGTACATATACACCATGGAATATTACTCAGCCGTCAAAAAGAATTCATTTGAACCAGTCCTAATGAGATGGATGAAACTGGAGCCCCTTATACAGAGTGAAGTAAGCCAGAAAGATAAAGAACATTACAGCATACTAACACATATATATGGAATTTAGAAAGATGGTAACGATAACCCTATATGCAAAACAGAAAAAGAGACACAGAAATACAGAACAGACTTTTGAACTCTGTGGGAGAAGGTGAGGGTGGGATGTTTCAAAAGAACAGCATGTATACTATCTATGGTGAAACAGATCACCAGCCCAGGTGGGATGCATGAGACAAGTGCTCGGGCCTGGTGCACTGGGAAGACCCAGAGGAATCGGGTGGAGAGGGAGGTGGGAGGGGGATCGGGATGGGGAATAAGTGTAAATCTATGGCTGATTCATATCAATGTATGACAAAACCCACTGAAATGTTGTGAAGTAATTAGCCTCCAACTAATAAAAAAAATTAAAAAAAAAAAAAAAGATATCTCTGCTTTTGATATCAGAGTGATGGCAGCCTGACACAATGAGTTTAGAAGTGTTACTTTCAAACAATATCATCAATGTCACAGAAGAAGGCAGGTGCAAAATTCCTCAACAAAATATGAACAAGCCAAATCCAACAATACATTAAAAGGCTCATATACCATGATCAAGGGGGATATATCCCAGAGTTGCAAGAATTTTTCAATGGTATCAAATATTGTGATATACCACATTAAGAAACTGAAGAATAAAACCCATATGATCATCTCAATAGATGCAGAAAAAGCTTTTGATAAATTTCAACATCCATTGATAAAAACTAAGAAAGTAGGAAAACAGAGAACATACTTCAACATAATAAAGGCCACATGTATGACAAATCCATGACTAACATCATACTCAAAGTTAAAAAGCTGAAAGCACTTCCTCTAAGATCAGATCAGGAATAAGACAAGAAGACCCACTCCCATCACTTTCATTCAACATAGGTTTGGAAGTCCTAGCCACAGCAATTAGAGAAAAAAGAAATAAAATGAATCCAAACTGGAAAAGAATAAGTAAAACTGTCAATGTTTGTAGATGACATATTATCCACAGAAATCCTAAAGACACTACCAGAAAACTACCATAACTCATCAATAAATTCAGGAAAGCTGCAAAATGCAAAATTAATGTATATAAATCCATTGGACTTCTATACGGTAACAACAAAATATCCGAAAGAGAAACTAAAGAACCAATCCCATTTACCACTGTATCAAAAACAATAACATACCTAGAATTAACCTACCTAAGGAGGCAAAAGGCCTGTACTTCAAAAACTGTTAAAATGCTAGTGAAAGAAACTAAAGATGGTACAAAAAGGATGGAAAGATATACTGCGCTCGAATAGAAAAATCAATACTGTTAACAACTTACTGACCACAGACCTATCAATAAGTTTTTTGTTACCCAAATATTACTGACTGGAGATGTATTAATATTCACTTACATAACAAATTGCTGGCCACAGGTGTTAGCTTCTGCAAAATTCCCGTTGTCAATAATTTGTTAAAATGGCCATACTACCCAAGGCAATACACAGATTCAGGGAAATGCCTATCAAATTACCAATGGCACTTTCCACAGAACTAGAACAAAAAATTTAAAAATTTGTACACAAGCACAAAAGACCCCAAAGAGCTAAAACAATCTTAGGAACAAAGGGGCTGGAGGTCACAGTCTCTCACTTCAAACTATACTACAAAGCTCTGTAATCAAAACAGTATAGTATCGGCACAAAAACAGAAGTATAAATAAATGGAACAGGATATAAAGAACAGAAATAAACCCACACATGTATGGTCAATTAATTTACAACAAAGGAGGCAAGACTACATAATGGAGAAAAGGCAGTCTCTTCAATAAGTGGTGCTGGAAAACTAGACAACTAGAAGCAAAATAATGAAACTAGAACACTCTCTAACACCATACACAAAAATAAAATAAAGACCTAAACATAAGATAAGCTACTATAAAAGTGTTAGAAGAATACATAGGTAGGATACTCTCTGACATAAATCACATCTTTTTCAATCCCTCTCCAGGAGTAATGAAAGTAAAAACAAAAATAAACAAATGGAACCCAATTAAACTTAAAAGCTTTTGCACAGCAAAGGGAACCATAAACGAATGAAAGGACAACACACAGAATAGGAGAAAATATTCGCAAATTAAGTGACTGACAGGGATTAAGCTCCAAAATACACAAACAGCTCATGCAGCTCAATAGCAAAAAAGCAGACAATCCAATCAAAAATTGGGCAGCAAATCTAAATAGACATTTTTCCAAAGAAGACAGGCAGATGGCCAAAATGTACATGAAAAGATGCTCAACATCACTAATTATTCAATTCAGTTCAGTCACTCAGTCACGTCCAACTCTTTGTGACCCATGGAATGCAGCATGCCAAGCTTCCCAGGCCATCACCAACTCCTGGAGCTTGCTCAAACTCAAGTCCATCAAGTTGGTGATGCCATCCAACCATCTCATCTGCTGTTGTCCCCCTCTCCTCCTGCCTTCAATCTTTCCCAGCATCAGTGTCTTAACGCAAATAAAAACTACGAGGCATCACTGCACACTAGTCAGAATGGCCATTATCAAAAAATCTACAAACAATAAATGCTGAAGAAGGTGTGGAGAAAAGGGAATCCTCCCACACTCCTGGTGGGAATGTAAATTGGTACAGCCACTGAGGAGAACAGTACGGAGTTTCCTTAGAAAGCTAAAAATATACTTACCATGTGATCCAGCAATCCCATTTGGGCATACACTCAGAGAAAAAATCTAATTCAAAAGATATGTGTACCCAGAGTTCACAGTAGCAATCTTTACAATAGCCAAGACATGGAAGCAAATGTCCACTGACAGATACGTGTATAAAGATTCTATGGGGTGTGTGTGTCACAATGGAATATTACTCAGTCATAAAAAGAATGACATAATGCCATTTGCAGCAATGTGGATGAACCTAGCAATGGTCACATTAAGTAAAGTCAGACAGCAAAAGACAAATATCATATGATATCACTTTTATGGAATCTGAAAAAATGATATAAATAAATCTGTTTACAAAACAGAAACAGACTCACAGACATAAAAAAAAAATTTATGGTTGCCTAAGGGGAAATGGTGGGCGGGATAAATTAAGAGTTTGGGATTAAGATATAAACATTATCAAGTATAAAACAAGAAGGGAACTTTGTATCACACATGAAATTACATTCAAAACTTGTAACGACCTTTAATGGAAAATACTATGAAAAATTAAATATATATACATAAGTATGTGTATATATATATGTATATATATATATGTGAAACAATTTGCTGTACCCCTGAAACTAGCACTACATTGTAAATCAACCATATTTCAATTAAAACTTTTTAAAAAGAAATACTATGGATATAATGTACAATATGAAAAATATAATTAACACTGCTGTATGTTATATGTGAAAGCTGTTAAGTGAGGAAATCCTAAGAGTTCTCATCACAAGGAAAAACCTTCTATTTCTCCAATTATGCATCTGTATGAGATGATGGATATTCATTCAACTTCTTGTGATAATCATTTAATGATGAATGTAAGCAAATTCATTATGTATGCTGTATAACTTAAACTTACAGAGTTATATGCATATTTTAATAAAAGTGGAAGGAAAGAATAATTTTCTTAAAATAGGAAAGATTTCATATCAACAATATAAATTTACAACTTAAGAAACTAAAAAAAGAAGAACAAATTGAGCCCATAGCAAAAGGAAGAAAATAATGAAGACTAGGGAAGACACAAACAAAATAAAGAACAGAAAACCAATAAAGAAAATCAAAGAAACCAAAAGTTAGTTCTCTGAAAACATCAACAAAATGAATAAGCCTTTAGCTAGAGGTACTACGATAAAGAGAAGAGACTCAAATTACTGAAATCAGAAATGAAAGTGGGCACATTATTACACAGAAATTTTACAGAAATTATTACACAGAAGTTTTACAGAAATAAAAGGACTACAAGGATATAGCAGTATGACCAATTGTATCTCAACAAATTGGATGGCCAAGGTGAAAAAGACAAATTCTTAAAATCAAGAAACCTACCAAGACTGTATCATGAAGAATTAGGAAATATGAATAGCTATGTAATCAGTAAGGAGATTGAACTATTAACCAAAATTCTTCCAACAAAGAAAAGCCCTGGATCCAACGACTTTGCTGGTGAATTTCATCATACATTTCAAGAAATAAAACCAACCCATTACAGCTGCATCAGAAAACCAGAATCCAACAAGGATGTGCCAGTTTGGAGAAACTGAAACATTCGTGTCCTCCTGTTTTTAGAGATGCTGTGGAAAATAGTATGGTGGTGTCTCAAAAAATTAAAAATAGCATTACTGTATGATTCAGCAATTCCACTTCCTGGTATATGTCCAGAAGAACTGAAAACAGGGCCTTGAAGAGATATTTGTACCTTCATTTTCATAGCAGCTTTATTCATAATAATTAAAACATGAAAGCAACCCAAAGTGAAGTGAAAGTGAAAGTCACTCAGTTGTGTCCAATTCTTTGCAATCCTGGGACTATGCAGTCCATGGAATTCTCCAGGCCAGAATACTGGAGTGGGTCGCCTTTCCATTCTCCAGGGGATCTTCCCAACCCAGGGATCAAACCCAGGTCTCCCACACTGCAGGTGGATTCTTTACCAACTGAGCTATCAGGGAAGTCCATCTATTGATGAGTTGATAAGCAAATAATGGTATACACATCAGTGAATTATTATTCAGTTACAAAGGAATACATTCTTCAATGGATGAATTCAACATGGATGAATCTTGAAGCCTTCATCTTAAGAGATATAAATCAGTCACAGAAAGACAAATACTATATGATTCCACTCATATGAATCAAAATCACAGACAGAAAGTAGAATGGCAGTTTCCAAAGTATGGGGGTGGGGAATGATGGGAGTTCATTGAGTAATGAGAACAGAATTTGAATTTATAAGATGAAAAGTGTCAAGTAGGTGGATGGTGGTGACTGCTGCACAATGTAATGAATGCACATTAAAACCACAGAGTTAGTTGTATATTTAAAAATTACTGCAAAAGTAAATTTTAAGTGCATTGTAACATAATTAAAACAATTTTTATTTTATTTATTTATTTATTTATTTTACTTTACAACATTGTATTGTTTTGCCATACATTGACTTGAATCCGCCATGGATGTACATGTGTTCCCCATCCTGAACCCCCCTCCCACCTCCCTCCCCATCCCATCCCTCTGGGTCATCCCAGTGTACCAGCCCTGAGCACCCTGTCTCATGCATCGAACCTGGACTGGCGATTTGTTTCAGATATGATAATTTACATGTTTCAAAGCCATTCTCCCATATCATCCCACCCGCACCCTCTCCCACAGATGTATAAAACAGATTTTTAAAGAGAGGCAAGGGCTTCCCTGGTGGCTCAGAGATAAAGAATCCAACTGCCAATGCAGGAAACATGGGTTCAATCTCTGGTCCAGGAAGATCCCACATGCCATGGAGCAACTAGGCCCTTGTGCCACAACTATTGAGCTTGTGATATACAGCCCGAGAGCTGCAACTACTGAGAGCATGTGCTATAACTACTGAAGCCCACGCGACCTAGAGCCTATGCTTTGCAACAAGAAAAGCCACCACAATGAGAAGCTTGCACATCGCAATTAGAGAGTAGCCCCTGCTCACTGCAACTACAGAAAAGCCCATGTAGCAACAAAGAACCAGCACAGCCAAAAATAAAAAATAAAGAGAAGAAAGTCTCAATAAGTTATAAAATCTTAGCTAAAAATTATGTTCACATGAAAACCTATGCTGAACAATGAAAAGCTACACACAAATATTCATAAGTTTTATTTATAATAGTTCATAAACTGAAACAACCAGATATGTTTCAGGTGATGAATAATTAAACAAACTAGTACATGCATATAATGGAATATTATTCAGCAATGAAAAAGAACCAGTTATTGATACAAGCAACAATCTTTATGAATCTCAAAGGGAATTATACTGAGTGGAAAAAAGTCAATCATAACAAGTTGCACACTATGATTCTTCTCTATATCTTTCTTAAGAATATAAAATTACAGGTGTAATTATTCACTGAGGAGGTTAGGGTTTGAGCTGAGTTGGATGTGGAAGGAAGGGGAATGTGGTTATCAAAAGGCAACAAAAGGAATACTTCTGGTGATTAAATAGGTTTATATATTGGTTGTGTTATTGGATCCACAAACACACATATGATAAAATGGCAGAAAACTAAATGTTGTACAGTTGCCAAGTTGTGTCTGACTCTTCATGACCCCATGGACTGCAGCATTCTGGGGGTGTCTCAATATAGAGAACTAAATATATTCATACCCAAAAAATGCATAAAAATGAATATAAGTAATGTTGGGGAAATTTGAATAAGACTGATAGATTGCATCAATCTCAAATTCTTGGTTTTGACATCATATTAAAATTCTGCAAGTTTTATCATTGGAGTAAACTGGGTAAAAGGTACACAGGATTACTTTGTATTGCTTCTTAATGCTAACCTGCAACCATCTCAAAATAAAAAGATTAATAAAAAAATATTCTAGATTATTTTTAATGCAATAAAATATACTTTGGGGGTTATAAAATAAAGCATTATTAAAAGTATTATTTATAAGAACAACAGCACAAATGGGAGAGGGTAGTAAATGGACTACCCTACTTCTAAGGACTTAATAATCTACATTTTCTATATTGCTCAGTTCAGTTCAGTCGCTCAGTTGTGTCTGACTTTGCAACTCCATGGACTGCACAGGCTCCCCTGTCATCACCAAATCCTGGAGCTTGCTCAAACTCATGTCCACTGAGTCAGTGTTGTCATACAACCATCTCATCCTCTGTCGTCCCCTTCTCCTCCTGTCTTCAATCTTTCCCAGCATCAGGGTCTTTCCAAATGAGTCACCTCTTCGTATTAGGTGACTGAAGGTTTGGAGTTTCAGCTTTAGCATCAAGTCCTTCCAAAGAATATTCAGGGTTGATATCCTTTACAATTGACTGGTTGGATCTCCTTGTAGTCCAAGGGACTCCCAAGAGTGTTCTCCAACACCACAGTTCCAAAGCATCAATTCTTCAGCACTCAGCCTTCTTTGTGGCCCAACTCTTGCATCCATACGTGACTACTGGAAAAACTGTAGTTTTGACTAGATGGACCTTTGTTGGCAATGTCTCTGCTTTTTAATATGCTGTCTGGGTTGGTCATAGCTTTTCTTCTGAGGAGCAAGCGTCTTTTAATTTCATGGCTCCAGTCACCATCTGCGGTGATCTTGGAGTCCAAGAAAATAAAGTCTATCACTGTTTCAATTGTTTCCCCATTTCTTTGCCATGAAGTGATGGGACTGGATGCCATGATCTTTGTTTTTGAATGTTGAGTTTTAAGCCAGCTTTTCACTCCCCTCTTTCACTTTCAAGAGGCTCTTCCTCTTTGCTTTCTGCCATTAGAGTGTTATCATCTGCATATCTGAGATTATAGATATTTCTCTTAGCAATCTTGATTCAAACTTGTGCTTCATCCAGCCTGGCATTTCACATGATGTACTCTTCATCCAGTTAAATAAGCAGGGTGACAATACACAGCCTTGATGTACTCCTTTCCCAATTTGGAACCAGTCCGTTGTTCCATGTCCAGTTTAAATATTGCTTCTCGACTTTCATGCAGGTTTCTCAGGATGCAAGTAAGGTGGTCTGGTATTCCCATCTCTTTCAGAATTTTCCACAGTTTGTTGTCATCCAAACAATCAAAGATAGAATAATATTAATTCAAGGTGGATTATAATAAATTAGCAATACTTTTTATAATCCCTAAGCAGCCACTAAGAAATAATTCAAAAATGTAAAAAGCCCATAGAAGAGACAGAATCCTAAACAATATTAATTTAAGTAAGAAATTTAAAGATAGGAAGGAAAGGCTGAAATAATCCACCAAGAATAGAGAGCATACATAGAAAAAATGTCATGATGGTAATGTAAATACAATTACATTAGTAAACTAAATATTAACTGACTAATGATTCCCATTAAAAGATTATCCTCAGAAATATAAAAACAATAACCAGTAATATTATGCTTATGAGAGATGTAATTTAAATACTGGGAATTCCCTGGTGATCCAGGACTTAGAGGACTCTGGGCACTCAAGCTGAGGGACTAGGTTCTGTCCTTGGTTCAGGAAATAAAGTCCCACAAGCTGCGTGATAAAAGAACAAAACAAACAAATAAATTAAAATATGCAAAGGAGCTGAAAGAAGGACAAAAACTAACACTAATGATAAGCCAGCATGGCAATATTAATAGAAGTAACCATTAGACAATTATAACCACCGACAATGAGTATTTCATAAAGAAAGGATGAATTCAGCTAGAAGACCTAACAATTTGAAATGTAAATGAACCTAATAAAAGTGTTTATAATATAAGAAGCCAAACAACCCCGCCAATAACAAGAAAACAACAATAAACAGAACTAAAGGGAGAAATACACAATTATAGTTGGAGATATTAACACTCCCTTCTCTATAATTGATAGATGAGGCATATAGAGCCCTCAATTTCTCTCTGACTGAAGAGGCTGCACCCAGAAGAAAGAAGGCAGAAGAATGGTCTAACCTTCTTGTCAACAGGATAGCTACGTCTTTTCTGAATAGAATAATAATATTTGCTAGGTATAGAGAACTTTATGTATAGAACATGTGCCAAAGAAGGGTGAATAATCCTTTAGGAAGGATGAATAATCCTGGTTGAATATTTCTTTATTACATATTTTGTAAATAAATATTGAATGTGAATTTATGAGGCATGGGTCCCTGGATAAGGTCATATAAGTTTACACAACCCTCTGGGAGTACTTAATGGAGATGTTTGATAAATCAAATGCTTCCCTTCTAAGTGAAACAACTCTACAAAAACTAACTTGGAGGCCTTATATATTATTGTGGGCCATAGAGTGTCTAATAAAGGAATACACATGCAAAGCTGAAATCAATGTCTCTGATCTCTTCTTGATTTGTCTAAGCCTATTGATTGCCTCCTTTATGTCTAAAATTGATAATAAAGTTTCATAGTAAGTTCTCTGATATATGTGAGTTTAACAGGCACCCTAATGCTTTGGGTTAACTCAATAGTAAAAGCGGGGGGTGGGGGGGGAATTCAGTATAAAATGTTTCAAAAGACTGTCAGCCAATTTTAACTAATTGCTATTTATAGAATACCACACCCAACAGTGCAAGCACATCATTTTTAGATGGACATGAGAGGTTTGCCAAGATGAAGAATATAGTGAGCTATAAGTTTACATACATTTAATATACCAAAATCATACAGAGTGTTCTCAGGTCACAATGAATTTAAATCAGAAGTCAACACTAAGGGTAGATACAAAATCCTCAAAGTTTTAAAAAGTTAGCAACACACTTCTAAACAATACATGAATCAAGTGGGAAACAAGAAAATTTTTAAATAATTTAAATTAGATTATTAGACAATATGTCAAAATTATTTGTGGAATGCAACTAAACCAAGGTTTAAAGCAATGAGAAATTTAAAGCACTAAATGTTTATGTTAGAAAAGAAGATTCAGAACCACTCATCTAATTTTCTACCTAAAGAACCTAACAAAAGAAGGGTGAAAGTAAACCTAAAGGAAATAGAAGAAAAAATTAAGATAACGACAGTCAATGAAAAAGGAAAGCAGATGTGCAACAGAATAAAGCTAACAAAGCCAACATTTGGTGTTTCGAAATGGTTAGTAAAATTTATAACACCTTAGCAAGATTGACCGAGAAAATAAAAATTTCCAGTCCAAAATATACTGGAACTAGAGGTGTTAGTTGGACAACATTCTGAGTGTACTAAATGTCACTGAACTGTTTACTTTAGAATGCTTAACTTTGTATGAATTTCACCTCACCAAATTAGTTTTTAAAAATAAACAAAATTTAAAGCACTTCAAAATTTTGACATCATAAATCATAGCACATCTTTGTATCCATATAATTTTGGTGAAAGTAATGTATTCAAAGCATTCTCAGCAAAATGTCAGTGTCATAATATCTTGTGATATTTATCAGTGGTCTGATAAAATGAGCACTGACCATAGAGAATGTATTGGAAATGTGACCATAATAACAAGTATTCTGGTCATAAACAGTATAAAGATGACTTAAGGTACAACTCCTTAATTTCTTAAAATTTAGTTGTTCTTGAGGGGAATAACCTGGAATAAAGTTTGGCTCACAAATTATCAAGATCAACCTTGTAGTACAGGTATATGGGAAAAAATCCTTGTTCTTACTAGAATATACGGTTTCCTTTAAAAAAAGGACGGTCCCTTGTTTACGTTGAATTTTCACATAAAACTAGCGTGGTACACTGTACATATTGCTACTCAGTATATATATGCTGTGTTAAACCAAACTGCTTGATTTTCCAATAGAACTCTGTATATGATCCTTCTTAATTCTGATGCTAGTTGAAACTATGCCCATATAATAATGCCAAAGAATAACTGAAGACTTACCAGTGAAAGAATTTGGACTCTGGAGTCTATGAGCCTACATTTAAATCTCAGTGTAGTGCCTTAGTAAACAACTATACTAACTTTGGTGAGTTGACTAACATCTCTGAACTTTTACTCTTTAGAGACAAGTTTTCTCATCTGCAAAATAGGGATGATGGTAATTTTTAGGGCACGGTATGTAAGAACTGCAATGATAAAACACCAAGTAACATCTCTGCTGTTTGCATATTTGCTCAGCATTTTGCTCTGTACATATATGAATTGTCTCACTTAATATTTTAACCATTCCATCAAGTATCTGTGATCCTTAATTTATAAATGCAAACTGGTGGTTAGAAACTTGTCCAAGTCATAAGTGTAATCATCACCTGGCTGATGGGTAGGCCAGAAATAGAAAATGAGCCTGTGGTCTACCAACCACTTCACACACACACACACACACACACACACACACACACACACAAACCCTCAATAAATGGAGATATTATAATTAATTTCAACTACTACAGTAATCTCAATCATGATTATGAAAGAAGGAAATCATCTTAGAGCCATTTCCAATTTGAAAATAAGGGAAATACAAATACAGGCAAAATAGAGAATAAGTTGGGCAAAGAAAAATCTTCTGGTAAGAAATAAAAGAGAAAACATATACAATTTTCTAATGCTAAAATAAAAAAGACAATTTTTTATGATCAATTCCACTGTGGCTAGAAAGGCAGGAAAAACATGAAAAGGGGAAAAGATGGATCAAATAGCCTAGTTTAAGCCATGAAATACAGAAAGGTATTAAGGGGAATTTCACTATCCCAAGGAGATTTTGGATGTACATCTATAACTATATACACATCTATATCTGTATCTGGAATCAAGATAGCCTGGAGAAACATCCATAACCTCAGCTATGCAGATGACACCACCGTTATGGCAGAGAGTGAAGAGGTACTAAAGAGCCTCTTGATGAAAGTGAAAGAGAGGAGTGAAAATGTTGGCTTAAAACTCAACATTCAAAAAATGAAGATCATGGCATCTGGTCCCATCACTTCATGGCAAATAGATGGGGAAACAATGGAAACAGTGACAGACTATTTTCTTGGGTTCTAAAATCACTGAGGATGGTGATTGAAGCCATGAAATTAAAGACGCTTGCTCCTTGGAAGAAAAGCCATGACCAACCTAGACAGCGTACTAAAAAGCAGAGACAGCACTTTGCTGACAAAGGTCCGTCTGGTCGAAGCTCTGGTTTTCCCGTAGTCAGGCATGGATGCAAGAGTCAGACCACAAAGAAGGCTGAGTGCTGAAGAACTGATGTTTTGAAACTGTGGTGCTGGAAAAGACTCTTGAGAGTCCCTTGGACTGCAAGGAGATCAAACCTGTCAATCCTAAAGGAAATCAGTCCTGAATATTCATTGGAAAGACTGATGCTGAAGCTGAAGTTCCAGTACTTTGGCCACCTGATCTGAAGAGCCAAATCACTGGAAAAGACCCTGATGCTGGGAAAGATTGAAGGCAGGAGGAGAAGGGGACGACAGAGGATGAGATGGTTGGATGGCATCACTGACTCAATGGACATGAGTCTGAACAAGCTTCAGGAGATGCTGAAGGACAAGGAAGCCTGGTGTGCTGCAGTCCACAGGGTTGCAAAAAGTCAGACATGACTGAGCAACTGAACAACACCAACAATATCTATATCTATAAATTTAGCTACATTTATCTCTCAAAGGAAACTTGGTCTCTGATGAATTTAGAATTATCTGAAAAAAATACCTTAAAATCTAACAGAAAGGGCATATGGATTAATGTAAACAGTGAATAATAAATTTTAAAATGTTATTTTACTCCCAGGTACTTTTAATTCTGAAAATGTACCTCTAATAATAATAAATATGATGATTAATAATTTTTCCTTCTTCTCATACTTGGCTGTCTCAAATATTTTAAAACAATGATTTAGCTATGTTATCAATTATTACTATAAGAGATCTGGATATTGGGGTCACAAAGCCATTTATAAGGTACTAGATTCTGGAAGAGGAAATCAATAACTTTTTGAGTTCTGACTTTTCAATACTTATATTGTGCAAAAAGAAAAACACCAAGAATACACAAAAGTGGGTTGACTGGAGGACAGGAGAAGGGGCCATGGACTATGTCCCAATAACAGAGTCTACCCTTTGATAAATGTTTTAGGGCAGATAGGGAGGAAAGGATAACAAAAGGAAATTTGGGAATTCTACAAAGATGGCCAAACCCAGAAATCCTGAGATGGGAGGGGGAACCTAAATAACTTGGCTAGGATGCAGATTTTGTGCAAGAAAGGCAACACATGCCAAAAGGGGTTAAACACTTACTTCAAGCCATTGTGGAACAACCTCTTATAGTCAACATTTATTCTAGTGATATTTTCTTTTCTAAGTTCTTCAATGGTGAATAACCGGCCAATGTGCTGAAAACCAGGAGCTTTGCTCCTGACATACCTCCTATCAGAACCTGGTAACCAAAAAATCTGCAAGGAGAAATAGGAAGTCTTTCAGTGGAAAATCAGCTATGTTGGTACAAACAGCCCCATGTAGAATGGGAGGAGTCTCATTCCAGCATGGGTAACAGTCTATAGGGAGCAGAGATTCTAGCCTTCGATGAATGAGTCAACCTGCCCTAACGTTGTCCAGTGAACTCTTAAAATGGGGCTGTCACCAGTTTTGTTCTGGAGCTGAGTTTTCCCAGTTAACATAACGGGACCAAAGGTGAATTGTGTCACCACACTAGCTAAAGTGGATGAGGAGTTTGTAGGTGTGGATAAAAGGTCAGGATCATAAACATCTCCTCTGGCTGATGATGCTATAAATCATTTTTGAGGAGAGTCATTTTCTGCCAACAGGAGATGCTATTATGACTCATCTGTGCAAAGAGTTCTATTTGCAAAAAGACATATATTTGTTTCTCTCATAGCATTCTTCCACATTCTGAAAATTAAAGATATTTGGAATGACTGACTGACAAAATGCAGAGCATTCTGGAAAACAGGATGAATGAATCTCTGTTCAAGTAAGAACTTTCTATATCATAAATGAAAGCTGGTATTCAAAGCCATAGTGTTCCATACTGGGGCCCTTCTCTAATAGATGTACATTGGTGATGATGCAGCTCACCTCATATAGCCATTACATAAATTCCCTTTTACTTCATTTGGTTTGGAACAGCAAACAGCCTCAATGTTTTCCCCACTGATATAAATTTAACTGGCTCATTCTTAGACTGGCACATGTATTGGGTTGATCAAAAATTTTGTTTTCTTTTTTTCCCTGTAGGATGGCTGTAGCAGCACTTAGCTGTTTTAACTTCATTTTAAACAATGTTCTTATATTGCATTGTAATAGCTGGCACTCATTAGTGAGCATTTAAAAAAACATAAATTTGGAGAATTTTTGTATAGCCATATTAATATTGAAGATTGAAGAAAAAGTCACATTTTTCACATATTATGCTTTAGCATTTCAAGAAAGGTAAAAACACAACTGAAATGCAAAAAAAAAAAAAGATTTGTGCCATGTATGGAGAAGGTGCTGTGACTGACGGAACATGTTAAAAGTGATTTGTGGAAGTTTCATGCTGGAGATTTCTCGCTAGATGATCCTCCATGATCATAAAGACCAGTTGAAGTTGAGAGCGTCCAAATCAAGTGTAGAAAATAATTTTTACCACCTTGGTTATGTTCATTGCTTTGATGTTTGCATTCCACATAAATTAAGAAAAAAAAAACTTCCTGAAGGTATTTTTGCATGAGATTCTTTACTTAAACATATTGAAAATGTTATGTATTAAAACATATTGTGATGGGTGATGAAAAGCAGATTCTGTACAATAATGTGGGATTGAAGAGCCCATGGGGCCAGCAAAACGAATCACCACTAAACACACCAAAGGCTGTGTTCATCCAAAGAAGGTGATGACGTATCGGGTGGGACTGGAAGGGAGTTCTCTATCATGAGCTCTGTCCAGAACAGCAAATGATTAATTATTCAAGTACTGTTCCCGATTAGACCAACTGAAAGCAGCACTCAACGACAAGCAACCAGAATTAGTCAACAGAAAACGAAAAATCTCTCAGCAGGATAATGCAAAACCACCTGTTTTCTTGATGACCAGGTAAAAACTGCTACAGCTTAGGCGGGAAGTTCGGATTCATCTGTCGTATTCAGCAGACTCTGCATCTTCGGATTTCCATTTCTTTTGGTCTTTATAAAATTCTCTTAATGGAAAAAAATTTCAATTCCCCAAAAAACTGTAAATGGCACCTAGAACAGTTCTTTGCCCAAAAAAATAAGTTTTGGGGAGATGAAATTATGAAGTTGCCTGAAAAATAGCAGAAGATAAGGCTTCCCAGGCGGCACAATGGTAAAGAATCCACCTGCCAGTGCAGGAATTGCAGGAGACACGGGTTTAGTCTCTGGGTTGGAAAGAATCCTTGTATAGTAAATGGCAACCCACTCTAGTACATGGACAGAGGAACCAGGCAGCTTATACTCCACAGGGTTGCAGATAACTGGACACAATTGAGCACACACCTTTACCTTATTTTAAGTGAAACAAAACAGTGAATACATCGTTCAATAAACTTCTTGGTGAAAATGAAAAATGTGTCTTATTTTTACTTAAAAACTAAAGGAATTTTTGGTCAACCCTGTAGCTAGCTATATAAGCAGCCAATTCCATTTCTCTAGGAGTAGAATTGTTTAAGCATTCCAGGGAAGATCTACAAGGTTCATCAGGTTCAAATGCTATGCTCCTGAAACAAGTAACCCACTTCCCAACCTTTAGCATAAATACTGAGATAGACATACCTGATGTTGCTCAATGTTAGAGTCAAGTATCACGCTTACTACAAGGCGGATATACGATGATCTGGCAGGATGTGATCGTGGAGGAGAATTAAGATCAAATATAACCAACTTTTTTTCCCTCCGTGCAAGTTCCAATAACTCAGATAGTTTTGGAATCTTCTGATTTCTTGCTCTTTCCTTATCAGCCTCTGATAAGGGTTTCATACGAAAAAATGGTTTGATCTAAAAATAAGTACATCAGAGAAATCATTGGTTTCTATCAAAAGTATTTTCCAATTCTCATGCTTTTAGCCCCACAGCAGCCCTATCTCTGTACTAATCCATTACCATTCAATCCATCAGGTTTTCTGAAGTACTGGTCCTTAGACAACAGTTGCCAAGAAGAGAAATAAAATATAATTTCCATGGCTAGTGATGGTATTTGCAATGATAAAGGAAATACAATAATGTGGAATTAAAGAGACCATGTGGCCAGCAAAATGAATCTCCATTAAGCACATCAAAGGCTGGTCTGCATTCAGAAAAAGTGATGGTGTGTATGGTGGGATTCTAAGGGAGTTCTTTATTATGAGGTCCTTCCAGAAAACCAAATGAATAATTCTGCAAGTACTGCTCCCAATTAGACCAAATGAATGCAGCAATCAACAACAAGCCCATCACAATATGTTTTTTAAAAAAAGAAATGCAACAAGTCAAAATGGTCATCTGAGGAGGCCTTATAAATAGCTGAGAAAAGAAGAGAAGTGAAAGGCAAAGGAGAAAATGAAAGATATACCCATCTGAATTCAGCATTCCAAAAAATAGCAAGGATAGATAAGAAAGTCTTATGTGAACAACGCAAAGAAATAAAGGAAAACAATAGAATGGGAAAGACTAATGATCTCTTCAAAAAAAAGTGGAAATACTGAGTAAACATTTCATGCTAAGATTGGGCACAATAAAGGACAGAAATGAAGTGGACCTAACAGAAGCAGAAGATACTAAGAAGAGGTGGCAAGAATACTCAAAAGAACTGTACAAAAAAGGTCTTCATGACCCAGATAACCACAATGGTGTGGTCACTCACCTGGGCCAGATATTCTGGAGTGTGAAGTCAAGTAGGCCTTAGGAAGCATTACTGTGAACCAAGCTAATGGAGGTGATGGAATTCCAGCTGAGCTACTTCAAATTCTAAAAGATGATGTTAAAGTGCTGCACTCAATCTGCCAGCAAATTTGGAAAATTCAGAGTGGCCACAAGACTAGAAAAGGTCAGTTTTTATTCTAATCCCAAAAAGGACAAAGCCAAAGAATGTTCAAACTACTGCACAATTGCACTCATTTCACATGCTAGCAAGGTAAAGTTCAAAATTCTCCAAGCAAGGCTTCAACAGTACGTGAACCAACTTCGCGAATTACAGGCTGGGTTTAGAAAAGGCAGAGGCAGATTCATATTGATATTTGGTAGAAAACAACAAAATTCTGTAAAGCAATTATCCTTCAATTAAAATAAATAAATTAACTTTTAAAAAAAGAAAATGCAGAGGAACTATGGATCAAATTGCCAACATCCACTGGATCATAGAAAAGCAACAGAATTCCAGAAAACCATCTACTTCTGGTTCATTGACTATGCTAAAGCCTTTGACTGTGTGGGTCACAACAAACTGTGGAAAATTCTGAAAGAGATGGGAATACAAAACCATCATACCTACCTCCTGAGAAACCTGTATGCAGGTCAAGGAGCAACATTTAGAACTGGACATGGAACAACAGACTGGTTCCAAATTGGGAAAGGAGTACATCAAGGTTGTATATTGTCACCCTGCTTATTTAATTGATATATAGAGTATATCATGAGAAATGCCAGGCTGGATGAATCACAAGCTGGAATCAAGATTGCCAGGAGAAATATCAACAGCCTCAGATATGCACATGATACCACCCAATGGCAGAAAGCAAAGAGGAATTAAAGACCTCCTGATGAAGGTGAAAGAGGAGAATGAAAAGGCTGGCTTAAAACTCAACATTCAAAAAAACTAGGATCATGGCATCTGGTTCTGTCACTTCATGACAAATAGATGGGGAAACAATGGAAACAGTGAAAGACTATTTTCTTGGGCTCCAAAACCACTGTGGATGGTGACTGCAACCATGAAATTAAAAGATGTTTGCTCTTTGGAAGAAAAGTCATGACAAACTTACAAGGAGTATTCAAAAACAGAGACATCACTTTGGCAACAAAGGTCCATCTAGTCAAAGCTATGGTTTTTCCAGTAGTCATGGATGCCATAGTTGGATCATAAAGAAGGCTGAGTGCCAAAGAATTGATGCTTTCAAACTGTGGAGCTGGAAAAGACCCTTGAGAGTCCCTTGGACTGCAAGGAGATCAAACCAGTCAATCTTAAAAGAAATCAACCCTGAATACTCACTAGAAGAACTGATGCTTCAATTGAAGATACAGTACTTTGGCCACTGGATGCAAAGAGCTGACTCATTGGAATAGACCCAAATGCTGGGAAAAATTAAGAACAGGAGGAGAAGGGAATGACAGAGGATGAGATGGTTCGATGGCATCATAGGTCAATGGACATGAGATTGAAACAACTCCGGGAGACAGTGAAGGACAGGGAAGCTTGGTGTGCTACAGTGCATGGGGTCACAAAGATTTTAGACATGAATGAACAACTGAGCAACAACAATTCTATAACATAGAACCTGCTGTATTTGCATTGAAGGATATCCTTAATCTTCTCTAGATCTCCCTTTTCAACCCTTCTTTAAAACTTAAGGTGATAAAATTCATATTTTCTTTCATTGGTTACCCACATTTTCTCTTACTGTTTTAGTTATTTGTAGTGAAAAAAAAAAAAAAAAAAGACTTCAGCTTCAGACTGAATTGGACTCAATCCCCACTCTATCACTTCTTTGCCTTCCTTGCTGTGTGTCTGTGTGTGTGTGTGTGTGTGTGTGTGTGTGCATGCATGCGTGCGCACGCGCGCACGCGCACGCAAAATGCACCCTCTGTCATGTTCAACTCTTTGCAACCCCATGGAGTGTAGCCCAATCTGCCTGGCTCCTCTGTTGATGGGATTTTCTTGGAAAAAATACTGGAGTGGGTTGCCATTTCCTTCTCTAAGGGATATTCCTTGCCATATTCAACTGTTAAAATCCTTTTCTCTATTTGCAAAGTTTAGCTCAAATGATACCTCCTTCATGAAGACGTCCTCAAATATTTCTGAACTAAAGACAGCTTGGTGGCATTCAACTCCAATGGTTCATTTTTAAGCCTCTTTAATACTGTTCTCTATCCTTGTTTGTATACGTCTTACACCAAATTCAATTTCTGGCTTCATATACTCTTGCTTTGTAACCTTGATAAAATCACTTATATTCTCAAAGTCTCTATTATCCAAATTATAAGATGGGGAAAGGGAGGAATAATCTACGTATTTCTCAGGGTTATTTTGTTTATTGAATATGATAAAATATTTTCTAGGCCTAGGAGAATGTCTTGTACACAGAATATTGTGCAATTCACAATAGTTCCCTCACTCTACTGTTTCTACTGACGGCAACTTTCTCACAGCAGGAACTGTCACTTTTTTGTATATTATACAGCATTTCATCTTACATCTCAGTCCATATATATGTTGCCTGTATTAAATTTAGTAGATGGCTACTTTTACCATCTTAACCAATTTTAGATCACTTGTTGGTAACACTGGTGAGAGAAGGCTATCTCTCGGAGGAATGAAAGAGTAGCTACCTCACATTTTCTCAAGACTAAAGTATGCTCTCTTTGTCTCCACGCAATTTTTTTCTTCACACTTATTCCACTGTTTGTATTTGTTCCCATTCCTATTCATAAAAAACAGAAACCAAAAAGACCTTCAGTGATCTCAAAATATCTATTCAACAGTCATCTTTGCTGAACTTGCACACCTTCATGATCTTCCAGATAACCATAAATCTTTTCTCTTTAAAAGTACTCAAAGCAGGAGGCCAAGGTCTAAATCTATCAACAAGTTAACACACATCAAAGACTCATTGTTTAAGGCCTATTCCTTGATCTAAGAGTAACACTTTCTATTTTTGCCTCAGGGAAAAAAAATTCAGTCTTGGCCACATTAGTCATCTACTCATAGCCTGTACAATGAGACTTTAGAGGAAAGGTTTTAGCAGATCATCATACTATACAGAATGCTCTGACTAAAGTCCTTAGACAAGGGCCTCTTTCACAGAAGACAGACCAGTCTATGGAATTCACATATTCCATCATTGATGTGTAGCATCTGACCCCCAATTCTGAAAAGAAACACTACATCAACTTAGGTTTTGAGCTTCATGATGGCAAACTGGTAGTACCCATTAAGCTCAAATGGGTATTTCTTCAAATCTTCCATGATACAACTCACCACAGTAGGGAGAAATTGACTACAGTATTTTTTTTTTTTGACTGTGCAGGGTCTTTGTTGCTGTGTGTGGGCTTGGTCTAGTTGGGGCGAGTTGGGGCTACTCTCTAGCAGCACAGCACAGGCTTCTCTTGCAGTGGCTTCCATCGCTGTGGAGTACGGGATCTAGGGCATGCAGGCTTCCAGTTCTGGTACATGGGCTTATTTGCCATGCAGCATGTAAACTCTTCCCAGACAAGAGATTAAACCCATGTACCCTGAATTGGCTGGCGGATTCTTAACCACTGGGCCACTGGCTAAGTCCAAAGTCACTATGCTGCTGCTGCTGCTAAATCGCGTCAGTCGTGTCCAACTCTGTGTGACCCCATAGACGGCAGCCCACCAGGCTCCGCCGTCCCTGGGATTCTCCAGGCAAGAACACTGGAGTGGGTTGCCATTTCCTTCTCCAATGCATGAAAATGAAAAGTGAAAGTGAAGTCACTCAGTCGTGTCCGACTCTTCGAGACCCCATGGACTGCAGCCTACCAGGCTCCTCCATCCATGGGATTTTCCAGGCAAGAGTACTGGAGTGGGTCACCAGTGCCTTCTCCGAAAGTCACTATAGTATGAAATAAAAACCGATGGGGTAGCTTTCTAAGACATCAAAAGATATGAGCAGTTCTTCCCTAATCTATAACCAGCATAATCCTAGAAAAACTATAAAGGTCAGACATGAATTGGAAACTTGCGCCAAAGGATCCTTTGAGGATCTCCAAGTAAATTTTATTCAATTTCTTCCCTCTGTGGGTTATGAATTTCTGCCAGTAATTATGTGCTTATTTGGGTTATTATATATTTGTGTTCTTTACCTAAGCCATTCCAACCTAGCTATTTAGTGAGAGGTGAAAACATTTTATTGGGAGTTTTACTTTAAATTATGTAAAGATTTGCTCCCTACTAAAATAATCTCCTGTCCTTAAACACACAATACTCTTGAAAAGTGGGGAAAATGCATGACATGTAAACAACTGCAATCAGCCAAACTGTCAGATGCTCTTGACATTCCATACCGTCAAGGACCACTCATTCTCTCTTCGACTTTGTGTTCTTTCCCATCAGGTAATCCTAGATTTGCTGTTATTGTTATCCAGTCTCTAAGTTGTGTTGACTCTTTGCGACCCCATGGACTGCAGCACACAAGGTTCCCCTGTCCTTCACTATCCAAGAATCCTAGATTATCTTCTGTCAGCTAATCACTTGCAGGCCTACATTTCAGAAATATCTCTACACTAGCTTTAAAACTTTCTAGCTATAACTTACCAAGGCTCTTTCAGGCAAACATTATGAGGGATTAGGCAATATAGCTCACTCCTATAATTAACAGAATGGCTCTTTTCCTTGCCAACCACCTCATCAGTGAAATCCAGTGTATAGAAAACAACTCATAGAAGGACTGCCATTGGAATATCACTGGAAAGGACCATAAGACATTTCTCCAAAGAAGACATACAGATGGCTAACAAACACATGAAAAGATGCTCAACATCACTCATTATCAGAGAAATGCAAATCAAAACCTCAGTGTGGTACCATTACATGCCAGTCAGAATGGCTGCTATCCAAAAGTCTACAAGCAATAAATGCTGGAGAGGGTGTGGAGAAAAGGGAACCCTCTTACACTGTTGGTGGGATTGCAAACTAATACAGCCACTATGGAGAACAGTGTGGAGATTCCTTAAAAAACTGGAAATAGAACTGCCATATGACCCAGCAATCCCACTCCTGGGCATACACACCTAGGAAACCAGATCTGAAAGAGACACATGTATCCCAATGTACATCGCAGCACTGTTTATAATAGCCAGGACATGGAAGCAACCTAGATGCCCATCAGCAGACGAATGGATAAGGAAGCTGTGGTACATATACACCATGGAATATTACTCAGCCATTAAAAAGCCATTCATTTGAATCAGTTCTAATGAGATGGATGAAACTGGAGCCCATTATACAGAGTGAAGTAAGCCAGAAAGATAAACACCAATACAGTATACTAATGCATATATATGGAATTTAAAAAGATGGTAATGATAACCCTATATGCAAAACAGAAAAAGAGACACAGATGTACAGAACAGACTTTTGGACTGTGGGAGAAGGCGAGGGTGGGATGTTTCGAGAGAACAGCATCAAACATGTATGTTATCTAGGGTGAAACAGATCACCGGCCCAGGTTGGATGCATGAGACAAGTGCTCAGGGCTGGTGCACTGGGAAGACCCAGAGGGATTGGGTAACAGAGGGAGGTGGGAGGGGGGATCGGGATGGGGAACACATGTAAATCCATGGCTGATTCATGTCAATGTATGGCAAAAACCACTACAATATTGTAAAGTAATTAGCCTTCAACTAGTAAAAATAAATGGACAAAAAAAAAAAGAAAAAGAAAGGACCATATCGAATACATCGAATACTCTTTTAACTCAATAGAGCCAATAAAGCAGAAAGAATTGATCCCTGGATACACATTTCCCAAGCAAAATCACAATACCCATCTGACAACAATTGGAAAGTCATATCCATTAGCGATTATAAACCCAGGTTTCCCAGAGAACCACAGAAGTCAATAGTTCAGTTCAGTTGCTCAGTTGTGTCTAACTCTTTCTGACCCCATGGACTGCAACACACCAGGCTTCCCCGTCCATCACCAACTCCCGGAACCTGCTCCAACTCATGTCCATTGAGTCGGTGATGCCATCCAACCATCTCATCCTCTGTTGTCCCCTTCTCCTCCCGCCTTCAGTCTTTCCCAGCATCAGGGTCTTTTCCAGTGAATCGGTTCTTCAGATCAGGTGGCCAAAGTATTGGAGCTTCAGCTTCAGCATCAGTCCTTCCAATGAATATTCAGGGTTGATTTCCTTTACAATTGACAGGTTTGATCTCCTTGCAGTCCAAGGGACTCTCAAGAGTCTTCTCCAACACCACAGTTCAAAAACATCAATTCTTCGGAATTCAGCTTTCTTTACAGTCCAATTCTCACATCCATACATGACTGCTGGAAAAAGCATAGCTTTGACCAGGCAGACCTTGGTCAATAAAGTAACGTCTCTGCTTTTTAATATGCAGTCTAGGTTGGTCATAACTTATCTTCCAAGGAGTAGTGTCTTTTAATTTCATGGTTGCAGGCACCATCTGCAGTGATTTTGGAGCCAAAAAAATAGTCTGTCACTGTTTCCATTGTTTCCCCATCATTTGCCATGAAGTGATAGGACTGGATGCCGTGATTTCATTTTTTGAACGTTGAGTTTTAAGCCAGCTTTTTCACTCTCCTCTTTCACTTTCATCAAGAGGCTCCTCTGTTCCTCTTTGCTTTCTGCAATAAGGGTGGTGTCATCTGCATATCTGAGGTTATTGATATTTCTCCCAGCAATCTTGATTCTAGCTTGTGTTTCATCCAGCCTGGCATTTTGCAAGATGTATTCTGCATATAAGTTAAACAAGCAGGGTGACAATATACAGTCTTGATGTACTTCTTTCCCAATTTGGAACCAGTCCATTGTTCCATGTCCAGTTTTAACTGTTGCTTCTTTACCTGCATACAGATTTCTCAGGAGGCAGGTCAGGTGGTCTGGTATTCCCACATCTTTAAGAGTATTCCACAGTTTGTTGTGATCCACACAGTCAAAGGCTTTGCCATAGTCAATAAAGCAGAAGCAGATGTTTTTTTGGAACTCTCTTACTTGCCATCTCCAAGGAATGTTGGCAATTTGATCTCTGGTTTTTCTGCCTTTTCTAAATCCCACTTAAACATCTGGGAGTTCTCGGTTCACATACTGTCGAAGCCTTCCTTGGAGAATTTTGAGCATTACTTTGCTAGCATGTGAGATGAGTGCAATTGTGTGGTGGTTTGAACATTCTTTGGCATTGCCTTTCTTTGGGATTGGAATGAAAACTGACCTTTTCCAGTCCTGTGGCCACTGCTGAGTTTTCCAGATTTGCTGGCAAATTGAATGCAGGACTTTAACAGCTTCATGTAATAGCTAAATGAACAGAAGTCAACAGCTGCCCCAACATCCTCGGCACAAGCAAACAGTTGCATGAAGTAGCACAGCTTTCATCAAATAGCCTTGGGAAAAGATTCTCCTGTTAAATACCAGACTCTCCTTTGAATGCTTCCATTCCTCATCTTTCTGGCCATACTTTCTTTTATTTGTTTAAGCTTATACACTTTTAAATAATTTGTTTAGGCTGCATGGGGGCTATTCTCTAGTTGCAGTGCACAAGTTTCTCACTGTGATGGCCTCACTTGTGTAGAGCATGGGCTTTAGGACATGCGGGCTTTAGTAGTTACAGCACATGGGCTCAGTAATTGTGCCACATGGGTTTGGTTGCCCCACAGCATGAGGAATCTTTCCAGGCCAGGGATCAAACCCATTTCTTCTGCATCAGCAGGTGGATTCTTAACCACTGGACCATCAGGGAAGTCCTAATGTTATACACTTTTGATTTCACCTATCATAAATATGATATTTATGATATCATATATCATTTTCTTTTATTATTGTCTTACTAAAAATAATAATCTGCTTAACTCTAAGGTTTTCTACACAATCATCACTCTAACTGTAATTAAGTTTCTCCAAGATGTTACTAGTCAGACAATTTGAAATTTTATTAATAATTATTTTCACGTATGTATTTAATGATTATTTAATGATTATTTCATGTATCTAATAATTATTTCATTTTGGTACTACTCTTCCTGTAATACCTAAATGAAAAGAAACATCCCTGACCTAGAAGAAGATAAAATGTACTTTTGGTGTAATAGTTGAATGTTTGTCATGACAATTCTCAAAGGAAACATACTCAAAGTTTACCAAAGTTGATAGCATTTTTCTTGTATAACTCCTGTGTTCTTTAAATATGTGGCAATCAGGCTTTTTGATGGTAACACAGGGCAGGGTTAGACTGTGGGCCTGTTAACACCTCTCCAACTGCAGGACTCTCCAAACCCTCAGTAAACCATATCTGCTTAATAAGCATATGAAGGAATAACATATTTCCTAGGAAACAGCCTTCTAAGGATATGAATCCCACCACCAGGAACTGAATAATCTGAGGTGATTTTAAAAATGTGTCTTTCACTTTGTTTGATGTGATAAATGACATAACCCAAGCCTTAGGTGTACAACATAACAGTTTAAATTCCTTAGCCTGAGTGCTTCTGCGCTTATTCGCCTAGTATTTTCTGACTTTTTGTGACCCCATGGTGTGTAGCCCACCAGGCTCCTCTGTCGATGGGAATTCCATAGGGAAGAATACTGGAGTGGGCTGTCCCCCCCCTCCAGGGGCTCTTCCCAACCCAGGGATCAAACCCAGGTCTCCTGCATTGGAGGCAGATTCTTTACCAGCTAAGTTACCAGGGAAGCCCTTAGCCTGAGTAGTTATCAAAAATAGTGAAGCCCTGAACTTATTTTTGTTAGCACCACTGCTAACACTTCATGTTGTACCAGATTAAAGATCAACTGTGGCTTGATTAGGGAAGGGTTAATTAAATGCAGTCTAAAGGACTTGCATTGCCTTCGTTTTGTGGCAGTGGATGCTACTTGCAATGCAGTGTTTCAGGAAATTTAACTTAAAAGTGCCATTAACTGTACATTTTCAATGACACTGACAGAGGAGAAAGGAGTGTGAGATTTACTTACTAAGCCCTGAATACTAGATAACCATTCATTCAGCAAGGATACTCTGCGTGTTCCTAAAACTCAAATCCTGTTATCAAAATATTCAATTTAGTGAGGGAGATAAGACACAGAAACAAATAAAACATAAGTTTCATGACAGCGGTCACTGAAAATTATTTTGGGCTCTTCTTAGAATTGGACTATGGTAACAGTAAGATGGTCTGGTCTGGTATTCCCTTCTCTAAGAGCTTTCCACTGTTTGTCATGATCCACACAATTAAAGGCTCCAGTGTAAGGGAGATTAACCCTGAATATTCACTGGAAAGACTGGTGCTGAAGCTGAAGCTCCAGTTTTGGGTCATGTGATGCAAACAGATAACTTATTAGAGAAGTCCCTGATGCTGGGAAAAACTGAGAGCAGAAGGAGAAAAGGGCCTCAGAGGATGAGATGGCTAAACAGATCACTGATGCAATGAACATGAACTTGGGCAAACTCCGGGAGATGGTGAGGGACAGGGAGGCCTGGTGTGCTGCAGTCCATAGGCTGCAAAGGGTCGGACACGACTGGGCAACTGAACCACAACAACAGTAAGATGCAGCTTGCAAATAAAGAGAGAGAGAGAAACACCAAATGCACTATTTAATTTGACCACTGCATATATTAAAAATGAGAAAACCAAAGCTTAAAAGATAATCACAAGTACAATTTTTAACTAACAGGTAAACTGGAAGTGACATGTCCAGTCATTGAGCTCAACAGTGACTGAAAATTTTCAGTCATTATTACTTCATATATTTCTTCCGTTCCTTTCCCTCATTCTTCTCCATTTGGTTTACTTATTACATATATGTTATATCTTTTGTGACTGTCCCACAATTCTTGGCTATTCTGACTTGTCCTTTTTGTTCACTTTCCTCTTTGCATTTCAGTTTAGGAAGTTTCCAGACATCTTCAACAGCACTGATTTCTTCCTAATCCTTGATGAGGATGAGCCCATCAGAGGCGTTCTTCATATCTATTAAATATGTTTGATTTGGAAGCTTTTCATTTGATTCTTTCTTAGAGCTTCCACCTCTCTGCTTACATTGCCTATCTTTTCTCGCACGTTGTCTACTTTCTTCATTACAGCCCTTAATATATTAATCATGGTTATTTTATATTTGCTGATATATCCAAAATCTGTATTATATCTGAATCTGGTAGCGATGCTTGTTTTGTCTCTTCATACTGCGCTTATTCTTATTCTTTAGAATTTTTTGTTGGAAGATGGACATGATGCAATAGATAAAAGAAACTGAGATAACTGTGCTTTTAGTGTGAGCTTTTATGTGAATCTACTAAGACCTGAATTATGTTTAATGTTTGCGGTAGCTATAGGTACCATAGGATACAGCTTCCTTGTTTGTTTGTGTCCTACCCTATTTCTGTGATTTCCTTAAGAACTCCTTCTTAAACACAGTCTGTGTAGCAGCTCTCAGTCATAAACCACTTTTATTATACTGAAGCCCTGTTCATGTACTGGTAAGATATCAGGGGAGGAAAGCATTCTATAATCTTATTAATTAAATCTTAATTTTTTCAGTGGGTTTGAGACTTTGAGCTATCATTCAGAAGCATTTCTTAGCATTTTATCTCCACCCATACATGAGACAAAAAAGCTAGAAGGAAATGGAGTTGGTTAATTGCCCTTCTGGCATGTTAAATAAGGTTATGCTAAAGTAGTCATGTATGGATGTGAGAGTTGGACTGTGAAGAAAGCTGAGTGCCGAAGAATTGATGCTGTTGAACTGTGGTGTTGGAGAAGACTCTTGAGAGTCCCTTGGAGTGCAAGAAGAGCCAGCCTAAAGGAGATCAGTCCTGGGTGTTCATTGGAAGGACTGATGCTGAAGCTGAAACTCCAGTACTTTGGCCACCTCATGCGAAGAGTTGACTCATTGGAAAAGACCCTGACGCTGGGAGGGATTGAGGGCAGGAGGAGAAGGGGATGACAGAGGATGAGATGGCTGGATGGCATCACTGACTCGATGGACATGAGTTTGAGTAAACTCCAGGAGTTGGTGATGGACAGGGAGGCCTGGCGTGCTGTGATTCATGGGGTCACAAAGAGTTGGACTCAACTGAGTGACTAAATTGACTGAAAGTGGTTCCCCTTGGAAGCACTTTGTAATGGAGAGCATGATGTATTGACAAAAATAAGCAAATGGGACCTAATTGTACTTAAAAGCTTTTGCACAAGGAAGGAAATTCTAAGCAAGGTGAAATGACAACCCTCAGAATGGGAGAAAATAATAGCAAACAAAACAACTGGCAAAGAATCAATCTCCAAAATAAACAAGCAGTTCATGCAGCTCACTACTAGAAAAATAAACAACCCAATCAAAAAGTGGGCAAAAGACCTAAACAGACATTTCTCCAGAGAAAACATACAGATGGCTAACCAACACATGAAAAGATGCTCAACATCACTCATTATTACAGAAATGCAAATCAAAACCACAATGAAGTATCATCTCATGCAAGTCAGAATGGCCATCATCAAAATGTCTACAGACAATAAATGCTAGAGAGGGTAGGAAGAAAAGGGAACTCTCTTAAACTGTTGGTATGAATGCAAACAGATACAACTACTCTGGAGGAGAGTATGGAGATACCTTAAAAAACCTAGAAATAAAACTACCACAGGACCCAGCAAACCCACTACTGAGCATATACCCTGAGGAAACCATTAATGCAGCACTATTTACAATAGCTAGGACATGGAAGCAACCTAGATGTCCATCGGCAGATGAACGGGTAAGGAAGTTACGGTGCGTGGGTGCTAAGTCGCTTCAGTCATGTCCATCTCTGTGCAAGACTATGGACTGCAGCTTGCCAGGCTCCTCTGTCCATGGGATTTTCCAGGCAAGAATGCTAGAGTGGGTTGCCATTCCCTCCTCCAGGGGATCTTCCTGACCCAGGGATTGAGCCTACATCTATTACATCTAACCTGCATTGGCAGGTGGGTTGTTTACCTCTGGCACCACCTGGGGAACACAAGGCAGTTGTGGCACATATGTACAAGGGAATATTACTAAGCTATAAAAAGAAACACATTTGAGTCAGTTCTAATGAGGTGGATGAACCCTGAGCCTATTATACCGAGTCAAGTAAGTCAGAAAGAGAACAATAAATGTCATATATTAACACACATATATGGAATCTAGAAAGACAGTACCAACATTCCTACATGTAGGACAGCAAAGGAGGCACAAACATAAAGAACAGACTTTTGGACTCAGTGGAAGAAGGAGAAGGTGGGATGATTTGAGGTAATACCATTGAAACATACATTACCGTATGTAAACAGATAGTCAGTGGGAGTTTGATGTATAACACGGGGTACACAAAGCTGGTGCTCTATGACAACCTAGAGGGCTGGGGTGGGGAAGGAGGTGGGAGAGGGATTCAGGATGGAAGGGACACATGTTTGCCTACAGCTGATTCATACAGATGTATGGCAAAAACCATCATAATATTGTAAAGTAATTATTCTGCAATTAAAAAAAAAAATTTTTAAGAGCTACTTTCTCCTCCTCCAGCCCAAAACAGGAGAGGGTTTTTGTTTGTTTTTCCTCACTCTTAACTACAAGAACCTGATGGAGTTCCTGGAAGGAAAAGCCATAAAATATGGGGGCCTGTATAAAACTAGGCCTGCAAGAGTTTTTAAGTCTCAGGATAGTCCACACTCAGCTTCCAGTAATTATTCAAAATGACCTCCTACGTAAACTACTTGTACCTGCTGCTGGCTCCAGCGGCTTCTACTTCTGGAAACTTGATTTTGGTTGTGATTCTCCACTCATCTGTCTCTCCAGATTTCAGAGGGCTGCTTTGCCTTGTGACTTCATTTCTCAGATAGATCTAAGAGTCATTTCTTTTCAAGTTGGCTTTTTTCTCTTGTTTTAAGGATAGGATTGACAACTTTCAAGCTCTTCGTAGGTCAAAGTGGAAACCAGAAGTCCTCTCTGACTAGATTAAGGTTTTGGGGGTTTGTTTTTTCTGTAAATATTGACCTTGTATTCATGTCCAAACTAAACTCAGTTCTTAGATATTGTTATAATTCCCAGGGATTTTATACAATCAGGTCCTCTGCAAATAGAAATAATTTTATTTCTTCCTTTCCAACAGCTATGCCTATTTACTCCCTATTGTACTGGTGAGGACTCAATATAATGTTGAATTGATTGGTAAGACAATCTCTCTTTTTCCAAGTCTTATGGAAAATGTATTAATTCAGTCTTTCACCATTAGTATAATGACAGCTATAAGTATATAATAGATTACCTCTAACAAGTTAAAAAACTTTCTATTTTTAATCTACACAGTTTTTTTTTAAAGAACAAAGCTGAATTTTATCAAATGATCTTTCTGCATGTATTGAGATTATATGACTTTCTTCTTTGTGTATGTTAACATGATAAAAAAAATCATTCATTTTTAAACTGTAAACACCAAACTTGCATTCTCATGAAAAACAAAAAACCCTTTGATCAATATATGTTCTGCTTTTTACATGTTGTTGGATTTTTTGAGGATATTTCTATCTATATTCGTGAGGGGTACCAGTCTTTAGATTTCTTAAAATGCCTTTTTACAGATTTGCTATCAGAGAAATACTGGGTTTATCTAATTTACACAGGGAATTATCCTCTCTTGCTGGATTTTCTAGAAGATACTTATGGAATCAGTATAATTTTTTCTTGTACACATCATAGAATTCACCAGTGAGCACAAATGCACCTGGAATTTTCTGCTGGAAGTTTTTACACTACAAACTCAGTTTCTTTAATAGATACATAACACTGTTTAGGTTATATATTTCTTATTGAGTTTTTCAAAAGATAAAAATTTGTATTTTAAGGCAGGAAAAGAAAATTGAAGGATAAAATGCTCTTTCTCTGTCCTTTGGGCCTCCTTCCCCCCACCCCACTCCTTTAACATACAGTGTGCCTCTGCCTTGTGGTGGGAACACCTGCTCAGCTGTAAAGATCATTTTTTGCTTTTCTTCTGATGTTACCAATGTAACTTCTTAAAAGATTAGTTTTCTTTCTCAACTCTGTAAGGGTTCACGGTGACTTGCTACTCACTTTATATGTGCTTATCTGGACTATTTATCTTTGGGGAATATTATGTAAAATGTCAGCATGTCATTTTGATGTATGATGATTTGTCTCATAAACATATATGATTGTGTCTTCAACATCAATCACTGCAACAGTTCTCAGATCTTCTGAGCGTCTGTCTCCTGCGTTTGGCTCAAATAAAATCTTCAGTTTGGCTCAAATAAAATTCTTTTTTCTTAACTTGATTGTTAATTGAATTTTCATGATACAGAGAACTGTTCCATTTCATCTAAACTAGCAGATTTATGTGCATGGTGTTGTTCCTAGACTATAGTATGCAAAGGGCTCTCCAGGAATATAAACACCTGATTTAGAGAGTTTGCCAACTTTTGTTACTTAAATACTACAACCATGCCCAATTTCATAACTGGATTAACAACTGGTTCTGAAAGATGTGAAATGTAATATTTTGTCCTTGAGCCAATGTGAGCCAATTCCACTGTTCACTTCCATTTTACCATTGTTAATGACTAGAGGGTCCGTACTAAAGCACATTCTTTCCTTCCCAGTGTTGGAAATTTGTGTGTTTCCTCTTTTTGTCTTGGTCAGTTGACCAGATGTTTATCAATTTTGTTGATCTCTTTAAAGAATAAGCTTTTGTTTCATTGAGGTTTACTTTTTCTCTGTTCCCATTTCACCGATTCGTGCCGTTTATTCTTTTTTCTCTTCTGCTTACCACAAGTTAAATTTGACCCTCTTTTTCTAGCTTATCAAAGAGGAAGCTTAGATTTTTTTATTGATATTCTTCTTTCCTAATATAAACAGATAATCCTAGGAGTTTTTCTCTAATCACTGCTGTAGTTGCTTTCCACCAATTTTTTAAATATTTATTTTTGGCTGTGCTGCGTCTTCATTGCTCAATGCACAGGCCTTCTCTAATTGCAGCTAAGGGGGGCTACTCTTCTTTGCAGTGCACGAGCTTCTCATTGCAGTGGCTTTCCATTGTCAAGCATAGGCTCGAGGCATGCAGGCTTCAGTAGCTGCGGCATATGGGCTCAGCAGTTATGGCAAATGTGGCTTACCTGATCCAGGGCATGTCGGATCTTCTCAGACCACAGATCAAACCTGGGTTCCCTGCACTGGTAACTAGAACACCAGGGGAGTCCCAATGTTGTATTTTCTTGCATTCAATTCAAAATATATCTAATTTTCTCTGAGATTTCCCACTATCTCTATGGGTTATTTAGAGGTGTCTCTGTGTGTCAGTTTTCATTCCAATCCCAAAGAATGCTCAAACTACCGCACAGTTACATTCATCTCACACGCTAATAAAGTAATGCTCAAAATTATCCAAGCCAGGCTTCAGCAATACGTGAACCAAGAACTTCCAGATGTTCAAGCTGGTTTTAGAAAAGGCAGAGGAACCAGAGATCAAATTGCCAACATCCACTGGATCATCGAAAAAGCAAGAGAGTTCCAGAAAAACATCTATTTCTGCTTTATTGACTATGCAAAGCCTTTGACTGTGTGGATCACAGTAAACTGTGGAAAATTCTGAAAGAGATGGGCATACCAGACCACCTGACCTGCCTCTTGAGAAACCTACATGCAGGTCAGGAAGCAACAGTTAGAACTGGACATGGAACAACAGACTGGTTCCAAATAGGAAAAGGAGAACATCAAGGCTGTATATTATCACCCTGCTAATTTAACTTATATGCAGAGTACATCATGAGAAACACTGGGCTGGAAGAAGCACAAGCTGGAATCAAGATTGCCGGGAGAAATATCAATAACCTCAGATATGCAGATGATACCACCCTTATGGCAGAAAGTGAAGAGGAACTAAAGAGCCTCTTGATGAAAGTGAAAGAGGAGAATGAAAAAGTTGGCTTAAAGTTCAACATTCAGAAAACTAAGATCATGGCATCTGGTCCCATCACTTCATGGGAAATAGATGGGGAAACTGGAAACAGTGTCAGACTTTATTTTTCTGGGCTCCAAAATCACTGTGGATGGTGATTGCAGCCATGAAATTAAAAGACGCTTACTCCTTGGAAGGAAAGTTATGACCAACCTAGACAGCATATTAAAAAGCAGAGACATTACTTTGCCAACAAAGGTCCATCTAGTCAAGGCTATGGTTTTTCCAGTGGTCATGTATGGATGTGAGAGTTGGATTGTGAAGAAAGCTGAGCACCAAAGAATTGACGCTTTTGAACTGTGGTGTTGGAGAAGTTCTTGAGAGTCCCTTGGACTGCAAGGAGAGCCAACCAGTCCATCATAAAGAAGATAAGTCCTGGGTGTTCATTGGAAGGACTGATGCTGAAGCTGAAACTCCAATGCTTTGGCCACCTCATGCGAAGAGTTGACTCATTGGGAAAGACCCTGATGCTGGGAGGAATTGGGGGCAGGAGGAGAAGGGGATGACAGAGGATGAGATGGTTGGATGGCATCACTGACTCGATGGACATGAGTTTGAGTAAACTCCGGGAGTTGGTGATGGACAGGGAGGCCTGGTGTGCTGCAGTTCATGGGGTCACAAAGAGTCGGACACGACTGAGCAACTGAACTGAACTGTGTGTTTTAATTTGGGGAATTTTTCAATTCTTAAAAAAGACCAAACCCAAATTCTGGAGCTTAAGAACTCAACAAATACAATGAAGAATGCATGAGAAAGTCTTTGAAATAGAACAAATCAAATGAAACAATAAATGACCTGGAAGAAGGGAATCTACAAATGTTTTGGGTGGAAGAGGAGAGAGAACTAAGATTTTTTAAAAAGTGAAGAAACATTATCACATTCATTAGGACAGCCAAAATACATATAATAGGTGTACCAAAATAAGAGAAGGAAAAGGTGGCCCAGCATTTACGTAAAGAAGTAACAGCTGGGGACTTCCCAAACCTGGGCAAAAACAGACAAATCCAGGTCTTTGTCTTTGGACAAATCCAGGTACAAATCCAGATACAAACCCACAAAACTAATAGATCACCTCATCTTAGTGTAAAACGACCTTCTCCAAGACACATTATAATCAAGGTGTGAGGGTCAGTGATAAATAAAGGAAACCGGGGCAGGGGGAGGGGGAATTAAGTATTGCCCAAAGGAACCCCCCATTAGACTACCAGCCACAACTCGATAGGCCAGGAAAGAGTGCAATGACATACTGAAAGTATTGAAAGATTTAAAAACGCTTGCCCAGAACACTCTAACAAAGTTATTCTTTAGATATGAAGGAGAAATTCAGGCTCTCCCAGACAAACAATGCTGAAAGAGTTCTTCACCACTAAATCTGCCTTACAAGAAATGTTGACAGGAGCTCTTCCACCTGAAATGAGAAGATAAAAGTATACACAGTTCTCAGTTAAGGAAGAAAACTGTAACTCAAGTTTAGAATAGAGTGGTAAACACTAAACATAAAGATTAAAGGAAAGAGCTTTGAAAATAACTATAGCAGCCACAGTGTAGCAAAAAACTCACAGAATAAAGAGACAGAATTTCTACAGTAAAAATATAAAAAGGGAGGACAGCAAGTTAAGATAAATTGCTGTCAACAGGAAAAGAACTATTCAAACTACAAGAAAGATTTTCTATTCAAACCTCATAGTACTCAGAAAACAAAAATCTAGAGTACAGACAGCAAACATAACGAGGAAAACTGAGCAAATAACCATGAAAAACCACCAATTAAAAAGACAGAAACACAAGAAAAAAGAAGCAATAGAGATACGAAACAATCAAAAAACAGAAGATAAATTCACAGTAGTATATTATTACATATCAACAATCATCTGAGATGTAAATGGATGGACTCACCAAATCAAAAGGCACAGAGTGGTGGGGCGGATTAAAAATCAAGACTGAACTGCATGGTATCTTCAGGACACTTTTTTCAATCCTAAAGATACATACAGACTCAAAATGAAAGAACTGAAGATGATATTCCAAGCGAATGGTAAATAAAAGAAAGCAGGTATAGTCATACTTATGCCCCAAAATATAAATCTCAAGGCAAAATAATAACAAGGTACAAAAAGTCATGATGTAATGATAAAAGGGTAAAAACATCAAGAAGGCATAACATAATAAATATTGGGGTGGCCAAAAGGTTCATTGGTCTTTTCCCATAAGATGGCTCTAGAAGCAATTAGTTGTCTTTAAACTTCATTCGAAACAATTTTCTTAGGTTCTATTGTGACTGCTGTCATATCAGTGTGCATTTTTTTAAAAACTTACCAAAATTGGTGAATTTTTATGTAGCTATTTTATTTTTATTTATTTATTTTTTTCTACACAGGAGCCGGGATGCAGAACTTTTAAAAATTGTGCTGTTTTCTGCCACATATCAGCATGAATCAGCCATAGGTATTACATATGTCCCCTCCCTCATGAACTTCCCTCCCACCTCCCACCCCATCCCATCCCTCTATGCTGTTACAGAGCACCAGATCTGAGTTCCCTGAATCATACAGAAATTGTGTAGCTATTTTAATATGGAAGATGGAATCAAAAAAGCAAAATTTTTAGCATATTATACTTTTATTATTTCAAGAAAGGCAAAAGCACAACTGAAACATGCCCCCAAAAATGTGCAGTGTATGGAGAAGGTGCTGTGACTGATGGAACATGTCAAAAGTGGTATGTGAAATTTAGTCCTGGAGATTTCTCACTGGACAGGAGACTAGTTGAAATTGATAGTAATCAAATCAAGACATTAATTAAGAACAAAGTTACACCACAAAGAGATAGCCGACTTACTCAAAATATCCAAATCAAGCACTCAAAATAATTTTCACTAACTTGATTATGTTTATTGCTTTGATGCTTGGGTTCTACATAAGTTACGTGAAAAAGATTTTCTTGAAAATATTTCATGCAACTCTCTACTTAAACATAACAAAAACATTCCCTAAAACCAATTGTGATGGATGATGAAAAGTGGATACTGTACAATAATGTGGAACAGAAGAGATCAAGCACAAGCAAAATGAACCACCATCAACCACACCAAAGGTTGGTCCTCACCTATAGAATGTGACATTGTGTATGTAGTGGGATTGGAAGGGAGTCCTCCAGTATGAGCTTCTTCAGGAAAAGCAAACAATAAATTCCAACAAGCACTGCTCTCAGTTAGACTAACTGAAAACAGCATTCAATGAAAGGCATCCAGAATTAGTCAACAGAAAATAATCTTCCAACAGGGTAATGTAAGACTGCACATTTATTTGATGATCAGGCAAAAACTGTTACAGCTTGGCTGGCAAGTTCTGATTCAATTGCCATATTCACCAGACACTGCGCCTTTGGATTTCCATTGATTTCAGTCTTCACAAAATTCTTTTAGGGGAAAAAAAATTCAATTCCCTGAAAGACTGCATAAGGAACAGTTCTTTGCTCAGAAAGATAAAAAGTTTTGGAAGACAGAATTACAAAGTTGCCAGAAAAATGGCAGAAGGTAGTGGGACAAAAAGGTCAATATGGTGTTCAATAAACATCTTGGTAAAAATTTAAAATGTATGTTTCATTTTTACTTAATAACTGAAGGAGTTTTTGGCCAATCCAATATTTAGTAACTTGTTCTCACCACCTCTCTGAATTCAGGTACAAATTCTTTTTATTGAGTCACTATGTTTCAGGGCAATGCAGTCATCTACATAAAATTGAATAGAAATATGCCCCCCCCCCTTTACACTGGGATATAACTGGAAAAATTGTGTTGTCAATGTCATATCTGAAGATCATATTTCAGATTACATGTCATTCAATCTGACATGACAAGCCCCCAATCCCCACTAAGGATACACATATAATTGGTATTTGGAACCAATGTATACACGCCTTCCTCGGCAAACTGTAATGGTGTCCCTTGTTGCACATTGTCTCAGCATTACAGGTAGTAAGAAAGATCAATGATGAGCAGGAAAAGGAGAGAGAAATTTGCCCATATTTGTAGCTATACATGTGAAAACTGGTTCAAGTGAACTTCTAATTTTTAAAGTAGTAGTGAGAAAGAGATCTCTGGAATGATAGGGGCTATTAAAAGCAAAATTCTAGATTTCTCTATATACTCTCTAGACAGAACCTCATTTAATAGCCTTAGTAGTTGTTTAACACAATCTGGCTCTAGATTTGCTGATTTTACAAGGAACTTTATGTGTGTTAACTGACCCTTTTAACTGCACTGATGTAAATCAACAGAGCCAAATAATACAAAATCACAAGATCAGCCTCTAAATAATCTACAGAGTTTATTTATGATCACAAGAGAGGGCCTAAATTATTCAAAACTCAGAATTAAGACTTGCTGAACCCTCCAGCATCAGGGTAGCACTTTTTCTTAACAGGCACATCTAAGTGTCATTGGATTCTTAGGGGAATGTACCTTTCTTTGAATTATTTACTATTAATTAGGGACAGACAATAAAAAGCTAAATGTTGACTTCTATAAAACTGATAAAAGAGGAAAATATTTTTGTCCAGTCAAGATGCAAATGAGTTTTGATAGAGAACTCTAAAAGTAAACTTTATTGTCACAGAGTATATTAACCAAAATAATACACTAGATTTGTAGTCAACTTAGCAATGTAATTTCAACATTACTTTGTTGTACTGAGTATTTGTATGTTGCTTTCTCACTTTTCTTTTGAGTGGGTTTTGTCATCCTTTTTGTTCCTACGTTAACATGTTAATTAAAATTTATACCCTGCTTACTATCTATATGTATGAGAATTATATCTCTGTAATTTTGAGATTTATACTTTCACAAAAAGGATATAAAAATGTTCCACACAAAGGTTGGTTTTACTGGAGAAAGGGGAACTCATCTAAGTTTCCAGGGACAACCTAGAATTTCTGTATATATTTTTATTTCACTACTGATCAGATTAACTACTTAATTTTCACAAGAAATCTCAAGAAGAACAAGTATACTAACAAATAATCATCAACTCACCACTGTATCAATCCATAATGATACCCATCCAAATGAAGAGCAACCCAGAATACATTTCACAAAGAAAACCAATTTATCTTGCTATGGACAATTATCCAAACATCCGAATCTTTAAATTACGTGCTATCATCACTCTGACCACCTGTGAACACACAGCATGCAAGCAAAGTTCCACAGTCGAACCTGGAGTCTGGTAGGCTACAGCCCATGGGGTCACAAAGAGTTAGCCATGACTGAACAACTATTACTTGCACTCAGATAACCATATTTGAAGCTGAGGTCTCAGGATACTCCTCAGTAGCCAAAGCAATAGCAAAACAAAGCACTGCAAGCATACCATCTAAATATGCTGACAGGAAACTGTTAATCCTAAAAGAAGCCACCAAAATTTATTATAATAACATATTCAGTCACACCACTTACCAGTGTGACTTTTACCAGCCATATGTTACAAAATAGATGCAGTAATAGTCTTTTCATCTGGAACATACATCATCTATGGCTAACTAAGCCAATATATACATACATTCTAATGAAGCATCTCTAGTTTCTGTGTGTCTATTCATGTATGATGAGATATATACAGAGCCTACACACAGAAACCCATACTATCAGATTGATCCTATTACTTTCACACATGGTAACAGTGCTTATAGGCTATATACTCATATGAAAATAAGTATTCTGAGGTAATACAGTCATTACAAATCAATCTTCAGCTATTTCTTATATTAACACTAGTTCATAGAATGAGTTTGAAGTGGATAAATCTACCCTCACATAATTCTTTACTTTTCACATTTTTATTATGAAAAAAGATTAAATTTGTCCTCTAGATTAACATTAAATATAAATAAAATTCCTAGTACATAATCAAAAGTTTTGAAAATTTGTTTCCCCGATTACACAATTACCTGATAGGAGAGCTATTACCACAGCTGCCCCCAACTATCCTAGCTCTGCTGCCATAGGTGCTAGTAATATGAATGCTTGCTTCTCATATATTTGCTATCAAAATCAAAGACTCAAAATGCAAAAACCACCACAATACTGTAATTAGCCTTCAATTAAAATTAATTAATTTTTAAAAAATGAGTATATCTGATTGATAAAACCTAGTTCATGTGGATTCCCTCTAGACATATAATAACCTGGAAAATGTAAGTTTTTTTTGTTTTCTTTAACTATTCTGAGAATAATTCTGAGAAAGTCAGGCTTGACTTTCATCACATGCAAATTTGACCTTTTGTTTTACCCATTTAAAATACTTAGGATAATTCTAAACACTCTAACTTGTTATTTAAGCACTGCTGAAATGGCAACCCACTCTAGTACTCTTGCCTGGAAAATCCCATGGACTGAGGAGCCTGGTAGGCTACAGTCCATGGGGTCACAAGGAGTCAGACATGACTGAGCAACTTCACTATAGTCTCGTTATAACATATTTTCCTGATTCTTCTCTCAATCTATCTCTCCCTTCTCCTCCCTACCACTTTTCCCTTCTTCTTTCTTACACACTCATACACACACACACACATACTCCATATCCCCTCTTGTCCATTATAGTACAATCTCTGAAACAAATCACTATCATTGCCCTTGGTTCCCCTTAAAAAATGATCTTATTTTAGCTCAAATGGTACCTTTGCATGAAATGTTCTCCAACTCTCTCAAGTAAAAACCTTCACACTTGCATCAAAATTACAGCTGTACACACTGTATTTATCTCCAAGAGTAGCACATGACCATACAAGAGAGAGTAAATGCAGGGTTTTGGACCCAGGAAATGCGTCTTACCCATGAATCTGAAAACCATTTGCCTGCATTCAGAGTTGACAGGAAATCCCAATAAAAAAGGCTACTGTGTGTGTGGGAGGCATTTGGCATGACGTCCAAGATATTGGTTGTTCTTCTCAAGTCATAATCATGCATGAGAAAAGCCACCTCATCCAAGCTGCGGACAGAGGGGAAAATAGGAGAAAGGATCAATGTATTGAATTCAATCATCTTGGTAGATAGGGTTCTTAGAAAGTCCAGCAAGGTCACAAGTCTTACTAGGGTTCCTTACTCCAACCCAACTCTCATCAAAGGACTCAGTTCAGTTCAGTTCAGTTCAGTCACTCAGTCGTGTCCAACTCTTTGCGACCCCATGAATCACAGCACACCAAGCCTCCCTGTCCATCACCAACTCCCGGAGTCCACTCAAACCCATGTCCATTGAGTCGGTGATGCCATCCAACCATCTCATCCTCTGTCGTCCCCTGTTCCTTCTGCCCCCAATCCCTCCCAGCATCAGGGGACTAGGTACCAGTAATTCATAGTTGATGTCAATATTTTAATGTCCTAGGAATCAACCTTTTCTGGTGTATAAAATAATGTTTATGATGAAAGAATAACTTCTCTATGCATGAAATTTTCAGAATGAGGAAAAAGATAGGTATAGAAGTGATGTGAATGTAAAGTGAATGGGGTGAGGATGGGGCAAGGCCTTGTGAGCCTCAGAGTGATAGTTAAGTAGGCACTCAGGAAATCTTCTTATGTTTTTCTGGCCCATTTTCCAGCTAGGCACCTGCCATGAGTATTTCTTGCCCCAGACACTTCACATCAGATGGTGTTATTAGAAAAGATCCTGGTTTTGTTTTCTGATGTTTACCTTGAAGAATCTCTGCTTCTACAAGAATCTCTCTTCTTTTCTCATTGAAAGACCTAAGAAGTGAACTCTGTAATGGCTATGAGAGAGTAACAGGATGGAAACTTAGCATCTTTCCCATAAACCACTAGAAAACAGAACAAAATAAGGCAATGATTTTTTCAGCCAATGGACAACAGGGAGCACAGTATGATGGTCTTGGAGAAAAGGTAAACAAATAAGTAGGCTCTACCATTCTCCAGGCTTTTTTCTTGCAGGTGAATACTAGACTGTACTACTGGGAAGAAAAACCCTAAAAGGGACCCAGAAATTGTGTGAAATGAGAAAAAAAAGTCAGATGAAGGACAAGTCAAGAGACTTTGTGGACTAGAGTTCCATAGGGAATTGAGCTATGCTAAAAAGAAGATTGTTATGGAAATACATAAAGATTTTCCTTCAGTTATGACTAAATATCAAGTATACCCTTGCAGAATAAAATTCTCTGAAGCTTGCCAAGATCAAGGAAAAGAAAAATTACCAGAAATTTCTAAGACAATTTGGACACCTCCTACTAGGTGTGTGAATTATTCAAAGTCTATCCAGTGAGAATGAACAGATATCAATTAATTACTCAGGCATTCTCTAGAGACTCCAGAGGGCAACACTTTTGAAATGGGGATAATTTAGAACTAGAATGACTGTAGAACTTCCACTAAAGAGCTTAAAAGCAAGCCTCCAAAGCATTGGACTAATCTCCAAATCAATTTAACTGCCTACTACAGAAAGTCTAAAATTCTTTCAAGGAGAACAAGAAAATTTAGTAACCAGCATGGTAAAATCACAAAGTGCAGCATGTAAACAAAATTTGCCCAACAGGTGAAGAAGCAGGAAAACATACCTATAATCAGGAGAGAGTATCCAGTGATGGCAAACTTGGAAATGAAAGAGGTGATAAAAGTAATAAATAAGGATATTAAATTATATAAATTATTTAATTTATTTATTTTAATTAATAAATATTAATTTATTATTAATTTAATCAATATTTATTAAATTAATTAAATTTTAATTAATTTAAATTTAATAAAATTAATGAATTTACATTTAAATTAATTAAAATTTAGTAAATGTTAATTTATTACTAATTTAATAATAATTCAATGATTTAAATTAAATAATTTAATAACTATTTATTTAAATAATTTATTTAATTATTTGATTTAATATTAATATATAAAATATATTAACATTATTATTAAATTATTATTAAAAATATTAATGTATAAAATAAATAAATAATTTAATTTAGTTAATCATCAGTCACATCCACAACTGGGCCTTGTTTTTGTTTTGGCATCACCAGATGGTCAATACCAAAATGAGACTGATTATATTCTTTGCAGCCAAAGATGGAGAAGCTCTATACAATCAGCAAAATCAAGACCTGGAGCTGACTGTGGCTCAGATCAGGAATGCCTTATTGCAAAATTCAGACTTATATTGAAGAAAGTAGGGAATCCACTAGACCATCCAGGTAGGACCTAAATCAAATCCCTTACAGTTACACAGTGGAAGTGACAAACAGATTCAAGGGATTACATCTGATAGACACAGTGTCTGAAAAACTATGGACAAAGGTTTGTGACATTGTACAGGAAGCAGTCATCAAGACCAACCCCAAGAAAAAGAAATGCAAAAAGGCAAAATGGTTGTCTAAGGAGGCCTTACAAATAGCTGAGAAGAGAAGTTAAAGTAAAAGGAGAAAAGGAAAGATATACCCATTTGAATGCAGAGTTCCAAAGAATAGCAAGGAGACATAAGAAAGCATTCCCCAGTGGTCAGTGCAAAGAAATAGAGGAAACAACAGAATGGGAAACTCTAGAGATCTCTTCAATAAAATTAGAGATACCAAGGGACTGTTTCATGCAAAGATGGGCACAATAAAGGACAGAAATTGTGTGGACCTAACAGAAGCAGAAAATATTAACAAGAGGTGGGAAGGATGTGCAGAAGAACTATACAAAAAAAGGTCTTCATGGCCCAGATAACCATAATGCTGTGATTACTCACATAGAGTCAGACATCCTGGAGTCTGAAGTCAAGTGAGTCTTAGGAAGCATCAGTATGAAGAAAGCTAGTGGTGGTGATGGAATTCCAGTTGAGCTATTTCAAATCCTAAAAGATGATGCTGTGAAAGTGCTGCACTCCATATGCCAGCAAATTTGGAAAACTCAGCAGTGGCCACAGGACTGGAAAAGGTCAGTTTTCATTCTAATCCCAGAGAAAGGCAATGCCAAAAATGTTGAAACTACAACACAAATGCACTCATCTCACATGCTCACAAAGTAATGCTCAAAATTTTCCAAGCCAGGCTTCAGCAGTATGTAAACTGACTTCCAGATGTTTAAGCTGGATTTAGAAAAGGCAGAGGAACCAGAGATCAAATTGCCAACATCCACTGAATCATTGACAAAGCAAGAGAGTTCCAGAAAAATATCTATTTCTGCTGCATTGACTATGCCAAAGCCTTGACTGTGTGGATCACAACAATCTGTGGAAAATTCTTCAAGAGATGGGAATACCAGACCACCTTACCTGCCTCCTGAGAAATCTGTATGCATGTCAAGAAGCAACAGTTAGATCCACACATGGAACAACAGACTGGTTCCAAATTTGGAAAGGAGTACATTAAAGCTGTATATTGTCACTCCGCTTATTTAACTTCTATGCAGAGTACATCATGCGAAATATCAGGCTGGATGAGGCATAAGCTGGAATCAAGATTGCTGGGAGAAATACCAATAATCCATGCAGATGACACCACTTTTATGGCAACAGCAAAGAGGAACTAAAGAGTCTCTTGGTGAAAATGAAACAGGAGAGAGAAAAAGCTGTCTTAAAGCTCAACATCCAAAAAACAAGGATCATGGCATGCGTTCCTATCACTTCATGGCAAATAGATGGGGAAACAATGGAAACAGTGACAGACTTTATTTCCTGGGCTCGAAAATCATTGCAGACTGTGACTGTAGCTGTGAAATTAAAAGAGGCTTGTTCCAAAGACCTACATAGAAAACTATAAAACACTGATGAAAGAAATCAAAGAGGAAACAAACAGATGGAGAAATATACCATGTTCATGGATATTGGAAGAATCAATATTGTCAAAATGGCTATACTACCCAAAGCAATCTATAGATTCAATGCAATCCCTATCAAGCTACCAATGGTATTTTTCACAGAACTGGAACAAATAATTTCACAATTTGTATGGAAATACAAAAAACCTCGAATAACCAAAGTAATCTTGAGAAAGAAGAATGGAACTGGAGGAATCAACCTGCATGACTTCAGACTCTACTACAAAGCCACAGTCATCAAGACAGTATGGTACTGGCACAAAGACAGAAATATAGATCAATGGAACAGAATAGAAAGCCCAGAGATAAATCCACGAACCTATGGACACCTTATCTTTGACAAAGGAGGCAAGGATATACAATGGAAAAAAGACAACCTCTTTAACAAGTGGTGCTGGGAAAACTGGTCAACCACTTGTAAAAGAATGAAACTAGAACACTTTCTAACACCATACACAAAAATAAACTCAAAATGGATTAAAGATCTAAATGTAAGACCAGAAACTATAAAACTACTAGAGGAGAACATAGGCAAAACACTCTCCGACATAAATCACAGCAGGATCCTCTATGACCCACATCCCAGAATATTGGAAATAAAAGCAAAACTAAACAAATGGGACCTAATGAAACTTAAAAGCTTTTGCACTACAAAGGAAACTATAAGTAAGGTGAAAAGACAGCCCTCAGATTGGGAGAAAATAATAGCAAATGAAGAAACAGACAAAGGATTAATCTCAAAAATATACAAGCAACTCCTGAAGCTCAATTCCAGAAAAATAAATGACCCAATCAAAAAATGGGCCAAAGAACTAAACAGACATTTCTCCAAAGAAGACATACAGATGGCTACAAACACATGAAAAGATGCTCAACATCACTCATTATCAGAGAAATGCAAATCAAAACCTCAATGAGGTACCATTACACGCCAGTCAGGATGGCTGCTATCCAAAAGTCTACAAGCAATAAATGCTGGAGAGGGTGTGGAGAAAAGGGAACCCTCTTACACTGTTGGTGGGAATGCAAACTAGTACAGCCACTATGGAAAACAGTGTGGAGATTTCTTAAAAAACTGGAAATAGACCTGCCATATGACCCAGCAATCCCACTCCTGGGCATACACACCGAGGAAACCAGATCTGAAAGAGACACGTGCACCCCAATGTTCATCGCAGCACTGTTTATAATAGCCAGGACATGGAAGCAACCTAGATGCCCATCAGCAGACGAATGGATAAGGAAGCTGTGGTACATATACACCATGGAATATTACTCAGCCATCAAAAAGAATTCATTTGAACCAGTCCTAATGAGATGGATGAAGCTGGAGCCCCTTATACAGAGTGAAGTAAGCCAGAAAGATAAAGAACATTACAGCATACTAACACATATATATGGAATTTAGAAAGATGGTAACGATAACCCTATATGCAAAAACAGAAAAAGAGACACAGAAATACAGAACAGACTTTTGAACTCTGTGGGAGAATGTGAGGGTGGGATGTTTCAAAAGAACAGCATGTATACTATCTATGGTGAAACAGATCACCAGCCCAGGTGGGATGCATGAGACAAGTGCTCGGGCCTGGTACACTGGGAAGACCCAGAGGAATCGAGTGGAGAGGGAGGTGGGACGGGGGATCAGGATGGGGAATAAGTGTAAATCTATGGCTGATTCATGTCAATGTATGACAAAACCCACTGAAATGTTGTGAAGTAATTAGCCTCCAACTAATAAAAAAATTAAAAAAAACAAAAAAAACAAACAAACAAAAAAAGAAACCTGTGTATTTAGATATGTAAAACAGATAGTCAATGGGAATTTGCTACATGACTCAGGAAACTCAGACAGGGGCTCTGTGTCAACCTATAGGGATGGATGGGGATGGAGGTGGGAAGAAAGTTCAAGAGAGAGGGGGCATATATATGGCTGATTCATGTTGAAGTTTGACAGAAAATTACAAAATTCTGTAAAGCAATTATCCTTCAATTAAAAATAAATTAGTTAAAAAAATAAATCTTTGGGTATTTCAGGTAATTTTATATTTGGGCCCAGTTTACCTTTGTAACTTCAATTTAAAATGTGAAACAGAGCAACTGACTGAGATTTATGATTATAAAATAAAATCTTACTACATTTACAAAATAATTTGAAAGATATAAAAGCATTAAAATCAATATAGTTATGCATCTAACATGTTAGATTTATATGAGTTACTTAAGTATTTTGAAAAGATTGAAATCAGACTACTGGGTACCTAAAAAAGAAATATATTAAATTTATAACTGCAGTTTAAGACATCTAAAGTATTTAATTAACTAAAAAGGGCATTAACTACTTTTCAAAAGCTCTCAAATAAAATGTTAGACTTATAGAGGAAAACATCAGCTGAACACACTTTGACATAAATCACAGGACCTCTAGGACCCACCTCCTAGAGTAACGAAAATAAAAATAAACAAGTGGGACGCAATTAAAGTTAAAAGTTTTTGCACAGCAAAGGAAACTATACACAAGGTGAAAAGGCAACCCTCAGAATATGAGAAAATAATAGCAAATGAAACTGACAAGGATTAATCCATAAAACAAACAAGCAGCTCATGCAGCTCAATACCAGAAAACAAACAACCCAATCAAAAAGTGGGCAGAAGTCCTAAACAGATATTTCTCCAAAAAAGATTATAAAGACAACAGATGGCTAATAAACACAGGAAAATTTTATTATTAGAGAAGTGCAAATCAAAACTACAATGAGATATCACCCTGCACTGGTCAGAATGGCCATCATCAAAAAGTCTACAAACAATAAATGCTGGAGAGTGTGCAGAGAAAAGGGAACCCTTTTGCACTGTTGGCAGGAATGTAAACTGATACAGTCACTATGATGAAGAGTATGGAGCTTCCTCAAAAACACTAGGAATAAAACTATGATATGAGCCAGCAATCCCACTACTGGGCATATAATCTTAGAAAACCATGATTGAAAAAGACACATGCATCCCATATAATTGAGAGGCAGTGCTGACTTATCACAGGTCCTCAGGAGGTACTTCTGTCTCTTCCCCAACCCCTCCCTTAAGCAGACACACAGACACACAGAGCCTGGCCATAATACCTGTAATCACTGGCTATTCCCCAACACTTAACAATTTTAGTCCTCTGAGGATTTTACCCATTTGTACATTTTTAAATTACCACCTAGGTCCTTTCAAATCTAGATTTGCCAGCTCTAACCTGTAAACTTTGAGCATACATACACATACACATGTGTACAAACATTCAATAGCTAGGATTGGGAAGCAACCTAGATCCAGCGACAGATGAACGGATAAAGAAGCTGTGGTATATATATAAAATAGAATATTACTTAACCAAAACCAGGAACACATTTGAGTCAATTTAAATGAAGGGGATGAACCTAAGAGATTGTTATATAGAGTGAAGTCAGAAAACCAAATATCATATATTAACGCATATATATGGAATCTAGAAAACTGAAATTAATGAACCTATTCGCAGGGCCACAATAGAAAACAGACTTTGTGGACACAGTGAGGCAATGAGAAGGTGAGACAAATTGAGACTCTAGCATAGACACATATATATTACTCTATGCAAAATTTATAGCCAGTGGGAATTTGCCGTATGATACAAGGAGCTCAAACCTGGTGCTCTGTGACAACCTAGAAGGATGGGATGGGGTAAGGTGGGAGGGTGATTCAATAGGGAGGGGACCTATGGCTGATTCATGTTGATGTATGGCAGAAGTCAAGATTGTGAAACAATTATCCTCCAATTAAAAATAAGTAATTTTTTAAAATGTGGCTAATATGGTAAGTGAATGTTTAACTTTACAAGAAACTGCCAAACTATATTTGAGTGGCGACACTATTTTACAATCCTCCACAATATATAAGAGATTCATTCAGCTGTCTGCATCCTTGCCAGTATTTGCTAGCTAATATATTTTCCCCAACCATTATATTTGTGTATAGTGATATCTTATGATGACTTTAATTTGCTTTTCTCTAATGGCTAATGGTGTTATCCATATTTCATGTTCTTGATTGCCATCTGTGTATTTTCTTGGGTGAAGTGCCAAGCAGGCATCAGAAGCCCACTTTATAAAGGGCTTGTTTCTTTACTGCTCAGTGGATAGAATTCTCATATTCTGCACACAAGTCCTATGTTGCACGTAGGTTTGCAAATATTTTCCCCCAGTCTGCATTTTGTTTCTTCACAGGGTAAAGACAAATGTTTATTTTCATAAATTTTAATTTTACAGTTTTTCTTTATGGCACGTGTTTGTAGTGTCATATCTTCACCTAATCCAAGCTCACAAAGATTTTTTTCCTATGGTTTCTTGTCAAAGTTTTGGAGTTTTACATTTAGATCTATTATTTATTTTGAGCTACTTTTTGTATAAGGTATGAGGTAAAGGATGAGGTTCTCCACTACTCTCACCTCCACAATGCAAGTCCAAGTGTGCCAATGCCATTTATTAGAAAGACTGTCTTTACTTTACTGATCTTCAACCTTTGGTTAAAAAAAAAAACAGACACATACACGGGTTGATGTACTGGCATCTGTTTCTGGAATCCCTATCCTGTTGAGCTGATGTGCATGTCTGATCCTTCTCTATTACTACATTGTTCAGATTACTGTGGCTAGACAGTATGTCTTGAAATAACAGTGTGATTCCTCTAACTTTATTCTTCTTTATCACTATTTGTATAGCTATCCTAGTTCCCCTATCTTTCCTATAAACTTTATAATCAGATTGTCTGGGTTTTTTTTAAAGCTGATGGCATTCTTTTCTGCTTAAAAATTTCTATTTTGAGATAACTATAGATTCACTTGGGTTTGTAAGAAATAGTACCATGAGATTTCCCCAACAGTGACGTCTTGACTATAGCACAATGTTGCAAGGAAATTGATATTGATAAAATCACTGATGTTATTCAGATTTCATTAGTTTTACATTTACTTTGTATGTGTATGTGCTCATTTTATCATATGGACAGATTCAGGTGACAACCACCACAGTCAAGAGGCAAAGCAGTAAAGATGTGAAAGCAATTTTTATCATTTATAGCCACAGCCACCATGCTCTCTCCCCTTCATCATTCCAGGCAACCACTGATTTATTTCCAATCACTTAATTTTATCATTTTGAAAATTATATAATAAAGAAAGCATATAGTAAGTAACCTTTAGAGAGTAGCTTTTTTCGTGCAGCACAGTTCCCATGAGACTCATCCAAACTGTTGCATGTATCAGTAGATCATTCCTTTTTATTGCTGAGTAGTATTTCATGGTATGGCTATAACACAGTCTGATCATTTACCTCTTGAACCTCTTGAAGAACAGTGGGGTTGTGCAGATATTGCTCATTATAAATAAAGCTGCTATGAACACTAACATAAAGGTCTTTGTATGAACATCAAGTTTCCCCCCCTCCCCCAGAATAAATTTGCAGTAGTGTGATTTCTGGGTTGTACGGTAAGTACATATTTGGTATTTTAAGAAAGTGCCAAACTTACCAGAGCAGTTATACCATTCTACATTTCTGCCAGTAATGTGTAAGTGATCCAGTTTATCTATCATCATTAGGAGATATCATTATTTGTTAAACTTAGCCATTCTGATAAGTGAGTAGTGATAGAAGTTTTCATTTTCCTAGTATCTAATGAAGTTGAACATCTTCTCATGTGCCTATTTGCTATCTGTGTATCCTTTCAGGTAAAGTGGCTGTTTATTAATTTTCTAACTGGATTGTTTGGAATTTTTTTTATCCTGTTGAGTTTCAGTGTTTCCTATATATATTTTAGATACAAGCCTTTTGCCAGATACACATTTTACAAATATTGGCTCTTCATCTGATACTTTTCTTCTTATCCTCCTCACAAGATCTTTCACAGAAGTGTTTTACTTTGAGATCCCTTTATGATTTTTTTTCATTTCACGAATAGTGCTTTTGGTATAAAGTCTAAGAACACTTTGCCAGCCCTACATCCCAAAGATTTTCCCCTCTTTGGTCTTCTAAATATTTTTTAATTCTACATTTTGTGTTTAAGTCCATAATCAATTTTCAGTTTTTCTACTTATTTCCCTTCTAGACCATGAGGATTAGGTTGAGGGTCACTTTTATTGTATCTGATGTCTCGCTGCTCTGGGACTCTATTGAAAGGCTGTTTTTCTTCCAGTGTTTACCTTTTTTCATTTATATTCATCGTGGTAAAATATATAAAACATAAAAGTTGCCATTTTAAGAGCATTTTAACTATTCAGTGTGGCACTGCTTGCATATGCAATGTTACACAGACATCAATATTACCTAGTTCTAAAACTTCCTATTACTGCAAACAGAAACCCTGTAACTGTTAAGTAACTCCCCAGTCCTCCCTCCCCCTAGTTCTGGTAACTTTAGTTTACTTTCTGTCTCTACAAATTTGCCTACTGTAGATATTTCATACACACAGAGTTATACTGTATCTTTTCATTTCTAGCTAGTTTCACCTTAGCATATTGTTTTCATCTTCCCTGATAGCTCAGTTGGTAAAGAATCTGCATGCAATGAGGGAGACCTGGGTTTGATCCCTGGGTCGGGAAGATCCCCTAGAGAAGGGAAAGGCTATCCACTCCAGTATTCTGGCCTGGAAAATTCCATGGTTGCAAAGAGTTGGACACAACTGAGTGACTTTTCACTTTCACATTGTCTTCAAGGTTCATCCATATTGCAACAACCCTGTTGTAGCAGACCTTATTCATTTTTATGCCTGAATAATATTCCATTAAATATATATATATATGAAAATATATATACACACCATATTTTATTTATTAATTCACTTGCTGATGGATCCTTGGTTTGTTTCCAACTTTTGGCTATTATCCACTCTGAAACCCAAGATCATGATTTACCCTTGTATTTTCTTTTAAGAGTTTTATGCCTTCACCTCTTACATTTATGTCACTGATCCTTTTTGAGTTAACATATATATATATGGTGTGAGGCAGTGGTCAATGAATTGCTCTGCATCTTTGTCAAAATCAAATGGCATCAAGAAAATGAAAGAGAACTCACAACAGAATGAAATTTTTGCAAATCACATGTCAAACACAGGAGACATTCTCTTTAGCTCATGAGTTATCTAGAAGTGGATTTGTTTAGTTACCAAGTGTTTGGAGATTTTCTTGTTAACTTTGTTATTCATTTCTAGTGTGATCCTGTTGTGGTCAGAGTACTCATTCTGTTTGATTTCAGTACATTTAAATTTGCTGAGGGTTTTTTTTGCGGGGGGGGGCGGGCAGGTACAGTCTATATTATATGATTTGCGAACACAGGGAAAGAACATGTCTTCTGCCGTTCCTGCACTGAGGTTTCTATCAATGTCACACAGATCTTGTTGGCTGATGGCATAGTTCAGCACCATCTTGTATCTTTAATAGTTTTGTTTAGTCTTTACATCAGTTACTAAGAGAAAGGTATTGTTGTTCTCAACTATAGTTATAGGTTTATCTATTTCTCCTTTAGATTTGTCAGGTTTGCTTTATGTACATTGGAGTTCTATTCTTGGGTTCATATATTCAGAATTGTTATGTCCTCTTGATGAATTTACTGTTTTAAAGTCATTATGTAATGCCCCTTGTTTCTTCTGGTTTTCTTTGCTCTGAAGTTTACTTTATCAAATATTAATATAACTACTCCATCTCTGACTTGTATATTTTTTCCATTCCTTAATTTTAATCTACCTATTTGTTGCTCTTCATTCAGTAAGTCACGTACAACTCTTGGGCTACAATTCATGGGGTCACAAAGAGTCAGACATGACTGAGTGACTAAGCACAGAGTGAGTCTTATGTACTAACTTTGTCAGATACTTGTCTGGGCTTCCCTGGTGGCTCAGATGGTAAAGAATATTCTGGGAATGTGGGAGACCTGGGTTTGATCCCTGGGTTGGGAAGATCCCCTGGAGAAGGGAACAGCTACTCACGCCAATATTCTGGCCTGCAGAATTCCATGGACTTCTCCATGGGGTCGCAAAGAGTCGGACACTGAGTGACTTTCACTTTGTCCAACACTTTGCATCCCCATGGACTATAGCACATCAGGCTTCCCTGACTTTCACCATCTCCTGGAGTTTTTTGAAACTCATGTCCACCCAATGGTTGGTGTCCAACCATTTCATCCTCTGCCATTCCCTTTTCCTCCTGCCTTCTATCTTTCCCAGCATCAGGGTCTCTTCCAATGAGTTGGCTCTTTGCATCTTAATTCTCTGTTAGAGAAATTTTATGATAGATGCTTTAATTTTTTTAAGATAATAATTCAAACACTTCTTTCTTTTCTGTTGACATCTATTAATTACCCTTTCTCGTTCAAGTTGAGATTTTTGTAGGTTTTGGTATGATGAAAATTTTGGATCATATCCTAGCCATTAAGAATACTTGGAGATTCTGGTTCCCGTTGAAATTGCTTTTAACAGTTAGTTAAACCTTTATGCAGGTCAGGAAGCAACAGTTAGAACTGGACATGGAACAACAGACTGGTTCCCAATAGGACAAGGAGTACATCAAGGCTGTATACTGTCACCCTGCTTATTTAACTTATATGCAGAATATATCATGAGAAACTCTGGGCTGGAGGAAGCACAAGCTGGAATCAAGATTGCCAGGAGAAATATCAATAACCTCAGATATGCAGATGACACCACCCTATGGCAGAAAGTGAAGAGGAACTAAAGAGCCTCTTGATGAAACTAAAAGAGGAAAGTGAAAAAGTTGGTTTAAAGCTCAACATTCAGAAAACTAAGATCATGGCATCTGGTCCCATCACTTCATGGGAAATAGATGGGGAAACAGTGGAAATAGTGGCTGACTTTATTTTTTTGGGCTCCAAAATCACTGCAGATGGTGACTGCAGTCATGAAATTAAAAGACGCTTACTCCTTGGAAGGAAAGTTATGACCAACCTAGATAGCATATTAAAAAGCAGAGACATTACTTTGCCAACAAAGGTCTGTCTAGTCAAGGCTATGGTTTTTCCAGTGGTCATGTATGGATGTGAGAGTTGGACTGTGAAGAAAGCTGAGCACCGAAGAATTGATGCTTTTGGACTGTGGTGTTGGAGAAGACTCTTGAGAGTCTCTTGAACTGCAAGGAGATCCAACCTGTCCATCCTGAAGGAGATCAGTCCTGGGTGTTCATTGGAAGGACTGATGCTAAAGCTGAAACTCCAATACTTTGGCCACCTCATGAGACGAGTTGACTCATTGGAAAAGACCCTGATGCTGGGAGGGATTGGAGGCAGGAGGAGAAGGGGACGACAGAGGATGAGATGGCTGGATGGCATCACCGACTCAATGGTCACGAGTTTGAGTAAACTCTGGGAGTTGGTGATGGACAGGGAGGCCTGGTGTGCTGCAGTTCATGGGGTCACAAAGAGTCGGACACGACTGAGCGACTGAACTGAACTGAACTGAACTAACCTATTTTGGTTCAAAGTACATGTCCTGGCTCATGGGGAATACGTGTAAATCTATGGCTGATTCATATCAATGTATGACAAAACCCACTGAAATGTGAAGTAATTAGCCTCCAACTAATAAAAAAATAAAAATAAAAGCTGTGGTTCAAATTACAATTTGGTTTTCAAAGAGGCTTTGCAGTGCTCCCCTGGTCTGTATGTACTACCCAGAGTTCAATCTAAAACATGGATGGTATTCCAAACCAATGTTTAATTATTACCTCTTCTGCTCTGTTATGTCTGTGCGGTTTCACGTACATGTTATACGAATATCTGCACAGGATTTTATATACAGGTTTTTAGACTTCCTTTCTCCAGTATGGCAGGGCCTCCAAAAATTAAATACAGAATTATTGTGTGATCCTGCAATTCCACTTCGGGGTATATACTAAAAAGAACTGAAAGAAGATTCTTTAAAAGATAGTTGTACATTCATGTTCATAGCAGCATTATTCAAAATAGCCAACAGGTGGAAGAAAACCAAATGTTTTCAGCAAATAAGTGGATAAGCAAAATGTGGCATATATATATACATTAGAATATTATTCAGTCTAAAAAAGGATGTAAATTCTGTTGCATGCCACAAGATGGATGAACCTTGAGGACATTATGCTAAATTAAATAAAACAGTCACAAAAAGATAAATACTGTATGATTCCACCTATATGTGGTATCTAAGATAGTCAAATTCATAGAAACAAAAGGTAGAATGGTGGTTATCCAGGACTGAAGAAGAAGTAAAGGGAAGTTGTTTAATGGGTACAGGATTTCAGATCTGCAAGTCAAAAAAGTTCCAGAGATTTGTTTCGCAGCAATGCATATATACTTAAAATTACTGAACTGGATACTTAAAGACATTTAAGATGGTCAATTTTATATGCTTTTTAACAGAATTTTTTAAAATGAAGGAAATTCTGTCATCTGTTTACAGTACAGATGAATTTGTCCTACGGCAAAGTGAAATGGGGCTTCCCTAGTAGCTCAGCAGGTAAAGAATCTGCCTGCAATGTGGGAGACCTGGGTTCAGTCCCTGGGTTGGGAAGATCCCCTGGATCTTCCCTGGAGTGGGAAAGACTACCCACTCCAGTATTCTGGCCTGGAGAATTCCATGGACTGTACAGTCCATGGGGTCACAAAGAGTCGGAGACGCCTGAGTGACTTTCACTTTCATCCCTTTGGGCTTCCCTTCTGGCTCAATTGGTAAAGAATCCACCTGCAATGCTGGAGACCTGGGTTTGATCCCTGGATTGGGAAGATCCCCTAGAGGAGAGAAGGCTACCCACTCCAGTATTCTGGCATGGAGAGTTCCATGGGCTGTATAGTCCATGGGGTCGCAAAAAGTCAGAGACGACTGAGCGACTTTCACTTCACTCAATTTCACAGTGAAAGGAGTCAGACATAAAATAATATTGAACAATTATACTTATATGAGATAACTAAAATAGTTAAATTTATAGAGAAAAATAGGATAGTGGTTGTCAGGGTTTGGGTGGAGGGGAGATGAAGGAGCTATTATTGAATAGGTACAGAGTTTCAGCTTGAGGAGATGAAAAAGTTGTAGAGATGGATGGTGGTGACGGTAGCAAAACAAGGCGAATATACTGAATGCCATTAAACTGTACTCTAAAAAGTAGATTGGGCTTCTCTGGTGGCTCAGTGGTAAAGAATCTGCCTGCAAAGCTAGAGATGTGGCTTTGATCCCTGGATCAGGAAGATACCCTAGAGAAGGAAATGGCAATCAATCCAGAATTCTTGCCTGGGAAATCTCATGGACAGAGGAGCCTGGTGGGCTACAGTCCATGGGGTAACAAAAGAGTCAGACAGGACTTAGTGAGTAAGCAATAAAAAGAGTAGATGTCTGTATATGTGCACCAGATTCACCTGAAACTAACACAACACTGCAAATCAACCATGAGTTCTGCCGTTTCAGACATGTCAGACTCTTTGCAACCCTGCAGACTATAGCCTGCCAACCTCCTCTGTCCATGGGATTCTCCAGGCAAGAATACTGGAGCGGGTTGCCATGCCCTTCTCCAGGGCCTCTTCCCAACTCAGGGATTGAACCCAAATCTCTTAAGTCTCCTGCATTGGCAGGTGGGTTCTTTACCACTAGCACCACCTGGGAAGCCCAACTACACTCCAATTTAAAAAAATTTTTTTAATAGTTAACATGGTAATTTTTATGCTAAATATATTTTACCAGAAAAAAATCACTTTCTCTAGAAAACGTCTCTCAGTAATTCTCCCTCTACCCTTAAGTAGGCAGAGACCAGAGAGGAGTACCACTTCTGACATAAAGGCAGAAGTCATTACAGGGGTCTGCTCATTCCCTTCAGGGCCACAGTCTCATGCTGTGAGACAGAGGAGAGTGCTTTTCTGTTGTGTTCCCCTGAGTAGGACTGGTATGGTAAAAACATTTATAGCCTGCTGGGTGACCCTAATGCCAATTCTCTGGCTAGAAAAAGCAGATTTTTGTAGGGCTTTTTTTTTCCCTCTGCAGCTGTAGATGTCTCTGTACAGGTTTCTTCAGAGGTCACGTCAGGATATATGAGGAAAAAAACAAAAATTACCAACAGGGAAACTTGCTTTAATACTAGGAAGTTCCTTCAGTCTTATGAACCCAGCCAGTTCACCTTCATTACTTCACGTTTCAGAGCCTTCTGTCAGAAGTTTTGTGAATTTTTTCGAATTTTTTATTTTTTTTTTCATGTGTTCGTAAATCTTGGAAAGAATAGGGTAGGATGTGTAGAAGTTCTAATAGCTGCTACTTGTGCATTTCCACAGTCCTGATTTCCTCTTTTATTACTTAACAGCTTTTTACTACTTGGTAATTCTTGATATTACATTTTCCTGTTCTAGGTACTGCTGTGGTATTCCTGTTCTGACTAGACTATGAGTACTATGCAATTTTTATTAATGATGAAGTGTAAACTATGACCATCAACATGATGGAGGTATGTAGAAGTAGACATTGGAAATGAAGACATCAACACACAGAGAAACTAAAGGGTTGGGAGGATCATCTACACTGAAGTTGAAGTCACAAGACAAGAGAGAAAGTCAATGTGCCAGGAGCTCATTGTCTCAGCACCACGACCACCTTAGGTCATGACCATGAGGCACTTGCACAATGAACCTAGAAGCTCTGAAAGAACATCCAGTTTCAATCTGATTCAGATAGCTTGCATGGAACAGATGGGTAACATCACTGTTAGGTAATGGCAAGAACCCTAGTCTGGGGTCAGGAAATCTAGTTCTAGTTCTGGCTTTATCATGTACATTCCAGTCTTACGTCCTCAGCAATACATTTCTCTTCTTTGAATTCAGGTTCAAACCACAGTGCTTCACTGTGAAATAGGATGTTCATTTCTTTTCTGTTTGCCTCACAGAAGGCTGGGAAGGGAGTAGTACATGCCACATTCTCTAATATAACCATCCGATGGTTTGTCTCTACTTTTGGCTGCCCAAGTATATACATTCTACAGAAAAGCATCTGATATGTCCTCATCCCTGCTATGATCCAAGTCTTCCTGTGTTGTCCCTTGGACATTGCTAGAGTCTACTGTCCAAATCTATGACAATTCTCCCTCACAGATTCTCAGACAAGTCCTCTAAAACAATAAGCTAATCTGTTCTCTAAAACCTACCATGGCTGCCCAGTACACATTTAGGGATCTCTGTGATCAAATCTCAGTAAGCCTTGCCCCCCGGTGTCCCTGAAGTGGATTACTCTTGGCATCCATACAGTCTAGCTCACGGATCTACAAACTTGCTATTTCTCCTTTGGATGCCTTTAACTAAGCCGTTGCCTCTGCCCAGAATATCCTCGTTCTCCATCTCTGCTTGGGAAGATACTATTTTTCCTTCAAGGTTCAACCCAAACACTGTTCTGAGCAAACAGATCATTTTTCTCAAAAGAGGAGGTGGCCTCTTCCTCCTCCACTGAGGTTCTACTGCATCTGCCTTACTCTTCTCTGGAAGGCACTCACCACGAATGGTCCTATGCTGGGTTTATTTGTAAACATGCCATGTCTCCTTCACTGGCTGCAAACAGCTCTTAGGCACGACTCTGTCTCACTCCTCTGCCTCTCACTAGCGCTCAGAAGAAGGATATAGTAGGAACACAGGCGATGCCGAGGAGATGTTAGCTAAACAGACTGCTAAGGTAGGGCACAGAGGTAAGCTGCAAGGATGTTTGCAGGGAGGACAAATTTGAGCTATGTGTGGAGACTATATAGAGTGTGTGATTTATGAGCCTGTGATTGAGAATGCAGGGGTGCAGATATGTGGTCTGTAAAGGAGAAGTGATTCATGTACGTGTGTTATGTTCAGATGTACCAGGTGAATAAGGGAGAAACTCCCAGGGCTTGCCCTCTCTACAGCTTGGGCCAGGCTGGAGTCATCCACTGGTCTTTTCTCCTCCCACCCTGGTCCCTTCTTTCCTACCTTATTTGTACATCACTCTCCAGTCCATGGGCCCCATATTCAACAGCTTTCTCAAAGGACATCATGGTATTCTCAGGCCCCAGCTGTGGAAGAAAAGGACATCAGGCCTTTAATTTCAGTCTTTTCTGCCAACATCCCTTTTAGGTTAGGGAGGGGACCCAGTAAGAAAGGACTTTAGGAAGAGAGTTTGACTCCCTTGGCTCTTTGTTCAAATCTGATTTGGAGACTCTGCTCATCTGAAGCAATGTCACTGAGACACAATAAAGAGAAATGGACAGAGAATTAGGTGACCTGGGTTCAAGTCCAATCTCTACATTTAACTCCTTATTCTTGTCATCTCAAGTCAACTCCTTTTCTTTTCCAGGCAGTTCCAAGGATCTGATGTGCCCTCCACACCCACGCACACCTGTACTCACCAACATCCATCATGCTCAGACCTACCATGCCCGCACCTCTATGTCCGAAGAAGTATGGCTTGGGTCCTAATTTATCCTTCTCTTGAACGCAGGGAGAATAAATCCCCAATGGCACCACATAGAGACACAAAAGTATAAGAACAAAGGGCAACCCAATAGCCACTTGTAAAGCTGAAAAAGTTGGAAGGAGAAAGTGACAAAAAGTAAAAGAGGAATGGAGAACCATCCTAAGCAAGTAACTATCCGCAAAAGAACAGTAAGTAAATACTTAGTACTTGGGTTCACTGCATCTGTAGACTCACTGATTTACTGTCTATTTCTGTCACATCCCCATATTCTTTCAGTGATTTGAAAGTGAAGAACTATCCAAATAAAAGTTTATTATTAAGTCAAAATTATTATAAATGCAAATTTACAAGGGAATGAATTGTACAGGAGGCAGGAAGGAGAGGGAATGTTAAGGAATAACTTCTAAGGAGGAGGAGGAGTTTGGTTGGTTCTGACAAAGCCCTCAAGCCCTTAAAGGTCAGCCTAAAATGCCCCGTATTGAAGACAGTGAGTGATAGTGGAAGAGACACTAGTTGAAAGACATCCACATTCAAAGCCAGAATTTACTATTTTCTAATTTTGTAACTCAGACATGTTGTTTAACCTCTTTGGGTCTTCATTTTCTTCATTCTGAATAGTGGCGCTATTTTGCTACTAACATCTATCTCATATAATTGATATGACAGTGTTGACTTGTCACAGATCCTCAGTAAATAATAGATACTTCACTCTTCCCACCCCTCTTTGAGACACACACACATACTGTCTGACCATAATACCTGTTATCACTGGCCATTCCCCAACACTTACTGTTTTAGAGTATTTTTACTCTGAGGATTTTACCCATTTGAACATTTAAAAATTACCACCTATTTCACTTTCAAATTTAGATCTGCCAGCTCTAACCTCTCAATTTTGTGCGCATGTTACACCTCTTGTTTCTTTCTCTTTCAATATTTGTAATCTGGTATCTTCTCATTCTAGCTAAAATTCAGGAAATGAAAAAGAAAAGAATTCATTATTGTCCCCTTTAAGTTCTTGCTCCCAAAAAACATTTCCTAAAATTCACTGGCCACGTACACATACCCACATGTATAAACACTCAATGGCAACACTATCAGTTGAGTTTTTCTCCTTCCTGCCTTCTTGCACAACTCGGGAAACAAGTACTCCCTATCTAACCATCAGTAAAAAAGAGACACAGACAGAAAGCCCTCCTAGTTTCTCAGTAAGGAGACTGAGAGATAACTCCATTCTCAAAATAGTTTCACATACAGCTCTGATTCTTTGTTTCCATGATATTAGGGCAAAGAATGCAGAGGGAACAGTGGCTGAAGGAGACGTTTCTGCTTCTGTGGAAGTCCTCAGAAGTGACAGGAACTCATCAGGGCCTGCTTTGAAGGACTAAGATGTATCCAGGGGATATCTTCACCTGGTTCTTAAGTTGAAAATAGTAGTATTGGAATACAACCTAAAAGAACTGACTTGTACCATCACTGTTCAAAAATATTAAAATTTCCTCTACCCTCCCTAAAACTACTCCAATTTATTCCCAAGCAGTTAATTTGTAATAACAGAGAGAAAATTCTCATTTTTCCAGATGGAGAATCCCTCTTTAGAAGAGGGTATGTTTGATCAGAGAAATGCTATGACAGTCCATGTAGGGTTGTGAGTTTGACCAGAAGGAGCATGCCTAAGTAAGCTAAATGAATTTCAAAAAGCTACAATGCTGGTTATCTACCAAGCTTGTTTGGTTGAGTGAAGTACACTAGCTAAAGCCAGAGCTGGAAGAATCAGGAAAGGTTCCCCCCACAGGATATACCTTCTCCTTCCAAATGAATCAAGTAGAAGGCCACAGGCCACGAAAGCAAAACCATCACAGATAGGCTGCCCAGGTGTATGTAGGGAGCAAAGACCTGGGAGAAAATTCAAAAGTCAGCCTGAACACATCTGGACAGACAGGGCTACAATTAAGGATGGTGCTTACCTGCAGTGACAGCCCGATGGTGAACCACCTGTCTTTCCAGTAAGTTAATAAAATCCAGAGAAAAAATGAGCAAAACAGAATCACTATCACAATCAGGATCTGGGGGGGAAAAAAAAAGAATACCTTGACTTCTAAGCACTAAACTTGGATCAGAACTGTCCTTGGGAACCATATGTACTCACAATTTCAGGGACTTCATTATCTCATCTTTTTACTCTAACCATTCTTTAATAGTACATGGATCTAATAATTTACCTTCCTTGCTGCTTTGTGCAGCATGGATGAAAAAAAAAGAAAAAAGCCTACACAGCTATGTGGTCTGATTCCTTTACTGATTTATTTTCTCCACATCTGCTTAGCCCTCAACATTGCTTGGCAGGTCTCATTCAGTTTCAAAAATAGCCATTACAAATATTCACTGCTTTTTTTTTTTTAATATGACTCAATACAATTTCAGGTAAACAGTATTTTGTTCAATATATGTTTTCGCCAAATAGACTATAAGCTTCATGAGATCAGGGATGATACTTCTTTATGATTATATATTTGCTCTCTTTAGAATGTCTGACACACAGTAAATTTTCTATAAATATTTGGTGAACAGATGAAAAACCCTGCTGGCCAGAAAACTATATTTAGCCATAGGTAAACAATGAGGCCAAGAAGATATAATTTAAACTTCTTCCCTTCAAACAGACAGTTTTCTACACCTGTGTAGCTCCTAGACAGTGCTTGGTCTCCTTCTTTCCATGATTCTGTATCTTAAATAACTCACAAAATAACTCTAGGTCTTGCTGCCTTCAATGGTTAATTTTTCAAACATTTAAGGAAGAAATATTTCAACTTCAACAAACTCCTCCAGAGAATAGAGGGAATTTTATCTAACTTGTTTTTTGAAGCCAACGAAAGCATTGATACTCAAACTCAATAGGGATGTTACAGGAAACAAAAACTACAGTCCAAACTCTTCTATATATAGATCCATATAGATGTGAAAATCTTAAATAACTTATCAGCAAACCAAATGCGTCACAATACAAACTTTAAGAGACAAATCAGACTCACATGAATCTCATGTGATTCTGTGATCTTACTCAACACGAAGCTTTACTAATGATTTAAGGCATTAAGCAACTTAGCACGCATGCACACACACACGCAAGGTACAGATAAAAGTTTTCCTTGGAGAAATCTGTGAAATGTAGGTACTCGTATAAAAGTTTTTCCTCTCTTATATTAGGATACATTCTGGTCTGGGACTTAAAATGTGAGGTGTGTTTTGAACAAAGTATGTGGAAACTTTTCTCCACAGAAGGAATCTTTGAGTTACGGTGGATCCTTTTCTCACATATTCTGTTAACTATACAACTCCAGCCAGCAATGCCTCCCACTTACAAATCTATAAATTCTAGGTTTATTTATTGCAAGCAACCTAGATACAACAGGTTAGAATCCTGTTGTATAGAAATTTTCATAGATAAGGACTCTCCATTGTATTTCGGCTAATAAATCTCTTTAGTACATTTATTAGGAGATGGGGTTATTAGCTATTTTATAAAGAGTTTTGACTGAGATCATTCATTGCTCTCTGAACATGCCTAGGCAGAAGGCCTACTATTAGGCCTGATACTAATCCTTTCCCCCCAGATTTATTCTTCTTTTTATTTATTTATTTTAATTGGAGGTAATTACTTTACAATAGTGTTGTGGTTTTTGCCATACATCGACATAAATCAGCCATGGGTATGCATGTGCCCCACTATCCTGAAACCCCCTCCCACCACCCTCCTCACCCCATCCAATACTGGAAATAGAACTGCCACACGACCCAGCAATCCCACTGCTAGGCGTGCACACCAAGTAAACCAGATCTGAGAGAGACACGTGCACCCCAATGTTCACTGTAGCTCTGTTTACAACAGCCAGGACATGGAAGCAACCTAGATGTCCATCGCAGATGAATGGATAAGGAAGTTGTACATATACACAATGGAATATTACTATAAAAATAACGTATTTGAGTCAGTTCTAATGAGGTGGATGAAACTGGAGCCTATTATACAGAGTAAAGTAAGCCAGAAAGAGAAACACCAATGCAGTGTATTAAAGCATGTATATGGAATTTAGAAAGATGGTAATGATGACCCTATATGCAAGACAGCAAAAGAAACACAGATGTAAAGAACAGACTTTTGGACTATGTAGGAGAAGCAAGGGTGAGACAATATGGGACAACCCAGGTATACTCTTTTCACACCAAAATTCCAAGCCCTAAAGAAACTCCCCTGCCAGGAAGCTTTAAAGGTCACAGGTTTAAAGGCCTAACCAAGTTAGTTATCTAACAAGGGTATTTCAACTTTTCTCATATCCAGTTTCACCACTTTTCATTGGCTATGAATTCATAACAGCAATTAGATCGCACAATACCTCAAGAGATGAAGGCATTTTAACAAAACCCTGTAGAATTTGTGTCAGAATGAATTCAAAGGATGCTAGCCAAGGAGGGGGGAAAATGTAATATTAAGGATGCCAGACAAGGAGAAAATAAAGCAATATTAAATCAGCCTGGATTTATTGATATGTGTGTACTTATCAAAGATTCTGAATTCAATATACCAGCATCTAGGTATTATAACTCCAGTATTTTTGCCTAAAGAATCCCATGGACGGAGGAGCCTGGTGGGCCACTGTCCATAGGGTAGCACAGACTCGGACATGACTGAAGCAACTTGGCATGCAGGCATTAGAGAAGGAAATGGCAACCCACTCCAGTGTTCTTGCTGGAGAATCCCAGGGACAGAGGAGCCTGGTGGGCTGCCGTCTATGGGGTCGCACAGAGTCGGACACAACTGAAGTGACTTAGCAGCAGCAGCAGCAGGTATTATGCATCTCAAAGGGGTTGTAATTGCTTGGTTATCTGAAACCTTGGCTCAATAGTAGCCCATGCCTTATAAAATTAGGATGCCAGCAATTTCTTGGTGTAATGTGGAAGAAAAAAATCCAATGATTTATTTAGAAAAGGTTACTGGAATGATATTAATGTCACCTATGATAAGCTAACCTGCTCCATACTGGGCTCTATGGGAGGTCTCAGAAGACACTGAGAAACACATTGGTGAAGAGAGTGTCAGCATCCTTGAAAGGCACTGCAGTGGCCATGCTTTATGCCTGGATAAAGGTGAGAGGTGCTGCCACAGAAACTGGCTTCCTGAGTTCAAAGGTAATGATGAGATTCTGCTGTGGCAGAGGCCAAGTAGCGGCACTCACTGCCAGGGGCAAGGTGAGCATGGTTTCTGTAACAGAGACAAGCCTGGAACAGTAATCAGAATGGTTTAACCCATAGGGACTCTCAGTAGTGACAAACTGCTCATGGTGTCCCAACTCCAAAACCTGTGGGAATCTCAGTAAGGCCTATATGCTCAGTCTTCAATTTCTTGTTTCCCTGTATGATCCTACGACTTTAACCTCCATTCATTCTAACTCTTAAATTTATATTTTCAGTTCATACTTCCCTTTTGAGTAAAAGGAAATTTAAGGAGACTACTCAGAGTTTGACATGTTCCTTGACTGGAGAAAACACAAAGAATGTTATCAAAACCATGCCTGAAAAAGTCTATAAATAGCAAGAGGCTGTGCTGGAGATTCTCAAGCCAATGGCAGAACTAGACAAGGGGGGCAATGTTGGAAATGAGCTGCATGTCTTCAGGTGCTAGGTCAGTGATCCCTGCTTCTTCATACCAGATATGGATCCGCTGTTACTGCTAGTATAATTTTATTTTTTAATTTAGTTATTTTTTTTTAAGTTTTATCAGAATATAGTTCTTCACAATGCTATTAGTTTCTTCTCTATAGCAAATTAATCAGCTGTATGTAGACATATGTCCCCTCCATTTTGGATTTCTTTCCCATTTAGGTGACAACAGAGCACTAATTAGAGTTCCCTGTGCTATACAGTAGGTTCTCATCAGTTATCTATCTTACACACAGCTATTAATAGTGTACATATGTCAATCCCAAGATCCCAACTCATCCCACCCCCTTCCCTTCCAGTGTAATTTTAAATGGTTCCAGACTAAGGCACAGTCAAAGGACCTCAACAAAGAAACTTCAGGGAGTACAGGAAGACATGTGTTGAGTGTACCGAGAGAGCTGCACTCAAGGTTCTCAGTGGTAAGGTGTTTGAAAATACACAAGGAAAAACCCACAGGATTAAGAGCCAAAAACTGCATCTACTTGGCCCTGATGAAACCAACCCCTCCTTGTGGGACTGTGTTCTTTTACCCTATCTCTCCTTCCCCTGATCCACACACTGGAATAAAGGTAAAAGACAATCATACTCTTTCCATCACTGCAGGTTTCCAGGCCTGGGTCATGTGAAACAGAGGAAGGGAAAAGTCTCATAAAGTTGGAGTTCAGTCTACTACAATGAACTGAAATTCTTAATGACTGAAATAAGAAAGTTCTTGTGACTCTAAAGGACCGGGAAAATAATGGAGCTTGCCCAAGATTTTATGGGGATAGGAAGAACAGGGTCACAGAGTGAGTTTAAAATGGAGAAGTGGGAAAAAATAAAGTTTGGGTTCAGCTTGGTTGGTAAGCCAGTTCCATCTGTTGGAAATGGAATGATTTTAGTTGAAACGGTGTACCCATATTTCTCCTCTCTAAGGGAGGCAAAGAAAGGGGAAGTGTTAAATGCAGAGCTTTTCCCTTTCTGCATTTAACACTTAGTGCCAAAGATGCACACACAGTCTCCTATGAAGATTCAGATGTCTTACCTTATGATACCAGTGCAGGTATAGTTGATTTTTTTCCCAACACAACAAAAATCCAAGTACCTGAAAAAACAAAGAAAGAAGAGATTATTTTGAAATCACCAAGATGCTACCCAAAACACTGTTCTGAACTCAAAATTCCTTACACAGTCTGGCATCATCTTCACTTCTTGCTGCACCTGCTCTTTTCAGCATCTAAGAGATTGCCACACTGTCCCTCTGCCTAAATAGCTCTCCCTCACCAAGCTACTGACCCTTCAAACACAGTTCACATGTCAGCTCCTAGTTGTCACTTTCACCAGCAACCCAGAGAGAATTTATTATTATCTTCTCTGGGATTCTGTAACAATCAGTACACTGATGTCCTTCCTGAGTTCCTACAATTGTCTTTTCCCTGGGATGGAGCTTATCCTTGGCATTACATAGAGACACTAGTGAGGGAACAGAGGTAGGGGCCAGCCCTTCCAAGGGTCATTTAAAATCTCTTTTTTGGGACTTCCTTGGTCATCCAGTCTTGTTATGCAGGGGTTTGATCCCTGGTAGGGGAACTAAGATCCCACACACAGAGGAGCAACTTAGCCCACGCACCACAACTAGAGAGTTCGTGCACCTCCATGAAAGATCCTGAATGATGCAACTAAGACCCAAAGGCAGCCAAATAAATAAATAATTTTTAAAAAACTTTTTTGTTCCAACTGTTAAGCACTGTTGTTAGTCAATAAACCTAGACTAGATTTGAATCTAAATCTAAGTAATCACCAAGTCAGTGTGGAGATGTAGACTGAAAACTGGAGTCTTCAGATGCTTAGGATATTGAGAATTTGACTGTATAAAGCATTCACCTTTTTTTCAAAATAATTTTATGGATATGATTGTATTTGTACTTTGGTGGTGGTGGTTTAGTCACTAAGTCAGGCCTGATTCTTATGACCTCGTGGACTATAGCCCATCAGGCTTCTCTGTCTATTCCATGCAGGAACACTGGAGTGGGTTTGCTATTTCTTTCTCTAGCAGATGTTTCCAACCCAGGGATCAAATCTGGGTCGCCTGCATTGCAGGCAGATTCTTCACCAATTGAGCCACCAGGCCATTTATTTGTACTTGGCCAAGCCTTATAAAATGTCATTTTATTAACTATCTCATTTGAAAGAAATAATTCTCATTTAAAAGAAGAAACTGAGGCTCAGAAGAGTTATATGACTCAGTCATGGTTACAAAATAATTTAAAGATAAAGCCGAAATAGAATTCAGGTCTCCTCCGTTGTTGCCACTGTAGCCAAAAAGAGGAAGCCTAGAGTACAAGGTTGTTTAAAAAAAAAAAAAAAGCATGGCTTACTGGCCACTGGAAGTCCGTCTTAGAAGTTACCTAAACCATTTTATTTTGATCATGTATAAGTGCAGTACAATTCAGTGACCAGATTCTTGCCCCAAACTCATCATTCATCTGCATTTCCTCATAAAAGTTTCTAACTATTTCTGTCTACAGACACCCTGCATGCAATGACTTTCAGAATGATAATACTAACTAGAAATCTGATTTATACCATGTGCCTTAGCATACTTTTCAGGCTTTCTAAAATCTATCACAAGCCTATTGTTTTAGCCATATACCCCATTTTTCTTCAATATCCTCTGCATGCTAACAGTACGATTCTTCCCTCTTATCTAGCCAAACCCCATATATCTCTATCTCTGTCTTGCTGACTCTGTCATGAAATGCCCATGATCTGGACCTTCTTCCCCACTCCCAGAGACACATGTCTAAATCCAACATCCTTTCAAGATGCCCCTCCTGTGCCCCCTCTTCCTCGAAGCATCATTTAATCCTCTTGACTGAAGGTCTTCCTTCTCAGAACCCAGGCAGAACTTTTTTTAGGTCTCTCTAATGACAATTATAATGCTCTGTCTGTGTTGGTTACTTTTGTCTATGATGTACTAGATTCTAAACTCATTGAATTAAGAAGTATTATAACTTTCTGATACCTCTCTATTTGAGGTGCCCTGTATGAAAACAAAAACTGCACCTCTTTGTTCTCTGTAATCTCAGTACTTATCACTCATATAATGATTAATTCATTTTGCTGAGATAAATATTTATGCAAATGGCAACTGATTTGGGGGTTGGGTTCTTTAGTATCAGACAGCCAGTCAGTGGGGACAAGGAATCATGGAATCAGAGGAAGATACTTATGTCCTATTTTCAAGTGGGCACTGAAAAATTCCAGTAGCCTAAAAGTTAGTCTTCCACAAGCTTTCCACTTCTGCAGGCTCCTCCGCTGTCTGGTCTCAATTTTTTCATACTATGTGACATTACTATGTCCAGTGTGAATTTCTCACACTACATGACACTACTATGTCTGGAAATGGGCAGCGTCTCTATTGCATAAAGATATTTGCTAAAATGTACTTGGCACCTGACTAGGGGACTAGCTTTTGCACAGGACTAGTAAACAGGTTTAGAATACTAGATAATTTGTAAGCCACAGAAGGACTGCTTCTTGGGAGACAGGCTATGAAATCAGTAGATCAATGTGCAGAAGTACTACCATGTGAAGGTGTGAACATCAAAAACGACAATACCATGTGAGCCAGAAAATAAGCCATGAAACATAGGAAGAGAAAAAGAGTGCTCTGCCACCCTTACAAAGGGTCAAAGTGGAGAGACACACCCTCTACCAGCACAAGTCTCTTCCCCACATCTATCCTTCCTCCCTAAGATTCAAGTAGCTGATGCAAATCTGAACTCTGCCAGGAGTGATCTGAGGGCTCCCAGCACCAACTGGGAACCATACCACAGACAGAGCACCTCATGAGGCTACTCAGGAAGGGAGTGGGAGAAAAGGGAAACATTACTCACCAGTAGCAATGCTGTGTAGGCAGCCAGGATCCCAAGGAAACTCAGCAAGACAATGGACCAAAAGAACCAGACTCCTGTACCTAGGAAAACAACCCTGCAAAAATGTGTTTCAATTTCTAAAACATAGAAGTTGGTAGTATCTCTCTCAAGGATACAGTATGAGACTGGACTAGATGAGGCATAAAAAAACAGGAGGATAATAAGAGGAGCAATTTGGGAACAGATATGTGAAGATCTTTGGGAATATTTAGTTGAGAAGTTTTAACTTTATTTGTAGACTATCAGGTACTTCAATGGGGTTCTATATGAGTTGTATGTTTTAAAATTTATTTAGAATACATACTCAAAAATTACATACTCCTTAAAAAAAATAAAGAAATTCTGGAATGTCAAAAAAGGAAAAGTCATCCATAAGTTCACTGCTGTCATATAGTTACTACTTTCCATTTCAGCAGATTTCTTATCCATATATGTTTTCTTATATAACAGCAAGTCACTATATTAATATCTATATTTGGTGTAAGAGTTTGGACCCCTTAAAAACAGTTCTGGTCTTTTTTGTTCCTAAAGTAGTTTATGAGATAAAACTGCTAATACATTGATTTGTTAAGTTAAACAATATTATAATTAGTCTAGGTATTATATGTCACAAAATTTAGACTCTTCATTTCAAGATAACAGAAATTATTTCCCCTCCATGTGAGACCTAGAGAAATTATATTTTAATGATACAAAATATAGATTACTGAACATATAACTACATTCAATATAAGAAAAATTTCTCTTTGGTCAGGGGTGAGAAGGGACACCAAGAGAAAGAAATAGACAAGCAGCTATCCTAGGCAAGACTGATCCCAGATTGAGACACTCAGAAGAGTACTCTGTAAAACACGATCTCACAGCCAGGAATCAGAAAATGTGTAAGTGATGTTAACAAATGAATCTGTTTGTGTGCTTAGCTGCTCAGTTGTGTCCAACTCATTGCAACCCCATGGACTGCAGCCCACCAGGCCCCTGTGTCCATGGGGATTCTTAAGGCAAGAATACTAGAGTGGGTTGCCATGCCCTCCTCCAGGGGATCTCCCCAAACCAGGGATCAAACCCAGGTATCCCACATTGCAGATGGATTCTTTACCATCTGAACCACCAAGGAGGCCCATGAATACTGGAGTGGGTAGCTATCCCTTCTCCAGGGGATATTCCCAACCCAGGAATCAAACCGGGGACTCCTGCATTGCAGGCGGATTCTTCATCAGCTGAGATACCAGGAAACCCCATTAAATTAACCCAAGAAAGTCAACTAATACAATAACTTGCAGAAAAACATAATTAATAGAACAATTAGAAAAGAACCATAAAAAATATATTCAAGATCTCCACAGAGTTAAATGACTCATATCCACATAACAAGAATAGAATATTTAAATGCAAGCAGAGTAATGATCAAATAATGAAATAAAGGGAAAAAAACATGCAGGATAGACATAAAGTGTTAGTCATTCAGTCATGTCCAACTCTTTGCGACCCCATGGACTTCAACTTCTCTGTCCATGGAATTCTCTAAGCAAGAATACTAGAGTGGGTTGCCATTTCCTTCTCCAGGGGATCTTCCCAATCCAGGGATTTAACCCGCGTCTCCTGCATTGCAGGCAAATTCTTTACTGTCTGATCCACCAGGGAATCCCCATAAGCAGTTTAAATGTAGCCAAAGAATTAATTAAATGATTTATGCAAGTAGTGATACTGACTTTACTTTCCAGGTGAGAAAGAAAAGTTAATTTTAGCCTTTAATTGTGCCTCTATCTTTTCAAATCATTTCTCTAGTCACATCAGGTTTTTTCCCCTCCTTATCAACATAATGGTCTTCTTTTCTATATTCAGTCACACGTAAATATTCAAAATTAGTAGAGTTCCAAATTCTCCCACCAACCTCAGGAGAAGGTCCCACCACAGGCTGAGTACTTCTGGCAAAGGAAGAACTGTGATCTTTTTCTCTCTTTTTCTCTCCCCTTCTTCTACTTTAGGTGATGGTGGTGGGGTAACACAAGGGAGTGAGAAGAATGAGAATAGTTTGCTTGGGTGACTGTTTATACACATCAGAGGGAACTGACAAAGGAACTGGGATTATACAGTTACTCAAGACTATACAGTAGTATGAGTATGACATATATATGCAAAGGTATGACAAACCTAGACAGTGTGTTGAAAATCAGAGACATCACTTTGCCAACAAACGTCTATATAGTCAAGGCTATGTTCTTCCCAGTGGTCACATACATTTGTGAGAGCTAGACTATGAGGAAGGCAGAATGCCAAAGAATTGAGGCCTTCAAACTGTGGTGCTGAAGAAGACTCTTGAGAGTCCCTTGGACAGCAAGGTGATCAATCCAGTCAATCTTAAAGGAAATCAACCATGAATATTCATTGGAAAGACTGATGCTGAAGTTGAAGCTCCAGTATTTTGGTCATCTGATGTGAACAGCTGACTTACAAGAAAAGTCCCTGATACTGGGAAAGATTGAGGGCAGAAGAAGAAGACAGCATCAGAGGATGAGATAGCTGGATGGCATCATCAATGCAATGGACATGAACTTGGGAAAACTCCGGGAGATGGAGGACAGAGAGGCCTGACATGCTGCAGTCTATGGGGTCTCAAAGAGTTGGACACAATGGGATGGCTGAACAACAACAAGAATTTAATACATAAAGTAACTAGAGAAATAACAAGAAAATTTCAGTAATTTCCTTTTACTGAAATTAGTAAAAGGGAAGAAATCATAAAGATCGTAACAGAAATAAATGAAATAGAGACAAAACAATAGCAAAGATCAGTGAAGCTAAAAGCTGTTTCTTTGAAAAGATAAAAGTATAAACTTTTAGCCAGACTCATCAAGAAAAATGGGAGAGGACTCAAATCATTCATATTAGAAATGAAAAACAAGAAATTACAACAGACACCACAGAAATACACTGGATCATAAGAGACTATTATAAGCAACTATATGCAAAAAAAAAAAGGACAACCTAGAAGAAATGAACAAATTCTTAGAAAGTTACAACCTTCCAAGACTGAAACAGAAAGAGATAGAAAAATATGAAGACCAGTCATGTGTACTGAAATTGAAAGTGTTTCAATTAAAACACTTTCAATAATTAAAAGTCTTTCAATAATTAAATTCCAGGGCCAAATGGCTTCAGGGCAAATTCCATCAAACATTTAGACAGGAGTTAACATCTATCCTTATAAAACTATTCCAAAGAAATTTCAGAAGAAAAAATACTCCCAAACTTATTCTGTGAGGCTACCAACACTCTGGTACCAAAATCAGACAAAGATATCACAAAAAAGAAAATTATAGGTCAATAACAGTGATGAATATAGGTGCAAAAATCCTCAACAAAATTCTAGCAAACTGAAGATAATGAGTTGAATTAAAAGAATCATACACCATCATCAAGTGGCATTTATCCCAGATATGCAAGGATTCTTCAATATATACAAATACATCAGTATGATATACCATTATCAACAAGTTAAAGAGTAAAAAATCATAAGGTTATCTCAATAGATGCAGAAAAACCTTCTGACAAAAATTCAATAGCCATATATGATTAAAAAAAAAAAAAAAAACAACTCCAGAAAGTGGGCAAAGAGGGAACATACGTCAATATAATAAAGGCTACATATGACAAACCCATAGTTAACATCATACTCAACAGCCAAAAGCTGTTTCCTCTAATGTCACAAACAAGAAAACAATGTCCACTCTCACCAGTTTTATTCAATTTTGGAAGTCCTAGCCATGGCATTCAGAGGAGATAAAGAAATGCAATAAATTCAACCTGAAAAAGAATAAGTAAAACTGTCACTGTTTGCAGATGACATTATACTATATGTAGAAAATCCTAAAGATGCTACCAGAAAGCTACTAGAGCTCATCAATGAATTTGGTAAAGTTGCAGAATACAAAATTAATACACAGAATTCTATTACATTTCTACACATTAACAATGAAAATGTCAGAAAGAGAAATTTAAGAAACAAACTAATTCATCATAGCATCAAAAGTATAAAATACCTAGGAATAAACCTACCTAAGGAGGCAAAAAACCTGTACTCTAAAAACCATAAGACACTGATGAAAGAAATCAAAGATGGAAAGACAAAACATGTTCTTGGATTGGAAGAATCAATATTGTTAAAATGACTATACACCCAAGGCAACCTACAGATTCAGTACAATCCATATCAAAATACCAATGCCATATTTCACAGAACAAGAACAAAAAAAATTTAAACTTGTATGGAAACACAAAGACCCTGAATGGCCAAAGCAATCTTTGGAAAGAAAAAGAGCTGGAGGAATCAGTCTTCCTTATTTCATACTATACTAGAAAGCTACAGTAATCAAAACAGTATGGCACAAAGGTACAAATACAGATCAATGGAACAGGATAGAAAAACTAAAAGTAAACTCGCACACCTATGCTCAACTAATGCGTGACAAAGAGGCAAGAATATACAATGGAGAAAATACAGTCTCTTCAATAAAGGGTGCTGGGAAAACTAGACAGCTACTTTTAAAAGAATCTGATTAGAACATTCTTTAACACCATACACAAAATTAAATAAGTAAGAACACTCTTTCACATAAGTTGCAGCAAAATCTTTTTTGATATATCTCCTAGAGTAATGGGGGAAAAAAATTAAACAAGTGGAACCTACTTATCTTTTTTTACATTTATTTTTATTAGTCGGAGGCTAATTACTTCACAACATTGCAATGGGTTTTGTCATACATTGACATGAATCAGCCATGGAGTTACATGTATTCCCCATCCCAATCCCCCCCTCCCACCTCCCTCTCCACCCAATTCCTCTGGGTCTTCCCAGTGCAACAGGCCTGAGCACTTGTCTCATGCATCCCACCTGGGCTGGTGATCTGTTTCACTAGAGATAATATACATGCTGTTCTCTCGAAACATCCCACCCTTGCCTTCTCCCACAGAGTCCAAAAGTCTGTTCTGTACATCTGTGTCTCTTTTTCTGTTTTGCATATAGGGTTATCATTACCATCTTTCTAAATTCCATATATATATGTGTTAGTATGCTGTAATGTTCTTTATCTTTCTGGCTTACTTCACTCTGTATAATGGGCTCCAGTTTCATCCATCTCATTAGAACTGATTCAAATGAATTCTTTTTAACAGCTGAGTAATATTCCATGGTGTATATGTACCATAGCTTCCTTATCCATTCGTCTGCTGATGGGCATCTAGGTTGCTTCCATGTCCTGGCTATTATAAACAGTGCTGCGATGAACATTGGGGTGCACGTGTCTCTTTCAGATCTGGTTTCCTCGGTGTGTATGCCCAGGAGTGGGATTGCTGGGTCATATGGCAGGTCTATTTCCAGTTTTTTAAGAAATCTCCACACTGTTTTCCATAGCGGCTGTACTAGTTTGCATTCCCACCAACAGTGTAAGAGGGTTCCCTTTTCTCCACACCCTCTCCAGCATTTATTGCTTGTAGACTTTTGGATAGCAGCCATCCTGACTGGCGTGTAATGGTACCTCATTGTGGTTTTGATTTGCATTTCTCTAATAATGAGTGATGTTGAGCATCTTTTCATGTGTTTGTTAGCCATCTGTATGTCTTCTTTGGAGAAATGTCTGTTTAGTTCTTTGGCCCATTTTTTGATTGGGTCATTTATTTTTCTGGAATTGAGCTGCAGGAGTTGCTTGTATATTTTGAGATTAATCCTTTTGTCTGTTTCTTCATTTGCTATTATTTTTCTCCCAATCTGAGGGCTGTCTTTTCACCTTACTTATAGTTTCCTTTGTTGTGCAAAAGCTTTTAAGTTTCATTAGGTCCCATTTGTTTAGTTTTGCTTTTATTTCCAATATTCTGGGAGGTGGGTCATAGAGGATCTTGCTGTGATTTATGTCGGAGAGTGTTTTGCCTATGTTCTCCTCTAGGAGTTTTATAGTTTCTGGTCTTACATTTAGATCTTTAATCCATTTTGAGTTTATTTTTGTGTATGGTGTTAGAAAGTGTTCTAGTTTCATTCTTTTACAAGTGGTTGACCAGTTTTCCCAGCACCACTTGTTAAAGAGGTTGTCTTTTTTCCATTGTATATCCTTGCCTCCTTTGTCAAAGATAAGGTGTCCATAGGTTCGTGGATTTATCTCTGGGCTTTCTATTCTGTTCCATTGATCTATATTTCTGTCTTTGTGCCAGTACCATACTGTCTTGATGACTGTGGCTTTGTAGTAGAGTCTGAAAGTCAGGCAGGTTGATTCCTCCAGTTCCATTCTTCTTTCTCAAGATTACTTTGGCTATTTGAGGTTTTTTGTATTTCCATACAAATTGTGAAATTATTTGTTCTAGTTCTGTGAAAAATACCGTTGGTAGCTTGATAGGGATTGCATTGAATCTATAGATTGCTTTGGGTAGTATAGCCATTTTGACAATATTGTTTCTTCCAATCCATGAACACGGTATATTTCTCCATCTGTTTGTGTCCTCTTTGATTTCTTTCATCAGTGTTTTATAGTTTTCTATGTATAGGTCTTTTGTTTCTTTAGGTAGATATATTCCTAAGTATTTTATTCTTTTTGTTGCAATGGTGAATGGTATTGTTTCCTTAATTTCTCTTTCTGTTTTCTCATTGTTAGTGTATAGGAATGCAAGGGATTTCTGTGTGTTAATTTTATATCCTGCAACTTTACTATATTCGTTGATTAGCTCTGGTAATTTTCTGGTAGAATCTTTAGGGTTTTCTATGTAGAGGATCATGTCATCTGCAAATAGCGAGAGTTTCACTTCTTCTTTTCCTATCTGGATTCCTTTTACTTCTTTTTCTGCTCTGATTGCTGTGGCCAAATCTTGCAAAACTATGTTGAATAGTAGTGGTGAGAGTGGGCACCCTTGTCTTTAAACAAGTGGAACCTACTTAAACTCAAAATCTTTTGCATAGCAAAGGAAACCATTAACAAAATGAAAAGACAACACACAGAATGTGAGAAAATATTTGCAAATTATGTGACTGACATGGGATTAATCTACAAAATAAACAACTCATGGCATCTTAATAGGAAACAAGCAATGAAATCAAAAAGAGGGCAGAAGACCTAAACAGACATTTCTCCAAGGAAGAAATAGAGTTGGCCAACAAACACATGAAAAGATGCTCAACACTGCTATTTATTAGAAAAATGCAATTCAAAACTACAATGAGATATTACTTCATGGCCAGTAAGTATGGCCATCAGTTAAAACCCTCTGTAACACTATGTACAATAGCCAAGACATGAAAACAACCTTAGTGTCCACTGATGACTTAATTTTAAAAACGTGATATATACTTACACATACATACCACAAGGGAGCATTATTCAGTCATATAAAAAAATGAAAAATATCATTTATTACAACATGGATAGACCCTGACAGCACTATGCTAATTGAAATCAGTCAGATGGAAAAAGATAAACACCATATGACCTCACTTATACATGAAAGATAAAAACAAACCAACCAAACTAACTCATAGACACAGAGAACAGATTGGGGGTTGCCAGAGGACAGGGGTGGACAAATGAGTGAAGATGGATAAAAAGGTATTAACTTCCAACTTAAAATAAGCATGCCCTGGGGATAAAATGCATACAGCATGGTGACTATAGTCAAAAATGCAGTATTGTGTATTTGAAAGTTACTAGGAGAAAGTCTCTTAAAAATTCCCATCACACACAAAAACTGAAATTATGTGTGATGAAGAATGTTAACCAGACTTACTGCAGTGATCATTCCACAATACATGGAAATAGCAAATCATTATGCTATAATATATACTTAACAGAAATGTAACATTATATTTCAATTATATCTCAATATAAGGTTCTTTAAAACTGAGGGAAATTTTATAAAGAAATGAAACATTTCTTAGTTCCAATATTGTGGAGAAATTTAGAACTTATCTCTAAATAAAGAATGCATATAAATGAGAAAATTAGATTACACAAGATATATGCAAAATATATGCAAACAGAGAGAACTAAAAAGAAAATAAGTTACTAAAGAAACAAGTTTTGATACCTGGTAAATAATAAAAATAAAACAAATTTAATTAATAAAATTAATAAAAACAATTCAAAATTAGAATAGTCAATGCTGTCAATGGAGGGTTAAAACAGAAAGTCAAATACTTCTATTGTGAATGGAAACTGTACTATCTTTTGAGAAATGCTTTGGTAACAGACACAATGAATTTTACTAGTGTTTATTCTTCTTGACTGAATAACACCAATTGTGGGAATTTCCTGTAAGACTGTAAGTCAGAACACAAAGATTTCTCTTCACTCTTATTTTATAAAAACAGAAAATTAGTCATAAAGCCTAACAATAAAAAGCAGTTAAGTAAGTACACTACACTAACTTCATATCAGGAAACACTTTAAAACCATTTAAAGTGATTATCATTAAGAGTTTTAATAATTTGTCAAAATGTGTACAACTATTTTAAATGAGAGAAAAAATTCAAATTATATATATGGTATGAACATAATATAAAAATAAGCATAGGGAAAAAGACTGGGAAGTATACCAAGTGATTGCTACTCAAGAATAAGACGGTATTATCTACTTTTCTACATTTCTTAATATTTAAAATAACAAACCATACTTTACTTCTATGAAGGAAAAAATAAACTCTATTACATTTTTTAAAAGCCTCACACTCAAAGATACCCCCTTTGCCCTCAAAGACCAACTAATGGGTATGATATATCAGTCAGGCCAGAAAAATGGGAAGAACTAGGAGCAGCCCAGAGTAGGAACTGGGCTACAAATGTGCTGAGATGGGACACTGTTTCTGTCTCCAGAGTCTTAGGGAACCCAGTGAGGACAGAAGGAAGAAGTAGAGGCTGGAGGTGAGGCACAGACATCAGGGTTCATGGACAAAGATCATGAAGACTAACTGGTGTAGGCATCAGTAGGTGTAGGCATCAGTAAATGCAGGCAAAAGAGGCTGAGGAACAAGGGAGTCATCTGAATAGAAGGGCGGGGGGCACTGGAAGCACAGAGAAAGCTTCCCGCTGAGCCAGATTTGGTCTAAGAGTGAGAGTGAGGAGGGAAGGGAGGTACAGTAGCTGAAGGTGATGAGCATGCTTACACTTCCCCAGAGTCAGGCCTCCCATCCACCAGATGCAAAAAATCCAACTTTGTCCACCCTCCCTCTTATGTCACCAGATTCTTTCGGTCTGAGGTAAGATCCATGTGACTATTAGACCAAAGAGCCCTTACACAAATGAAAATACAAAAAGTGAAACTCACCAGTCAAAGCCATTGTATTCATTTGAAGTTTCTATCCATGTGAAAAGTAAAAGTGTAGACAAGCAAAATGACACAACCAGCCAAGGATAAAATAATCGCTCTCTCTGGAAAGAGAAAGGAGGAGGTCTCATTTAGCTCCATTTATCAATGGTACCTCAGCAACATCTGTTTATACTCCCCAAAGGTCTATATAGTTACAGTGCAGCATTACCCTTCTCAGGCTGGAGAGACCACTGTATTCTTTTACCCCTGTGGAATTTTGTAGAAGCCTATTTATAACATTATCATCATAAGGGATTTGGTTTAGGTCCTACCTTAATGACTTAGTGGTTTTCCCTACTTTCTTCAATTTAAGTCTGAATTTTGCCATAAGGAGTTCATGATCTGAACTACAGTCAGTTCCTGGTCTTGTTTTTGCTGACTGTATAGAGTTTCTCCATTTTTGGCTGCAAAGAATATAATCAATGTGATTTCAGTATTGACCATCTGGTGATGTCCATGTGTAGAGTCATCTCTTCTGTTGTTGGAAGAGGGTGTTTGCTATGACATGTGTGTTCTCTTGGCAAAACTGTTAGCCTTTGCCCTGCTTCATTTTGAACTTCAAGGCCAAACCTGTCAGTTACTCCAGGTATCTCCTGACTTCCTACTTTTGCATTCCAGTTCCCTATGATGAAAAGGACATCTTTTTTTGCTGTTAGTTCTAGGCCTTGTAGGTCTTCATAGAACTGTTCAGCTTCTTCAGCATTAGTGGTTGGGGCATGGGCTTAGATTAGTGAGATACTGAATGGTTTGCCTTGGAAACAAACAGAGGTCATTCTGTCATTTTTGAGCCTGTACCCAAGTACTGGATTTTGGAATCTTTTGTTGACTATGAGGGGGTGACTCCATTTCTTCTAAGGGATTCTTGCCTACAGTAGTAGATATAACGGTCATCTGAATTAAATTCGCCCATTCCAGTCCATTTTAATTCACTGATTCCTAAAATGTCGATGTTCACTCTTGCCATCTCCTGTTTGAGCACTTCCAATTTACCTTAATTAATGGACCAAACACTCCAGGTTCCTATGCAATATTGTTCTTTACAGCATCGGACTTTATTTTCACCACCAGACACATTGGCAACGGGGTGTTATTTCCACTTTGGCTCAGTCTCTTAATTCCTTCTGGAGCTTTCTCCACTCTTCTCCTGTAGCATATTGGGCACCTACCAACCTAGGAGTTCATCTTTCAGTATCATATATTTTTGCCTTTTAATACTGTTCATGGGGTTCTCAAGGCAAGAATGCTGAAGTGGTTTACCATTCCCTTCTCCAGTGGACGTTTTGTCAGAACTCCCCACCATGGCCCATCTGTCTTGCATGGCCCTACACAGCATGGCTCGTAGTTTTATTGAGTTAGAAATGTTGTGATCCATGTGATCTGCTTGGTTAGTTTTCTGGGATTGTGGTTTTCATTCTGTCTACCCTCTGATGGGTGAGGAAAAGAGGCTTGTGGTAGCTTCCTGATGGGAGGGACTGGCTGTAGTTCTTCAGAGTGCCTGAAGAACTATGGATGGAGGTACAGGAGGCAGTTATCAAAAACATCCCCAGGAAGAAGTGCAAAAAGACAAAATGGTTATCTGAGGAGAACTTACAAATAGCTGAGAAAAGAAGAGAAGTGAAAGGCAAAGGAGAAAAGGAAAGATATACCCATCTGAATGCAGAGTTCCGAAGAATAGCAAGGAGAGATAAGAAAGTCTTCCTAAGTGATCAGTGCAAAGAAATAGAAGAAAAAATAGAATGGTAAAGACTAGAGTCTCGTTAAGAAAATTAAAGATACAAAGGGAATATTTCATGTAAAGATGGGCACAACGAAGGACAGAAATGGGATGGACCTAAAAGAAGCAGAAGATATAGAGAAGAGGTGGCAAGAATACACAGAAGAACTACACTAAAAAGACCTTCATGACCCAGATAAACACAATGCTGTGATCACTCACCTAGAGCCAGACATCCTGGAATACGAAGTCAAGTGGGCCTTAGGAAACATCACTACAAACAAAGCTAGTGGAGGTGATGGAATTCCAGCTAAGCTATTTCAAATCCTAAAACCAGATGCTGTTAAAGTGCTGTACCCAATATGCCAGCAAATCTGGAAAACTCAGCAGTGGCCACAGGACTGGAAAAGATCAGTTTTCATTCCAATCCCAAAGAAAGGCAATGCCAAAGAATGTTCAAACTACTGCACAATTGCACTCATTCCACACTCTAGTAAAGTAACGCTCAAAATTCTCCAAACTAGGCTTCAACAATATGCGAACTGAGAACTTCCAGATGTTCAAGCTGGATTTAGAAAAGGCAGAGGAACCAGAGGTCAAAATGTCAAAATCTGTGGGATCATCAAAAAAGCAAGAGAGTTCCAGAAAAACATCTGCTTCTGCTTCATTGCCTATGCTAAAGCCTTTGAGTGTGTGGATCACAAGAAACTGTGGAAAATTCTTAAAGTGTTAGGAATACCAGACCACTTCACCCACCTCGAGAGACCTGAATGCAGGTCAGGAAAACAGTTAAAACAGTTAAAACCAAACATGGAACAATGGACTGGTTCCAAATTGGGAATGCAGTACATCAAGCCTCTATATTGTCACCCTGCTTATTTAACTTAAATGCAGAGTACATCTTGCAAAATGCCAGGCTGGATGAAGCACAAGCTGGAACCAAGATTGACGGGAGAAATGTCAAAAACTTCAGATATGCAGATGACACCACCCTTATGACAGAAAGCAAAGAGGAACTAAAGAGCCTCTTGATGAAGGTGAAAGAGGAGAGTGAAAAAGCTGGCTTAATACTCAATACTGAAAAAAATAATATCATATCACCTGGTCCCATCCCTTCATGGCAAATAGATGGGTAACAATGGAAACAGTGAGAGATTTTATCTTTTTGGGCTCCAAAATCACTGCAGATGGTGACTGCAGCCATGAAATTAAAAGATACTTGCTCCTTGGAAGAAAAGCTATGACCAACCTAGACAGCCTATTAAAAAGCAGAGACATTACTTTGCCAACAAAGGTCCATCTGTCAAAACTATGGTTTTTCCAGTAGTCATGTATGAATGTGAGAGTTGGACTATGAAGAAAGCTAAGAGCTGAAGAATTGACTGTTTTGAACTGTGGTTTTGGAGAAGACTCTTGAGAGTCCCTCGGACTGCAAGGAGATCCAACCAGTCCATCCTAAAGGAAATCAGTCCTGAATATTCATTGGAAGGACTGATGCTAAAGGTGAAACTCCAATACTTTGGCCACCTGATGCGAAGGACTGACTCATTTGAAAAGACCCCGATGCTGGGAAAGTTTGAAGGCGGGAGGAGAAGGGGATGACAGAGGATGAGATAGTTGGATGGCATCACCGACTCCATGGACGTGAGTTTCAGTAAACTCCAGGAGCTGGTGATGGACAGGGAGGCCAGTTGTGCTGCAGTCTATGGGGTCGCAAAGAGTCGGACACGACTGAGTGACTGAACTGAACTGATACTCTCTGCACAAAACTTGTGTGTCCTTCTAAAAACATGTATCAGATAAAGTCAATCCCCTGTTCACAACTCTTCCAGAGCTTTCTACTATATGAGAATATCATCCAAACTACCTGCCATGGCCCAAAGATTCTACATGGTCAAGCCTTGCCCATTCTTGACCTCCACTCATTCTACCAGCTGATGCCATTTCTGAACTCCAGCCACACTGGTTTTCTTTCTGTTTCTAGAACATGACCAAGTCTGTTCCTACCTCAAGAGTTTCACACTTCTTGGTTCCTCTGCCTGAAATATTGTTGCCCCTATACATATACATGGCTGGCCCCCACGTCTTCTTAACATACTGCTCACATGACATTGTCTCAAAGCAGTCTTCTGTAACCACGTTCCCATCACCTAATACATTTTCCTATGTATTATCTTCAGAGCTCTTCTCTCTCGCCAAAACCATCTTTCTTCATTACCATTTACTACCTAACTCATCCCACTAGATTGTGACGTGCAGGAGGGTTAGAAGCCTTAATGATCTTATTCACTGTGGCACACATTCAATAAACCTGATGCATAAATCCATTTTCTTATTTTGATTTTTAGTGTTGCCATTCATTTAAAAATGTTCAAAACCTCCACACTGTCATCAGGATAAATTTCTAATATTTCAGTTTGACATAAAGACACTTCATAATTTGGTTAAAACATTTTTTCCATCGGATCACTTACTGTTTATTGCCATGTATGCATAAATTCAACAATGGAAATTCATTTTTCACTAAACACACTACTGTGCTTCTCAACATCTTAAAATCTCTAGGAACTCTTTACTGCTTACATGGCAGAAATCAAAGTCTTAAAACCACACAACATCTGTCCTGCCTCCGTCTCTAGCGTCACTTCACATCACTTCTCCCTTCTTATCCTCTGTTCTATCTAAAATACACCTTATACTAAGCCCTTTGACTCCTCCTCTGATACCATTTCTTCTGCCTTTCTCTATTCTTTAGCTATCCAATTCTGATCACCTTTTACCTTCTAAATAAAGTTATTTTTGACCCATTACACATGATGCATGTGGGCATACACACACACACACAATTATAGCACTTCTCTCAAGGCAAAAGAAAGTGTGATCCATCTCCCCCCGCCCATCTCCCTGTACCAAAGAGCAGCAGCAGAGTGGTCGTCTAGCTTTCTTCTGCTGGGCTTCCCACTTGCAGCTGTAGCAGCCATTAAGGAAAGTCATATAGCATTCATAGTTGAATTTGCGTTTAATCCATGAATTAATTTTTTTCCATCTTCCTGTCTCCTCATTCTCAGTCTCAGTCCTGTCAATGTTATCCATGGTTCACCCTTTTGCTGGAATGGTAAATAAAATAGTCAGAATCCAGGAGCTCCTTCAAACATTTCCTACCCCACAAGTCTACAGAATAGTCTATCAACAATAGATACATCTTTCAAAAGTTCTATCTAGGAAGATGCACTGGATTTGGTGTCGAGGAATAGAGCTTCACCCTCTCTTTCCCATGAACTAGTTTAGTGTTTATTGCACACATTACACTATTCAATGTTTAAATTTCTTACCTCTGAAATGGTACCATATTCTCTGCACTAGCCAACTAATAGATGTTAAAAAAATCAAATTAGATAATAGATACGAATGTGCTTTTAAAACTGTAGTGTGATCTTGAAGTACCTTTAGAACTTAAAGGTATGGGTGAAGTATATGAAAAAAATACAATCCTTGGCCAATAAGTTACTCAGACACACACATGCCTTTCCCTTGTCATTCTCTCACATATGGCTTTTTGAGAGCCTCAGTCAAAAATGATGGACTATTCAGAACAGCAATGGCTGAAATTAGACAAGTTTATTTTTGCTTTTGCCACAAAAATTTGCCCAAAAATGGTATAAACAAATTATGTGGTATGTGGCTTCCCAATGTTATTAGAACTGAGACATCTTCCAGTTTGCTCTTCCATTACAGCACATGGATGCTCAAACTATAACTATCACTTCAAATTCCAACTAGCAGGAAGGAGAATAGAACAAAGAAGGGTGCTCCCCTTTATTTTAAGGATATTTCAAGAAATTGGACATGACATTTCACTAACAGGTGTTTTCTTACCAGTGGAAGAAAAAAAAAAGGAAAAACAGATATTGAAAGACATCTAGCTGTCACTACCACATTTCCTCATCCCCCTGTGACAGGATAAAATTCTCATACAAAGGAACTTACAGAGAATGTGTGGAATTGGGGGAAAGAAAGAAAAAGTTAAATCAAGTGACAAAAAATCTTAGAGTTGATCCCAGACGACAGTCTTGGAAACTTCGTTATGCTCCACTTTGTTTTTTTTGTGAAAGACACTCTAATGTTGTAGCTAAGAACACAACGTCTGAATGCTCACGTCTGGCCAAAATGGAATAATAAGGGCTAGAGTAAATTGCCCACATTAAATGATTTAAAAAGCTGCAAAATATGAAATACGTTTCAGACAGCATACAATAAGCAGTGAAGGAGAGCAATCCTCGATAGAAGGAAAACAGAAGTGAATGTTATGAATGTCTCACTTAAAATCTCACTTACTTTCCAGGGTAAAGCGCTGGGTATGGGTATGGAGTAGAGCCTGGCAGTATCCCAGACTGAGCAAAAAGAAACAGGACTTTAGGGAGACTAGTGTTCCCCTGTGTCTCCAACTGAATACTAATCAATACATGCTTTAACAGAACTTATCTGAGAGTAGAGAGCGAATCACACACAAAAAAGTGTGAGTCCAAAAGTCTGTTCTGTACATCTGTGTCTCTTTTTCTGTTTTGCATATAGGGTTATTGTTACCATCTTCTAAAATTCCATATATATGTGTTAGTATACTGTATCAGTCTTTATCTTTCTGGCTTACTTCACTCTGTATTATGGGCTCCAGTTTCATCCATCTCATTAGAACTGATTCAAATTAATTCTTTTTAATGGTTGAGTAATTTGGACTCTGTGGGAGAAGGCGAGGGTGGGATGTTCTGAGAGAATAGCATTGAAACAAGTATACTATCAAGGTGAAACAGATCACCAGCCCAGGTTGGATGCATGAGACAAGTGCTCAGGGCTGGTGCACTGGGAAGACCCAGAGGGATGGGATGGGGAGGGAGGCGGCAGGAGGGATCGGGATGGGGAAACACGTGTAAATCCATGGCTGATTCATGTCAATGTATGGCAAAACCCACTACAATACTGTAAAGTAATTAGCCTCCAACTAATAAAAATAAATGCAAAAAAAAAAGTGTGAGTCAATATCCAGGGCTCATAAAAGGCTGGGGATAGTTTCCACTAAAGCAGAAAATTGCACGTGGCACCAGGTAGCATACTTAGAAGGGCATTTCCTCAGTAGTGCAAAAAAAAAAAGAAAAGATAGCCCTACATTAAAGGCTGCTATGGTCTGGCCAAACAAACTTAAAGGTGAGCCTCAAAATAGTGGAGCAACATCTTTAAAGAACTGAAGAAATAAAGAAATGAATATGTTAACTTAGAATTCAACACACAGCAATGAAAGTTATAAAAAAAAAAGAAGTGAGATAAAGACCCTTTCAGATATTAAAAACTGGAGAATTAATCAACAGGTGACTTCTACTATGAGAAACGTTAAAGAAGGTCTGTTGATAAGAAGGGAAAAGTGCCAGGTTGAGAATGGACACCTAAATAAAGGAATGAAGTGCACTGGAAATAGTAAACATATGTGTAGATATAAATATGTGTACACTCCATGGACTATAGCCTGCCAGGCTCCTCTGCCCATAGAAATCTCCAGGCCAGAATACTAGAGCGGGTAGTCATTTCCTTTGCCAGGGGCATTGAACCCAGGTCTCCCACATTGCAGGCAAACTCTTTACCATCTGAGCCACCAGGGAAGCCCATAGGTATAAAAGAATGTTCTTATTTATAAAATCACTTTAGAAGATAATTGAATATTTAAAGACAAAATTATAGTCATGATTACTGCAGCTTATCACAGCTATAGAAGTAAAATGGATGACAGTGATAATTCAAAGTGTACTGTTTGTTGTATAATTCTCTACTATATGCAAAGTTGTATAATACTAGTTGAAAATAGACTAGGATAAGTTAAATATGTATATTATAAACTCCAATAAGATATATAATAATCTAAAGGAGATAAAAATAAATTATAAATATTAATACCAAAAAAGTGAGAAAAAAGGGAAAATAAACATGGAACAGAAGAACAAACAGAAAGTAAATAGTAAGTGCCAGATTCAAACCCAGATATATCACTGATTCCTTTTAATGTAAATGAACTAAATGTTCCAAATAAAAACAACTGTCTAACTGGATTAAAACAGCAATACTAAACCACATATGCTTTAGAAGAGTTTGGTTTATTGAAATAGAAAGTAAAAGAATAGAGAAACGTAAAACTTTATATGTATCAGTATTTCATTATCAGGATAATGCTATGTACAAAGCAAGGCAAAAACCTCAATCACATATAAGCATTTACTGCTTACACATCTGAGATGATTTACTATTCATTCTACTCATCTAGACTGACCTCACTTAATATGACCAGATAATTCTGCTCCATGCATCACTCAACCAGGTTGGCCTGAATATGTTCTCATGGTGATTGAAACTGTCCAAAAGAGTAAAACCCAAGGTATAAAACCATTTCAATCCCCTGCTTCAAGGGATGCCTTCATGGCAAAGTTAAAAGCAGAGTATGTCAACAAATGGTAGGAGTCTACTGTAAAGTTGCATGGCAACAACTATGAACACAAAGGATGTAATTAAAGGAAAGGTGAGGGGCCATATGACATAATCTTCTCCACTATATTATCATCAGATCAAAGAACCCTGAGGCAAAAAGCACTAGCAGAGACAAAGAGGGACATCTCATAATGATGAAAAAATGATTTTTTAAAAAAGAAATTTTCATTTATAGGCATCCAATCACACAGCCTCTAGAGGAGAAACAGACAAGTCCACAATCGTGGTAGGAGATTTAGCACACTTATCTAAACAAAGGATATAAGTAGACAAAAATTCTCTAACCATACAGAAGATTTTAACAACTTGATTAACAAACTAGTCTTAATTAATGAACTAGTCTTAATTAACACTTATAGAAGAGGTACTCAATAATCACAGAATGCACACTGTTTTCTAATTGAAAATGAACATTTTCTTTAAAATGATCATATATTGAGCCACACAATTGGTTTTGTTAAATATCCAAGAACTGAAATTGAAACTGTGCCCCATAAGGTTAAAAAAAAAAAAACCCATCCTGAAACAATACACCATAGTTTGACCAGAAAGAGGTGAACAGCGATTTTTGAGCTTGTAGAACCAATCAGCAGATAAGAGAACAACACATTTAAAAACACCCTGTGCTTGCAGACTGCCTTCACTGATCAAAATGGATACCCTTTAGGCTTCACATAGCTTAGTAACCTGGAGTCAGCTCTTGTCCAGTTCAAGCCCACATACACTATTTGGGACTACTAACCCTAAAACTGGGCCTGCTCAAGTATCTGATGAATGACATTTTGATGTCAGAGTGCCATAAACTTTACCCTCATATCATGATAAGCATCTATACTTTTCAGCATGCATCCATGAAGAAGAATGTAACTCAGATACACCTGCACAGAACACCAATTACCTCACCTTTTATGTACCTCCAATTACCTTTGCCCGCATGTAAGACCACCCGAGTTCTTTATCTCATAAATATCTCAAGCCCCTCACCTTCAGGGACCTGGATCTAAGATTTATTACTAGCTCTGAAATTTGTTCTCTGCTACAAACCCTGGTGTATTTGTGTTTGGTTTATTGCACATCAGGCAAATGAAACTGACTTGGTAACAAATTCAGGGAGCCAGATGGGAATTAATTCCAGAGGGATTTTTGATCATGGTTTATTGGTTCTCTACTGGCATTTCGAGCCTGTGGATGAGTACAAGCAGCTGCCTGGTCCATCTGTTGCAGGGTTTCGGAAATGCCCTGGATTTCCTCTGGCATGGTGCTGCTGACCTTTGGTGCATTATTTTCACGGCACGTAAGAAACAATTTCTGGGTCTGGAAGACATTTGTGGGTACATAACCTGATTAAAAAGTACCTGTGTTTAAACTGTAAAGATGGTGGGTTAGAGGCCCAACTGGTGGGAATTTGGTGGGATCATGGGCAAGGACCCCACACTAACAGGGACAATAAAAATCTTACAGCTGCAGAGCTACTCCTAACCTGGGTTAATGTCCTCAGGTTCTGGTTTTGGGTTTTTTATGTGTTGGCCTTCGTTGTCTTGTCTGTCTTCATATGACTGTCTTATTTGTTAAACAGTGGCTATTTGGAGGCTGAGAACTTGGAAAAACTCTATATTCAAATAAAACTAAAAGAAAACGTGAAATGATGCTTCCAAAGCTTTCCAGCTCCCAGACAGGCAGCCACGCACTGGAATGCCAGCAGGCTTCATGTGCAATTGGTATGGAACCAACAGTTGCAAGAACTCACTTAATTGAGAACTGAAGGAAATCTCACCCTGAAAATCACCAAGATGAGTTTTTTTGACATTCTAAAAAAAAGTTTTTTGGCATATGCAGTTAGAGAAGCTGGCTTGATAAAATATCTTCTCAAGATTCTGACACTGAGGGAACAATAGCATTACTAGGAGAAATCTTGAAGTTTTAACACTTACAGTCTTGAAATGCAAACATATGCCTGAGACTATGACCTTGGCTTAATTAGCAGAACCTGAAACTGGCAAAAAAAAAAAAAAGGAGAAAAAGGGTGGTGGAGATTAAGAGGTCTTTTAAACTCAAGTGAGTAAATTAAACTTATTCTGAATGTTATATTCAAACTACTGCTGCTGCTGCTGCTGCTGCTGCTGCTAAGACGCTTCAGTTGTGTCCGACTCTGTGCGACCCTATAGACGGCAGCCCACCAGGCTCCTCTGTCCCTGGGATTCTCCAGGCAAGAACAATGGAGGGGGTTGCCATTTCCTTCTCCAGTGCATGAAAGTGAAAAGTGAAAGGGAAGTCGCTCAGTTGTGTCCGACTCTTAGCGACCCCATGGACTGCAGCCTACCAGGCTCCTCCGTCCATGGGATCTTCCAGGCAAGAGTACTGGAGTGGGTTGCCATTGCCTTCTCCGATATTCAAACTAACGAGTTGTAAATTGTAATATACCTAACTCATGACTAAGTTTTAAAATGAAAGCAAATAACTCTGGTTATGTCTTTTAACATATTATGATATATCTTTACCTCTGAAAGCTTTTACCACAAATGAATTTGTGAGCTTTATTTAACCAGCTTAAAAGAAATTAAGTGCCTATATAACTTCTTAGAAATATTTTTTTTAAAAAGTTAACCCGAATGAATTTCAGGTCCATGTGATCTGAGAAATATATGGAATTTAATTAATATCTAATATTAAAGTCATGCTTAAGACTGTTGGTTTATTTAGTGTAGGCATATCTTAAGTATTATCGAAATTAGTATAAAAATTTTGTACCTAGTTTGAAGGTTAATAAAGTTTACATTATTACTGTTGTGAAATCTGTCAACAAAAAATAACTTTATATGATGTAACTTTTAAGTAAATCCCATGTAAATGAGATAATAGCTTTTTTTGGTGAATTCTTTGGGGATGATTATATTTTAGGACTATCTAGTGATACCTTAAAATGATCTCTTTAGATATTTGGTAACTTGAAACTTTGGGGTTTTGCTAAATTAAGTTCAATAATGGGAAGTCACTGAATATCCAGATCATTTCCAAATAATATACAATACTTTTTAGTTGCTAAACAAAGTTGAAGTTTATCTACATTTTTCTGCTTATGAGAAGAAAACTATAGGTAAAGTTTGGGCTCCTGGATACACATATTTAACTATATTGAGGAAAGAAATTATGCTGTGAGAAAATGTATGTTTCTAGTGGCCATAAAATATTGTCATAAGTTTGCCAATCAGTAAATTCTGGTATATTTACAGTTGCTTGCTTACTGGTTTTCACTGGAGACTAAGGTTTTTAAGGGTTAAAAACAGTAAAATACATGTTCCACCTGAAACTATCACAATATTTTTAATCAGCTATTAGTCAGTCAGTCAGTATAGCCACTCAGTCGTGTCCAACTCTTTGCAACCCCATGGACTGCAGGACGCCAGGCCTCCCTGTCCATTACGAACTCCCGGAGCTTACTCAAACTCATGTCCATGGAGTCAGTGATGCCATCCAACCATCTCATCCTCTGTCATCCTCTTCTCCTTAGCCCTCAATCTTTCCCAGTATCATGGTCTTTTCCAATGAGTCACTGGAGTTTCAGCTTCAGCATCAGTCCTTCCAATGAATATCCAGGACTGATTTCCTATAGGATTGACTGGTTTGATCTCCTTGCAGTCCAAGGGACTCTCAAAAGTCTTCTTGAACACCACAGTTCAAAAGCATCAATTCTTCAGCACTCAGCTTTCTTTATAGTCCAACTCTCACGTCCATACATGACTACTGGAAAACCATAGCTTTGACAGATGGACCTTTGTTGGCAAAGTAATGTCTCTGCTTTTAATAAGCTGTCTAGGTTGGTCACAGCTTACTTCCAAGGAGAAAGAATCTTTTAATTTCATGGCTTCAGTCACCATCTGCAGTGATTTTGGAACCCAAAGAAATAACGTCTCTCACTGTTTCCACTGTTTCCCCATCTATTTGTCATGAAATGATGGGACCAGATGCCATGATCTGTTTCCTGAATGTTGAGCTTTAAGCCAGCCTTTTCACTTTCATCTTTCACTTTCATCAAGAGGCTCTTTAGTTCTTCTCTGTTTTCTGCCATAAGGGTGGTGTCATCTGCATATCAGAGGTTATTGATATTTCTCCCAGAAATCTTGATTCCAGCTGGTGCTTCATCCAGTCTGGCATGTCGCATGATGTACTCTGCATTTAAGTTAAATAAGCAGGGTGACAATATACAGCTTTGACGTACTCCTTTCCCAATTTGGAACAGATCCGTTGTTCCATGTCCAGTTTTAACTGTTGCTTCTTGGCCTGCATACAGATTTCTCAGGAGGCAGGTCAGGTGGTCTGGTATCCCCATCTCTTGAAGAATTTTCTAGTTTCTTGTGCTCCACACAGTCAAAGGCTTTAGTGTTCTCAATAAAGCAGAAGCAGGTGTTTTTCTGGAACTCTTTTGCTTTTGCTACATCCAACATATGTTGGCAATTTGATATCTGGTTCCTCTGCCTTTTCTAAATCCAGCTTGAACATCTGGAAGTTCACAGTTGATGTATTGTTGAAGCCTGGCTTGAGCATTACTTTGCTAGCATGTGAGATAAGTGCAATTGTGCAGTAGTTTGAACATTCCTTGGCTTTGCCTTTCTCTGGGATTGGAATGAAAACAGATCTTTTCCAGTCTTGTGGCCAATGCTGAGTTTTCCAAACTTGCTGGCATATTGAGTGCAGCGCTTTCACAGCATCATCTTTTAGGATTTGAAATAGCTTGACTGGAATTCCATCCACTCCATTAGCTCTCTTCATAGTGATGCTTCCTAAGGACCACTTGACTTTTCATGCCAGGATGTCTGGCTCTAGGTGAGTGATCACACCATCATGGTTATCTGGGTCATGGCGATCTTTTTTGTATAGTTCTTCTGTGTATTCTTGCCCTCTTTTCTTAATATCTTCTGTTACTGTTAGGTCCATACCATTTCTGTCCTTTATTGTGCCCATCTTTGCATGAAATGTTCCCTTGGTATCTCTAATTTTCTTGAAGAGATCTCTAGTCTTTCCTATTCTATTGTTTTCCTCTATTTCTTTGCACTGATCACTGAGGAAGGTTTTCTTATCTCTCCATGCTATTCTTTGGAACTCTACATTCAAATGGGTATATCTTTCCTTTTCTCCTTTGCCTTTCAGGTCTTTTCTTTTTTTTTTTTTTTTTTTTCATTTATTTTTATTAGTTAGAGGCTAATTACTTTACAATATTGTAGTGGTTTTTGTCATACATTGACATGAATCAGCCATGGATTTACATGTATTCCCCATCCCGATCCCCCCTCCCATATTATCTAGGGTGAAACAGATCACCAGCCCAGGTTGGATGCATGAGACAAGTGCTCAGGCCTGGTAAACAGGTCTTTTCTTTTCTCAGCTATTTGTAAGGCCTCCTCGGACAACCATTTTGCCTTATTGCATTTCTTTTCTTGGGGATGGTCTTGATCACTGCCTCCTGTACAATATCACGAACCTCTGTCCATAGTTCTTCAGGCACTCTATTTGTCAGATCTAATCTCTTAAATCTGTTTGTCACTTCCACTGTATATTGTAAGAGATTAACTTGGGTCATACCTGAATGGTCTAGTGGTTTTCCCTACTTTCTTCAATTTCAGGCTGAATTTTGCAATAAGGAGTTCATGATCTGTGCCAGTCAGCTCCTGGTCTTGTTCTTGCTGACTATATAGAGCTTCTGCATCTCTGGCTGCAAAGAAAATAATCAATCTGATATCAATATTGACCATCTGGTGATGTCCATGTGTAGAGTCTTCTCTTGTGTTGCTGGAAGAGGGTGTTTGCTATGATCAGAGCATTCTCTTGGCAAAACTGTTAGTCTTTTCCCTGCTTTATTTTGTAATCCAAGGCCAAATTTGCCTATTACATCAGGTATCTCTTGACTTCCTACTTTTGTATTCCAGTCCCCTATGATGAAAAGGACATCTTTTTTGGGTGTTAGTTTTAGAAGGTCTTGTAGGTCTTTGTAGAACTGTTCAACTTCAGCTTCTTCGGCATTACTGGTTGGGGCATAGGCTTGGATTACTGTAATATTGAATGGTTTGCCTTGGAAATGAACAGAACTCATTCTGTCATTTTTGAAACTGCACCCAAGTACTGCATTTCAGACTCTTTTTGTTGACTATGAGGGTTGCTCCATTTCTTCTAAGGGATTCTTGCCCACAGTAGTAGACATGATTGTCATCTGAGTTAAATTCACTCATTCCTGTCCATTTTAGTTCTCTGATTCCTAAAGTGTCAATTTTCACTCTTGCCATCTCCTGTTTGACCACTTCTAATTTACCTTGATTCATGGACCTAACATTCCGGGTTCCTATGCAATATTGCTCTTTACAGCACCAGACTTTACTTCCATCACCAGCCACATCCACAACTGAGTGTTGTTTCTGCTTTGGCTCCATCTCTTCATTCTTTCTGGAGTTATTTCTCGACTCTTCTCCAGTAGCTTATTGGGCATCTACCGACCTGGGGAGTTCGTCTTTCAGGGTCCTATCTTTTTGTCATTTCATATTGTTCATGGGGTTCTCAAGGCAAGAATACTGAAATGGTTTGCCATTCCCTTCTCCAGTGGACTATGTTTTGTCAGAACTCTCCACCACGACCCATCCGTCTTGGGTGGCCCTACACGGTATGGCTATACTTCAGTATAAAATAAAAAGTTAGAAAAAAAAAAACCCAAAAAACAAAAAGACAGCCCTCAGAATGGGAGAATGTACTTGCAAATGAAGCAACTAATAAGGGGCTTAATCTCCAAAATACACAAACAGCTCATGCAGCTCAAAAATAAAATTTAAAAAAAAAATGGGCAGAAGGCCTAAATAGACATTTCTTCAAAGAAGACACACAGATGGCCAAGAGACACCTAAAACGGTGCTCAACATCACTAACTGTTCAGTTCAGTTCAGTTCAGTCACTCAGTCGTGTCTGACTCTTTGCAACCCCATAAATCGCAGCACACCAGGCCTCCCTGTCCATCACCAACTCCCGGAGCTTACTCAAACTCATGTCCATCAAGTCAGGGATGCCATTCAGCCATCTCATCCTCTGTCATCCCCTTCTCCTCCTGCCCCCAATCCCTCCCAGCATCAGGGTCTTTTCCAATGAGTCAAGAGAAATGCAAATCAAAATTACAGTAAAGTAATTGTAATTACTTCTCTTGTGGCTCAGCTGGTAAAGAATCTGCCTGCAATGCAAGAGACCTGGGTTCGATCCCTGGGTTGGGAAGATTCCCTGGGGAAGGGAAAGGCTACCCACTACAGTATTCTGGCCTGGAAAATTCCATACAGTGTAGTTCATGGAGTCACAAAGAGTTGGACACTACTGAGCGACTTTCACTTCACTTCCTTTTCACCACCTCACAGCAGTCAGAATGGCCATCATCAAAATATCTACAACCAATCAATGCTGGGGAGGGTGTGGAAAAAAGGAAACCTTCCCACACTGTGGAAATGTAAATTGGTTCAGCCACTATCAGAACAGTATAGAGGTTCCTTAAAAAGCTAAAAATAGAGCTATCATATGATGCAGCAACACCACTCCTGGGCACATATCTAAAGAAAACTAATTTGAGAAGAAACATGAACCCCAAAGTTCATTGCAGCACTATTTTCAATAGCCAGGGCATTGAAGCAGCCTAAATGTCCACTGATGAAGAAACTGATAAAGAAGATGTGAGATATATGTGTGTGTGTGTATATATATATATATACACATACATATATATACACAAGGTATATGGAATGGAATGGAATCTTTGTTATTTAGTCACTGAGTCATGTCCAACTCTTTGGCAGCCTTGTGGACTGTACCCGGCCAGGTTCCTCTGTCTATGGGATTTTGCAAGCAAGAATACTGGAGGAAGTTGCAGTTTCCTTCTCCAGGAGATATGCCTAATGCTGTGATCAAACCTGTCTCCTGCATTGGCAGGTGTATTCTAATGGAATATCAGCCTTTTAAAAAAATAAGGAAAAATTGTAAAATACATGTAATTCAAGCTACTAGAAATAATAAGGGAAACATTTCAGCATATAGGAAAGTAAGATATGTGTTTTCAGTGCAAGAAAGTACGAAAAACAGAAATACATTTTGTTAGGGGAAACCAAAGTTATTTTGTCCTAATCTTGGTTATTTCTAAGTGGGAGTAAACTAAAGGATAAGCTAATACATAAGCTAATAATATAAGAATATGTTCTCCTTATAACAAGACACAGTAATGATGGCTATATTACCATGTCTTTAAGTAGAAGGAAATGGCAACCCACTCCAGTATTCTTGCCTGGAATATCCCACAGACAAAGGATCCTGGCAGGCTGCAACCCATGGGGTCACGAAAGAACTGAACATGACTTAGTGACTAAACAACAATATGCATACATAAAATTGCAGATGGTTTATGGAAAAGGAACCCTGCGAGAAGTTTTGCAAGTGGTCAAGAATGGTTAGGATTAGATTGGATTGTAATTAGGTAAATGAATCTAATTAGGGACTTTGTTATTAAAAATAAATAAATGTAAGACTGAAGTTTGATGTTCTCTCTGTTAAGAGAACCAAGTTTTCTTGGGATACTGAGCTGTTTTTGGTTATAGACTTTCCATTTATTACCTATTAAGTGATCTGTTTTAACTTTCTCTATTTGCCTTTGAAATCTGTTAATAGCACTTAGGTTAGGTGAATAACTTGTGCTTTACAGTCCCCTTAATACGCTATCTGACCAAGTATTTTGAAACCTTTTTGATATTTCTGACAAAATTCCAAGAATCAAATTCTAACTAAAGATTTTTGGATCTTGAGTTAACTTTGGGATGTTTCAGAGGGCCCCTGAAGCATCTCAGTGAGAAATATTAAACTAACTAGGATTACTTGATATTTTAAACTACATGAAAAGCATTGTAAAATGAGTGGTGATAAATCAAGTTATACTGTATGGGTAACTGTCATTAATATAAATGTCCTAGAAATCATGTGAAATTTCTACAAATTGGCTATGTCCTAGTATAATATTACCAGTCATAATTCTAGCTACTATTGTCACACATTGTATGTCACTGTGGTAATCATGTTTCTTTGTCAACTGCACTGTGATCAGATCTTTAACCAAGACTTTTAAGTTTTATTTGTCATTCAAAGAGAGTTATTGTTTTACTCTGATGCTTCTTGCAGAGGGGGCATCATTTTAAGATTCATAGAAAGGAATTTTGACAAGTACAGGTTTCTGAAAACAATCAGATCATACCACTCAACTGAGAAAGAAATTACAGAAATCTAATGGAAACACTGATGGAACCCTGATGGTTTCTTCAAACTGTTAACAAGATATTAAGATCAAGGATTAGTATGTAGGACTGATGAATATAATCATGATGATTATAACTGATGAATATAATTATGTTTTATAGCTTTTATCTGAAATATTACTGACTTTTAATCTGTGATTTCCAGATATGGGGAAAGCTTTCCTCTTAAGCTAGTTATGACATATAGTAAGCTGGTAGGTTATATCTTTGTAAGTAAAATTGAAACATTTATCTCTTTTCTACCTAAGCCCTTCACGATTGGAAATTCAGTATTTTTACTTTCATGGAAATATAGCTACTTGCACGAGTTTACTAAGAATATGTTCTTCTTATAACAAGACACAGTAATGATGGCTATATTACCATGTCTTTAAGTGGAATTTGGAAAATACATAAAATTAAAGATGACCTGACAGTTAAAGAACTAAAGTGGACTTTATGGAACCATAAAGCCCCTTGAAAAAAACAATTGTGGTTCAGTAACGAAATCTTACGGGTATACTTCCCGGCTACAGTACAATCAAGCCAAAAATCAATCAGAAAATGATAACTAGAAAAACTCACATTTGAAAATGAAACACTGTATTCATTTTTAAAAAATGAGTCAAAGGAAAATAATTACAAATAAATGAGAAAAAAGTTTTAATTGGTTGATGTTGAAACTGCAATATGAATTATAACATAGATATTGCAAATATTGGTCAAAGAAAGACATTGGAAAACAAAAGTTATGTGACTGGGAGGAAGGTAAACTGCTTGAATACCGACTAAAAGAAAGCATTCTAACCAGAATCATTACCATAATCATATCCCACATATTGACCAGTTCTTTACCTTTGCATTTACCAGCCAAGGTGGCCAAATTCACATGAAAATTTAGTAATATTTAGAGAAAGACTAATAAACATGGTTTCTCTTAACAAGGTTACTTGGAATTACTTACATATTTGATTCTCTGGTTTCCAAACCCATACATCCAAAACTCTACTACAGTCTCAATCTGGTTTCTCACAGGCATCTCAAAATTACATATATCCAAAACCAAACCCTTGACTTTCCCTCCAAAACCTATTTCTCTTGGGGTCAGTTCCATTAGTAAAGGGTACCACTGTTCACCCAGTCATCTGAGGCAAAATTCAGGATGCGGCCGTCAGGACTGAGAAAGTAAAACAAGAGTTACCCTACAGACATGAAAAACTAAAAAACTGGACAAAATGCATGAAACAACTTTCAGACCTCGAAAAGGCAGCCATGAGCAGTGACCCTTGAGAAGAGAAACAAGCGTACCATTCACACCTGCAGGACTTCCTGATAAGCTGAGCTGCTGGGCCTGCCCAGGGACTGCGGGGCTTGGTGACCCCCCACCCTAACCCCACCCCACCTGCCCCGCAGGGGAGCTGTGGGCCGGCTTAGGTGCACAGGTGCCTTCCGTTCTCAGAGTCCTTCCTTGAGCAGAGGAGGATGATTCACCAGAGGTAGTGAGCTGACCGGCTACAGTGCCCCAGGTGTGCCTGTCGACTTGAGAGTATTAATAATGTAGCTTCCTCCTTCTGGAGATGCTTAAGGGGTAAGCAAGGAGCTGTACGTACTGTGATTTCACAACCCTTAACCTAAATCGGGAATTCAGGCTAGAAAAGGCCAACGTCTCTCAAGATGGCGGCCAGGAAGCAGGAAGCGCCCATGGCTGCAGGTGCGGGTGGGCATGGCCAGGGGCGTGGCCTCAGTTGTCCAGTCAGACACTAAGGCTAATGCCCAGCCTTAGTTCGGAGCACCACACTTTAAATGTCTTCTAAGGTACAGCAGGTTTGTTTTGTCTTGCTCTTTCTAAAAATAACTTACACATAAACTTAGTTCTTGTCCATCAGTCTTGTCCGTCTTATTCAGCCATTAACTAATTCTGTACCCCAGTTTGTCATTAAATCTTTTTTTTTTTTTTGCTGTTTTTTTCTTTTTCTCTTCCCTAATCTGCTTCAAAAATGAACCTGTTACCTTTTTTGTTTGATCTCTGATTCTTCCAGGCATTTCTCTAGCTCTGACTTCATTTCTGACCCCTAGACTCATATTCAGCTGCTTACTGGTCATCTTTATCTGAATGTCCTGCTGTAGACACCTCAGACTCAGTAAACCCTAACCTGAATGATCTTTCCCTTCGAATACACTCCATCGCCTCTGCCTCCAAATCCCTAAATGACAAGATTTTAAATTAATACCTCATTTGTAATTCTTTCCTTTTTCCTTTCCAATGCCACTCCCATGGATACCTACTAAATTCTGATTATTATTCTTCCTTCTCATTTCCCCTAGTCATGCCCTTCTTGATTTCAGTGCCCACTAGGTCCATAATCGTCACCCTGGTACCAACTACTTAATAGTTCTATGGTAAGTGTTAAGGTAAGAATCTCACTACTTCCAGCTTACCTTTCCCCAAATTTACCTATCAAGGGTTGGCTAGTGATATTTTTAAAAACACAGACCTGACCATGGTTAAAATTCATTCCTAAGGTTAAAGTTTTAGCTCCTTAAGCTGGATCCTGCCTTTTGTTCCAGCTTCATCTTCCAGCTACTCTCCTTCATCCCCACTCAGCAAAAGTGGGGAAAACTCCTGCAAAAGCAAACCCCTATGCTGCTCCCCTAGATCATTATATATCTTTCTTCATGTTGTCCCTACTGCCAGGTTGACCCACTTACCACCCCCAGCTTTTACCTGTTAACATCTCTTGTTGGTGTAAGACTCAGTTCAGAAAGCTGATCATCTTTGATCATCACCTCAGAACCATACTCAGTTAAATACTTCCTCCTCTTGTCCTATATGTACCTTGAAATCATTGTATCCAATGAGATTAGGTAGCAATCAAGGGATTAAGAAATATTTTGTGATATGAATATTTTCTAAAACTTTATTCTGACTCCTTCTTTAGACACTTTTTCCTCTTCTCTGATCAAGAGAAAATGAAACAATTCTAGAGATTGGACCCATGTTAAGGCCTGATCCTATCATTCCTGATTTTAAAGCAAAAGCAAGACAAAACTAAAGCATGCAAAGCAGAATATAAAAAAGGGTATCAAAGAGTTTATCAAATAAGTCTAATTATCATATTTTTATTTCAAAGAACGTTAAGTACTTAATCTCTATATATGGCTTCAAATCTGACTGCAAAACATAGTTACAGAAGTTGACTCACAAACACAATGTAGCATAAGAGACCACAGTTCCCGCTGATATCTGGGAAATATTTTTTCCCAGCTCTATTGTCCTAAAAGAACTGACACAGTTGTCACATGTTATTCATCTAATTAAATAGTTATTTTGTAATGAATACTGTTCAAAATCTAATGGGCCATAAATGATCTTAAACAAAAAGTATGATGAACTCATATAAGATTGTACTGGAAGAACTGAGTTATTTTTTAAAGACACTTTCAAACCTGCAAACAAAGGATGTCAGTCATTTTTTTTTTTTTCAAAACTCCAGTCTCCTGTAGAGTAGAAGCTCTTAGTCAAATAGGAGCAAAAGGAGCAAACGGACCTGAAATAAAGTTTTTTTCTAGTGATCATTGTTACACTATCATCTAGGGGAGTATTCTACTGAAAACAACATAAGAGAGTTTGCAGTTTGCTATAGTCCATAAGACCTGTTTCATATACTTTGCAACCATATGTGTACACACACAAACACAGTCATTTGCTATCTAAACATCTAGGCTGGCACACTGTCACTTGGGCCTTTATGTACAGAAAAATATTAGAAGCTAGCAATATTTTAGAAAACACCCAAATTCCTAACTTACCCTGCAGTGTACAGCCTGCTTCAGTCGTGTCCGACTCTGTGTGACCGCATAGACGGCAGTCCACCAGGCTCCGCCGTCCCTGGGGTTCTCCAGGCAAGAACACTGGAGTGGGTTGCCATTTCCTTCTCCAATGCATGAAAGTGAAAAGTGAAAGGGAAGTCGCTCAGTCGTGTCCGACTCTTCTCGACCCCATGGACTGCAGCCCACCAGGCCCCTCTGCCCATGGGATTTTCCAGGCAAGAGTACTGGAGTGGGGTGCCATCGCCTTCTCCGGCAGTGTACAGCCTAGTCAATAGCAATCCCAAACTTTATTTGTAGCTTTCTAATTATTGTAAGAGCATTCTGTTGATTACTGCTTGGACTGAAGGATGAAAGTGTTTGTCACTCAGTCATGTCTGACTCTTTGTGACCCCATGGACTGTAGCCTGTCATGCTCCTCTGTCCATGCAATTTTCCAGGCAAGAATACTGGAGTGGGTAGCCAGTCCCTACTCCAGGGGGATCTTCCTGAAGATCTGAAGAATGAGTCAGGAGTTGTTTTAAGTACTGGTTACCTAAATCTCCAAAACAATAAAATTGACACAGAAAAGGGATAAACTCAAGACCTATAGATACATGTCCTCACCAGCTGAGTGCCAGCCTTTGACTTCTCTATCTTGACATCATGCTGGGGCTTGATGTCAGACTCTAGTCAATTGTACAGCAGTGTATCAAGCCCAAAGTCTGGACATTATCTTTGCTAAATACATATGGCATTCCTATTTTAGCAACTGTCCTTTTTATTAAAAGTAATGAATCTCCTCATGAAAGCTCATTGAAATTAATATTTTTGCTCTTAATACATTCATAATGAAGAAATACTGAACAGCAAGTTTGAAAGAGCTACTAAATGGTACTATTAGGATTGAAATCCTTAATAATTTGACAAGAAAAAAAAAAAAGAGAATCCCATGCTTTTGAACAGATTCAGGTTGTTATCAGTGTTGATTGGCCTTTGAGTCTATGGATAGAAACCAGTTATTGGCTAAGATGCTTAAGTATAACTAGTTATTGATTCCTAGTTATTGATTCTTTGACAAAACCTCCATATTAGTGCATGTAAAAGGTTTTGTGGCATAAAGTCTGACAAATCAGGTAATTCCAAGCATTATAAAGTGAAAGTGTTAGTTGCTCAGTAGTTTCCAACTCTTTGCAACCCCATGGACTGTAGTCCACCAGGCTCCTCTGTCCATGGAATTCTCCAGGCAAGAATACTGGAGTGAGTAGCCAATCTCATCTCCAGGGGATTTTCCTGACCCAGGGATCAAACCCAGGTCTCCTGCACTGCAGGCAGATTCTTTGCTATCTGAGCATTATAAAACAGGACTGCATTTTTGTGTTAAATACATTGCATATATTATTTATTTCCTCACAGTCTTAGCATTAGATATCACCATTGTACTCATTTCACAGATCTAGAAACTGATACTCAAAGGTTGAGTAGCTTCTCCACAGTCACATATACATCTGACTCATAAATTATTCTAGTCTATTTGGTGCAACATTCTTTCCCTAGACCTGGGTTCTTAAGTAGCTATGAGACACCTGTGGCTAATCAAGCTTTGATTAATAAAAAGTAAATAAAAATGAAAGTCATTTTCTGAGCTACTAACCACATTTCAAGTGCTTAACAGCCATGTATGGCTTAGCAGCTACTGTACTGGACAAAGAAGGTAGAGAAAGTTAGTACGGTGAGTTTAGTGGACAGTGCTGGTCTAGAATCACAGGTAATTGGAATGCCCTCCCTCTTTGCTGATAATGAGAATTACGTGAAGTACCTTGTTACTTTGACTTCAGGGAAGTTCAATTTCAAAATTTAAACTCAACTATAGCAATACTGACTTCCAAAGTGTAAGCTCAAGTATAACAATATTTCAGCTCCTGTGAAAAACATATCTGCATCATCATTTCCTAGAGCCTGATTTTCTGTGTTTATTAATTACTGCTTCATTGAAAAAGTTCTTGTTGGAGGTGTTCTTAAGTCATTTGCAGCAATGGTCAGGAAATAAATATAAATAAAAATCAGGACACCTCAAATGATTTTGCATGATCTCCCTGGTATAAGGTGCAGAATAGTCAACTATATGCTAGCTACAAGAAACTCACTTCAAAAATAACAATACAATCAGGATGAAAGTAAGTGGATGGAAAGGTTATATCATGTAAACATAAATCAAAGGAATGCAGAAGAGGCTATATTCATACAAGATAGATTATATTTCAGAGAAAAGATAATTACTAGAAACACAGAAGGACATTATATAATGATAAAGGGCCAATCCACAAAGAAGACATAGCTATTCTAAGTTTGTGTGCAGCAGACAACAGAATTGCAAAATAGGTGAATGAAAACCTGATAGAACTGAAAGGTAAAATACATGGATCTACAATAGTTTAAGTCTTCAACACTAAACTCTCAAAAGTTAATAAGACAATTAGACTGAAAATCAGCAAATATATATATAGGAATTCAATAACAGCATTAATGAATAGGATCTAATTTATATTTATAGAATATTCCATCCAACAGCATCAGTATATACATTCATTTCAAATCCTTACAAAACATACACCAATATGACCATAGTGGTCTTAAAACAAACCTTGACAGTTTAAAAGGAGTTAAATCATACACAGTGTGTTCTATGATACACTGGAATCAAACTAGTAATCATAGAAGAATGATGACATGAAAATCTGCAAATATTTGGAAACTAAACCACACACTTTGAAATAATCTATAGGTGAAAAGGCAAGTCTCAAGGTAAATTATAAATATATGTTGAACTCAATTAAAAGTGAAAATATAACACACACAATTTGTGGGTCATACCTAAGGTTGTGATGAAAGAATTCTAACAAAAAATATTCAATGGATAACAAAATAGATAAAATGAAGAAAAGATTTGAAAACTCACTTCACAAAAGAGTAAAAACACAATAAAATACTACAATACACACACCAGATTGGTTATGATGAAATGGTCTGAGACTATCAAACGTTAGCAAGGACTGAGCAATCTAAGAGCAACACTGAGCAAAGGATATGAACTCCCATATTGGTGGCTGATAAAACTGGCACAACTTATTTGGAAAACTCTTAGGAAATATCTCAAAAAGTTGAAGATACATATGCTCTACTATCTAATAATTCCACACCTAGAATATCTCCTAGGTAAACGCATTTATGGGCACTAAATATAGAACATTGCTCATAGCAGCATTGCTTGTCATAGCCCCAAATAGAAGAAAAAAAAAATCCAAATGCTCATTGATAAGAATTAATAAATAATGTCAGCACATTCAGGCAACCGAATACCATGCAGCAAACAAAGCCAGATGGCCAAACAGTACATGTGCCAGGCCTTTATCATAGGATTTATTGGAGGAAACCAATAGCAGGTTTGGAAGTCTGCTGCTGCTTATTCCATTTGGACTCAGTAGACAGGAATGAGAAGGCCCCTGGTTCTTGCATGTATTTGATGTCATCTAATCCCCTCCCGTCATCTAATCATCTAATGTGTGCAGTGTCATCTAATCCCCTCCCGTCCCCCTTCACTGCCAATGAGGGAGGTTGTTGCTTCACAAAGGAAGAGGTTGGAAAAGCATAGAATGGTGAGCCTCATAAGAGCTGTGATCCAACAGCTGCATGACATGGCAGAACTGTGGCTTCTAGCCTCTTCCACCATTTCATCATATATCAATTAGGAGTTAGGCTATCATCAGACTAACCATTTACCACTATGCACTCAAAATGAGGAAATACAATCTTTGGGTCAATGTCAAGCCTGCCTGCCGGTGGGCCAAACCATGACTAACATTCCTTCTATCTTAGTAAGATAAGAAATCCAATTGTACTTGTCCTTTTAGTAAGAGCATGGAGGATCTCCTGTACCTTTATAGTTTATTTTTAATTGATTTTCCCCTCATAAATCTACACTAAAATGACAAGTCCTTTATCAATCTTGACCCCTTGATCTAAAAGGCAAAACCACACAGCATTATAGGAGATATCAGCTCCCTTAGCCCTCCTACAATTAGCTCCTCACCTGGAGGTGGGGATGGAAAATGTGATAGTTAACTCCATGAATCAACTCGACTGGGCCACGGGAAGCCCAGTATCTGGTTAAACATTATTTCTGTGTGAATCTGAGAGGGTGTTTCTAGAAGAGATTATCATTTGAATTGGTGGACTGGATAAAGCTGAAGGCCCTCCTTGGTGGGGTAGGCATCATCCAACTAACTGAGGGCCTAAGAAAAACAAAAAAGTAGAGGAAGATTGCTCACTGCTTGACTATTCACCTAGGACATGGGTCCTCTCCTGGCCTCAGTGCTCTTGGTTCTTAGGCATCAGACTTTGACTAGAATCTATACCACTGCTCTTTGGCTATCTAGCCTTCAAACTACACCACTGGCTTTCATGGGTCTCCAACTTGCAAATGCAGATCATGGGACTTCTCAGCCTTCATAACTACCTAGTCAATATCTTATAATACACAAACATTTGGGACCCATTTCTCTTAATCAATTAATATATAAAATAAAAGTGAAAAGAAGAATAAATACACGTTGAAGCACATAGTGATAAAAGGACATCTTATCCGCAACTTAATTTCAAATGATTCTGGAAGAAGAAATATCTATGTCATAATATATTTTTTCTTAGGTTTTCTTAAGTTTGAAACTATTTCAAAATTTAAAATTGGAAAAGAAAGGAAGGGGATAAGGAAAGGAAGAAAGAAAGGCGTACTCCAATTACAGTATACTCCTTTTACTGAAAGAAGTAAAACTTGTCCAGAGGCAATGGTACTTCAGAGTATGACAGGATAGCCAACGAGGCTGACATGACAAGCCACAGTGCTAGCCAGGGGTCCTACCATAATGGGAGCACAAAACCACAAAGACAGCAGGACAGAGCTAACATTCCTAACATTCAGTGCAAACATTTCTATTTGTAGAGTTTGGCCAAGCATTGTAAAAGCAAGGTCCCCTCACAACTGGCAGACTACCATCTCAGGCCAACAAACCCATTCAAAACTAACATATAGTCAGATTTGGAGATCCTTCTCTTTAATCTAAGGATTGAAGGCCATCACAAGATCTTAATTTTTAGCTCTTTATCCAAGATGGAAAAAAGAGGCCAGCTTCTTGATGAACAGCCTTTCTCCAAAAGCAGTTACATTTTTTACCCTGACTTCTCACACTGCTCTCATCTAGCATGGGCCTATGTACTTAACAATCCTGTATATAGGAAAAGACGTGAGTGGAGCCCTAGGGAATTTAGGGAGTCAAAAGCTGCTATGTAGATAAAACTATTTCACACAAAATAGGATGGAAAACAGAATTGAGTCAAGAGCCTCCAAAACAGTTGCTAGCTGCACACATAAAGTAAAATACGGCAGTCCTCTCTCCCCTATCAGGATCAGCTGCGCCAAAATAATGGTCCAGAAGTTGGCCATTTAACATCCTCGGCAGAATGCAAAACCCCATGGCATTCTTCAAGATACTTCAGGTTGTTAGATGCAAACTATTACATTTAGAATGGATGGGATGTCCAGAGATAAACTCACACATCTATGGTCAACTAATGTAAGACAAAGGAGGTAAGAATATGCAATGAAGAAAAGACAAGACTCTTCAATAAGTGGTGCTGGGAAAACTGGACAGTAATGAGTAAAAGAGGGGCTTTTCCAATGCCTCAATGGGGAAAGAATCTGCCTGCAATGCTGGAGACACAGGCAACATGGATTCGAACTTTGGGTCAGGAAGAGCCCCTGAAGGAGGAAATGGCAACCCACTCCAGTATTCTTGCCTGGGAAATCCCATGGACAGAGAAGCCTGGAAAACTACAGTCCAAAGGTCACAAAGAGTCAGACACGGCTGAGCACACATACACGCACATGTAAAAGAATGAAATTACAAAACTCTCTAATACTATACACATAAACAAACTCAAAATGGGTTAAAGATCTGAATGTAATTCCAGACATCATAAACCGTTAAAGGAAAACACAGGTAGAACATGCTTTGACATACATAATAGCAAGATATTTTTTGACTCATTTCCTAGAGTTATGGAAATTTTAAAAATATACATATAGTACCTAACTAAACACATTTGCACAGCAAAGGAAACCATAAACAAGATGAAAAGATAAGCTTCAGAATGGGTGAAAATAATTTCAAACAAAGCAACTGAAAAATGATTAATGTCCAAAACACAAAAATAACTCATTCAGCTCAATATCAAGAAAAGAACCAATCCAATAAAAAAAAAAAGGGTGAAAGAACTACATAGACACTTTCCCAAAGAAGACATACATGTGGCCACCAAAGACATGAAAAGATGTTCACATCACTAATTATTAGAGAAATGTAATCAAAACTACAATAAGGTATCACCTCATACCAGTCAGAATGGCCATCATGAAAAAATCTACAAACAATAAATGCTGGAGAGGGTGTGAAGAAGAGAGAATTCTCACTACAGGACACAAAGCCCTAGAAAACCATAATTCAAAAGATGTATGCACCCCAAAATTCATAGCAGCACTATTCTAACTATTCTAAATAGAACCGCTTCAAGGACATGGAAGCCACCTGATTGTCCATCAACAGAGGAATGGATATAAAAAGTGTGGTAAATATACGTACAATGGAATATTATTCATCCATAAAAAGTAATGAACCTGGGTCACTTGTAGAGAGATGGATGGACCTAGAGAGTGACATACAGAATGAAGTCAGAGAGAGAAAAACAAATATTGTATTTTAATGCATATACATGGAATCTAAAAAAGTATAAACTTATTTGCAAAGCAGAAAGAGACACATACCTAAAGAACAAATATATGTATACCATGGGAAAAGGGAGGTGGGAGAAATTAGGACATTGGGATTGACACATGTGCACTATTGGTATTATGCATATAATAGATAACTAATGAGAACATATTGTCCAGCACTGGCAGCTATACTTAAGGCACCGTGGTGATGTGAACTGGAAGGAAGTCCAAAAGGGAAGGGACATATGTATATGAACGGCTGATTCATTATGCGGTACAGCAAAAACTAATGCAGCATTGTAAAGCAACTATACTCCAAAGAAAAACAATTTAGAAAGGCTTCAAATCAGGTATTATAAATATGTTCAAAGAATTAAAAGAAAGTATAATAATGAATCAACAAATAAAGATTCTCATTATTTAAAAAAAAAGAAAAGATACACTGGAGTTGAAGAATAACATAGTAAATGAAAAATCTCACTTGTGATGCTAAACAAAGGATTCAACCCGGGAGAAGAAAGAATTAGTGAATTTGAAGAAAGACCCACAGAAATTTCCCAATATAAGGAACCTGGAGGGAAAAAAGATTGAAGAAAAAGTGACAGAGTATCAAAGAACTGTGGGACAACATAAAACACACCAACATACAAAAATGGGAAAGTCTGAGGGAGAGAAAAAAAAGAAGAGAAAAATATTTAAAAACTAATGGAGAAAAATTTCCCAAGTTTGATGAAAAATATTAATATAGAGATGCAAGAATCCCAAAACATACACAAAGTAGGAAAATACATAAGAATTCACACATAGAGATCTCATAGTCAGACTGATAAAAGTCAAAGCCAAAGTAAAAATACTGAAAGCATCAAGAGAAAAATGGTGCATGATGCAAAATGACAGTATGATTAAAAACTAACCCCTTATCTGAACCATGAAGGCTAGAGAGCAGTATGATAACATATTCAAAGGAAATCTTTTTTAAATGAAGAAAGCTATATCCAGCAAAACTACATTTTAAAAATGAAGGTCAAATAAGGAAATACCCAGATAAAAAAGGACAAGGAGAATTTGCCAGCAGAGCTGTTTACAAATAATACTGAAGGAAGTCTGCCAGATTAAGAAGAAATAACACAAATGGTAACTTAAATCCACAAATACAATTAAAGAGCAGAAGAAATGGTAAATAGGAAAATTAACATGAAAGATTCTATAAATACATTTTTTCTTCCATTATTTTATCTAAAAGACAGAACATTGTATAAAATAATAGTTATAACACTTTACTTTTGGGCTTATAACATATATAAATGTGTGTATGTGTGTGTGTGTGTGTGAAATTCAGTTTGTGTTGGTCAGAAGAAGAGTAAATTAAAGAATAAATTAAGAGATAAATTTAAATGTATATTTTAATCCTGAGTGCCACCACTAAGAAATATGCTTTTTTAAAAAGAGCAAAAATAGTGAAATAAAAGTATCTATTTAACAAAAGAAGACACTGAAGGAGAAAAAGGAAAATTCAGGATCCATATAGAATACAAACAGCAAATGGCAAATGTAAATCCAAATATATCAATAATTACACACTATAAAATCAGTCATGAGAATGTTGAAAGTAAAACAATGGAAAAGATATACTATGCAAACAGGAACCATAAGCGAGTTGAAGTAGCTATCAGCTCAGTTCAGTTCAGTCGCTCAGTCGTGTCTGACTCTTTGCAACCCCATGGACTGCAGCACACCAGGCTTCCCTGTCCTTCACCAACTCCTGGAGCTTGTTCAAACTCATGTCCACCGAGTCGGTGATGCCATCCAACCATCTCATCCTCTGTCATCACCTTCTCCTCCCGCCTTCAATCTTCCCAGCACCAGGGTCTTTTCCAATGAGTCAGTTCTTTGCATCAGGTGGCCAAAGTATTGGAGCTTCAGCTTCAGCATCAGTCCTTCCAATGAATATCCAGGACTGATTTCCTATAGTATTGACTGGTTTGATCTCTTTGCAGTCCAAGGGACTCTCAAGAGTCTTCTCCAACACCACAATTCAAAAGCATCAATTCTTCAGCACTCAGCTTTCTTTATGGTCCAACAAGAATAGAATGGTATAATTTTATAAACAAAAATTTAAAAACCTGTCAGAAATGAAACGTGAGAAAAGAAATGAAAAATTTGACAGATTGAAAGATGAATTTGAGGAAATCTCCCATGAATCAAAATGAAATGAAGGCAAGGAAATATCAAAATATATGAATGAATGAAAAATATGAAAAATGTAAGAAAAATGGAGAATCAGAACAGGAAGCTCATAATCTGAATAAAAAGAATTCCTGAAAGAAAAAAAAAAGAAGAAGAAAACAGAGGGGAAGAACTCATCAACAAAACAACTCAAACTAATTTTCTAAAGCAGAAGGCAGACTTTCCAGGTTGAAAGAGTCCACAAAGCTCCTCACAAAATAAAGAGGTGAATATAAGGAAGTATTAATAAAATTTGAATGTGATGGTAACAAAAATGCTACAAGCTTCTTAACTGAAGAAGAAAATAAAGAAGCAGGAATAAAATGGTTTTGGACATCAATAGCCAGTGCTGAAATGTAAATGACAAAAGTACAATGTTTTCCAAATTCCAATGGAAATTTTTCAACCTAATTAGATTTCCATACTGTCAAGTATAAATTGAATGTGAGAGTAGGATAGAAATACTCCATTTTGAGACCAAAAGATACTAAATATTTACTTTCCATTTACTTTCCCAAACCTACTGTAATATAGGCTCCACCAACTGCAAAAGCAAACTAAAACTGAGGAAGGCACTGCACAGAAACTCCAGCTCCAAAATTCAAAAATACCACCAAGTCAATACTGAAGGGAGATCCCAGAATGACATTTGTTAGTTACAAGGATTTTAGTCCTGTTTGATTTTAACCTAATAGTTGAGTAAAAGATAAGTTTTAAAGTAAATGTTCATAATCACCAACCCTGGATGTTGTTATTATTACTATTTGGTGTTTAGCCTTTCCAAGATCACCTATGAGTGATAAAACCAGAACCTTACATGTGCAAAGCTGTTTTTATATTGACATCAAGCTTGAATGCTAGTTTGATCTTGCCAATTGTGATCACACTGATGGACCTAGAGGGTATTATGCCATGTGAAATAAGTCAGAGAGAAAGACAGATACCATATGATTTCACTTATACATGGAATCTAAAAAACAAAATAATCATGCATAACAATACAGAAGAAACAGACTCATAGATACAGTGAACATTTGGTTACCCGAGGTGAGGCATGTAGGAGGATGAATCTGTGAGAGCAATTAAGAAGTATAAACTTCCAGTTATAACATAAGTAAGTCACAAGGACATAATGTACAGCACAGGGAATATAGTCAATATGATAACTTTTTTTTCATTTATTTTTATAAGTTGGAGGTTAATTACTTTATAATATTGTAGCTGTTTTTGCCATACATTGACATGAATCAGCCATGGATTTACATGTGTTCCCCATCCTGAACCCCCTCTCCCACCTTCCTCCCCATCCCATCCTTCTGGGTCATCCCAGGGCTTTTTTTTTTTTTTTAATTTCACCAGATTTATTTTTGCTTTATTTCATTAACAGATGCCATCAACCATAATTCAAATTAGATGATAGATGACCTTTTTCAAGTGACTCACGGTAGAATATGAAGAAATTAACTATTTTCAGTTATACTTTTCATGTAGAAAGTGAGTTCTCAACTTGAATTTTATGAGTTCACAAATAAAATTGATTAACAGTGTAGTGAGTCTCAAAATAATAATTGGAGTATCTTAGACTTCATTTCAAGTGAATAAGACACTATATGTTCAATATGCACATATTATGCTTTTATGGTAACATGGTAGCTTGAAATATCATGGTGATCATTTTGTAATACATAAAAATACTGAATTAATATGTTATACTTCCAAAACTAATATCATATTCTAAGTCAGTTACACTCCAATGAAAAAAAGAAAAAATTATCTTGTGTAAGCTTGGAATCAAAATTCTGCTCAGTTCAGTCACTCAGTCCGACTCTTTATGACCCCATGAATCTCAGCACACCAGGCCTCCCTCTCCATCACCAAACCCCAGAGTCTACCCAAACCCATGTCAATTGAGTCGGTGATGCCATCCAGCCATCTCATCCTCTGTCGTCCCCTTCTCCTCCTGCCCCCAATCCTTTCCAGCATCAGGGTCTTTTCCAATGAGTCAACTGTTCGCATGAGGTGGCCAAAGTATTGGAGTTTCAGCTTCAACATCAGTCCTTCCAATGAACACCTAGGACTGATCTCCTTTAGGATGTACTGGTGGATCTTCTTGCAGTCCAAGGGACTCTCAAGAGCCTTCTCCAACACCACAGTTCAAAAGCATCAATTCTTCGGCGCTCAGCTTTCTTCACCATCCAACTCTCACATCCATACATGACCACTGGAAAAATCATAGCCTTGACTAGACGGACCTTTGTTGGCAAAGTAATGTCTCTTTTTAATATGTTATGTAGGTTGGTCATAACTTTCCTTCCAAGGAGTAAGTGTCTTTTAATTTCATGACTGCAATCACCATCTGCAGTGATTTTGGAGCCCAGAAAAATAAAGTCAGCCACTGTTCCCCCATCTATTTCCCATGAAGTGATGGGACCAGATGCCATGATCTTAGTTTTCAGAATGTTGAGCTTTAAGCCAACTTCTTCACTCTCCTCCTTCACTTTCACAAGAGGCTCTTTAGTTCTTCTACACTTTCTGCCATAAGGGTGGTGTCATCTGCATATCTGAGGTTATTGATATTTCTCCCAGCAATCTTGATTCCAGCTTGTGCTTCTTCCAGCCCAGCGTGTCTCATGATGTACTCTGCATATAAGTTAAATAAGCAGGATGACAATATACAGCTTTGATGTACTCCTTTTCCTATTTGGAACCAGTCTGTTTTTCCATGTCCAGTTCTAACTGTTGCTTCCTGACCTGCATACGGGTTTCTCAAGAGACAGGTCAGATGGTCTGGTATTCCCATCTCTTGAAGAATTCTCCACAGTTTATTGTGATCCACACAGTGAAAGGCTTTGGAATAGTCAATAAAGCAGAAATAAATGTTTTTCTGGAACTCTCTTGCTTTTTCGATGATCCAACAGATGTTGGCAATTTGATCTCTGGTTCCTCTGCCTTTTCTAAAACCAGCTTAAACATCTGGAAGTTCATGGTTCACGTATTGCTGAAGACTGGCTTGAAGAATTTTGAGCATCACTTTACTAGCATGTGAGATGAGTGCAATTGTGTGGTAGTTTGAGCATTCTTTGGCATTTCCTTTCTTTGGTATTGGAATGAAAACTGACCTTTTCAGTCCTGTGGTCACTGCTGAGTTTTCCAAATTTGCTGGCCTGTTGAGTGCAGCACTTTCACAGCATCATCTTTCAGGATAAAAATTCTGCTACCTCATGTTAATTGCAAAATGGAGACTGCTCCTCCTGTTTTTAATACAGAATTTTAAATAATTTACCCATGAAAATGACCCATGACTCATTCTTGTTTCTCTCTCAGCCAGTATTTTCTATAGCTCATCTGATTTTACTAGGATTTTCCCCTTTTTATACACATTAAGCTATAGTTTCTTCTGTTTCAATCAATCTGATTTTATCTGCTTTCTCTCTTCCATGAATTTCTGGCAATGATCCATTTATATCCTGTTTTTATGCTGGGGCATTATTTTGAATTCATTTTTACGTATATTTTCTGAAGTTAAGAAATTTAGCACAGCAAGAGAGATAGGCACATGTCTTCAATCTACAACCCAGGCCCAAATTCTTTCTTAAAAACTAATTTTATTAATTTATTTTTGACTGTGCTGGGTCTTTGTTGCTGCGTGGGCTTTTCTTTAGTCACGGCAAGCAGGGGCTGCTCTCTAGTTGCAGCGCACAGGTCCTCACTGTGATGGCTTCTCTTGTTGCAGAGCATGGGCTTGAAGGCATGTGGACTTCAGGAGCTTGGGGTCTCAGTAACTGTAACTCTCAGGCCCAAGAGCAAGGCTCAGCAGCTATGCTGCACAGGCTTTGTTGATCACAGGCCTGTGGGATCTTCCTGGACCGGGATTGAACCCATGTCTCCTGCACTGCGGATGGATTCTTTACATTGAGCCAACAGGGAAGCCCTCAAGTTCATTCAAATATTGTAGTTTACACTAAAATGCACATCCAACTACATCAATATTCTATCTAAAATACTTCTATAGTTTCAGCACAAAGTCCAAGTTTCTCTGGCCTAACATGATATATCTTTAAGTTGGCTTTTTGTTCATGTCACCTCACAGAAGAAACCATTGTCCTTTCCTCTAGCTAGGATCATTAGCAGTGCTTATCTGACATTATAAATTCTTATTTATATTTTCTGAATCCTCACATCTCACTAAATTGTGAGATCAAGAGCAAAGACCTTACTAGTCCTTGAGTCTTCAGTACCAGAAGAGCCTATTACATAGAAAGTGTTCATTTTATAAATGAGAATTCAGGCACTAAAATGCTAGAATTTGAGGGCCAGCTCTCAGATCAGTGAACCACAAATAAAATGATTCTGGAGCTTGAAGGAAACTTAAAGATCATCTTTGTTAAATGAACCCATAGTTAAGGTACCAAGGCTCCATGCGAACCTCATTGTACTACCAGACAGAATAAATCACCCCTTCAAATATGACCCCCACTGTATACTAATTACACATCTCTTGCAGTCCTCAACCTCTATTCTGTTGTTAATTTTTCCTTAAGGACAAAGATAGAGCATATTCAACTTTGCATCATCAATACCTCGGCAAAAGAAGGTGCTACAAAAACATGTGTGCTATGAGTGAATAAATAAAAGCTCAGGAGAACTGAATTTTGTGTTGGTCTCTACTACTAACTCATCCAGGGTACAGAGTCATTTAATCTCTCTGATTCATAGTTTCTTGTGTCATGCAGATAACAATTCCATCCACTTATTTTACAAAACAAGTCAAATGATCCATGTGAAACTAGTATGAAAACAATGCCAGGCTACTACAATACAAACCATATCCCCCATGTAATACTAACAAGCAGATAAAGAGGACTGGGCCACAGGGACATGTTCTGAATTGGGGTAGAAATAATCTTGACAGCCTGGTGGTTTTAGTGGTAGATACTAAACCAATAGAGGTTTTTACCAAGCAGGTGTTATCCTCTCCATTGTATGGCATGAGCTCCAGGGCTTCTCTTCGCCTCTGAGGAACAACAGACCAAAGGCTTTACTGCAGTCTCCTTTATAAGACCTGTCCAACATCTTTCTCAGTTCCCTGCCACAGTGAAAAAAAATCCAGGACAGGGACTCAGAATATCCTAGTTCTAATCTGGTTGTACCACAATAGCAATTATGAGTCTTCAGGAAAGTCTGTTTTCTCACCTGCAAAGTGGGGAGGATAATATTTTCTTCACAAGGTAATAGTGAGGACTAATTATGCTGACATATATAAAGGTTATGGTTTTTCCAGTGGTCATGTATGGATGTGAGAGTTGGACTGTGAAGAAAGCCGAGCGCCGAAGAATTGATGCTTTTGAACTGTGGTGTTGGAGAAGACTCTTGAGAGTCCCTTGGACTGCAAGGAGATCCAACCAGTCCATCCTAAAGGAGATCAGTCCTGGGTATTCATTGGAAGGACTGATGTTGAAGCTGAAAGTCCAATACTTTGGCCACCTGATGTGAAGAGCTGACTCATTGGAAAAGACCCTGATGCTGGGAAAGACTGAGGGCAGGAGGAGAAGGGGACGACAGAGGATGAGATGGCTGGATGGCATCACCGACTCGATGGACATGGGTTTGGGTGGACTCCGGGAGTTTGTGATGGTCAGGGAGGTCTGGCGTGCTGTGGTTCATGGGGTCACAAAGAGTCAGACACGACTGAGCGACTGAACTGAACTGATATAAAGTTATTAACACAGTGCCTGGCACATATTAGCTACTCAATAAATAATAGCTATTACTCCTTCTATGAAAGCATAAAAACATTTGAGCCACAAAGCATGGCTCAGCTTCATTCAGGCCTCTTCAATAATTTATAGTTCAACAACTGGGAGAAATTCCCAAAGACCTTAACATTTGCAAATTCATCCTCATCTTTAAATTACACCTCTTCCATTTGATGAAAGAGTGAATGAGGGGAAAACAATAAAGACTGAGAATCACAGACCTACAGCCATTAACCCTTCTTGATTTCAGTTTTATCTTTTATAAAATGAAGATAATAAACTGCTTCATAAAACACCTGTGAATATTAAAATAGATACTGAGTAAGAAAGGAGCTAGTGTGCCACAAGGTGTTGGATATGGGAAATTTTTTTAATAATTGGTAAGGGTATAAATGACTCAGAGCAAACCAATCCCCACTGCTGGAAGCATGGTTCAAAGTATTTGGGGTGGTTATTCAGTATTGTGTTAGAATGTATGACTCCCCCATTTAAAATGTTTCAATAGCTTCTCATTACAGTTAAGATGGTTAAATCTCCTATGTGATCTGACCTGTCTACCCTTCTCCTTATCACCCATCTCTAGCCCCTTCACACTTCTCATTCCAGTCTTAACAAATCACTCGCAGTTATCTGTACAAGCCTACCTCATGAATCGCCTTGTCTTGGCACATGGTAATTTCTCTCTCTCTGTCTGGAATACTCTTTCTTAAATGTTATTGGAGTACTGTTGATTTACAATGGTGTGTTTGCTTCATGGATACAGCAGTTATTCAGTTATATATAAATATATATATATACATATGTATGTATGTATGTATTCATTCCTTTTCAAATTCTTTTCCCATATTGGTTATTGCAGAATACTCAATAGTGTTCCCTGTGCAATATAGTAGATTATTATTGGTTATCTATTTTATATGTAGTAGCATGTATATGTTAATCCTAAGTTTCTAATGTATCCCACCCCTCAACATTTCCTTTGGGGTAAACATAAACTTGTTTTTAAAATCTGTGAGTCTGTTTCTGTTTCATAAATAAGTTAATTTATATCATTTAAAAATATTAGATTCAACATATGAGGGTTATCATATGATGTTACTCTTTGTGTGACTTACTTAACTTAGTATGATAATCTCTAGGCCCATCCATGTTGTGGCAAATGGTATTATTTCATTCTTTTTTATGGCTGAGTAATATTCCATTGAATATATGTACCACATCTTCTTTATCCATTCCTCCATTGATGGACATTTAGGTTGCTTCCTTTCTGTCTAGAATATTCTTGTGTCTCCTTAATTCTCAACCTAGATAACTCATTCAGAACAGACTCTACCATCAAGAACTCATCTTTGTATAGCCAATCTTTTATTTAGTAAATGGTTACTTGCCAGATGCCATGGATCCAGCAATTAACAAGTCAGACAAAGCCCCTCACCTCATGAAATTTTAGCATGCTGCACTGTAATTGTCTGTGGTTTCATGTCACTCATAAGACTGGGAGATTTTTAGGAGTTGGGACAAGGCTTATTCATCACTGTACTGCCACTTCTTCACATAGGACCTGGCATAGAGTAAGGGCTTTACGTATGTTTAGGAAAGCAATACAATTTGATAAATAGATATAATTACCACCTTTAAACAAGAGATAATATCTGGTATAAAGAAGAGCAGTATTCTCTCAGATACATCACAGCTTATTTATAAGACCCTTTCAAACACATCAACATTTCATCTTAACTGCTTTGGAAAATAGAATTTCTAAGTTTAGAAAGGCAGAGAGACCCGTGAGTTCATTTAATTTTACTTTCCAAAAAATTCAATGACTCCTATAATATCCCATCAAGCGACAGAACATTCACTACAACTTCAGAAAACAGAATGAATGACCTTAAATTAATAGAATCTGCTCCTTTCAACAATTAGTCTTAACCTTGGTTTTGAAGACCCAAGCAACACAAAAGAAGGAATTCTCTTCTAAATTCAATCATTGGAAGACATGTCCAAGAATGGCAAACTGTATTATGCTCATTTTATCATGAAAAAGCTGAAGCTCAGAAAGGCAAATTGGTTTTCATAAGGTTCATATCTACAAATGAAAAACAATCTAGCAGCCAGTTCTGGTTCCACAGTTACAATTTCTAGAGCATTAAATTAAAACTGGAAGGGATGTCTACTGTTTGTTAAGTCCAAGTCCTTTACTCTGAGTCTCAGGGTGGAAAAGTGAGCAAGACTAAGTGTTTCCCAGCCCAGACTGCATCTGCGACACACTGACCTGATCCCTAAATATCATACCTGCCCATATCAGAATAGAGGAAACAAAGGCTTACCAAAGTGTTAGGATTATAATCCTCAGCTAATTTACCTCCAAAGGAAAAAAGACAAGGGACTTAGTTATTAAACTATTATCATTAATCCTTTCTTGAGACCTAAGGAAGCCTATTCAGTGAACCACATGCCAAGCACAGAGAATAATAACCATAGTGTTATTGGTACCACAGGACCAACACCATGCAAAGCACATTATACACATTGCCTCCTTTAATCCTCAGTACAGCTCTGAGTATTATTATGTCTACTTTTACAGACTGGAAACTTGACATTCAGAGAAGTTAAGAAATTTGCCCAATAACTGCTTAACACATAGATTGGTAGGAGTTAAGAGTTCAACCCTGGTGTACTTCTAAAAAACTATGCTAGAACTGTGTCCATATCATCAACTATATCATCATCAAGCATCGATGGCCAAAGAGCTTTCCTGCACTATAAGCGAACCAAAAACAACTACGCCTGGCAGGGTGCTGAAGCTTCACAACAAATTAAGGCCAGTTTTTAAAAAGGACCCTTCTACATTCCATGTCTACTTCCCACAGAGTGATAAACACTAAGAATTAGGAAAAGAGTGGCTTTAATCATCTCAAGTATAATCAAAGTCAGGGTCTTATTTCTAAGAGTTCCAAGCTCCCTTAATCAGATAACTATTGTATTTCACTGGTTTACAGATATGGATTTTTTTATTTAACATTGACAACTCCAAAACAGAGATTTGTCTTGCAGTCAAAACCACTTCATGGTTTAATTGGCAACTTTTTTTTCTTTAATGACATATAAAATAATGGTACATCTTACAATGAATAATATCTGCTTTAATGAAATACAAAACATAGATCCAAAGAAGAACATAGCAAGAAAATTAATTTAAGACCAAATATTGTGTTTGGTTTTGTTCTCTTATTCTGAAAAGTCCAAGAAAAAACTGACTTCACCCATTTACCACCAATGGAATTAAGGAGGACAAAATTCTACCAAATTCAACATATTCGTCACCAAGAATCAAGCCCAAAGAATGTCCAAGATCCCAATTCCATCATTTAAGAAAGTACCAAGGACAGTTTCTTTGGTTCTATGACAAATCATGAAATGTGTTAACTGTGATACATGTTCTTAAAATAAACCTTGAAGACCATCTGTACCTTAAAGAAATCAACTCAGTACTGATTTACACTTTTCTTTTCCAAAAGTACACTACCTTAAGCACAGCAAAGTGCAGTACTATGCCTTCACCTTATAAACTAGATATTTTGGTATTAAACATTTCACTGCTATTTATTTTTTGTAAAATGTGGTTTACAATCTCTATTGGGATGCTGCAGTCCATGGGGTTGCAAAGAGTCAGACAGGACTTAGCAACTAAACAACAACAATTTCTATATGTCAAAATCATATTCTGTAGCACAGAATATAGAACCGAGCAAACTTTCAATCCTTGCAATTTACAAATAAAGAAACTCAGTTTCAGAGGGAAAAGACCAGTACAAATTTACGTAAATTGGTAGCCTAAATCTAGATTTTAACCCAGAACCTTGGGTTGTTTATCTAGTCTACATTTTTCTTATCACATTATCTACTGATTGGTATGGAAAACCAAGTGCTTAAAAATAGAAACTTGACAAAGAAACTGGCAAGGAGGATCATCCTTGGGTTGCAAAGGGTTTAAGGGCCCAAAGTGAGAACACACATCCATCACACAGCAGTTGAGACACTCTGAATAAGTCACTTACTTAGAGCCTAATTAATTTGTCTGAGTCTGAAAAATGGGAATAATAGTCCTTTCCCTAGCAATCTCTCAAGACAATCATGAGAGTCAAGTGAGATAATTCACGTGTAAGCATATACAAATTGAAGTAGTTTTATCATAATTAGTAGTATGAGAAGAGGGGACAGTTAGCCCTGACCTTCAGCTTCTAGAAAATTAAAACTCCCTCACATGTGTGCATGCATGCACATGCAAGCACAAACACATACACACAAGTTCACACAATTTACACACAGGAAATTAGCTGTACGGGTATGTATCTATACACATTCACTCGATGTTATTCATTTCTGCATGCACAGAGGAACACCCCGAGAATTACCTGCATGTGTATATCTATACCCACGTTCAGTCATAAACACTGAAGTGGACTTTAATTTCAAACACATGCAAACCCACAGAGCTATACTTGCATATACATAAATGGCATTTATACACATCCATACACATAAAAACAGATTCTTCAAAAGAAGAATCTTCTTCAAAAGAAGAATTCTTCTTCATAAAAACAGATTTTTCCAAAGACTTTGCTGCTGAGGCTTTCAAAGCCAGCTTCTAATCTGATGTTTCCACAACAAACTCTATACAACACAAGCCCTGATCTCCTGATTATAAAACTTGCCTACCCAGCATCTCTCAATCCCAGTGCCTCCTTGGAATGATCCAGGCCTCCAGTGAAAGATGTGAGACAGGCCCAGCAGGCCAGATGTCAGGAAGGAAATATGCTAGGGACACACATGACCCTTTCCTGGGCATTACCATGCAGCAAAGCTGTGGTCTGTCACCCTCAATATCTGAGCCCTTTGCTACAAGTCAGATACTTGCTGGGAAAAGCATCCTTCAAAATTGGCTACCTCATCATGGTTCTCATGTTCCCCAACAATACTGCCCTTTGAAAGAGACAGAATGAAAATCCTTAACAAAATTCTAGCAAACAGAACCCAACAACATATTAAAAAGATCATACATCATGACCAAGTGGGCTTTATCCCAGGAATGCAAGGATTCTTTAATATCCGCAAATCAATCAATGTAATACACCACATTAACAAATTGAAAGATAAAAACCATATGATTATCTCAATAGATGCAGAGAAAGCCTTTGACAAAATTCAACACCCATTTATGATAAAAAAAACTCTCCAGAAAGCAGGAATAGAAGGAACATACCTCAACATAATAAAGCTATATATGACAAACCCACAGCAAACATTATCCTCAATGGTGAAAAATTGAAAGCATTTCCCTTAAAGTCAGGAACAAGGCAAGGGTGTCCACTCTCACCACTACTATTCAACATAGTTTTGGAAGTGTTGGCCACAGCAATCAGAGCAGAAAAAGAAATAAAAGGAATCCAGATAGGAAAAGAAGAAGTAAAACTCTCACTGTTTGCAGATGACATGATCCTCTACATAGAAAACCCTAAAGACTCTACCAAAAAATTATTAGAGCTAATCAATGAATACAGTAAAGTTGCAGGATATAAAATTAACACACAGAAATCCCTTACATTCCTATACGCTAACAATGAGAAAACAGAAAGAAAAATTAAGGAAACATTACCATTCACCATTGCAACAAAAAGAATAAAAATAAATGAAAAAAAATGAGACAGAATGAAAGAGCACTGGACTCAGAATTAAGACCAGTGGCTAAGAGACCACACATTCAGCCACATTAGAAAGATATTGTGGGGCTCTAATGTCTGCAAAAGAAAGGGGAGCTGGAAGTGGTGTGTACTAAGGATACTTCTTGCCCTAACTTCTAAGATGCTGTATAAAAGTCAAGTTTCCAGAAATGCAGGCTTTTCTATGCATTGCCTAAGAAAAGGAAAATCTCTCTGCTATGGAAGGAGGTTCCTCAAATACAGTTACTAGAAGCAAGAGGTAAACTGTAAAGGTACTCCTGAACCCTTAGGTAAAAGGTACTCAGGAACCAGGAGACCTGACCTGAATTCTAATCCCAATTTTGTGATTAAAAACATTCTGAAAAACATGGTCCTTTATATATATATGTATAGAAAGAGCAATCCTAAAGACCACTTACTATTACTTGCCTGTTTTTCATTTGACTGATAAAAATCAGTTCCCTGAGGAAGAAACTGGACTTGCCTCCCTAATGTGTAAAAGATACACATTAAATGTGATATCACATAGTTCACTGATATTGAAAACAAAGATGATAATGATGGCTACCTTTACAAGGTGCTATTTTACAACCTATAAAGAACTTCTACATTAGGGAGCTCATTTATCTGCATTATAAACCTTGGAGATAGGAATTATTATTCCCATTTTGAACTTCAAAGAATGAAGTGACTGTTAAAACCTAGTGAGTGTCAGAATCTACATCTTCTAGTCTGTGTCTTATATATATATATATATATGCATTACTTTTTAAAAATCAGCAGTTTCAGGGGATTCCCTGGCAAACCAGTTTTTAAGACTCCCTGCTTTCACTGGCAAGGGCCTTGGTTCAATCCCTGGCTGGAGAACTAGGATCCCACAAGTTGCAATTCATGGTCAAATACTTGCAGTTTCGGAGTAAAGACTCCACCTCGATGAAAAACCCATCATTCTGGCTCTCAAATTCCAAAATTCCATCTTAGCCGACTGTGCCATCTCCACTCTCCAATTCTTTCTTCCTTCTCCCACACCTACACCCATGTGGAGTTTTTCACCCTGTGGAACACTCTTTTTCTCCTAGACTGCCCTGGACACAGTCTCCATACCTGTAAATCTCATGTACTTCTGGCTGTTGGAGGTCTTCCTCAAGTTATAAAATTCCATTACATCCAGAACAGCCTGTGGGTTTTTCTTCTGCTCCGACTTAGTGATATTCGATGTCTGAAGCGAGTGGGCTCACTGCTCTGGCATTCCTAATAAAGAGACATGCAAGGCTGTCAGCAAGTCACAGTCCCAGGGACCATGAAGTGCCAGGAGCCAGCACACGAGATCCCACCCATGACAAGGTTGTGAGGAGAAGACCTGACAAGCAAGGTAGATCAGGACTTCAGGGATTTCGAAAAGCTGCCCCGGTGCACACCTTAAAGATGATCTCTGTCTTTCTGATGCTTGCTATATTAGACTACTCCCTAATTTCTGTGACACGGGTAGAAGGCCTTCCCCGATCTCTCTCCAAACAGAATCAACTTAGAACTTTAATTAATATGTCCGCCGGATGGCGGTATCCTATAAGATTATCCAGGATGAAAAGAGTGTTTCAATTTAGACCCCTTTGCTGGCATTCTAGCCTTCTTGGCAAATGCGTACTAATGCACATGACTACTCACAACACCTTAATCATGAACAGCATAAAGAACCTGATCACACAAAAGGCCCTAATAGGCACAGAGCCCTTCAGGGGTGAGGAAGTCCTATTAGAGAACATAAAAATATTATTCTAAAAGTGGTTATAGTTAAAGATTTAGAAAAATAAAGAGTTTAAAATTGTTAATTTTACCCAGGAATGCTAAACAGGGACTGCCTCACTGGAGCTGCAGAGTCTTTGTGTGGTAAACCTTTTAGATAAATTTAACTGATAACTTCTGCAAAAGGACTGACCTTTGTGTTCATTAAAGAATAGATTACGGAAAACAGCTTTGCATTCACCTAGGTCATAAAATGTCAATAGGCCCAAGGCCAGAAGATAATGTACAAGACCCTCATAAACAAAGAAGTATGCAGAAAACACCCTGGTTTCGTGAAGAACAAGCTGATGTAAACTATCTTTCCCTTAGAAATGTACTAATTTAGAGTATAAAAGCCACGGTAAAAAAATAAAGCATTGCCAGACTCTGCCAGACCCTGCAAACACCCCCGTCTGGTCATTCTCTCTCTCTCTCTCTCTCCCTCCCTCGCAGACTTGGCCCTATCAAGGCTGGTCTCACGTGTCTTCTCTCTCTCTCTCTCTCTCTCTCTCTCTCTCTCTCCCCCGCCCCTCTCTCTCTCGCCGACGCCGTTCATCCTGAGGGTATCCCCTGGATCCTGCCGAGGCTTGACCCCAGCAATGAAGGAAATTCAGAACTAACTCTGATAACTGACAGCAGCTAAAGATGACTTCAGTCATTCCTTTCTCTTTCTGCTGTCAGAGCTCCTCACAGGCCTCTCTTATAACACATATCTCACTCTATCAGTTACTTCTTGAGATGCTTCTCCACCAGGCTATTCTTCCTTAAAAGCATGGACCTTGTCTGATTTATCTCTGGGTCACAGTGCTCAGCACAAAGTCTACTGACAAAGTGCCACTTAACCAAAGTCTATTTATGGAATGGAGATTCAGAGACTTCTCTGGTATAATTCTGGAGAGGAGGAATGTGTCCCTCTCAAGAATATAAAAAGATAGTAATGAGGGTCTTAGGCAAAGATGAGGCATTGGGAAGTCTGGAAAAGGATTGAATTTAACAGTGAATAGCCAGAACTTACTATAAACTTCCTTTCTCTTTATTTGCTGCAAGAGAAACAGGGAGAAAGTTAATAGAAACCAAACTACTTCCTTTTATGTTTTTATGTTTATTTAGCTCTTTGCTGAGCTCTAAGCTCCTATATAAGCCAAGGACTGTACTTCACATGTGTATTTAAAGAGCCTGATGTTGGACCTAGATTGTAGTAAATGCTCAGTGTATGGTTAAAGGCTTAATTTTTCATTGATGTTAAATAAGGGAGGAGAAGAAAGAACATTCATCAAAGTTAATAGTCTTGGTTCTTCACAAATGAGTCAGTTGATCCAGGGCAAGTTCCTTTTTTGAACCCTGATTTCCTCATTTGCAAAACAACACTGAAGTACACAGTCTATTAAGGCCATACTAGCCTCAAACATCCTACATTCTATGATCTTCTATATTGTGCATCCCACCACTTTGTTCCCTGATTACAGGCCATTTTAAGGTTCTCTAAATTAGAGCATTTTAGATTTTGAAGTTAGTTTAATAATATGAAACATGTATTAACTTGCTTTAGCCTCACAGCAACACTATCAGTTAGGTACATCCTTACTTTGCAGATAAAGAAAATGAAGCACAGAGGTTAAGTGACTTGCTCACACTCACATATTAGTAACTGGCAGCAGCCAGACCCAAACCCAGGCAGTCTGGCTCACAGCCTGAGCTCTAAATGCCTATGCTATACTGCTTCCCTAGGCTAGAAACACAAGGGATCATTAATTCCAAAGACTTGTTATCATTTCTCTGTCATCAACGGTTTTGCATGAAGTGGATGTCCACTAGGGTCCTGAAGACCTGGCAGGAAAAATGTCAATATTTAAGGAGTTGTAGTGCTGAAGCAGCAGCAGTGCTGAAGTACCCTTGCTAGTGGTTGAGTTGTATTCCCACCAGATTTCTACGTCCTAACTCCCAGTACCTCAGAATGTGATCTTATTTGGAAATAAGGCCTTTGCAGATAATAACTAATTTAAGTTATGATTAGGTCATACTGGAGTAGAGTGGGCCCCTTAATCCAGTAAGTCTGATGTCCTTGTTAAAAAATTTTTTTTGGAGACAGATGCTTACAAGAACACCATACACAATAACGGTATTGCAGGAGACGGAATGTCATGCTCTGGGACCTGCAGGAGTCTTTAGCATGGACTGCCAACTGAGGGTTCTTGGCTTCCCACTGGCAAGAATTTGAGAGTAAGTCAGAGGAAAGAGAAAACAAGTTTATTTAGAGATATACACATTCTATAGACAGAATGTCTCAGAAAGTGAGAGCAGCTCCAGGGCATTTCTATGGGAGGAATGTTCTTGATATTTCAGGCTAGGGTGGGATTTGCAAGGAATTAGGCCACTGCCCACTTTTTGCCTTTTATGGCCCATCTCCAAACTCTCATGGGGTAATGAGAAGTGATTTTTAGTATTACAATGAAAGTGTAAGGGATGGTGTGGTCACTTGTAAATAATTAGTCAAGAAAGGGGCTCCCTGGTGGCTCAGTGGTAAAGAATCTGTCTGCCAATGCAGGAGATGCAGGTTTGATCCCTGGTCCAGAAGACCCCCTGGAGTAGGAAATGGCAACCCACTCCAGTACACGCCTGGGGAAATCCCACAGACAGAGGAGCATGGTGGGCTACAATCCATTGGGTGGCAAAAAATTCAGTCCCTAATTAGAGACTGAACAACAACAAATAAGGAGCTAACGGTAAATGACTGGACTATTTTCAAAGCCACCTCAGTTTCAGCTGGTTCCAGCAAGTCTTTATCACATCCCAACAGCTGAGTCCCTTCTTCATTATCTAGCACTTGAATCGTGCCCCTTTCCCTCCTGTCTCAAATTCAGAAATCAGAGTGATAGTTCAAGACAAGAAATGCCAAACACTGTCAGCAAATCCCCAGAAGCAAGAAGAGAGGCATGGAACAGATTTTTCCTTACAGCTCTTAGGAAACACCTAAGAGCTCCTACAAACACCTTCATCTTGGACTTCCAGACTCCAGAATTCAAACAATCAATTTCTGTTGTTTAAACCCCCTAGTTTGTTGCAACAGCTCTAGCAAACTAATATAACCCTCTTCTAACAAAGTTTCAGGTTCTTCCAATTAGCTAGACCTCAGCAGACATCTGCAAATGCAACCCAGCTGCAACAGGCTTAAATATTTACCTTTCTAGGTTCAGCCTGATGATCTTTCTTCCTAGATGGGGACCTACAGAGCCAAGATTTTAAAAATCTGTAGAAACCCTCCATTTCCTCCAGCCAGGGTTCCTCCTCCTTCAATATCCTAGGGAGGAGGTAGAGGACAGGGCCATGTGGTCTAAATAAACTCGCAGAGAACTCCCCACATACCACCTGGCAGTACTGGTTTCAGAGGGTAACTGCAAATCTACCATTTAAGATAGCCAGGCATGCACTAAGAATTCTGTATGCATTATTTCATGAAATACTCATGAAATGCTGAAAAACAGATATTAACAATCCCCATCTTATAGGTAAGGAAACATAACTACTTTTTAATAATTTGCTTGACCCTTCCTGACAAGTATAACCTACCCTTGGCCTGAGGAGCTGCAGTGCTGGCAACACGCATTTCCCACTAGGAACTCTGGTCTGAAGAGCCCGGTGTAGGGTCACCATACAGGTACCCTGTCAAGTATCAAACTTGACACCTAGGCAAACCAGAAACACCTTGAAGGCCAGAATATCCTAGAGTCAAGACCAGAATATCCCTTCTTTAAGTAAGTAAGGAAAGGTGAGGAGCCCTGAGTCTCTGGTCCTTCCCACTACTAGTCTCCCAGGAAAACCAGTTTCTTCTTGTAGGAAAAGTAATTCTCCATGCTATCACAATCATGGCACAAAGTCCTGGGCTCCATGACAAGCCAGACATTCTTCCACCTAGAAATGCCCAGGATCACACACCAGCAAGGCTCAGCATTAAAGAATGGAAGCCCCAAATTCACCTCTAAAAGAATTGACTGAGCAGTACCTGGGCTGGTCTCAGACAGGGGCTGAATGCCAGGCTTGTCTGGGTCTCTCCTTGGGAGTTCATAATAAAAGCATAGGCTGCAGCCCATGGACTAAAATAAGGGCCCCAAACCCACAGTTAAGTCCCTAGTGCCCAGGAAGAGCTGGGCTGCATTTTATGATCTATTTATTCTATAGCACTTCTATTGTCTTTCCAGGTTGAGGAGTCTGAGCCTTACTACCAGACTGAGAAGTCCCAGGGCCAAAAAAAGTGTCAGTATGTTACCAGCAAAGCCCATTAACAACTACCAGGAAGTAAACATAGTCTCTGGTGATAAAATAAAGTCTTACCCTTATTTCTTCTTTGTGTTGATTAGTCTAGCTTCACTTACTCTCAGGGTACCTGTACCAGGGGCCCTGCACCGAGCTCTTCAGGCCAGAGTTCCTAGTGGGAAATGGATGCTCCCAACACTGTAGCTCCGCAGGCTGGGGGGCAGAAGCTGGGGCAGACACTGCATTCAAGACGGCAGTGGCGGGCTGTGTGTAGAGGGGCTGCGCCCGGCGCTGTGCTCCGGAGCCTGAGCAGTGGTGTGTGTGCTGAGCAGTTCTCTGTGCTCCGCCTGGGAGAACTCCTCCCCTGCCCCCGAAGAGGAGACCACTAGCAGCCCTGGCCACAGCCTTCCAAGGAGAACTGAGGCTCTATTGCACAGGCTCACACCCCTCTGTTCTTTTTCAAAGGATAAAACTTTCCTTGGCTTCAAAACCGAACTCTTTAGTCTCGTTCCGTTGGCTCACTGTGCCAGAGGACCCTTGTTAGGACCTAACTCGAAAGGGTCAGTAACAAATAAACCCCATGGCACTTTATAATAGATTTACATTTCATGATAATTAGGATAATCACTTTCATTTGTGTCCTGCCCTAATGCTGGCAAAGCACTCTGACGTTAGTTAGTTCATTAGAGACTCAAAACGCCTGTGTGCCATCACAGCAGTGATGATGGTGCCCATTTGACAGAAGAAACAGGGGTCCCAGGAAGTTAAGTAGCCTGCCCAAGGTTACAGAGCAAGTGAGCAGCAGATCTGGGGCCAGGATTGAGGTCTTCAGACTCCCAGCCCCAAGGCCTTTGTATTCTGTCGCTCTGCCTCCTCTGGACAGCGGCCACCCATGACGGTGTTCTCTCACCTCTCTCCCAATGCAGCCCCCAAGTTATTAATGATTTTATCTTCTAGAGAGTGATCAAATTTATCCACTTTTCTCCATCACCACTGCCACCACCCTATTTCACGCATTGTTCTCTGTGGCCAGCGTCATTCCACCAGGAACTCGTCACCTGCATTTTCATCCCTTCCAACAGTGGCCAGAGTGATCTGTAGCCTTGCTCTTTAGGCCAGCATTGGCATCACTTGAAAGACTGCTGCAAATGTGGAATCCAAAGCTCCACCCTAGACCTACTACGTATGAATCTGAATTTTCATTACAGCCCAAATGATCCACGTAACTTTAACATGTGCATGTAAAATTTGAGGCTCAAGAGAATGCGAAGAGAAACCAGAGATAAGCAGAAAATATTTGCAGACCATTGTCCCTCAGTATCCATGAGTTCCTCACTGGTGGACTCAACCAACTGCAGATCAAAAATACTTCCCCCAAATTCCAGAAATTTCCAAATATCAAAACTTGAGTTTGCCACATGGGAAACTATTTACATAGCATTTACAATATAGTTACAACTATTAATATAGTATTTACATTGTATTAGGTATTATATGATAAGTAATCAAATGATGAGTAATCTAGAGATGATATGGGAGGATGTGTATAGGTATATGCAAACACTGTACCATTTTATATAGGAAACTTCAATGCCCATGGATTTTGGTACCTGCAGGGGTCCTGGAAACAATCCCCCATGGATACTGAGGTAAGACTGTATCTGAGAAAGAACTATTACCCAAAATGCACAAAGAACTATTAAAGCTCAGAAAGAAGAAAACAAACAAACTGGTTAATAAAATGAGAAAAGACCTGAACAGACACCTTAACTAAAACATACACAGTTGGAAAAGATGCTCAACATCATATGTCGTCAAAGAATTGCAAATTATAACAGGAGTGAAATATCACTTCACATATTAGAACAGCCAACATCCAAAACTGACAACACCAAATGCTGACAAGGATGCAGCAACAAGGTCTTTCATTCATTGATGATGGGAATGCAAAATTATACAGTCCCTTTGGAAGATAGATTGGAAGTGTCTTACAAAATTAAACATTTTTACAATACAATACTGCAATCATGCTCCTTAGTATCTACAAAAATGAGCTGAAAATATGTTCACAGAAAATTTGAACACAGATAGTATAGCAGTCTTTTTCACAATTGCCAAAACTTGAAATCAACCAAGATGTCCTTTAGTAGATGAATGAATAAACTCAGGTACATCTGGGAAATGAAGTATTATTCAGCACTAAAAAGAAAGGAGCTATCGAACTATTAAAAAAAAATATGGAGACAGCATAAAGATCAGTGGGTTTCATGGGTTTTGGGCGGAAGGAAGGATGAATTAGTAGAGCACAGAGAAATTTTAGGGCAGTGAAAACTATTCTGTATGATACTATAATGCTGGATACTTGTCAATGTACATTTGTCCAAACCCACAGAATGTACGACATCAAGTGTTAACCCTAATGTAAAATATGGACCTAAACTCAATATGATGTGTTAACGTAGGCTCATAAATTATAACATACCATCAAATACAGGATGTTGGTTGTAGGGAAGGTTGTGCATATGTAGGGGCAGGAGGTTTATAGGAAAGCTGTGTACTTTCCACTTAATTTTACTGTGAACCTAAAACTACTCTAAAAAATAAATTCTATTTAAAAATAAATAAACTGGGGATGTTCTGCTCTACTCTGCTCATATCGTCTTCTTCATCTCCCATAGCTTATGCTACACTCAATATACTGAACCAGTGATAAATCACCAAACATAATGAATGGGCTCTTTCATACCTCTTCCACTTTGTCTCAAGTTGTTCCCTTTCCTTTCCCTTCCCACCTCACAGCTCAAATCCTTTTGTCTTTGTCAGGTCTCAGCTTAAAAGCCCTCCCTCTGTGAAGTTGTCCCTGATCTCTAGTTTGGGCAGTTTTTTACCCTCTCCTCTGTTCCCACAGCACTACTATAGAAATTATCTATTTTAGGGCTTTATCTTCCCAGCATATACATAGTAGATTTTTGTGTTCTTGTTTTAAATTAATTTTTATTATAGTTGCTTTACAATGTTCTGCTAGTGTCTGTTGTAAAGTTAATCAGCTACACGAATACATAGATCCCCTCTTTTTTGTTTTGTTTTTAAATATTTGACTGCATCACATCTTTTAGTTGTGGCATATGACTGCATCGGATCTTTTAGTTGTGGCATGTGAAATCCTTAGCTGCGGCATGCCAACCCTCAGTTGCAACATTTGATATCTAGTTCCCAGACCCCCTGCATTGGGAGCACAGAGTCCTAGCCACTGGACCACCAGGGAAGTCCCTATCCCCTCTTTTTTGGATTTCCTTCCCAGTTAGGTCACCACCTTTTCACATGTATGGATGTGACAGTTGGCCTATAAAGAAAGCTGAGCACTGAAGAATTGATGCTTTTGAACTGTGGTATTGGAGAAGACTCTTGAGAGTTCCTTGGACTGCAACGAGATCCAACCAGTCCATCCTAAAGGAAATGAGTCCTGAGTGTTCATTGAAAGTGTTCATGTTGAAGCTGAAACTCCAATACTTTGGCCACCTGATGCGAAGAGATGACTCATTTAAAAAGACCCTGATGCTGGGAAAGATTGGAGGAGGAGGAGAAGGGGACAACAGAGGATGAGATGGTTGGATGGCATCACCGACTCAATGGACTTGAGTCTGAGTAAACTCCAGGAGTTGGTGATGGACAGGGAGGCCTGGCATGCTGCAGTCCATGGGGTCACAAAGAGTCGGACACGACTGAGCAACTGAACTGACTGAACTAGGTCACCATAGAGTACTAAGTAGAGTTCCCTCTGCTATACAGTAGGTTCTCAATAGTTACCTGTTTTATGCATGGTACTGTATATATGTCAATTCCAATCTCCCAGTTCAACCCATTCTCTCCCCTTCCCCTTTGGTATCCATCTTTTTTCTCTACATCTCTTGTCTCTGTTTCTGCTTTGCAAATAAGTTCATCTGTATCATTTTTCTAAGTTTCATATATAAGTGGTATTACATGATGTTTGTTTTTCTCTTTCTGACTTACTTCACTCTGTATGACAGTCTCTGGGTCCAACCACAATCTCTGCAAATGGCACAATTTCATTCCTTTTTAGGCTGAGTAAGATTCCATTGTATGTATGTATCACATCTTCTTTATCCATTTTTATGCTGATGGACAATTAGGTTGCTTCCATGTCCTGGCTATTGTGAATAGGGTTGCAGTGAACATTGGAGTGCATATATCTTATGGAATTGTGGTTTTCTTTGAGTATAAAGCCCAAGATTGGGATTGCTGGATCATATGCTGTGTATGTGTAAGTCACTCAGTCATGTCCAACTCTTTGCAACCCCATCAGCTGTAGCCTGCCAGGCTCCTCTGTCCATGGAATTCTCCAGGAAAAAAATACTGGAGTGGATAGCTATTCCTTCCTCCAGGGGATTTTCCTGATTCAGGGATAGAGCCCAGGTCTCCTACACTACAGGTAGATTCTTTACTGTCTGAGCCAGCAGGGAAGCCCCAGGGTCATACAATAGTTCTACTTTTAGTTTTTCAAGGAACTTCCATACTGTTCTCCATAGAGGCTGTATCAAGTTAATATCCCGCCAAACAGTCCAAGAGGGTTCCCTTTTGTCCACAGTCTCCCCAGCATTTATTGTAGATTTTTTGATGCTGGCCATTCTGACCAGTGTGAGGTGATACCTCATTGTAGTTTTGATTCTCATTTCTCAAATAATTAGTGATGTTGACCTTTTCATATGTTTGTTGGCTATCTTATCTGTATGTCTTCATTGGAGAAATGTCTATTTAGGTTTTCCACTCATTTTTGGATTGAGCCGCACGAACAGCTTGTATATTTTGGGCAGTAATCCGCCATCAGTGGCATTGTTTGCAATTATTTTCTCCCATTCTGAGGGTTTTCTTTCCATTTATTTATGATTTCCTTTGATGTGCAAAAATGTTTAAGTTCACTAAGGTCCCATTTATTTTTTATTATTCTAGAGAGTGGGTCAGAAAAGATCTTGCTGTGATTTATATCAAAAATTGTTCTGCCTATGTTTTCCTCTAAGAGTTTTATAGTATCTGGCCTTACATTCAAGTCTTCAATCCATTTTGAATTTATTTTTGTGTATGGTGCTAGAGAGTGTTCTAATATCATTTTTTCACATGTATCTGTCCAGTTTTCCCAGTACCACTTACTGAAGAGCTTGTCTTTTCTCCACTGTATATTCTTGCCTCCACTGTCATAGATTAGGGGACCATAGGTGTATGGGATTATCTCTGAGGTTTTTATTCAGTTCAATTGGCCCATATTTCTGTGCCAGTACTGTACTGTTATGATGACTGTAGCTTTTTAGTATAGTCTGAAGCCAGAAAGCCCGACTGCCCTGGTTCCATTTTTCTTTCTCAAGATTGCTTTGGCTAGTCAGGGTATTTTGTGTTTCCACACAAACTGTAAAATTTTTTGTTCTCTGAAAGATGCCATTGGCAATTAGAAAGGGATCACACTGAGTCTGTAGATTACTTTGAATGGTATAGTCATTTTCAACAATTTGATTCTTCCAATCCAAGAACAAGGAGTATCTTTCCATTTCTTTGTATCTTTTTCTATTTATCAGTGTCTATTTTGTCTAATGTGAGTACTGTATCTCCCATTCGCTTGCCATTTCTCCATCCCCTCACTTTCAATCTATGTGTGTCCTTTGCCCTGAGCTGGGTCTTTGTACAGGCAGAATATTGTAGGCACTTTTTTTTTTATCCAGTCTTCTACTCTATGTCTTTTGACTGGAGCATTCAGTCCACTGACTTCTAAGGTAATCATTGACCAATAAGTATTTATTGCCATATTAAACTTTCCTTTCTAGTTGATTGTTTCTTCTTTGTTCCTCTATTTTTCTTTTTGTTGTTTCATGATTTAGTTTTATTTTATGCTTTTTGTTTTTGTTTTTGTGAGTATTCTGTATGTTTTCAATTAGTGCTTGCTGTGTTTTTCAAATATGTTAACCCTTCCTGTATCTTCTTGCTTTAGAATGACATAGAGGCTCAAATACACTCTAAAAAAAAATCTACATTTTCTTATTCTTTCCCCACATTTCTGATTTTGATGTCCTCTTTCACATTTTCATGTTTATGCTTTTACTATTCCTAATGACTTTGCTTTCATGACTTGTTTTATTTGATGTGTATACTGGCTAATTTAATTAACTTACTGTCCAATTGATTCCCTCCTTGCTATATCTTCTTCTTTTCTGTTTAGAGATTGCCTTTCAATATTTCTATTAGGACAGGTTTTTGCTTGTCTGAAAAAAAACTTTATTCTCTTAATGATAATCTTGCTGTGTAGAGTATTTCAGCCTGCAGGCTTTTCACATTGAAGACTTCAAATATATATTGCCACTCCCTTCTGGCTTGCATTGTTTCTGTAGAGAAATCAGCTGATAGCCTTACAGGAGTTCCCTTGTAATTTACTCTTTGCTCTTGTCTTGCTGCCTTTAGAATCCTTTTTCTTTAATTTTTGCCATTTTTGTTATAATATGTCCTGGTGTATGTTTGTTTGGGTTCATCTTGTTTGGAGCTCTCTGTGCTTCCTGAATCATCATATATGTTTCTTTCTTTAAGTTTGGGACGTTTTCAACCACAATTTCTTCAAATACATTTTCAATCCCCTTATCCCTTTCTTCCCCTTCCAGAATCCCTGCTATGCATAGATGGCACACATTATATTACACCCCAAGTCTCTTAATATTGTTTTCATCATTTTTCATTTGTCTTTCAAACTGGGTAATTTCTATTATTCTATCTTTCAGATCACTAATTCCTTCTTCTGCATTATTCATTCTGCTATTTTTTGCCTTTAGTTCAGCTTTCATCTCAGCAAATGAATTTTCTAATTTTTCTTGGTTCCTCCTCATGGTTTCTAGTTCCTTTTTACAGTAATCTGAATTTGTTGATAGCCTTTTTTTTAATTCCTTGAGTATTTTTATTACATACTTTTTGAACTATGTTACACAAAACCTGAATGAACTTTTTGTCTATCTATCCCAGTATTATACTGAAGAGGTCCGTTTCATTGTTTATTCCATCAGGGTAATTCTCATTGTCTTTTAACTGGAAGAGGTTCCTCTGATTCTTCATTTTGTGTATATTCCTCTTACTCTTTGAATTAGGAGAAACAATTATCTACTATATAGTCTTGCAGAGCTATTTATATGCAGAACTTTCCCTGATTAGTTTGTGTGGATTTAATATTTTTTGGCACAGGGACTGTTTTGGTTCAGATGCTTGCCATCTCTTTCCTTAGTGTGTGCTGGCCGTTATCCCCTTGAAAGGGGATATACAGTTATGCAGCCTCTGTGCCCTCCTGGGGAGGTGGTGGCAGGGGTTGGCGCACAGTCGTGGGACCCTCAGGAGCAGTGGTGGTCTGCACCCACCTCTGCAGTCTGAGGTGGCAGTGGCAGCTCATGCCCATCCCTAGGGCTCATTTAGGCGGTGCCCTATGGGCTGAGAGTACAAGTCTAGAGAAAGATCCTAGGGTGGCTCCGCCCCTCTCCTCATGCACCTCCCAACAACGGTGGCTTGCCTCCCTGGTGGGCCCAGGTTTCTTCCTATACATCCTTGTTTATGGTGCATCACACCCTAGCTCCCTCAGGCTGTTTCCCTGCAGCCAACCCCAGTGCTCTCCCCAGGTCTGACCTCTGGAGTCCAAGCCTCAGCAGTCAGCGCCCATCCACCCCAGTGGAGGAGCATCTCAGGATGGAGAGTCCCAGACAGTAGCCCTGCCCATGTGTGCAGTCACTGTCTGCTTTGCCCTCTGTAACCCACTTGCTGCGTTCTCCTCCGAGACGCCAAAGCTCCCCATCTTGTCCTGGCTGGTGTCTCTGCCAGTGAGGGGACTTTCCAGGGTGCAAGAACTTGTCCTCTTTCACAGCTCCCTCCCAGGGGCCCAGGTCCCATCCCAATTCCTTTCTCTCGTTTTTCTTTGGTCCTACCCAGACTTGCCTGTTGGGAAGTTTCAGGTCTTCTGCCAGCACTCAGCAGATGTTCTGTGAGAATCGTTCCACACATAAATGTATTTGTGATGTAATTATGACAACGTGAGCTACATGTCTGACTCCTCTGCCATCTCAATCAGAACTCTCTGAATATTAGTTTACTTGATATCTCACAAGTCCCTTAAAACTGTCATTTTAAAAAATGTTTTTCTTTTTACTCTTCTCATTAGGTAATTTTCATTACTGTCTTCTAGATTGCTTGTGTTCTTCAGTATCACCTAATCTACAGTTAATTCCTTCTATTGTATTTTTTGCTATTGTATTTTTCAGCTTTTACTAGTTTTTTTTTTTTACATTTTCTTGTTCTTTGTTAAAATTCTTACTGTGTTCATCTATTTTTTTCCTGGTTCAGTTAGCATTCTTATCACTCTTAACTCTTAAATGGGTATTCTGTTCAATTAGATTTGTCCAGTTTTTTGTTGTTAATTTGAAACATATTCCTAAACTTTGTGACTGTGAAATTAGGTGAAATAGTTACCTATCCCAGTCTTGAAGACATGTTCTTGTATCAGAGTGTCCCATGTAGTCTGGTGTACCTGGGAGCGTCAGTGGAAGAGCTGGATCTGAAGTAAGTATGGGCTGTGTCTTCCCCCAGGGTATGCTTGGCAGCCACCACCTTGGTTGAAGATACGGCTGGAGCTGGAGGGGCTAGATCCAGAGCCAGTTGCAACCCTGGCCTTCTCCTATGCTGCGTGACCATCATCACCCTACCAGGCGACACTTGGCTAGAACAGGAGCCCTGAGGGAGCTAGGTTTCTCCAGAGATTGCAGAAGTCCAGGCATTGGTTTGGTACATGTCCATGGCATGAGACTGCACTACTGTGCTAGCTTCACTCACCGTTTGCCTGGTGTACACACCTTGGCTAGAAGTTGGTTAGAAGTTGATTCAGGGCCAGAGGAGTTGGCTAGCTGAGCTGGTCCTGGCTCCTTCCAGTATACACAGAGGTGCTTACTCAGTTATGATGGCCTCCACCCTGGAGCTAGCCACACTCATTTCTGAAAGTGTGGGCAGGGATGCATGAGGTGGTAATGGCTGTTTCTGCCCTGATCAGAGGCAGGGACAGGGTCCATCTGTCCCCTCTAAACGTGTTTTGTTCCACTGGCAGTGACAGCCTCCAACTTAATGCACAGCAAGAGAGCCAGAAGCAGGAGTCTGGTGCAAGCTGGGGTGAGCTCTGGAGCAGTCCTATCAAGCCAACCAGAGTCCCAGAGGTTCCATCCACTGGAACCATGCTATAACCAGGAGTAAGCAAGACTGTGCAGGCAGTCTTCAAGAGCAGAGTCTCAGTTTGTTATAACCCTCTGGTAAGACCCACTGCTTTTCAAAACAGCTAAGGAGACTCAGCATCTCAGGGTCTGAGCCCAGGGCTAAGGTGCCTATTTCATGGCTTAACCTCCTTGTTCCCCAAGGAGGACCCCTGAGCCTATGATATTGCACTCCTCTTCTGTGTCTCCTGCTAAAGGGGTGGTTCTTAACCTGGTTGCTTCTTGTTCATTCCTGATTGTATCTTTCTTTATAGACTTAGCTGGAGAACAAGTGTGTGGCTTGTCCTCTGGTGAACTTGCAGAGAGTTGCTGCTCTATACATATTTGTAACTTTGTTTTCATGAGCATTCTCCCACTCTACCACCTTAATCTCCTCTATCCTGAGATCCTCTTGTCATTAACAAGTGTGTCAACTTCATTCAATCCCTGAATCAAGGTGAGCAGTGACAGGGAAGAGAAAGTGGAGCAGACTTCTCTGTCTGTACTTCTAACAAAGGACCCCAGACTCAAATCCTGAAAGACCTTGCAGGCACAATCCTCCTCACATCATCCACCCTCCTGGCCACACATCTTGAGAGGCTATCCATATTTGCTTTGTCTTATTCCTTACCGCTTATCTCTCCATCCAAACCACTCTGAGTTACTAACAAAGCCCTTGCTACTAAATCAAATTAACTCTTTAGTTCTTGGTCTTTCAGCATCACCAGACACTACCATCCACTTCTTCCTTCCAGAATGCTCACTGCCAACACTGGTCAGGGTGGCAGGCTGTGCTGGGGTAACTGATACTCAGATGTGAGGGCCTGAGCAATTCCTACAAAGGGGGCCAAGAGGCAGAGTCCTACCATTGACACAGGAAGGCACAACTGGGGCTTCTGGTGAAGGGAAAATGACGACCATCTTCCCCTTGGCTACATGGGCTGACCTTCCTGGCCACTGAGGTCAACTGCAGAGCCATTAGCAATGAGACCTCCTGGACTGAGCTCAACTGGTACAGCTTTTACGATCACTTCTGGAGACAGGCATCCAGAATTTGAGGGACCCACAAACTAGCACCTTAATGTGGGGGTCACAATAACTTAGAATCCTAGATGTCTGAATGGATGAATCCATACCTTCAGCTGTGTGGCTGAGGAGGCTGAGCCCGAGCGGGGCAGGATTTGTCTTTGTCCAGGCTTCTGTCCACTGCAGTTTCCTGGGAGCTGTCTGTGCTCTGGGTCTGAGTGGACAGCCGTGTCCTTCTCGGTGCTGTTTATCTTCTTGCTGCTCTTTTCAGGGCTACAAGATGGATGACCTCCCGACTCCCTACATTAGCCAGATGCTCACAGCCATGAGCAAACAGTGAGGCTCCAGGAGTGGCGAGTGACCAGGGGGAAGGCGGCTCTGGCCCCGTGCCTACTCTCTAGGCAGCAGCTGGCTCAGGACCATCAGTGACCTCCACAGCTGAGGGAAGACCTTGACTACCCAGGCAGGGAGGTTGGGCTGGCTGGCCACCACTGATGGCACCACCGTGGCCTCTGACCCTTCTTCCAGGGAGGCGGCCTTGCCAGGAGGCAGAACTCCCTCCATCCACCCTGAAGCACCTGGTTGGTTCTACTCCTGGCTTGCTGTGACCTTGCCATTCTAAGAGCCTGGGCTCCTTGGATGTCATTCGTAACTCAGACTAGTCCTACCATGGGACCTGCTTTCACTTTGTGTACATGGTGTGGAAACGTAACCAAGTGGACGACCTAGTTCTCCATGCTGGGAACAATCAAACCAAGATTATCCTGAAACTTAAGGGACTGGATTAATTGACCAAAGTCCTGGAGCCTCAGCTAGGGCAGGGAGACAGACTGCTTTTATATATTACAGTGTGAGTGACAACCCCTGTTCAGATCTCCCCTTATGACCTCAGGCATATACCATGTGCTTTATCTTCTGGTTCTAGGTCTGTTTTGAGGGGGAAGGGAGGGGAAGCAGTGTGTGCTACCAGGTCAAGGCCCTGTGGGGGAGTGGCCCGTATAACTCTCTCCATGGTCTGTGGGTACAGGATCAAGTTAGTCTTGGATTTGGGATTGGGGTGCCTAAGCCCACAATGTGCTTGAAAGGGGCTTAAAGGGATGGGTTGGGACCAGGGAAGGATGGGCAGGGCAATGCTGGATGTCAGACTAGGAGGTGGAGACCTATGTGTGGTTGACTGGAGATCCAGAGGGGGAACCAGCTTCTGTGCCTTACCTAGGGCCAGTAGATCCAGAGTGGCCCTTACATCCTGCCAGAAATGTCTCCTTGGTCAATCAAAGAGCCACCAAGAACCCCAGGAACCATGTTGCCTTGGATTAAATCCTATGTCCAGTGGGCACCTGTAAAATATTACTTTGTGACCAGGATCGAACAAGCAAGTTTGGAAGATCCTCAAACTACTGCACAATTGCACTCATCTCACATGCTAGTAAAGTGATGCTTAAAATTCAAGCCAGGCTTCAGCAATACATGAACCATGAACTTCCAAATGTTCAAGCTGGTTTTAGAAAAGGCAGAGGAACCAGAGATCAAATTGCCAACATCCACTGGATCATCGAAAAAGCAAGAGAGTTCCAGAAAAACATCTATTTCTGCTTTACTGACTATGCCAAAGCCTTCGACTGTGTGGATCACAATAAACTCTGGAAAATTCTGAAAGAGATGGGAATACAGACCATCTGACCTGCCTCTTGGGAAATCTGTATGCAAGTCAGGAAGCAACAGTTAGAACTGGACATGCAACAACAGACTGGTTCCAAATAGGGAAAAGAGTATGTCAAGGCTGTATATTATCACCCTGCTTATTTAACTTATATGCAGAGTACATCATGAGAAATGCTGGGCTGAAGGAAGCACAAGTTGGAATCAAGATTGCCGGGAGAAATATCAGTCACCTCAGATATGCAGATGACACCACCCTTATGGCAGAAAGTAAAGAAGAACTAAAGAGTCTCTTGATGAAAGTGAAGGAGGAGAATGAAAAAGTTGGCTTAAAGCTTTCAGAACATTCAGAAAACTAAGATCATGGCATCCAGTCCCATCACTTCATGGGAAATAGATGGAAAAACAGTGGAAACAGTGACTTATTTCTCTGGGCTCCAAGATCACTGCAGATGGTGATTGCAGCCATGAAGTTAAAAGATGCTTACTCCTTGGAAGGAAAGTTATGACCAACCTAGATAGCATATTAAAAAGCAGAGACATTACTTTGTCCACAAAGATCTGTCTAGTCAAGGCTATGGTTTTTCCAGTGGTCATGTATGGATGTGAGAGTTGGACTATAAAGAAAACTGAGCACTGAAGAATTGATGTTTTTGAACTGTGGTGTTGGAGAAGACTCTTGAGAGTCCCTTGGACTGCACGGAGATCCAACCAGTCCATCCTAAAGGAGAGAGGTCCTGGGTGTTCATTGGAAGGACTGATGTTGAAGCTGAAAGTCCAATACTTTGGCCACCTGATGCGAAGAGCTGACTTATTGGAAAAGACCCTGATGCTGGGAAAGACTGAGGGCAGGAGAAGAAGGGGACGACAGGGGATGAGATAGTTGGATGGCATCACCGACTCAATGGACATGGGTTTGGGTGGACTCTGGGAGTTGGTGATGGACAGGGAGGCCTGGCGTGCTGTGGTTCATGGGATCACAAAGAGTCGGACATGACTGAGTGACTGAACTGAACTGGAGAAGGAAATGGCAAGCCACTCTAGTACTCTTGCCTAGAACATTCCATGGATGGAGGAGTCTGGTAAGCTACAGTCCATGGGATTGCAAAGAGTTGCACATGACTGAGCAACTTCACTTCAGTTCTGGGCAGGTCTTGGGTGGGGTCTTCAGACAAAGAAGGTGTGATGTGGGGTGGGGCATCCCTCTAGGCTGTGGCTAGGCTGAGAGCCTGGGGATGTGGCAGGGGAGAATCCTCTTGCCTCTGGCATGTTAGGGATCTGTCCTCAAGGCCCCTGATACTTCAGCACAGCCAGCCCAGCTCACTTGTCCTCAATGCTCAAGAGTCTGGGGTCGCCTGCATGTAGGTGACAAACCACTCCACAGGGAGTGCTATTCCTGGCCTCCAGATGCCTGTGTGGGAGCGGGAGAGGCTGTTGCTGAAACAAAGTCCCCAGACCAGACAGCCCTGCTTTCTAGGATGACAATGCGGCCATCTGAGGCAGCCCTGCCCCACCACAGTCAGCCCAGGATAAACCTGAGCCACAGGGAAGGTGCTGTGGTGTCTGCCCCTGCCCATCGCCGCATACACGGGAACATGAGCCCTGGACAAGGAGGGTGAGTAGGTGATGGTCACACAGTGGAACACAACTTCCTGCTTCTGACACTGGGTTCTCAGCTCGAGTTTCCCTTCAAGATCAAAAGCCACTGGGCGGGTATGGGATTCTGCCCATCACCCCACTGGGGAATCGGCCAGCGACAAGCTATGAGGAAGCACCCCACGCACACTGGTCCAACAGGATGGTGAGTGGGCTGAAAGCTTTGCCCCCGCTCACGCCCATGCCACCTCTTCTTCTCTGACTCTGGACGGCATCACTCTGGAACTCATCCCTTGACCCTGTCAGCCTGAGTGACCGCAGAGGGCCCCAAAGATTGTATCAATTACCTTCTGAGTTCCTGAGAGGCTGCCTTATTTACAGGCTTATGTTCACCACAGCCACTCCTTCAGAGGGGAATATTATGAAGGGTTAGGATGATACAGACCCTCCGACACCCGGAGAGAAACCAGCTCCAGCTCCAGGACCACACTCTTGCCCCTCTGCTCAAACCCCGGAGAGGAGAGCTGAGACCAGAGTGGTTTTCCTGAGAGCCTGGCTCTTCCGCACTCCTTTCCTGACATTCCTCTACCATCAGGTCACCCTGGGCACAGAGAGGGAGAAAAAGGAGGAGGAGGCAAGTTGGGGCTAATTGTTCTTTGAAGACAGCCCAAAAGGGGGAGATGGACATGCTGGATGTGGTAGAAACCATCATAAAGCAGGATTACTGGGGGGAGTCAATGGTGGGGGCTTTTCAGGTTATATTTCAGGAGGAGGCTTCTCCACAGAGGGAACCGTTGGTTCATTTGCCTCCTAGGTAGGCAATGCAGTTTGGAGGGTGGCCTCTCTGTTGGCTTCCGAAGTAGGTGCTTAGGTCGGTTCAAAAGCTGGCTCAGTGGGCACTGGTGGTCCAACGTCATCTGTGGGATGCACGGTTGCTATAGTGGTTTCATGGACAACCTCTGGTATAACAGGTTTAGAACTTGGAGGTTCCCTTTGCCTCTCTGGTGAAAGTCCAGTGATACCCGAAGTTTCCAATACTTCATTTTGGAGGCTTGCACTTGAAGCTTCTGTGGGATAGAAAAGAAAACAAGATGGATTCCTCCAAAGTCAATTCTCCAATCTTTGCTAGTAAAGTGGTAAAATCCTAGTCATCTTTAAAATGTCAGCTCCTCACTTACCATTTTAGATTCTTTCCCCCTAGTTTTCTCCCTACCCAGCCTTTGGGCAGACTTCGCTATGGTCATCCATACAACAAGGTGCTTAAGTTTAAGCGTCTATTGGGTGAGGTTCTAATGCGCCACTGGAGCACTCAGAAGGGTGAAATCAACATTTGTTTAAGGTTCATGTATTTCCCAACCACTGACTCCGAAGCAGTGTAAATAGAAAACTGAATACATCCCCCATCAGAATGGGAGTTTTTTAAGAATAGAGACTTGCTTTGCTTGCCACCCCATGTATAGTGCTCAGGAGTGTCTATCACATAGTAATTGCTCAGAAAATAGTTTCCGTTTTGTTTCTAACTGAATGATAGAAAAAACAGATGATGGAGACTTTTTCTCATAATGCAGCTAGGAAATGGACTCTCATCAAAGACAAATTAAAAACTGGATCATGTATAAAATGAAGAAAATATCTTAAAATTATCCAAGAATTTACAATATAAGGAGGAACTGTGGACACAAAATCTAGAAGACAGTGAGAATCCAAAGCAGAGAATCCAGTTATTTTTCCCCTGTGTGTAATTTCACTCTTGAACAAACAGTTGCACACATGAGCTTAATTTTAGCTTCACAGGCTGAATGGGATTTTTAATGCACCTGAACTGAATTTATACTTCAATTCCAAGACATCCAATATCTATGATATTAGGTTTTCAAATTCATGAATATGTTATGTTGCTCCATTTATCTGGGTCTTCTTTTTCTCACTAAACTTTTGTAGTTTTCAGTGACGAATCATCTATCTTCTTTGCAAGGGCTTACAATATTTTCCTAAAATTCCTATTTATGTTTTTATACTGCTGTAGATGATGCTATTTCAATTTTTAAAGTATTCACTGATAATATGTCAACATACAGTTGGTTTTTCTATACTGGCCTTGTATCAACACTTAAAAAAATAATGGCATCTGGTCCCATTACTTCAAGGCAAACACATGGGGAAAAAGTGGATACAGTGACAGATTTTATTTTCTTGGGCTCCAAAATCACTGTGGACAGTGACTGCAGCCATGAAATTAAAAGATGCTTGCTACCTTGGGAAAAAACCTAGACAGCATATTAAAAAGCAGGACATCACTTTGTTGACAAAGATCCATATAGTCAAAGCTTGGTTTTTCCAGTAGTCATGTATGGATATGAGAGTGGGACCATAAAGAAGGCTGAGTGCTGAAGATTTGATGCTTTCAAGTTGTGGTGCTGGAGAAGGTTCTATAGAGAGTCCTTTGGGCAGCAAGATCAAACCAAAGTCAATCCTAATGAAAATTAATTCTAAATATTCATGGTTTTTCCAGTAGTCATGTATGGATGTGAGAGTTGGACTGTAAAGAAAGCTGAGCACTTAAGAATTGATGCTTTTGAACTGTGATATTGGAGAAGACTCTTGAGAGTCCCTTGGACTGCAAGGACATCAAACTAGTCGATACTAAAAGAAATCAGTCCTGGGTGTTCATTGGAAGGACTGATGCTGAAGCTGAAGCTCCAATACTTTGGCTACTTGATGCAAAGAACTGACTCATTGGAAAAGACCCTGATGCTGGGAAAGACTGAAGGCAGGAGGAGAAGGGGACGACAGAGGATGAGATGATTGGATGGCATCACTGACTCGATGGACATGGGTTTGAGCAAGCTCCAGGAGTTAGTGATGGACAGGGAACCCTGGCGTGCTGCAGTCCATGGGGTTGCAAAGAGTCAGATATGACTGAGTGACTGAACTGAACTGAACTGATTCACTGGAAGGACTGATGCTGAAGCTGAAGCTCCAATACTCTGGCTACTTGATGCAAAGAACTGACTCATTGGAAAAGACCCTGATGCTAGGAAAGACTGAAGACAGGAGGAAAAGGGGACGACAGAGGATGAGATGGTTGAATGGCATCACTGACTCGATGGACATGAGTTTGAGCAAACTATGGGGGAGAGTGAAGGACAGGGAAGCCTGGCATGATACAATCCACAGGGTTGCAAAGAGTCAGACATGACTTAGAGCCTGAACAACATTCCTGAGCTATTAAGTCACCAGTTCTAGTAGGTTTGTTGTTTGATTCCTTAGAATTTTTTACTGTATATAATCACATCTGCAAATTAGGAGTTTTATTTATTCATTTATGCCTGTTATTTATCTTTATATATATATTTATATATACTAAACTGGCTATCTTACTAAATGGACCTGAGTTTAAGCAAGATCCAGGAGTTGGTGATAGACAGGGAAGCCTGGCGTGCTGTAGTCAATGGGGTCACAAATAGTCAGACACTACTGAGTGACTGAACTAACTGAAACTGGTTAGGATCTTCAGTAAAATGCCAAGTAAAAGTAGTGAGAGCAGACAGCCTCACCTTATTACTGATCTTAGATAGAAAATACGGTTTCATCATTAACAATCATACCGGCTGAGGTTTTATTTTTAAGTATCTTTCATCAGATTAAGGAAGTTTCATTTGATAACTAGGCTATTCAGATCTTGATCATAAACAGATGTGGATTTTTGTCAAATATACTTTATTTCCAGTCTATTTTGATTAGATGATAATTTGATTAACCTGCAACTTATATATTCAAGTTGTACTGCTGCAATAAATCTCACTTGCTCCAGATGTTTTATCCTTTTTTTATACTGATGGATTCAATCTGCTAATATATTTTATGGCTAAGTTGGTGAATGATATTGATCTATACATTTAGATGTTGCACTGTCTTTGTCAGATATTTTTTATATGAGATTATTGCTGGCCACAAAAAATCAGCTAGGAAATGCACTTGATTTTTAGTGAGTCGGTATAAAATTGGTATTATTTCTTAAATATTCACTTAACCAGTGAAGCTTTTAGGGCCTGGACTTTCCTTTGTTGTGAGGTTTTTGATACATGGATTTGATTCTGAAAGATTCTGATAGGTTATTAAAATTTCTATTTCTTTTTTCAGTTCTGGAAAATTGAATCATTTGAAGGAATTTGTTTACCTCATTTAAATTTAACAGCTTAAAAATGTTCCATGATGTTCCTTTTTATGTCTAGGATCTGGAGAGAAAATCTCTCATTAATCATTCATCATACTGGCAATCAGTCTGTCTCTTCCTCTTTCCCCTTACTAAGCATTTATCAATTTTATTCATCTTTTCTAAGAACTAACTTTTCACTTTTTAAATTTTCTCTATAGTTTGCATCATTTCTATTTTATTGTTCCTGCTATCTTTATCATTTCATTTCTTTTACTTGGCAAAAAAAATAACTCCATTTTCTAGATTGCTACAGTAGACTCTTAATCACTACTAAGCCAGGTTTCCTTCTAAAAGTTAAAGTTACTAACTTCCCTCTAAGTTATGGCTTAAGTTGTACCACACAAGTTTTGCTGTTGTATATGCATTACACTTTAAAATATTTTCCAATTTCCCTTGTGATTAATCTCTTGATCAATAAAAAGTTTGGAAATACATCAATTTCTAGTAATTATGAAATTATCTAGATATTTTAATGATTGTTTCTAATTTAACTACTTTAGTGCTCAAATACTGTATGATTTCAGTCTTTTGAAATATACTGATTGATGACACATTTTATATCTTCTTATTTTAGGCATCCTTTACTAATTATTGCAATTTTAGTAATTTTTATTACTTTTGTTTTTTAATCTTTATATTTGCTATATGTGATTCCTCTACTACCTTTATTATACATAAACACATTCCAGTGATATTTTTACTTTTGTATGCTTCCAACTTAAAGAACTCCCTTTAATATTTCTTGTAGAACTGGTCTAGTAGTAATGAACTCTTCTAGCTTTTGTTTATCTGGGAAACTTGGTATCTCCTTCAATTCTGAATGGTAACCTTGCTGGGTAGAGAGTTCTTGGTTGGAAGTTTTTTTCCTTTCAACACTTTTAATATATCACACCTTTCCTATCTGGCTTGTAAACTTTCTGCTAAAAAATCTGCTGATGACCTTATGCTGTTTCCCTTGATTATAAGTTGGTTTTTGTGTTCTCCTTTTAGGAGTCTCTCTTTATCCTTAAATTTACCATTTTAACTTTAATGTGTCTTGGTATGTGTCTTTTTGAGATCATCTTATTTGGAACTCTGTGGGCCTTCTGGATCTGGATGTCTCTTTCCTTCCCCAGACAGGGACATTTTCAGCCACTATTTCTTCAGTTAATTTGGGGCACATTTTTTTCTTTCTCTTTTCCTTCTGAGAGCACTAAAATGTGAATGTTATTACACTTGATGCTGTCCCAACAGTCCCATAATGTATCTTTCCTTTTTAAAGTTCTTTTTTCATTCTGCCGCTCTGTCTGGGTGAGTTCCATTGTTTTGTCTTCCAGCTCACTGATTCATTCTACTACTTCATCTGTTCTGCTGCTGAGCCTTTCTAATGTATTTTTTTGGTTCAGTTATTACTTCTGTTTGGTACTTTCTTGTCGTTTATGTTGAAGTTTGCACTATGTCCATCTATTTTTCTCCAAAGTTCAATAACCATATGTTTATGACCATTATTTTTTAACTCTACCAGGTAGATTGCTCATCTCTGTTTCATTTAGTTCTTTTTCTGGGGTTTTATCTTGCTTTTTTGATTGGAACATATTCCTCTACCTCCTTATTTTACATAATTCAGTGTGTTTGCATCTGTGTGTTGGGTAAATCAGCTCTATCTTCCAGATTTGCTTTATGGCCTGCCATATGGTCTATTTTGCAACTATGCCATTTACGTTTCAAAATATTGTACATTCTGCAGTTGTTGAATATATTATTTTCTGTCAGCTAGGTCAGGTTGGCTGGAAGTGTTCAGACTTCTATATCCTTTCTGATTTTACTTTTTGATGAATTCAGTTGTTCTTTCAGGTACTAAGAGAGGAATGTCAAAATCTTTAACTATGATTTTTTTTATTTCTTTCCATTTTTGTTTAATGTGTTTTGAAGCTCTATTACTAACTATATAATTATAGTGCCTTCTTGATATACTGACCTTTTCCTTTTTAAGAAATATTTGTTTCAAGTAAGGCTCCACGTTTTTAAGTTTATCTTTCAGATATTATTTTCATGCTTGCTGTTTGTATGGCATGTTATTTTCCATCCTATCTTTTTTCATTTTTCTCCCTTCTGATTTTATTTTAATTTTCTGTCCTTTCACTGTTAATCTGTGTTTTTATATCTCAAGCATTTCTTTTGTGAACTGCATATGGTTGGGTCTTGCTTAATTCTATCCAATACCAAAATCTCTACTACTGCTTTAAGTATTTGGTACATTTATGTTAACTGAACTTAATAAAATGGTTGAATTTATGACTACTATATTTTAATTTGTTTTCTATTTATCTTGTGTAATATTTTTTCCCTTTGTCCTCTTTCTTCTGAATCCATCTGCTACAAGAGATATTCTCATACTGGGTGTGAAGAAGTAAGATGCCATGATGTGAGAAAGCCTTATGACTAAGATTGGAATGGAATATTTAGATCTCAGAGAAAAACTCAGTCAAGAGCGATTAAGAAAACACAACTGACTTTAGTTCTTGCAACTGTAAGGAACTAAATTCTGCCAACAATCAATGAGTTTGGAAGAGGACTCTTAAGTCTCAAATGAGACTGCAGCCCAAGCCAAGATCTTCATGAGAGCCTGGTGAGATATGCAGTAGACCTAGAAAACCCATGCCTGGACCCCTGGCCCACAAACTGGGAGATGATAAATTTGTGTTGCTTTACACTGATAGATTTATGGTAATTTGTTACACAGCAATCAAAAACAACCCAAACTTTAATAGGATATATCAAAAATGAAGCATAGAAATTAACAGGCTAAAAATAAAAATAAACAGTCTTGGTAACTTATCAGATAATATAAAACCATCTAATATCTATGTAATTGGAAACCCAAAAAGAAGGTAATGGCAGAAAGATAGTTGAAAAATACAGGCTGAAAATTTATACTCTTACTGATCTAAGAAGTTCAGCAAGCCCTAAGCAGGTAGACACACTACTATGCACTAAGGTAAATCATAATCAAATTACTGAAAAAAGTAATAAAAGAAACAACCTTAAAAAGGACATATTACAAGTAGAGGAACAATGATGAAAATAAAGGAAGATTTCTTTTTTGGATGACTTTTCATAAGAAACTGTATGAGACAAAATAAAATATTATAAGTAGAGGAACAATGAATAAAATAATGGAAGATTTCTTTTTTGAATGACTTTTCGTAAGAAACTATACGAGTCAAAAGGTAAAGGATCAACTTCTTTGAAGGGCTGAAAAACACACCTTAAAGATGTGTGTGTGTGTGTGTGTGTGTGTGTGTGTGTGTGTGTATCCTAAAGGCAGCAGCAGCAGGTGCAGCAGTACACGTCAGTCTAAAAGGTAGTCACGGTGCAAGATGTGACACTAGGCTTAGTATGCAAGGCCTGCTCTTCCCACCCTGCATGGCTCCAGGCTGTCATTGGAAGGATGCTGAAGCTGAAACTTCAATACTTTGGCCACCTGATGTGAAGAACAGACTAACTGGAAAAGACCTTGACACTGGGAAAGATTGAAGGCAGGAGGAGAAGGGAGTGACAGAGGATGAAATGGTTGGATGGCATCACCGACTCGATGGACCTGAGTTTGAGCAAGCTTTGGGAGTTGGTGATGGACAGGGAAGCCTGGCATGCTGCAGTCCATGGGGTTGCAAGGTGTCGGACACGACTGAGCAACTGAACTGAACTGATGGTTCTAGGTAGTGGTTATGGCTTCTTTCCAGTCATCCTTGTTCATTCCCTGATACTAAACTTCATCCCTTGCCTTCTAGTTGCCTCTTTTAGGTACTCAAATGGTCTTTCTATTTATTTATTTAGACCAGGCAAAATTGGTTTCTGTAAATAAGCAACTAAAAATTAAAAACATGAAAGATTCTTAGTTTATTATCTACTCACCTTATTTTCTTATTCTCCTTTAAATATGGTGGGAAGTTGTTGTCAAGTTAAATTATTTTCTAAGGCATGATATCCACCTTTCTTCATTCAAATTTAAATGGTTCTTTGAACTTTCCTTCAGAACTTCTAACCCATCCATGCTTTCTACACCAATTCCATATTCTTTCTATTTCTTGATTAGATTACTATTATGGGCTGAACTGTGTGCCACACAAACTCATATGTTGAAGACCTAACCATAGCACTTCAATATAGGACTAATTTAGGAGATAAAGCTTTTAAAGGCATGATTAAAATGAGGCCATTATGGTGAGTCCTGATCCAGTCTGATCAAAGAGAAAACCTGGAGACACAGAGGACACTGGGGGTTTGTGTGTGCACAGAGGAAGGGCAGTGTGATGGATGACACAGCAACAAAGAGTCTACCAGCAAGTCAATTAGAGAGGCCTCAGAAGAAACCACACCTGCTGACACGTTGGTCCTGCACCTCCAGCCTCCAGAAATGTGAGAAAAATCAACTTCTGTTGTTTAAGGCACCCACTCAATGGTATTTTGTTTTGGAAGCCCTAGTTTACTGATATAACTTCTAAATATCATAAGGCAGCTGGAACACAGCCTTCAGTCTCCTTAACAGCCCACAGAGTGACCTTTTTAAAATCCATAAAACTCAGAGTCACTGGAGATTACTCTATATCTTAATAAATTTGGGTGACTTGATTTAAACCTTCAGTTTTACAATACAAAAGACCATTACCCTTCAAATTTCTTATTTTTTCATAGTCCCTGCGGATACATTCTTGAAAGTCTAAGTAATGTATATGTTGAAGACTGATAGCTGATACAAAGTATCTTATCATCTTCACAACTGCTCACAAGAAATTAATTAATCATTTTTGACTGTTATCAACTTTACTTAAAGACTCCAAGAGCAATGGGAGGAAACTGCATCATGGACTGCACAGTCTTCTGCCTAACTGGTTTTCCCTTTAACATTGCAGTGGCTTCCCAAGCCAGAAACTCACTGTGTGATTATCCCCACAACCTCCTGAATAATAAACTCTAGCTTCCCTTCCCTTACTGGACCCATCCCACTTACTCAGTCCTGAGTTATTCTGCTGATTAATAAGTCATTCTGCTATTCTATCCCTTTACACAAGTGTCTAAGCATACTGCTCCCTTGTCTGAAACTCACTTGCCATTTCCTGATGTTTATATGCTGAGTCTAGACTCTAGTCCAGCATTCCAGGATCCTGGCAATTTTCTGCTTCCACCTTCCAACATACATCACAACTGAAGCCACAAAAAGCACATTCAGCCCTGAGGAGCGTGGCAGCTTCTGTCCTGGAACTAGATGGCTGAACCAGAGATGTCAACGGCTGCTGTACCTTTTCCTGCTTCCTCACTGCTCTCTGAGGACCACAGCCTCTGTTCTCGAGACACCTTCCGTATACAAAGCTTTCAGGTACTTCAGTTTCACACTGCCTGGCACAAAGTCAGTATTTTATAATCATGTGATGAATGAATATATGACAAGCAAATATACAACCATGTTCAAAATCTTCCAAGGAGTCTCACTGCTTAGAGGATAAAGTCCACAATGTATTCTGACGTCAAGGGCCTCAGAGTCTGCACACAGCCTGTTTTTGCCCAGCTTCTCAGTGGTATCCACCCTGTTCAACTCTTGTCAGAAATATTAAAGGCAAGCCCTGCCTCATGGAGGCAATGGGGAGGGATGAAGAGATGAGAGGGGGCTAGGCCTCTGATTTTACCTGTGTAACTGGTGATACCCTGGCGAATTTTTTCACTCTGGCTCGCTCTCCACCTAGAAGGAAGCAGAGTGTCCATGAGCCTCACAGACCTCTTCCAAAGCAACAATAACACAGGCAGTGGCCAGAAAAGAACATTACCAGTCAAATGGTACCTTGGGCAGAGGGTATGAAGTTTCCTCCTTTAAAGGATAACTCAAATGAGGAAATGACGAGCATGATGAGATCTAAATACCATGGTTTCTTCTAGCTAAAATTCTTCTACCAGATGTTCCCTCTCCCATCCTGAACCTTACGATCTTGATGCATTTTTCCCCTCAAGAATTCTCAAATGTCATTTGATTGGGCAGATAAAAAGACTAAGGTCTGGAAAGGGGCAATGATTTTCCCAGGGTCACCCAGCAACTACAGGAAAAACCAGGACTAAAACCCAGATTTCCTGGAGCGTGAGCTTGCTCTTTACACTGCACCCTGCTGTGTCCCATTCTGTGGAAGGTGGGACACTTGTTCTGAACCACCTTCAACTCTTGTCCTCTCCCAACTGATCCACAAGGGATATGTAGTAAAAAGCTTTGATTAAGCTTTAGTGAGAGTCCTTATCCTTAGAATACGGTCTCACATCGAGGAGGTAGAAGGGTGTGTGGAGCTGCAGGCAGCATGAGAAGAAACAGGAGGTTTGGAAGGTAAAACCCTTAAAACCCTGTCTCCCTGAGGATTTGCCACATGGGACTAAGGGAAGAGTGTAACTTTGTTCACAAATTTCACAAGGTACAAAACCATGTACATCTTATTTTGGGAAAAAATTATACAAAATTACAAATGCATACTTACCAATGAAAACGAAATATGGAAACAATGAAAACTGCAGAAAGAATATCCATGAAAACCCACAAGAACATATAGAAATTTGGTGTCTGCAAAACAGAAAACAGTTATAGGCATTTACAGTTGGAGAACATTGTAGATCATGTGCATCAAGTCCCTTGCCTGAGCGGGAATGAAGAGGGAGCAGAGCAGGAGGAGGAATCTTGATTCCCGGGACTGAAGTCAAACACAGAGAATACCTGCTGCTAACCTAACAATCCCCCCCTTACATGTGCCCAGGGCTCTACAAGGACTAAAACACTTCACACACATCATTTCCTTGGACACTCAACAGAGGTCGGAGAGAGTCCCAAAAATGGCACAAAGCAAATCTTCTCTAGACGTAGAACTATAGCCCAAGTTCCTTGACTTCCAGCGCTCTGCGTGTTCATGGCACAGGTTCCCAAGCCTGGCTGTGCATCCAAATCTACCTGAGCTGCAGCCTTTAGTAATACAGCTTCCTGGGCCTCATTAGCACTCAGGAATCACAATTTCTGCATCTCTAACAAGCTCCCCAGCAACAAGCAACCAGTCTGTGAACCAGCATTTAGGAATCATTCTTATAAATCATCATGCTTCAAATAAAAATGCTGAAATTATCATTATTAACTAACATGCCCACTTCTCTAGGCTTCTTTCCTACATCACCCATTTCACAGCTCCATTATCTAGGTTCTACTGAATAATTTTTTTTAATTCCCTGGCTTGATCCTCCCTTTCTACCTTCATTTTTTTCCACCCCCAATACTACTTGATGGTACTAGGTCTGGCATTTTTATCTTTCTTATGTCATTTCCATCCTAATTCAAGGTCTTTGCTTGGTCTGATTAATAATGAAAATAAGAACAACAACAATAATATGAATGATCAAGTTAATGATGAGAACAACAATTAACACTAATGAGCATTTACAGGAGTGAAGGTAGTATTCTTTGCATGTGAGGTATATTTTCACAGCTAATTCTCACAAGAGATCTACTAGGCAGGCAAAATAAAATCTCTTAACCAACTTCTACTAAGCCAAGGCTCCTAATCCCCAATAGGCAATTGACTGACTGATGCCTTGGCCTGCTGCCGGCTGCCCACCAGATCAGCTATACAGTCACTAAGAATCAGTTGTTCTTACTGTCCATGTGACTTAGAACACCTGTACTTGTTATAAATGTACAGTGTAATTATTATTGTTGTTTTAGTCACTACGTCATGTCTGACTCTTTTGTAACCCCGTGCACTGCAGCCCCCAGGCTCCTTCATCCTTGGGATTTCCCAGGCAACAATACTGGAGTTGGTTGCCATTTCCTTCTCCAAGAGATCTTCCCAACCCAGGGATCCAACTTGTGTCTTCTCCATTGGCAGGCAGATTCTTTACCACTGAACCACCTGGGAAGGAGTTTAATTAATGTTATATTAAATCTGTATGATCAGAGTTTTAAAAGTACAACATTTTCCAAAAAAAAAAAAAAGTCAATGCTTTGAAAAACTCGATGACGACAGAAAAGGTTTTTTAAAAATAAACTGCAACTGAAGGGTGGGAGGATTATAAAAATCTGCAGATTCCTCATTCTCCAAATGAAATGAAGTTCTTGTACATCAAGGAAACTAAACTTAGAAGTCAAAGCTGGTGCACTGGGAAGCACATACAAGTGAGAGAATACAAAATTCAGTCAGCTGAATGCTCTCAAAGACTTTGAGGGTATGTCAAAAGGTGAATTATCTAGTTTCATTTTTTTTTTTTTTTACATGATGGTGTCCAGTTTTCCAAGCCTCATTTATTGAAGAAATTGTCTTTTCTCTATTGTATAGTCTTACCTCCTTTGTCATCAACTAATTGACCACAGGTGCATGGATTTATTTCTGGGCTTTCTATCCTGTCCCATTTATCTATAATTCTTTGTGCCACTATCATACTGTTTTGATGACTGTAGCTTTTTAATATAGACCAAAATCAGGGATCCTGATCTTTCCAGCTCCATTTTTCTTTCTCAATATTGTTTGGCTATTCAAGATACTTTTTGTATCCATAAAAATTTTAAGATTTCCTGTTCTAGTTCTGTGAAAAATGTCATTTATAATTTGATAGGGATTGCACTGAATCTGTAGATTGCCTTAGGTAGTACAGTTGTTCGACAATATCAATTCTTTCAATCCATGAATATGGCGTATCTTTCTATCCATTTGTGTCTTCTTTGATTTTCTCATCTGCATCATACAGTTTTTGGAGTATAGGTTTTTTGTCTCCTTAGGTAGGTTTATTCCTAGGTATTCTATTATTTTGATGCAATGGTAAATGGAATTGTTTCTTGAATTTCTCTTTTGGACCTTTTGCTGTTAGTGTATAGGAGTGCAAGGGACTTCTGTATATTAATTTTGCAACCTGCAACTTTACCAAATTCATTGATGAGCTCTAGTGGTTTTCTGGGAGCATCTTTAGGATTTTCTATGTATAATATCATGTCATTTACAAACAGTGACAGTTTAAGTTCTTCAAGTCTGGATTCCCTTTATTTCTTTTTCTTCTCTGATTGCCATAGGCAGGACTTCCAAAAACTATGCTGAATAAAAGTGGTGAGAATGGACATCCTTGTCTTGTTCCTAACCTTAAAGGAAATGTTTTCGGTTTTTCAGTGTTGGTTTATGATGTTCTTTGTAGGTTTATCAAATAATGCCTTTATTTTGTTGAAGTATGTTCTTTCTATGCCCATTTTCTGGAAAGTTTTTATCATAAATAGGTGCTGGGTTTTGTCAAAAGTTTTTCTGCATCTATTGAGATTATTATATGGTTTTTATTTTTCAATTTGTTGATGTGGTGTATTACACTGATTGATTTGTAGATATTGACAAATTCCTGCATCCCTGGGATAAATCCCACTGGATAATGGTGTATTATCCTTTTAATGTGTTGTTGGATTCAGTTTGGTAGTATTCTGTTAAGGACTTTTGTGTCTATGTTCATCAGTGATACTGGCCTGTAATTTTCTTTTTTTGTGATATCTTTGGTTTTAGTATCAGGGTGATGGTGGCCTCACAGAATGAGTTAAGGAGTTTTCCTTCCTCTGCAATTTTTTTGGAATAGTTTCAGAACATGTGCTAAATCTTCTCTAAATATTTAGTAGAATTCACCTGTTAGGAGCATTTAATCACGGTTTCAGTTTCAGTGCTTGTGATTGGTATGTTCATATTTTCTATTTCTTCTTGGTTCAGTCTTGAGAGATCATACCTTGCTAAGAATCTGTCCATTTCTTTCAGGTTGTCCAATTTATTGGCATGCAGTTGCCTGTGTTAGTCTCTTATGATCCTTTGTATTTCTTTGGTGTTAGTTGTAACTTCTACTTTTGCATTTCTAATTTTATTGATTGTGCCCCCTCCCCTTTTGCTTGATGGATCTGGGTAAAGGTTTATCAATTTTATCTTTCAAAAAGAAAAACAGATTTTACTTTTCATTGCTCCTATCGTTTTCTTCATCTCTTTATCATTTATTTCTGCTCTGATCTTATGATTTCTTTCCTTCTGCTAACGCTGGGTTTTCTTTGATCCTCTTTCTCAACTTGCTTTAGATGTAATGTTAATTTATTTGTCATTTTTCTTGTTTCCTGCGGTAAGATTGTATTGCTATGAACTTGCCTCTTAGAACTGCTTTTGCTATGTCACATAGGTTTTGGATCATCGTGTTTTCATTTTCATTTGTCTCTAGGTATCTTTTAACTTCTTTCATTTCTTCAGTGATCTATTGGTTGCTTAGTAACGTATTGTTAAGCGTCCATGTGTTTTTGGTTTTTTACATTTTTTTCCCCCTTGTAGTTGATTTCTAGTATCATAGTATTGTGGTCAGAAAAGATACTTGATATAACTTCAATATTCTTAAATTTACCAAGACTGACTTTGTGGCCCAGCATATGGTCAATCCTGGAGAACGTTCCATGTGCACTTAAGGACAATGTGTATTGTGTTACATTGGGATGGAATGCTCTGTAAATATTAGTTAATATCTGGTCTAATGTGTAATTTAAGACTTGTGTTTCCTTATCAATTTTTCTGTCAGAAAGATCAGCCCATTGGTGTAAATGAAATATTAAAGTCCCCCACTATTATTGTGTTCCTGTCAATTTCTCACTTTATGGTTGTTATTGTTTGCCTTATGTATTAAGGTACTTAATATTTGGGTGCATATATATTTACAATTGTTATACCTTCTTCTTGGATTGTTCCTTTGATTGTTATGTAGTGTCCTTCTTTGTCCCTTATAACAGTCTCTGACTATTTTATAAAGTCTATTTTGTCTGATACGAGTATTGCTACTCCAATTTTCTTTTGATTTCCATTTACATGGAATATCTTTTTCATCCCTTCACTTTCAGTTTATATATATCCCTGGGTCTGAAGTGGGTTTCGTATAAACATCATACATATGGGTCTTATTTTAGTATCCATTCAGCCAGTGTGTGTCTTTTGATAGGAGTATTTAACCCATTTACATTTAAGGTGATTATGGATATGTATTTTCCTATTACAATTTTCTTAATTGTTCTGGGTGTGTTTTTACAGGTCTTATTACTTCTTCTTTTTTTCTCCTGTGATTTAATGACTAACTTTAGTGTTGTGTTTGGATTCTTTCTCTCTTTTGTGTATGTGTATGTACTGTAGATTTTTGGCTTGTGGTAACCATGGGGTTTTAACATAGCAGTCTATATATAAACAAGATTGTTTTAAGGTCTTTTAATTTCACATGCATTTCCAATATCCTCCATTTGTGCTCTCCTCACAATTGATGGCTTTTATGTCATATTTTGGTGCACAGATGATTTCCTATCTTTACTGTATGTTTGCCTTTATCGGTGAGTTTCTCCATTCATAATTTCTTCTGTCACTATTTGTGGCTTTTTCATTTCTCCTTAGAGAAGTTCCTTTAGTACTTGTTGCAGTGCTGGTCTGCTGGTGCTGAATTCTCTTAGCTTTTGCTTTTCTATAAAGCTTTTGATTTCTCCAATGAATCTGGATGAGAATTCTAGAGGGTACAGTGTTGTATGCTTTCCTCTAAGAGTTTTAAAGTATCTGGTCTTACATCATTAATCCATTCTGAGTTTGTTTTTGTGGTAGATTGTTTATAAAAATGGCCACATTATTTGATTCAAAATGCAGGCCTATATGAAATGTGACTGCACTGTCACTTTCCTTTATGAGGTAAAGTCTGTTTTTCCCCCGACCCACCTTGAATCTGAACCTAATCATGTGATTTTCTTTGGCCAATGGTACATTTACAAACATCACACTGGGAGATCCTTAAGAAAGCATGTGCACTGGTGCTTGACCTCTCTGCTGCTGGAAATCCAGCACCAGCAGGTGAACATTCACAAGCTGGCCTCCTTGAGGATGAGTGACCAAATGAAAAAACCATAGTCATCCCAGCTAAGAACCTAGACATGTGGATGAGGCCATCCTAGACCACCTAGTCCAGTCAAGCTGTCTCAGGCTGGAGAAACAACTCAGCCATCATACGGAATGTGACAGACAAATATTTGTTAATTTTAAGCCACTAAATATTAGGTATGTTTTTTAAACATAATAAAATGGTAATAGACTATATATAACTTATTTCATGATGTCCTGTTATAACTTTTTCAACAAACAGACCACTAAGCAGACCCATGTGTGTTGGATAAAACTGCTTCTATTGTATTAGTTTTATCTCCAATTTACAAACAAACAATCTGAGGCCCAGCAAGTTAGATAACATTTCCAAGAGTTAACACAGTAAGTGGTAGAGCCAAGATTTGAATCTGCATATTCTGACCCAGAGTATGGGCTGCTTAGGAAAGCCTTTGGGATGCTGGTCCCACCTCCTTGACCAAAGTTACCTTCAGTCCTTTAAACGTCCTTCTTTTAGAAAGAAGTTATTTACTTACATCCTTTTACACTCTTTGATTTTGAAACACATGAATTTAATATAAATTTAAATATCATCAATCCAAGCACTGAAATAAAAAGTTTTATTTAATATATCTGAAGGGACAATTTTGAGCCATTACTGATTTAGGGGGTAGGATTATGAACGATGCATGGCTTTCTAATTTACATTTTTGTAATAACTGAATTTTATATAATGAACAAGTTTACACTGCAACTTTAAAAATCAAAAACATAAGAAAAGTATATAGTACATACAAGAAGATGGATAATATGAGGAAAGACAAGTGAAGAGGCTTCACTTGTGCCAAGAGACCTGCCATCCTAGGTTTCCTTGAGGATCATCTGTAGAAACCTCCCTAAGCCACCAAGAAAGAAGGGGTAGGCAATTTTACACTGCCACCAGAGGGCCTCAACGAAATACCGACCCTACAAGACTGTGCCCTTTGCCCTAATTACCTTGCACCTGCTCCTGACCTTGAACAAGTCAGAAAAAAAAAGGGCCAGTAAGGCTGGAAGTATGGAGAAGGCAACCAAAAATATTCAGTCTTCTCATTTAGGTTTCTCTGCCTAAAGCTTTAATTTTCAAGGCAGTTTAGAATTTGAGTTATTATTCTGAACTACCCATTTTGATCCTGAATTGAGGCTTTTTGGTGACTAAACAGTACATTGAGAGATTATCTAAGAATGACTAGAAAAACTATGGGATCTGAGAGAAATCTCACTCAGAGTAAGGAAAAGTCTAGCTCACAGAGCAGTTTAAAAAGTCAGAAAAGAGAAATTAAGCTGTTTTCTGTTGTTGCCTATTGTGTCTGACGCAGTCATCCTATTTACACACTGATAAGAAAAATGGGCTCTGTAGCAGTTAACTGGTTAGCTGGGGTTCCCTTCACAGATACTAAGTGACGGGATTCAGCTGGAAGTATAACTCAGGTGTTCAGGCCCCCATGCCTCTGATCAGAAGCAGGACAGAGGGGGAAATCAAGCTAGGTGATGGACACTCACACTCCTTCTCAAAAGCATTTTGGTCAGGACCCACAGTTTTCACTCTGGAATTCAAGTACACTTGAATTCCCACACCTCATCCACTGTCACTGTTGCTCTGCCTACAGGTGGGGATGCAGCATCAACACACTGGAGTCAGACACTGTGAATCCTGCATCATGTGAAGCTTCCAACTTCAGATTCCCCGTGCATTACTCCTAGTGGCTAGCTCAGAGGGCTGAATTACAGTATCCAAGAAAGGCACATTGTGGGGATTCAATAAACAGCCAATTATTTATAGCAACAGTAATTTCTCCCTGAGAATAACAGAAGGATCTGAGTGACAGAAGGGACAATGCCATATCTCCAATGTCACATATTGTTTCTGCTCTTAAGTAACTACATCTGCACAGTGGGCAATGTAGGGGTGGGTGGGGGACAGAGACTCCCATTGTATCAGTCTAGGAAGAATAATCTGAACAACCAGCTCACCATGAAGTAGTAAGGGTAATTCATCTCATTCAGGACTTCAATGTTGTCTGTGGTCACGGAGTGAATACTGGAGCACCAGACCAATGAGAAAAGCCAAGGTTCATTGACGACGTATAAGTTGATGCTGATATTAGCTGCTTTATATTCTCTGGGAAGAAAAGGAACCCACAGGAGATTTAGATTTAATCTTATTTTTATCATCTAAAAGGTAAACAGCCACAACATCTGTGAAAGACTGTAGCTTAAATCACCAGAATTAGTTGGGCATGGGACGACTTATGACATGACATGTAGGATGAACTCATGTTACAGTGAGACACATAACTGCATTTAATACCTTTCCTCCTCAATCAACAGTAGTATGCATGTCCTAAGGGGGGAAGAAATAAAGGAAGAAAAGAGGAAGGAAGGAAGAAAGAGGGGTACAGAGTGAAGAAAAGATGGAGGGGAAAATGGGAGGAAGGAAAGCCCTACTAGAATTAGCCAATTTCCATGGTATAAATATTCCTATGTATGAGTGCATTCTAAGTCACCTCAGTTGTGTCCCACTCTGAGACTCTACAGACTGGAGCCCACCAGGCTCCTCTGTCCATGGGATTCTCCAGGCAAGAATAATGGAGTTTCCATGCCCTCCTCCAGGGGATCTTCCCAACCCAGGGATTGAACCCACGCCTCTTATGTCTCCTGCACTGGTAGGCTGGATTTTTATTGCTAGCACCACCTGGGAAGCCTTAGCCCAATTTCAACCACCGCTGTTAAAACAGGTTTGCAAACCTCTTTGGCTCCAATGAGCTAGTATGAGTGAGCTCCACATATTACTACTGTGAAGCAAATATATTTACTTCCTTCAGAGAACTTAACCACTCTCTACTCTACCTGCTTTCCTATCAGTCTTCTTTACTTGACTGTAAGCGTATTAAAGCAGAGATTCTGTCTTATTCATTTCCATATATTCAGTACCTGCTTCATAAATAGTTAACATGAAGGAATAAATAAATGAATACCTATCTGGTAAATATTTACATTTCAAATTTTTAAAAGAATTTTCAAAAGCACTGAGTAGCATAAATGGAACCCAAATTTCCCTGTGCACTAAATGTCAGTAGATTTGCACGCAGTATCTATAGCTATGGAAAGAAAATAAGTAGAAAAACATCTAGTAATTCTAATCAAGTTCTCATCTTCAGAGAAAACTTCTCACAAAATATACCATACAAATCCCTTCAAAAATCTTTGTTTTAACCCTGAGATGGCACAGTATATTGGAAACAGCTCTGTACAAGCCTGGGTGTGAATGCAGTTTTGTCATATGCTAGCTTGGCAGGTTCTTAGGCTCAGTGTATAAATTGGAAAATAAAAAATCATACTACTACATTTGCAGGAGTGCTTGCAATTAGTTACCTAGTATGTTGGAATTGTCTCTAAGACAATTCTACAGCTCACCTAAAAGATTTTTTTAATAGAAATAAGGAAATAGTAATAAAAACCTACTTTTCAAAAACTTTTTGAAACCAATACACAAAACCATTCCATTTCTATATAGAAATTGAAACAATACCATAAACAATTACTCCAAAGAAAAGTAAATACTTAGGTACTAACTTAACAAAACCTATAAGCCATAAACTACAAAGAACTGGTGAAAGTCATCAAAGAAGATTTAAAAAGTTAAGAGACATATGTGTTTATGAATCAAAATACTCAACATTGTAAAGATGTCAATTCTCACAGTGATTCGCAAGCTTAATGAAATTCCTATGAAAATAGGAGAGAGGATTTTTGTACAATTAGCCCAGCTGATTCTGAAATGTATATAGTAAGGCACAGCCCAAAATTAACTAAAATGATACTAAGAAAAGAATAAAGTGAGAAAGAATCATGCTACCCAATATTAAGGCTTACTATATTGCTACAGTAATCAAAATACTGTGGTCTTAAAGAAGAGAGATTAGTGGAACATAATTTAAAATCACAAAGAGTTGGACACAACTGAGCAACTGAACAATTTAAAAACCATAAACAGACCCCACACAAACACGTCAAAATGATAATTGTTAAAGGTGCAAAATTAAATCAATGAAATAAAAAGTTTTTTTCAACAAATAGTACTAGAGCAATTGTATAGGCAAAGGCAAAAAACAGAAAACTTTGACCCACACCACATAATTCATATAAAAATTGACTAAAGATGGATCACAGAGCTAAGTACACAATGTAAAACCATAAAACTTTTGGGAAAAAAACAGAAATCTTTGAGATCTAAGGGCTAGACAAAGAGCTCTTAGACTTGACATTAAAAGCAAGACTCATAAAAGAGAAAATTGAGAAGGTAAACATAATCAAAATGTTAAGACTCTGTGGAAGTCTTTGCTTTGTGGAAGACTCTGTTAAGGAGATGGTACACTCCTGAAACAGACTGGGACAAAACATTTGCAAACCAAATATCCAATAAAGAACTATACTCACACAAAGAACTCTCAAATTTTAACAATAAAAAAATCAAGCAGTTCAGTTAGAAATGGTATGATAAGACATTTCGCTGAAGAGGATAGACCATGGCAACTTAGCACATGAGAAGATGTTCAATATCATTACTCACCAGGGAATGAAAATTAAAACCACAATGAGATATCACTATACATAACAGAATGACTACATTTAAAAATAAATCACAATGCCCTAAACTAGCAAGGATGGAGAACCTCTGGATCATCATACTTTGCTAGTGGGAACATAAAATGGTATAGGCCCTCTGAAAATGTTTGGCAGTTTCTCACAGAATACATAAAACTTATAAAGTTCCTTATAAAATTGTCAAACTATCATACCCCAGGAATTGCATTCTTGGGCATTTATCACTCAGAGGTAACAACTTATATTCACAGCAGGCAATTCTGGGAAGACGGCAGAAAAAGAAGCACCAGGAACCTGCCCCCATCTAAACAATAAGTGCACTGGCAAAATCTACCAAACGTAACTGCTTTGGCTCTATGGGGTTTATTGAAGTCTTGCAACTTCCAGGGAAGTTTTATAAGTTATGGTTAACTTTGGTCAATTTCAGTAATTAGCACAGTATCAATTATCCACTCTGCATTCTCAGCCCTATCACAGGCAGCTGTGCCCTGTTCCTGGAGCAGCTTGCACACAGCTTATGGAAGCCAAGATGGGCCAAAAGGTCACTATCCTCCAATTACTGGAGATCTGTGCTCTGATGAAACATTTGAATCTAGGTGTATCTAGGGTACACCAAGATGAACTCAAAGAGATCCACCCTATGACATATTATAATCAAACTTTCAAAAGCCAAAGGCAAAGAAAAGACTCTTGAAAGCAGCTTGTTATATACAAGGATCCTCAATCACATCCTGAGCAGATTTCTCATCAGAAATTTTGGAAGACAGAAGGTAGTGAATCCACATAGTCTAAGCGTTAAAAGAAAAGCCTGTCAACGAAGACATTTATATCCAGCAAAGTCTGTCTTTTAAAAATAATGGGTGTTATAGGAAAAAAAATCTGACTCCATATTAGATCTGTTTATTCTAATATGCAAGTTAAATTGCATACTCTATTGCAAGAATGTTGCCTATGGCCTGATATATATAGCACAGTTCATTCTCAAGGCTATGACTTATTAAAGTATAACACTTTTCCATTTACATGGAGATTAAAAGTTGTGGAACACAGAATAGCACTTATCTTGTTGGAGGTCTTCGGGAACATTGTGATGTGACCTACGTGGACAGGTGCAACAACAAAAGATACCAAGAAGTTCCAACAACCAACCACATCATCTCTCCTTTAGGAACATAAAAAGCCCAAATTCTAACTTGGATAAGATGGTGCTTTGGGACACTCACTCACCGTATTCTCAGTCTGCTGGCTTTCCAAAGAAAGCTGCTACTCCTTGACCCAGTAACTGTCATGTAGCAAGCAGTATGAGCTTGGATTTAGGTAACAAATTTTGGTGAATTTAGAGAGGATCCCTGCTGCTCATGGCCAGCTATCCCCAGCTTAGAAATTATTGGATAAGGCCCTAGCAACTGCTGGGACCACTTATGCTGAAGATCTACCATACAAAATTCCCCCAAAGTGGCCCCAGCTATCCCAGCACTTGGCAGTTGGAATGAGCAATTGGTATCTGGAAGGTAAGCTGTTGCTGTGTATAAACCAAAAACTTTACTCCTCTCTGTTTGGGGCTTTTCCTCTCAGGCATAAGTCAATTTTTTTTAGGGTACCCTGTTGGAGAGAGGAAACAGTTGCTGATTTTTATCCAATTTTCCAACTGGTTTATCTGTTTCTTTGAATGAAAGCATCTGTGTGTGTCATTTGTTTGTCTGTCTTATATTTCTGTCTTTAAAACCACTATTACTAAAGAACATCCTCTGGGGAGTGGTCTGATTACAGCTACGAACCCATGACTAAGAAAAAGAGAATACTCTATTGTAACAATGTGTGGTCACAGCACCTGTCTGGAACTCCAATGGGATTTATATGGTTATCTTGAGACCCTGTGTCCCATGTACTGCCACCTTTGCTGTGTTAATTGCATCATCTGTGATCTCTTGTGTCACCGAAAGTGAAAGTCACTCAGGTATATCCGACTCTTTGCGACACCATGAACTGTAGCCCACCAGGCTCCTGTGTCCATGAAATTTGCCAGGCAAGAATATTGGAGTGCGTTGCCTTTCACTTCTCCAGCCTGTGTCACTGGTATATGTAAAACCCCAAGACCAAACTTAAGGCTTTATTTAGAATTATCTGTTTGTCTTTAAGCTTTTGTTTCACTTTGTTTTGGAACCATTTCTTCATTTACAGTCAAATCAGTCTGTGATATTTAAATTTTTACTGATGTCAAATGGAAGAAAGGAACACACACACACACACAAAAAAACTTGTCTGTCTGTGTCTGAAAGTGGGACATTCCCAGGGAGAAGAGAAAATTCCCACTTTGTTCTTAAAACTGAAAGCCTCAGCCCAGAATTCGGCTGATAGGTTTATGCCAAGGCAAAATGGTCATGAAACAATCAATTGCTATTTTTGATTTTACAGTAAAACACTCAAAAAGACTATACAACTCTGCAATTAGAGCTATTCTGTAAAGACTATGGGGAAGAATGATGAAATGCCCTATGTGCAAATATTTGTGCTATTACATCAGGGAAAATTAAAGAAGAAAGGGAACTAGAGTGAGGATATGTTGTTTAAAACCTTTACCTCTCTGCCTGAGCCACCTGTGCAAGCCACTCTGGCTATGTGAATATATCTATGTCTCAAGATTTCATTACTTTCCTGTACAGTCAGAGCCAGTTCCCAATGCTGGGGCTCAGGAAATGTTCGAACTGGCTCCCACACCTTATAGGGATCAATTAGAAAATCCTGTATTAGGTCCCGGAGCACAGAGTCTCCGTCTGGTATTGACATCTTAGACCTGTTAGAATACCAAGTTTGGACCAGGAGCCACTCCCTGCTCAAGTCAATTTCCCCTATGCCATTATCCTGTGAGGGCCTAAATGCAAACAGCCAGCAGGATGGTTTCAATAAATTATTTTTAATTCAGTAAAAACCAAATAAAGACTCCGCTGAATTTTTTCAATGAATTTATCAAGCCCATAGCAGATCCTGGGGTCTCTAAAAGTGCTGGAAATGTAAATATGATAAAATTGCAGACATGAGATGGTGCATTTGGAATGAACCCTTCTCAGTTGGTAGATGCTGCTTTTAAAGTATTCAACAACAGGAAACAATAACAGAAATAAGAAGATGCAAACAGAATGCCACTGTTTTGGCAACAGCATTTGATTCCCAGAAGACAAGTAACTGGAATAGCGGTAAGCCACCACTGAGGAAGGAACAATGCACTTACTGTAAGGAGGAAGGACAGTGGAAAAAACGATTGCCCTGGGCTAAAACACCAAAAACAAAACAAAGAAATGTAGGAACCTTTCATACGGCAGAAAGAGAGGAAAACTCTGATGAATGAAGAAGCTCAGATTCTCTCTTGGACTTGAGGCACCCAATTACAATTTCCCCACAGGAGCCCAAGGTAAAACTGACAGTGGGGAATGATCTGACTGACTTTCTAATAGACAAGGGTGCAACATACTTTATGGTAAACACTAGGGTGACACAGAAAACATCTCGATCCATCTCAGTCACAAAACTCTCTAAAGAAGTACAAAATCATTCCTTCTTACAAACTCCAGAATGCCAACTAAGGGACCTCATCCTGAAACACAGCTTCTTATATATGCCAGAGTAACCAATCCTTTTGAGTTGAGATTTCCTTTGTATATGAAATGCTCAAATAACTTTTTTGCCAGAACAGCTTGACATCAGAATCCTACCAGAACATGCTTTAAGACTATAGATGGGGAAAAAAAAAAAGATTATAGATGGCATTCATGAAATGCCCCCTCCAAAAAAGAGACAGAGCTCTTTACCCCCACCCCCAAGGGAATCATGATCTGAACTACATGGACACCTACAAGAACAGAGGATTCATACACCAAGAAGTTTGCACCAACCAACCACAACCCCTCCACTTGTAGTATAAATGAAGACTAAGTTCTAAGTTGGTGAGATGTTTCTATGAGGTACTAGACATCTTCTCAGTCTGCCAGTTTTCTGAACCAAGTTGTTAATACTTGCCCCAAAAAACTGTCTCAATTTACTGGCTTGTTGTGGAGCGAGAAGTATGAGCGTGGACTCAATAAGAGGTGGAAATTAAGACATTCCCAAATGAAAGCTGAGGGAATTCATGGCCACTAGACTGACCCTGTAAGAAAAATTCAAGGGAGTCTGCCAAGGTGAAATAAAGTCATGAGATAGTAAATCAATGCTGTATGGTAACATAAGGATTTCAGTAAAAGTAAATACACGGGCAAATTTAAAATCTAGCATTACTGTAAAAATGGTCTGTAAATACAACGACTTTAATATGTCTTTATTTTTCACATAATTTAAGACTGAAACACTTAAAGAAAAAAAAACACAATCATTAGTCTAAAAGCTAATATTTTCGTAACTCTGGTTATCACTCCACATGTTGTTTTCAATATCATTTGAGAAACAACTACATTTAGAAGTATTATTAGTTTATATTTAGGGGCACACAATGAAAAAAGATGTTTTCTGACATCAACAAGCAAAAGGGGTAGGACCAGACTTGTGAAGGAGAAGAGCTATTGCATATCATTGAATTTAAGCTGGTATACATTCAATCACACTGTCATAGTATTACATGGTAAGTGCAATTCCCATGGTAACCATAGGGAAATTAGGTATATAATATATAGAAAAGGAAATGAGAAAAAAATAACTAAACACAAAAGAAAACAGTAAGGCAGGAAATAAGGGGTAAAAGATTATAAAGTATATAGAAATAACAAGTTAAAACAGATGACAGAAACAAAATAACAAATATTTTTTGTTATAAATAAATATTTTTGTAAATAAATAAATATTTACAGACATGACAGAAGTAACATGACAACAGCCCACCTTATCAGTAATTACTTTAAATGGAAATGGATTAAACTCTCCAATCAAACAGAGATTGGCAGAATGCATAAAAACACATTTCATGGTGTTTACAAGGGACTCAATTTTAGATCTGCTATACAACAAAGTGAATCAACTACTGGCATACATGTATTTCCTCTCTTAGACCTTCCTCTTACCCCACACCCACCCGTCTAGGTCAGCCTAGTCAGCCCCAAAGGAAATCAACCCTGAATGTTCACTGGAAGGACTGATGCTGACGCTGATACTCCAGCGCTCTGGCCACCTGATATGAAGAGCTGATTCATTAGAAAAGACCCCGATGCTGGGAAAGATTGAAGGCAGGAGGAGAAGGGGACAACAGAGGACAAGATGGTTGGATGGCTCCACCAACTCAATGAACCTAAGTTTGAGCAAGCACCAGGAAATGGTGAAGGACAGGGAAGCCTGGAGTGCTGCAGTCCATGGGGTCACAAAGAGGCAGACATGACTGTGTGACTAAACAACAACAACAACTCTGGGTTTTATATCAAAAGTATCATAACAAGAAGAACACAAAGGGCAGAAGGTAGTAAATAGAATTGTGTTGTCCTAAGGCTTTAATATTTTGTATTTTATAATATAGAATAATATTAATTTACAGTACATTATAATAATAATTATAATCCCTAGAGCAACCACTAAAAAATAATTCAAAAATGTAAAAGCCTATAGAGGAGACAGAAAAGAACACTAAAGAATTAGAAATTAACTAAAAAATTAAAACATAGGAAAGAACAACCAAAACAACTCACCAAGAATAGAGAAGATAAATAGGAAAAAATGGTCTTAATTATAATGTAAACCCAAGTATACCAGGTAAACTAAATATTAATGAACCAACAATTCTCATTAAAAAATAGAGATAATCCTCATAAACATAAAAGCAAAAACCAATGTTTATAAAAGATGCACTTTAAACATAAATATGCAAAGCTGTTGAAAGACAAAGGACAAAAAAAAAACAACACATAAACACTGACTATAAGAAAATGTAGCAACATTAATAAAAGCAATATTTAGACAAGAATTATAATCAGAGACCATGGATATTTCATAATGAAAGGGTGAATTCACCAAGAAGATCTAACAATTCTAAATTTAAATGTATTTTTTAAAAGTGTTTAAAATATAAGCCAAACAACCACAGTAATAACAATAACAATAAACAGAGCTAAAGTGAGAAATAACACAAATCAGTAACCAGAGTGGGAGATATCAATACCTCTCTCTCCATAATTGACAGACAAGGCATTTGGAGCCCTTCATTTCTGTGGTCTGGCAGACTGCTCACAGACGTAAGAGGCAGGTGACATGGTCTAATCTTGTCGATATGGTAGCTACTTTTCTTCTAAATAGAATAATATTTACTGTGAAGAGAGGCCTTATGCATAGAATATTTTTTAAAAAAGATCTTCTGGTTGAATATTTATTATATATTTTGTAAGTAATTACAGAATGTGGGTTTATGAGGCATGGTTCCCTGGAGAAGGTCACATAAACTACACATCTCTTTGGGAATATTAAATGCAGATGTTCTGTAATGCAAACGCTCCCCTCTAAGTGAAACAGCCCTGCAGAAACTCACTTGGCACTCTTGTCTATTACTGTAGGCCACGGAGTATGAATCCAATAAAAGAAAACCCTGCGAAGCTGCCATCAGTGACCACCTCTCCTTGCGCTGTCTAAACCTCCTGACTGACTGCTGGACCTCTGAAATCAACAGTAAAGCTTCACAGCAGGTAAGTTCTCTGCTGTGTGCGAGTTTGATCTGCAAGAAACAAAGCGTTAGCTTTGTGTTAACCCAACAGAAAAAGGGGAAAATACAGTATAAAATGTTTAAAAAGACTGTCAACTGATTTAAACTGACCAATATTTACAGAACACCACATCCAAGAAACGAACAGAGCTCATCATTTTTAGGTGGACACGGAAAATTCATCAAGATAAATGATTTAGTAGGCAAGGAGGCCAGTTTAAATACATTTAAAGTATTGAAGTCTTAGAGACTTGTTCTTTGGTCACAATGAATTTGGAGAAGGAAACGGCAACCCACTCCAATATTCTTGCCTGGAAAATCCCATGGACAGAGGAGCCTGGCGGGCTGCAGTCCACGGGTCAGAGAGTTGGACACAACTGCATGACTAACACACACACAATGAATTTAAGTCAAAAGCAAATAACACTAAGGATAGGTGCATTAATACATTTTTTAAAAGCAATTCATTTCTAAGTAATCTATGAGTCAAGTGGGAAATGAAACACTTTTTAAATATTTTAAATTGGATGTTGTGGAATGTAAGTAATGCTTGTATGGTAATTTATAGCTTTAAATGTTTATTCTAGAAGAGAAAATTTAGAATCAAACACCTAATTTTCTACATAAAGAAACTAATAAAAGAAGAGCAAAGTAAACTTAAAGGAAATACAATAAATAAATAAAGATAACAGCAGTCAATGAAATAGGAAAGAAAATCTGCAATAGAATATAGCTAATGAAGCTAAAATTTGGTATTTTGAAATGGTTAGTACAATTCATAAACCTCTAGCAAGAATGACCAAAAAAGGGAAAACAAAAATGTCCAATACCAAAATGTACTGGACCTAGAGGTGACAGCTGAACAACATTCTGAATGTACTAAATTCTACTGAATTGTTACTTTAAATTGGTTAATTTTATGGGAATTTCACCTCAACAAATTAGTTTTCAAAATTAAAAATTTTAAAAACACTTAAAATTCCCACATCAGAAATAAATCAGAGGACATCTTTGTAGTCATATACTTTTGGTTAAAACAATGTATTTAAAGCATTCTCAGTCAAAATGGTGAGGTCACAATGTCTTGCACTAGTGGTCTGATCAAAATGAACACTGACCATAGACACTGTATTGGAAATGTGATTGGAATAAATATTCTGATCATAAACAGTATATGACTAACAAGGTACAACCGCTGAATTTCTTAAAATCCAGTGTGTCTTAAGGAGAAGTGCTTGGAATAAAGTCTGGTTCATGAATAATCATGATCCACCCTGTAGTATAGGTATATTTAAAAAACCCTTATACTCCTCTACTAGAATCTATGGGTTTTCTTACAAAAAGAATCATATCTTGCTTGTGTTGACTTTTCACTAAAACTAGTTGGTCTATATACATATTACTATTTGGGAAATATTTGCTGAACTAAATTAAACTGCTTTCCTTTTTTGATGTTCAAAACCAAAAGATTTATTATAGACAATTTTTCAAAACAAGTAGCTTCCAAAGTGTCATATTAAAACATGTAAACTTTAGATAGTGAAATAAGTCACAGAAATAGCACTATTCAGTTTCAGTGTTTCTACTGCTTATGGCTGCTGATTTCAAGTACCTAGCCTTGAGGTTGGCAAGCTTGCCCTACAGCAGCAACAAACAAGTTGCTAGTCTCAAAATCTCTCAATAGTGAGATACACGTTAATTCAAGTGAGATATGGCTTTTATTTTCAATTTAAGTGGGTTCTCAAATGGGACTAATACTCTTATCATTTTTCTGGCTATGTAAGAAGTCACATATGGAAACCTGAGTTTTTTGGTGCCATTTTTGTGACATGTCTTTGTGCTGAGGGTACACCATTTCTGACTGCCTGACTGGCGTGCCACATGGGCAGCTCCTGCTTACCAGTTCCTAAGAGTGAAGATATGCCTGAGTGTTGGGACAGCATTTGCATCTCCTTAAACAATCACAAAATCCTGGGCTGAAGTTGAACATGCACCTAGACACAATCATCTAGCCTATGGCTCTCAATGGGAGCAACAATCATCTTCTCAGATGACATGTGGAAATATCTAGGGCATTTGAGATTGTCACAATGATGCAGTGACATCAGTTCAGTTCAGTCGCTCAGTCGTGTCCGACTCTTTGCAACCCCATGAATCGCAGCACACCAGGCCTCCCTGTCCATCACCAACTCCCAGAGTTTACTCAAACTCAGGTCCATTGAGTCGGTGATGCCATCCAGCCATCTCATCCTCCTGCCCCCAATCCCTCCCAGCATCAGGATCTTTTCCAATGAGTCAACTCTTTGCAGTGACATCACTGAATGCTAAACATCCTACAATGTGGAGGAAGCCTCCTGATCAACCCAGAACTGAACACTCTCCAAAGTTAGTAGTGTCTCCTATTGGTCCAACCCACCTTCAACCACAAGTAAACAAAAAGAGAAACTTCTCTAAGGACACGCTGCTTCTCAGAACCATCCACAGGAATGAACTAATTAGTCAAGACAGGAATAAGGGGTGAGATCCTTCAGAGAGAAACCCTAGAAAATACCCCATTTGATTATAAAAATTTTGTTATGGGGATAACACTTTGCAGACACTTGTCTAAGTCATAAGTGTGGTCATCACTTGTCTGATGGGTAGGCCAGGCTTTGAACATGAGTCTGTGGTCTACCAACCACTTGACACATAATAAAAGCTCAATAAATGGAAGCTATTATAATTAATTTCAACTACTAGTAATCTAAATAATAATTATGAGAAGAAATTTAACTAGAAACATTTCCTATATGAAAATAAGTAAAAGGAGACAGAAATACATATACATATATGATTTTCTAATGTTGAAAGAAAAAAAAAAACAATATATTTTTTATCAATTCCCTTATGGTCAAAGAGCCAGGAAAAGTAACACAAGTGCATCCAGCAGCCGAGTTCATGGCTTCAAATACAAAAAGGTATCTATGGGAATTCCTACTACCCCCAAAAGATTTTGGATATACATCTGTAACTACAGCTATATTGATATTTACATCTCTTGACAGATGCCTGTAACTACATGTACATCTACATCTATACCTCCAAGGAAGCTGTGTCTTGGAAGCATTTAGAATTATCTGAAAAATTATTTTAAAATCTAATAGAAAGGGTATAGGGGTTAACATGAGCAGTGACTAATAACAGTTGACTTCGAAAAAGGTACCATTTCATTCCCAGGTGCTTTTAATTCTGAAAATCTATCCCTAATTATATATTTGTAAATGTGGTATCTGAATGATTTTACTTTATTCTCATACTAGGCTATTTTAAGTTTTTTCCCCCCCTTTTATTTATTTTTTAAATTTATTTATTTTAATTGGAGGCTAATTACTTTACAATACTGTAGTGGTTTTTGCCATACATTGACATGAATCAGCCATGGGTGTACATGTGTTCATCATCCTGAACCCCCCTCCCACCTCCCTCCCCAGCCCACCCCTCATGGTCATCCCAGTGCACCAGCCCTGAGCACCCTGTCTCATGCATCGAACCTGGACTTGAGATCTGTTTCACATATGATAATAAACATGTTTCAATGCTATTCTCTCAAATCATCCCACCCTTGCCTTCTCCTACAGCGTCCAAAAGTCTGTTCTTTATATCTGTGTCTCTTTTGCTGTCTCACATATAGGGTCATTGTTACCATCTTTCTAAATTATGTATGTATGCATTAATATACTGTAATTGGTGTTTTTCTTTCTGACTTACTTCACTCTGTATAATAGGCTCCAGTTTCATCCACCTCATTAGAACTGATTCAAATTCACTTTTTAATAGTTGAGTAATATTCCATTGTGTATATGTATTACAGCTTTCTTATCCATTCGTCTGCCGATTTTAAGTTTTTTGAAATAATGATTTAATTATGCCCTGGGTTATTCCTATAAGAGATCTAGATATCTGGATCACAAAGCCATTTATAAGGTACTGTAATCTATCTGGTAATGGCAGAGGAAATCACCAACTTTTTGAGCTCTAACTTTCACTGATAACATTATATACATATAAAAAAAAGAGCAACAATGATAACAGATTGGAGCACAAGGATAAGGCGCTGAAGACTGTCCTAGGAAGAGAGCCTATCATTGATAAATGTTTGTTGGCAGAGGGTGGGAGGGGCAGGAGGAGGAAAATAGGGGATTCCAAACAGATAACCACACACACATATCCTGAGGAGGAACCTAAGTACCTTGGTTGGGATGCAGATTTTGTGCAAGTAAAGCAATACATGCCAAAAGAGATGTGATCAGTTACCTCAATCCATTGTAGTACAACCTCTTATAGTCAACATTTATTCTAGTGATATTTTCATCCGCAAGTTCCTTAAGGGTATAATATGTGCCCACATGCTGAAAACCAGGAGCTTTGCTCTTGATATACTTTCTCTCAGAACCTGGTAACCAAGCAATCTATAAGGAGAAATAGGACATCTTTCAGTGGATAACCAGCAGTCCAGACACAAATAGCCCCATGTAGAATGGGAGGAGCCCCATTCCAGCATGGGTACATTTTACAGGGAGCAGAGAGAGTCCAGCCTTTGGTGAAAGAGCCAACCTGACTTAATATTGTCTAATGAACATTTTTAAACAATTGATAATTGTTTTAGATTGTTGTGTTTGTTTCTGCCATACAACATTTAACAAACTCCTATAATGAGGCTTTCACCAAGGCTGTTCTGGAGCTGAGTTTTCCCAGTTAACATCATGGGACCAAGGGTCCACGGTGATATCATACTAGCCGAAGTGGATGAGGAGTTGGTAGGTGTGGATGAAAAGTCAGAATTATAAACATCTCCTCTGGCTGATGATGCTGAAAATCATCTTTGAGCAGAGCCATATCCTGCTAACAGGTGATGCTATTATGACTCATCTGTGGAAATAGTTCTATTTGCAAAGATACATACTTGTTTCACTCATAGCATTCTTCCATATTTTGAAATTTTAAGACATTTGGAATGATTAGCTGCCAAAATGCAGCAAGTTCTGAGAAACATGATGAACAAATCTATGCTCAAATAAGAACCAGATGTCCTTTCTATATTATTAATGAAAACCAAGTCCTCAAAGCCTTAGTGTTCCATGCTCAGGCCTTTTCTAATAGATGTATGTTGGTGATGGTGAAGGTCACATTGTATAGCAATCACACACATTCCCTTTTAACACACTGGTGACATTTCATTTGGTTTGGAACAGCAAACAGCCTCAATGTTTTCCCCAATGATGTAAATTTAACTGGGTCATTCTTAGATTGCCACATGTAGCTGTATCAGCAACCAACTCCATTTCTATAGAGAGCAGAATTATTTAAGGATCCCAGGAAAGATCTACAAGGTAGGTCAGGTTCAAACACTATGCTCTTGGGACAAGCAATCCACCTCCCAACCTCTATCATAAATACTGAGACAGACATACCAGATGTTGCTCAATCTTAGAGTCAAGGATCACTCTTACTACAAGGTGGATATATGATTTTCTGGAAGGATGTCTTGGAGGAGGAGCATTAAGATCAAATATCACCAATTTTTTTTCCTTCTGTGCAATTTTCAATAAATCAGTTAGTTTAGCAATCCTCTGATTTCTTGCTCTTTTCTTATCAGCCTCTGATAAGGGTTTCATATGAAAAAATGGTTTGATCTGAAAATAAGTACATCAGAGAGAACATTGGCTCCATCAAAAGCATTTTCCAATTCTCCTGCATTTAGTCCCACACCCAGCCCTACCTCCATGTTGATATATTACCATTCAACCCACCAGGACTTCTGAAATACTGGTCCTGAGATAAGAGTTGCCAAGAAGAAAAATTAAATGTAATTTCCATTGGAAGTGATGGTATTTTTAATTATTTATTCTATATCATAGAACCTGTTGTATTTGCACTGAAGGTTCTTCCTATTCTTCTCTAGAGCTCCCTTTTTAAACTTTTTTAAAACTCAAGGTAATAAAATTCATTTTTAGTTTCAATGGTTTCCCACATTCTCTCTCACTATTCTAGTTATGGGCAATGAAAAAAAAAATACGCTTTAGCTTCAGACTGAACTGGATTCAAACCCACCTCTATCATACATCTGCCTCCCTTGCCACATTCACCTGTTACAAACCTTTCCTCTACTTGCATAGCTTAGTTCAAATGCTACCTCCTCATGAAGACTTCCTGAAATATTTCTGAACTAAAGAGACTTTGAAGGCATTAAACTCCAATGACTAATTTTATGCCTCTTTAATTCTGTTCTCTATAGTTACTTATTTTTATATGTCTAAAACCAAATTCAAATCTTGGCTTCATATGCTTCTTGCTTTGTAACCTTGGTAAAACCACTTATAGTCTCAAAGTCTTAATTGTTCAAACTATAAAATGGGAAAGGGGAGGAATAATCTATGTATTTCTCAGGATTATTTTGATAGTTAAACACAGTAAAATATTTTCTGGGTCTAGCAGAATGCCTGGTACACAGAATACTGCACAATTCACAACAGTCCCCTCACTTTTCTACTTTTACTCAGTGTAACTTTCTCACAGCGGGAACTGTCAGGTTTTTTTTAAGACACAGCATTTTATCTTACACCTCAGTCCATATATATATACATATATATATATATATACAGTCTATATTAAACTTAGTAGATGGCTACTTTTACCATTATTTGCCAATTTTAGATCACTTGGTAAAGTCGGTGATAGATGGCTATCTTTCAGAAGGAAGCAGTAGCTACCTCACATTTTCTCAAGACTATAAAGTAGCCTTCCTTTGTCTCAACACAACTTAATCTTCATTCTTCTTCTACCCTCTGTATTTCTTCTTGCTCCCATAATACCCTAAGAAAACTGCCCTTTCTCACTTTTTTCTCAAGAAAGAAAGAATCATATTTCATAATACCAACAAGGCAGATCATCAGTGTTGAATTAAAACCATGGTCGAGATCTGAGCTGAGTCAATAAGTCTTTTCTTAATCCTCACAAACACAGGAATTTGCTTCATAACTCAAGATTTCCTTAGACTCTACCAGTTCTACAATAAATGATTCACGTAACTGCTAGACCTTCATGTGGGGAAAATGGTGGAAAAAGCTGGATAAGAAAGATCAAAAATGGATTTAAATAAATCATTTGTGCTTAATTTCTAAAATGCCCCCAAATGGTAAAGGGAATAGGAAATCTATTATACAAGGATATTCATGAAGCCTTTTCCTTAAGGACAACTTGAACAAAAAAATTGAAATAGCAAAGACTATCAAGATTAACAGGCTGGCTTAAAACTAGATTCCAGTAGTTTTAAGTAGTAATATTGGTAATCTAATAGCTTAGGTAAATCAGGCCTCACCTTAAAATACTCAGAAAAATATACTGGAATGGGACAAAGCCAGTTTAGACTATCTCTAGCATATGACTGAACATTTTTAAAAGGCTCTAGTAAGTAACAAGCTATAAATGAAGACAAATTCTCCACAAAACACCTTGTTTCTCAAGTAAAAAACAGTATTAAATGGTTTTCAGTTCTCCATGTCTGTGCTTAGAGAAATTATAAGTAGAAGGGCTGCTGGATGATCCAACTTATCAATTTGTTAAGAAACAGGACAATTAGAGTTGTGGCCAGTATGGCAGAGCAGAAAAACCCTCCACTCTCCTTCTCCCATGAACACACCAGAACTACAACCACTGGCAGAACAAGTATCTATGAGAACAACCTAAAGACTTGTAGAGGACTTCCCTGGTGGTACAGTGGATAGAAACCCACCTGCCGATGCAGGAGACATGGGTTCGATCCCTAGTCCAGAAAGATTCCACATGCCGTGGAGCAACTAAGACTGTGTGTCACAACTACTGGAGCCCACGCTCTAGGGCCCACAAGCCACAACAAGGAGCCCCTGTGCCACAACCACTGAAGCCTGAGTGCTGCAACTTCAGAAGCTTGTGCACCTAGAGGCTCTGCTCAGCAACAAAAGGAGCCCTGACAAGGGGACGCGTGTATACCACGAGGTACAGTAGCTCCCATTCACTGCAACTAGAGAAAGCCAGAACACAACAGTGAAGATCCCAGCACAGCCAAAAATAAATTTAAAAAAGCTAGTAGAGAACATTTCCACAATTACAGACATAAAAAAGGAATCTAGAGACGTTATACAGTTAAGACCCATATGTGAGGGAGGCAATCCACAAAAGGAAGGATAATCACAACTGCAGAATATTCTCCCCAGAATCATGGGGTCTGGGCCCCACATAAGACTCTCCAGTCCAAGGGTCCTCTATTGTCGCTCAACAGAAGAATGGATAAAGAAGATAGGATACCTATATACAATGGAATATTACTCAGCTGTAAAAAGGAACAAAATTGGATCATTTGTAGAGATGTAGATGTATCTAGATGGTCACAGAGAAAAAGTCAGTCAGAAAGAGAAAAACAAATATCATATGTTAACATTAGCATATACGTGGAATATAAAAATGGTATAATTGTTTTATTTGCAAAGCAGAAATAGAGATACAGATGTGGAGAACAAATGTTTGAACACCAAGGGGAAAAAGGGGATGTGTGGGATGAATTGGGAAGTTGGGACTGACATATACACACTATTGGTACTATGTATAAAATATACAACTAAGGAGAACCTACTGTATAGCTAAGGGAACCCCATTCAGTGCTCTATGGTGACAAATGGGAAGGCAATCCAAACAAGAAGGGATATATGTATACATATAGCTGATTCACTTTGCTATACATTAGAAACACAACAGGGTAAAGCAACTATACTCTGATAAAAATTAATTTTAAAAACACAAACACAAAAAAAATAAATAAAAATAAAAACACAAACACATGGAGGCTAAACAATATGCTATTGGACAGTCAATGAGTGACCAACAGGTCAGAAAGACAAAATTTTAAAAATAGCTGGAGACAAATGGAAACCCCGAGATCCAAAAATCTACTGGATGCAGAAAAGGCAATTCTAAGAGGGATGTCTACAATGATACAAGTCTACCTCAGGTAAAAAAGAAAATCTGAAAATATGCACCTAAAGGAAAGTACAAAGTGAAAAAATAAAATCCAGTGTTAGTCAACGAAAGATATAATGAGGATCAAAGCAGAAAGATACAAAATGGAGACTAAAACAACTAAATGATAGATCAACGAGCCTAAGGGCTGGTTCTTTGAAAAGATAAACAAAATTCATAAAACTTTAGCCAGACTCAACAAGAAAAGTGATGAAGGACCCAAATAAATAAAATTAGAAATGAAAGAGGAGCTACAACTGACACCACAGAAATACAAAGGATTGTAAGAGATAACTGCAAATAAAAATATGCCAATAAAATGGACAACCTATAAGAAATAAATAAATTCTTAGTAAGGTACAATCTCTCAAGACTGAATATGGAAGAAACAGAAAGCATGAACAATACAATTACTAGTAATGAAACTGATAACCTAAAATTCCCAACAACACTCCAGCTCCAGCCAGCCAGTTTAACAGGTGGATTATACCTAATCTTTAGAAAAGAGTTAACATCTGTCCTTCTCAAGCTATTTCCAAAGCTTGAAGTTTCATTTTTATATGGAATCTAAAAACCAAAACATGCGAACATAACAAAATCAAACAGCATCACAGATGTAGAGAATAAACTAGTAGTTGCCAGAGGGAAGGGAGGATGAATAAAATAGGTGAGATTCAGAGGTACAAACTTCCAGTTATAAGATAAATGATAATAAGAAAATTATAAAGCATAGGGAATATAGTCAATAATATTGTAATAATTTTTATGGTGAGAGGGTAAACAGACTTATTGTGATCATTTTGTAAAGCATAAAAATATCAAATCACTATGTCATCCATCTGAAGCTAATATAATATTCTAAGTCAATTATACTCCATTTCTTTTTAAAAAGGACAATTATGCAATGTCTTCTCAATGACTCCATTTAGAAGGAAACACTGCCACTCAACAGGTAATCCTGAGGAGAACTAGCCAAAAATATAAACAGCAATATCATTTTTTATTCAAACAAGTGCCACTACCTTTACTATTCATCCCACTATGGTAGAAAATCAGATTGCTTAGTGCTCAAAACCACTCAAATGGTGGGAATTTTTAACAATATTAAGTCCTTTCCCATGAACCAACCTATAACTTTTACTTTGAGACCACTGTCACAACACCTCTTTGTTCTCTGCAGCCCATTCCTAAAATTTTTATGCTAGGAATCTTCTTGGCAAAAGAATAGCCAGAATAAAGGCACCACAGAAAAATTAGTATCAGGAGTTGCAGAAAATTGTACTGAATATTATTTGACTATCAGTATGGACACTAGTATATTGACTCAAAAAGTAAATAAATGGTCATGGCAGCAGAATTCCTGAGAGGAAAAGAGCAGGAATAATTAGAGTCAAACCTGTAAGAGCTCACATTATCTGTGTTGGTAACTTTTGCCTAAAATCTTCCTAGTGCTGAATTTAAGGAAGATCTAACCCAACTATAATGGCAGACTTAACATAACAAGGATTAATTATACCTCATTTTAGTCCAACCAATATATTTCATTTATTTTTAAAAAAAAACTCCAAACTCAGACAGTTGGAGGATATAAATTCATTCAGTGTCTGTGAGTTATTAACCAGTTATATCCAAATGTACTCTCTCTGGTTCTATATTTACTTTCTTTGTGTCCTTAACCTAGCTTATCAAGATCATCAACACTTCCCTGATCAGACCAAAATCAACAATTGGCCTGGAAAGTTAAGCTTCAGGTTTTACTGAAGGGTCATCCTACCATTCCTTAAGTCTTAAACCAAGATCTTAACTCTATGCAGTAATCCACATTGAAATTCTAAGATTGAATTTATAATTCTATTCACAAATCTTCTAAGGAGAAATTTAGTTCTATAAAACATAAACAGTTCCTTATCCAGGGTTCAGCAAACTTATGTGTCAAGAGACAAGTGTCAAATATTTTTTTCCTTTGTGTGAGACAAAGGTCTGTCTCAACTACTAAACTATTACAGTGCAGAAACAGACATAGACAATTCATAAGTGAATAAGCATGGCTGTGTTTCAATAAAAATTTATTTACTGACACTAAAAACTTGAGTTTTATTGAGCTGTACACATCATGAAACATTATTCTTCTGATTTTCTCCAGTGATTTAAAAATTCAAAGACCATATACAGCTCTCAGGCCACACAGAACAGCTGCTGGGCTGAATTTAGACAGTAGGCTGCAGTTTGTCAGCTCCTGATCTAGGCCATGATATAAGGTTGGGCAAAAACTTCATTCAAGATTTGCGCAACATCTTACGGAAAAACCCAAACCAACTTTTGGGCTGATATTGGCTAAGGAAGAGACATAACATAATGAGAGATTATGAATCATGAAAAATTATCAAAAACCAACCAACTAAACAAAATTAAGATGATTTCTGGGAGCCTCCACCACAGCCTCAGCCACAGGCACTATGGCTTCTGGAGTAACGGTGAATGATGAAGTCACCAAAGTTTTTAACAATGTGAAAGGCTCCCAAAAGTACACCTTTAAAAAGTAAGATGATTTATGCTAGCTCTAAAGATATCACTAAAAAGAAATTTACATCTATTATTAAACATGAAGTGAAGAAGTGAAGTGAAAGTCGCTCAGTCTTGATCAACTCTCTGCGATCCCATGGACTACACAGTCCATGGGTTCTCCAGGCCAGAATACTGGAGTGGATAGTCATTCCCTCTCCAAAGGATCTTCCCAACGCAGGGATCAAACCCAGGTCTCCCGCACTGCAGGCAGATTCTTTACCAGCTGAGCCACAAGGGCAAGTAAATGGCTTGCACAGTCTTAACCACTGGACTGCCAGAGAAGTCCCAGCAAGATCTTTTCTGATCCACCTCCTAGAATAATGAAAGTAAACACAAAAATAAGCAAAAGGGGCCTAATTAAACTTAAAAGTTTTGCACAGAAAAGCACAAACAAAATGAAAAGAAAACCCTCAGAAAAAGAAAATATTTACAAATGAAGCAACCAACATGGTATTTATCTCCAATATATACAAACAGCACATGCAGTTCCATATCAAAAGAACAAACAACCCAAATCAGAAAATGGGTGGCAGATCTAAACAGACATCTCTCCAAAGACATGTGGATTGTTAAAAAGTACATGAAAAGATGCTCAGCATCACTAATTAATGGAGAAATGCAAACCAAAACCTGAATGAGGTATCACTTCACACTGGTCAGAATGGCCATCATCAAAAAATGCACAAAACAAAAAATGCTGGAGAGCATGTGGAGAAAAGGGCACCCTCCTCGACTGTTGGTGGGAATGTAAACTGGTACAGCCACTATGGACAACAGTATGGAGGTTCCTTAAAAAATGAAAAATAGAGCTACCATATGATCCAACAATCCCACTCCTGGGCATATATATAGGGAAAAATATGGCCTGAAAGGACACATTCACCCCAGTGTTCATTGTAGCACTGTGTACAATATTCAGCACACAGAAGCAACCTAAATGTCCACAAACAGGAACGGATAAGAAGATGTGGTACATATATACAATAGAATACTAGTCAGCTACAAAATGGAACAAAATAATGCCAGGCGCAGCAACAGAGACAGACCTAGAGACTGTCATACTGAGGGAAGTAAGCCAGAGAGAGAAAGATAAATATATGGTATTGCTTCAGTTCAGTTCAGTTACTCAGTCGTGTCCGACTCTTTATGACTCCATGAACCGTGGCACACCAGGCCTCCCTGTCCATCACCAACTCCCAGAGTCCACCCAAAACCATGTCCATTGAGTAGATGATGCCATCCAACCATCTCATCCTCTGTCATCCCCTTCTCCTCCTGCCCTCAATCTTTCCCAGCATCAGGGTCTTTTCAATTGAGTCAGCTCTTCACATCAGGTGGCCAAAGTATAGGGAGTTTCAGCTTCAAAATCAGTCCTACCACTGAACACCCAGGACTGATCTCCTTTAGGTTGGACTTGTTGGATTTCCTTATATGTGTTAAATAAAAAGCCCACAAATGAATTCATCTACCAAACTGAAGTGGAGTTACATATGTGGAAAATAAACTTATGGTTATGGGCTGGGATGAATAAATTGGAAGACGGACTGACACATTTTATTTGCTATTTTACAACTCATTTAATGGCAGAATACATAGTCCTTTCATGTGCATTTGTAACAATATAACAGGTCATATTATGAATCATAAAATAAATAAACTTCAATAAATATGAAAACATTCAAAGTATGTAATCAGACCAGAATAGCATTAAACTAGAAATCGATAGTGAGATAACTAGAAAATCTGAAAGCATCTGGAAATTTTAAAAGAAAATTTCTAAATAAACCATGGGCCAGATTTCCCTGGTGGTTCAGCAGTAAAGGATTCACCTGCCAATGCAGGAGATGTAAATTCAATCCCTGGGTCGGGAAGACTCCTGGAGAAGGAAATGGCAATTCACTTCAGTATTCTTGCCTGGGAAATTCCATGGACAGCGCAGCCTGGCGGGCTACTGTTCATGGGTCCCTAAGAGTCAGACAGGACTTAGCAACTAAACAATAACAATAAAGAAAATTTAAGGGAAATTTTTAAATATTTCAAAATAAATAAAAATTAAAATACATCAAAATCTATGACACAGTTAAGGTGGTATTAGAGGTAAATGTATAGTATTAAATGCTTATAACGGAAAGAAAAAATAACTAAAGTAACCTAAAATTGACCCTTTTGCAAACTACGTAAAACCTAAAATCAAACCCAAAGCAAACAAAAGAAAGAAAACATAAAGATCTGAGCAGAAATCAACAAAACCACATACTGCATCTCTAATAAGATCAATACAATGCACAGATCTCTAGGGCAGGGGAGGAAAGACAACTATAAATTATGAAAATCAGGAATTAAAAATGAAATATAACCATTGATCCCAAAGTCATTACAAGGATAATAAAAAATCTTATGAACAACTCTATATCCATTCATTCAACCACCTTGATGATACAGAGCCATTACTCAAAACACACAAACTATCAACAAATACTGGAAGAATTTCAGATGGCATAGGCTTTCAGTTCTAGAAATTCTATTCAGTTATTTTTATATCTTATGTCTCTCTCATTATGTTATTTTTCTTTAAATCCCTAATACACTTGGAATAGCTTTTGAAAACTACCTTTCTCTTAATTTTATCAGCTCTTTTTTTTTTCTGGATCTTTATGTGTAGTTTTTCCCTGGCTTTAAGCCACATTTTCAACCTTCTTCATACGCACAGTAATTTTACTACTGGATCTTATACACTGTAAGATGTCTGGGTATTGTTGTCTCTCCTAGTTTTGTTTTGTGTTTTTTTTTTTTTATTTTGGTGGTGGTGATTTAGTCACTAAGTTGTATCTGACTTTTGGGACCCCATGAACTGTATCCTGCCAGGTTCCTTTGTCCATGGGATTCTCCAGGCAAGAATACTGGAGTGGGTTGCTATTTCCTTCTCCTGGGTATCTTCCCAACCCAGAGATTGAACACAGGTCTCCTGCAGTGCAGGTAGATTCTTTACCAACTGAGCTACAAGGGAAGTGGTTTTTTTTGTGGGGTGGGGTGGGGTGGGTTATATTATGAACAAATCAATTGGATTTTTTTAAGTGGGTCTAAAATAGCCTTTAATTTAGAGCTGGTTTAGGCTTGTTACTATGGTATGACTTTTCTGGGGTTTCCACTGAAGTTCCCTCATGTCCATCTTCTAATATGGCTAGTTAGAACTTGAGTATCTTCCAGACACATGTGAGCTCTTGTTGTTCAGTCACTCAGTCGTGTCCAACTCTTTGTGACCCCATAGACAGCAGCATGCCTGGCTTTATTTTCTCGGGCTCCAAAATCACTGTGGACGGTGACTGCAGCCATGAAATTAAAAGATGCTTGCACTCTTTCCATTGTTTCCCCATCTGTTTGCCAGGAAGTGATGGAACCAGATACCACCATTTTCGTTTTTTAAATTTTGAGTTTTAAGCCAGCTTTTTCACTTTCCTCTTTCACTTTCATCAAGAGGCTCTTCAGTTCCTCTTCACTTTCTGCCATAAGGTGGTATCATCTGCTATATGAGATTATTGATACTTCTCCCTACAACCTTGATTCCAGCTCATGCTCACCCAGCCCGGCATTTCACATGATTCTGCATGTAAGTTAAACAAGCAGGGTGACAATATACAGGCTTGATGTACTCTCTTCCCAATTTGGAACCAGCCCATTGTTTCACGGCCAGTTCTAACTGTTGCTTCTTGACCTGCATACAGATTTCTCAGGAGGCAGGTAAAGTGGTCTGATAGTCCCATCTCTTTAAGAATTTTCTACAGTTTGTTTTATTCCACACAAAGGCTTTAGCATAGTTAATGAAGCAGAATTAGATGCTTTTCTGGAACTCTCTAGCTTCTTCTATGATCCAATGAATGTTGGCAATGGATGTGAGCTCTTGATGATGTTGTTGTTGTTGTTCAATCGCCTAGTTGTGTCTGGCTCTTTGCAACCTCATGGACTGCGGCACTTCAGGACTCCCTATCCCTCACTGTCTCCCAGAGTTTGCCCAAGTTCATGTTCATTGCATTGGTGATGCCATCCAGCCATCTCGTCCTTTGACGCCCTCTTCTTCTGCCCTCAATCTTTCTGAGAATCAGGGACTTTTTCAATGAGTCATCTATTCGCATCAGATGACCAATATACTGGAGCTTCAGCTTCAGCATCAGTCATTCCAGTGAATATTCAGGGTTGATCTCCCTTAAGATCGACTGGTTTGATCTCCTTGCTGGAGTCTTCTCCAGCACTATAGTTCAAAGGCATCAATTCTTTGGTGGTCTGCCTTCTTTACGGTCCAGCTCTCACAACCGTATGTTCTTAGAATGGTTCAAATAAAAGCTCCCTATTAGTACTTTGCCCAGCCTTGTAGAACTTCACCCTATTTCTGTGTCTCATAGATATTAACAACATATTCAAGCCAATCCCAAGCAGATTTCTAAAGGCCTTTCTCTGGAGAGCTTTCTCACTTTTGAACTTCATCCCTCAAAATTCCAGACACTCTGATCTCCCAAAAATCCAATCTCCTTCTCCTCAAATCCACAAGACAGCTATGCTTTCCTCCTGCTGTAAGACCTGGAAAGTACATCCAGGCAAAACACGAGGGCAATTATAAGGCTCTCCTAGTATTCCCTTCTCTCACGGGTCACAGTTCTGCACGGACTGTTTTCCAGTATCTAAGAATGACTATTTAAGATCTTTGGTTTAGTTTTCTAGTTGTTTAAGGCAGGAGAACACAACCAGCACCTGCAAATAGTCATGTCTAGAAGTAGAAATGTCCATGCTTCATATATAGCTCAACATTGTGCATTAAGCCTTCAATATGGGAGGAGTTGTTAAAAAGGGAAATTTTAAATTCTTAGTTAATACTGTGCAGGTAAAATGATAATAGAAATACATCTCAGAGATGGACAGTTTTTTTAACATAATAAAGAATGGATTGGAAGTACCAGGAGAGCTGTTAAGGTTCTCAATGCCCATAGTGTGATCTTCCTTTTTGGGTGGGTGGGGGTGCTGAGTGGAATGCAGGATCTTAGTTCCTTGACCAGGGACTGAACCTGTGTCCCCTGTATTGGAAGCATGAAGTCTTAACCACTGAACCAAGACAGAAGTCACAACATGTTCTTACTCTTAAGGGAAAGAGAAACAGACCAAATCTTTTGAAAATAGTTATGCATTATAGCCTATTGACAGGCTACTGTATTCTCCTTTCTGACACTGCTATTTACTATCATATAATAATCAAATTAATTTTAATTATCATGTGATTTCTGCTTTAGTCCCATGTTCATCTGAAGGTTTTTCCTACACAATACAGAACAGAAATAGGAAAAGTTAACCTCAAAATCATGTTTGAGAGGACTTTACAGATACTCTCTTGTCTACTGATACGCAAGGAAGAAACTCATGGAAACAGCTTTCCTAGTATAAGCTAACACTGCCATCTCAATTAGATACCAATCCAACTGATCAGAGGACTGAGTCAGAATTTCCAAGATTAAATTTTAGAGAGGAGCAGATAACTCCCCAGAAGTACATTGATAACCCTAGATATAGTAGGACATTACCTACAGCAGATTGAACAAACTGATGAGGGCAATCTAATCATGCATATTCATCTTTTCCTTTTGGAAACTGTTGGTACTCCTTTCTTCATATTTGGCCACATCGTGTGACTTGTGGGATCTTCGTTCCCTGACTAGGGATTGAACCCAGGCCCTCAGCAGTGAAAGTGCTGAGTCCTAACCACTGTACCACCAGGTGGGGATTCCCTGTTAGTATTCTTTTAAACATTCTACTTCCTCAGGGGTGTATGAGAAAACTCATTCTCTTTTGACATTTTTTTCTGTTACACTTGTGCAAAACATTCTTTTATTTAGTAATTTGTTCTCACCACCCCTCTGAATTCAGGTAAAATTTGCTTTTACTGAGCCACTATGTTTCATGGCAATACAGTCTTTAGCAAAAGCTGAAAATATGTACTCCTTTACACTGGGAGATATTGGAAAAATTGATTGTGTCATCAAGGTCATAACTGAAGGACCATATTTGAGAATACATGTCATTCAATCCGAAAGAACAAGCCACCCGTCCCCACTAAGGACACATGCATAACTGGTATTTGGAATCAAAGCCTACAGCTTTCCTAGGCAAACAGTTTGGTGTCCCTTGTTGTACTCTATCCCAGCATTATAGTAGGAAGAAAGATCACTGATTACCAGGAACAGGAGAGAGAAATTTGTCCACATTTGTAGGTATACATGTGAAACCTGATTCAAGTGAACTTCTCAAGTCATAGTAAGAATAAGAGTCTGGAACAGTAGGAACTATTTAAAATGAAATTCTAGATTCCCTATACATGCTCTAGACAGGACCTCATTTATTAAGCTTAATAGTTATTAAACACAATCTGAATCAAGATTTGCTGATTATACAACAATAAATATTATATATATTAACTGATCCTTTAAACTGCACTGGATGCAAATTAATAAGGTTAAATAACACAAAATCATAACAAGACCCTCCTCTAAATAATCTACAGAGGTTATTTATGAGCACAAGAGGGAACCTAAATTATTCAAAACTTAGAAATGAAGCATAAGTTCATTGTTGAACCCTCCAATATCATCGTAGCACACTGTTTAAACAAGCACACCTAAAGATCATCTGATGGGAATGTACCTTTCTTTGAATTGCTGTGTCCAATACTCTGGCCACCTGAGGCAAAGAACTGACTCATTGGAAAAGACCCTGATGCTGGGAGGGATTAGGGGCGGGAGGAGAAGGGGACGACAGAGGATGAGATGGTTGGATGACATCACCGACTCAACGGACATGACTTTGAGTAAACTCTGGGAGTTGGTGATGGACAGGCAGGTTTGGCGTGCTGCAGTTCATGGGGTTGCAAAGAGTCGGACATGACTGAGCGATTGAACTGAACTGAACTGATTTACAATGTAAAGTTAGATGTTGACTTCTAGAAAACTGATAAAAGAGGACAGGATTTTTGTCTAGTAGAGGTACAAATGAGTTTTCATAGAGAAGACAACTCTAAAATTAAGTTTTATCATCACAGAATGTATTAACTGAAACAATACACTAGGTTTGTATCCAACTTAGCAATGCAATTCTTAGCATTTCTTTGTTGCACTGAGAATTTTGCACGCTGGTTTCTCACTTTTCTCTTGACTGGGTTTCGTCATCCTGTTTGTTCCCATATTAATGTGCTAAATAAAACTTGTACCTAGTTCATTATCTTTATTCATGAGATAAATTTCTCTGTAATCTTGAGATTTATACTTTCACAAAAGGATATAAAAATGTTCCACACAAAGATTGGTTTTACTAAAAAATAGGAACTCAGCTGAGCTTCCAGGGATAATTCCCAGAACTTCAGTATCTATTTTTATTTCATTATAGATCAGATTAGGTATTTAATTTTCACAAGTATCTCAAGAATAGTAATTATACTGACAAATGATAATCAACTCACCACCACCATCAATCCATAACTATACACAACCAATAAAGAGCACCCAGGAAAACCTTCACAAACAAAACCAATTTCTTTACTGTGAAAAATTATCCAAATATCCAAATCTTTTAAATCATGTGCCAACACCACCTTGACTTCCTGCCTGCACAACATGGAATCAAAGAAAGCTCTACTATGAAACCTAAAAATAAAGCCTCCTAGATAATCATATTTAAGTCAAGCTTTCAGATACCCTTCAGTAACCAGAATAATCGAAAAACTAAACACTGTAAACTTACCACCTAAACAAGCTAAAATAAAACTATTAATCCTGTAAAATAAGCAAAACTTTCTAACAACAAATCCAATTCCATCACTTACAATAAGACTCTCACAAACCATACATTACACATCAGATTAATAACGGCCTTTTCATTTGGAATACATGTTTGTTAAAACATTACCTATGGCAAACTAGTGAAAGTGAAAGTCGCTCAGTCATGTCCGACTCTTTGTGAACCATGGTCTATACAGTCCATGGAATTCTCCAGGGGTAGCCTTTCCCTTCTCCAGGGAATCTTCCTGACCCAGGGATTGAACCCAGGTCTCTCACATTGTGGGTGGATTCTTTACCAGCTGAGTTACAAGAGAAAAGTTTGCTACATGGCAAACTAAGCCTATACTAAAGAAGCCTCTCAAGTCTGTATGTTTCTATTTATTCATGTATGATGAGATTTATATACAGAGCTTACACACACACTGAAACCTGGAATATCAGATGGTTACCACTATTTCACACATGGAAACAGCATTTGTAGGCTATATACTCATATGAGAATAAGTATTCTGAGGTGATACAGTCATTATAAACCAACATTTAGCTGTCCCTTATAGTAACACTTGTTAACAGAATGAATTTGAGGTGGATAGCTCTCTCTACCTAAGTCTTAACTTGTCACTTTTTAAACATGAAAAAGGATCAAGTCAGTCTTCAGGATTAACATGTAATATAAATAAAATTCCATTCCACCTAGAACATAAACAAGATTACCTGAAGATTTATTTTCCTAATTATACAATTATCTAATAAGAGAGCTATTACCACAGCTGACCCCCAAGTATTGTAGCTCTGCTGCCAGAGGCGCTAGCAATATGAATGCCTGCTGTCTGGCCTGCTCAGATATTTGTTGACAAAATCAAAGACTCAAAATGAGTATATCTGATTGGTAAAACCTAGGTTGCATGGATTCCCTATAAACATATGATAACCTGGAAAATGTCAGTTGTTTTTTCTTAAACTATCTTGAAAAGACAGGCTTGACTTTTTTACCCACTTTAAAACATTCAGGATAATTCTAAACTGTCTTATTTACACACTGCTGTGTAACATGTTTTCTCCTCATAACATGTTTTTCTGATTCTTTTCCCAGCGTATATCCCATCTCTTCTGTACCTCTCCTTTTGTCTCTCTCTCCTTCCCTTCCCCCTTCCTTCCCTCTTTCACAAACACACACACACACACACACACACACCTTCTTGCTTCACTCTACTGTAATATATGAAACCAACCACCATTATTGCCCACGGCTCCCCTCAGCAATAACCTTCTTTCAGATCAAATGATACCTTTGCATGAAGTTCTCCAATTCTCTCAGGTAGTACCACCTCACAAGGGCATCAAAATTATACTGTACACAGTGTATTTATTTCTAGGAATGTGACCATGCATAACAAAAAGATTCAGTTTTCTGACCTGGGAAATGTATCTTACCCATGCATCTGAAAACCACTTGCCCGCATTCAGAGTCGACAGGAAACTCCATTCAAAGAAGGAAGGGTTTCTACTGGAGGCATTTGGCATGACCTCCTTTATATTGGTTGTTCTTGTCAAGTCATAGTCATGCATGAGAAAAGGCACCCCATCAATACTGCAGGCATGGGGAGAAAAGGAAAATGGGAGAATTGGCAGAATACAGTCAACTTGGCAGACAGGGTTCTCAGAAAGCCCACCAAGGTCAGAAGTCTAACTAAGGTTCCTCACTCCCTCCCATATCACAACAAAGGACTAAGTGCCAATAATTTACATGATATCAGTATTTTTCTGCCCTAGGGATCTCTTTTTGAGGTGTGTAAATATCATATTATTTATGGTGAAAGTGTAGCTTCCCTATCCAGGGATTTTTTAGAATGAAGAAAAAGGTAATGACCTGAGAATAAGGCGAGTAGGGTAGGGATGAGGTAGGGCCCTGTGCTCCCCAGAGCCACACGAACCAGTTCAGTTCAGTCACTCAGTCCTGTCGACTCTCTGCAACACCATGGACTGCAGCATGCCAGGCCTCCCTGTCCATCACAAACTCCTGGAGTTAACTCAAACTCATGTCCATCCAGTCGGTGATGCCATCCAACCATCTCATCCTCTGTCATCCCCTTCTCCTCCTGCCTTCAATCTTTCCCAGCATCAGGGTCTTTTCAAGTGAGTCAGTTCTTCTCATCAGGTGGCCAAAGTATTAGAGTTTCAGCTTCAGCATCAGTCCTTACTATGAATATTCAGGACTGATTTCCTTTAGGATGGACTGGTTGGATCTCCTTGCAGTCCAAGGGACTCTCAAGAGTCTTCTCCAACACCACAGTTCAAAAACATCAATTCTTTGGCACTCAGCTTTCTTTATAGTCCAACTCTCACGTCCATACAAGACTACTGGAAAAACCATAGCTTTGACTAGATGGACCTTTGTTGGCAAAGTAATGTCTCTGCTTTTTAATATGCTCTCTAGGATGGTCATACTCTTCTTCCAAGGAGCGAGCATCTTTTAATTTCATGGCTGCAGTCACCATCTGCAGTGATTTTGGAGCCCCAAAAAAACAAAGTCTGTCAGAGTTTCCACTGTTTCCCCATCTATTTGCCATGAAGTGATGGGACCGGATGCCATGACCTTAGTCTTCTGAATGTTGAGTTTAAAGCCAACTTTTTCACTGTCCTCTTTCACTTTCATCAAGAGACTCTTTAGTTTGTCTCTGTTTTCTGCCATAAGGGTGGTGTCATTTGTGTATCTGAGGTTATTGATATTTCTCCCAGCAATCTTGATTCCAGCCTGTGTCTCATCCAGCTCTGCATTTTGCATGATGTACTGTGCATATAAGTTAAATGAGCGGGGTGACAATATACAGCCTTGATTTACTCCTTTCCCTATTTGGAACCAGTCTGTTGTTCCATGTCCAGTTTTTTTTTTTTTTTTTTTTTTTTTTTAATTTTATGAATACATTCTTTAATATGTATTTTTAACAGATAATGATGTTTTAAAACATAACCACAGTACCACTTACACACCCCAACAAAATAAAAATTCTCTAATATTATCTAATACTCTATCCACATTCAGTTTTTCTTCATTTCAAGCGTACATATTTAGCATTGATTTTTTTTAAATCACTATTCAGTTAAAGTCTACATGCTGCATTTGGTTGATGGATCTCTTAAATCTCTTTTAATCTATAACAAGTTTCCCTTCTTTTTTTTTTTTTTTTGATGTACATTTCTTAAATTTATTTTGGTCTTTTATTTTGGTCTATTTATTTCTTTTTTTTTTTTAATTTTTTTATTAGTTGGAGGAGGCTAATTACTTCACAACATTTCAGTTGGGTTTTTGTCATACATGATATGAACAGCCATAGATTTAACACTTATTCCCCATCCCCGCATCCCCCCCTCCCATTCTCCCTCTAAACACCCGATTCCTCTGGGTCTTTCCCAGTGCAACCAGGCCGGAGCTACTTGTCCATTGCATCCCACCTGGGCTGCGTGATCTGTTTCACCATAGATATTATACATGCTGTTCTTTTGAAATATCCCACCCTCACATTCTCCCACAGAGTTCAATAGTCTGTTCTGTATTTCTGTGTCTCTTTTTCCGTTTTGCATATAGGGTTATCGTTACCATCTTTCTAAATTCCATATATATG